>NC_081311.1:156192500-156817500 GCF_026419965.1 Kogia breviceps | reverse complement strand
TCTTATTATAATTAACAATAAAAACAGTGAGTTATTTTTGCTACATGATTGAATATCCAAACCTATGCTCAAGTATATAACTTCTTCTAAAAAGTAATATTCAAGATTTTTTTTGAAACAAATAGAGAAGCAAATTTAAAAATACTTAAACTTTCTCTGGTGAGTTATAATTATCTTTGGTTTCATCACCACTTGTTTGGGATAGTAAGGACAAAGCTTCTTATTTGTGAATTTTCATAGAAACTTTAAGATATTTTTATGTATATAGGTAGAATATCTTGTTATATGAAAGAATAATACTCTTCAAAAGAAATAATACTCTTCAAAATTAATTTGTCTGAAATCAGTACACACACACACCACTGTAAAGCTCATCAGTATTACATATATTGGGGTCCAGGGCAAGCTGCTCCAAAATATGATTCAGTGGCATGTTGATTATTTTGAATTAAAGTTATTTAAGTAACAGTTGATGCAACAGGGACAATTTGGCCCTGCTCTCTGTCTCCCCAAAAGCAGGAAATAAATCTCCCTTGTGAAAGGTGCCGTCCCTGTACTGGGGGACAAAAAGACATTTTTATCATCGAAGACAGGGAATTTAGAGCCAAGAAGGCTGTATAAACAAACCTTGTTACTTCCTTATTAATTTACTACCCAAGCCCAAACTTTAAATTCCTTACCAATTACATACCCAAACCTAGGTTTCTTTGTCCTGTCAATTCCTCTCAAATTTATTGTTTGTTTTTTTGTCTAAAAAGTATAAAAGCTGCCTGCTTTAGCCACTTCTTAGGTCCCATTTCTATGAGACCTCTGTGTCCTGAATTAAAGTTGTTTCTTTTTCTCCTGTTAATCCGTCTTGTGCCAACTTTATTAGTCCAACCATGAGAACTCAAGAGGGGTAGACACGTATAACAACGACTCTTTTTGTTTTTCTAGTTTGTTTATGGAGACCACCAGTCACCAAATGCAGCCATTACTCAAATGACCTTCTTGCGCCTTTTATCGAAAGAAGCCTCCCAGAACATTACTTACATCTGTAAAAACAGTGTAGGGTACATGGATGATCAAGCTAAAAACTTCAAGAAAGCTGTGGTTCTCAAAGGGTCAAATGACTTAGAAATCAAAGCAGAGGGAAACGTTAGATTCAGATACGTAGTTCTTCATGATACTTGCTCTGTAAGTACTTTTGATCCATATTGATCTGGTTGAAGAAAAAAAATCATTTTGTTAAAAATACTGTCCTGGCACTAGAGGTGGGGGCAATTTTACCCTGTATATAAACACAATAGCAGTTTGTTTATAGTTGTTCCTTTGGGTAAGTTTGAATGTGTGTTAGTACGTGAAATGCCGGTAGAGGTTTTAATACAAAACAATAAAGGACTGGATCCTTGCAGCTCTTTTGCAAACTCACTTTGGTTCTCCTGCAAGTTACTTAGTTTATTTAATCTCAATTCCATGCTTATAATTTCCTGATTCTAAAATATGTAATCAATCTGAGTTACCTTATATTTTTCACTGATTTATATGTCTTCCCCCTTGCATACCTAGATATAAAAAAGGAAAATATTTAATGATGAATTATGGTTTCACTTGTGAAAATCAAAAAGGCTTTCATAATTTATATTGTTAGTGACCATTTGGGGAGCTGCAAAAGAATAAAGGTCATTTTCTCAATTTAAAGAATGAGAGAACTGCCCGCCAGTTATGCCAGTATCTCGCTTTATGTTAACAGCGCTCTTACTTTTAAATAGTGCTCTAAAAATCATTGCTTTTACCTTATAAAAACCGGTTTGGAAGTTGCTGTCCAAAATCTTTGGAATAATTTGTATATGCTGTTAACCCGTTGTACCATTTAATTCCAGAAACGAAATGGAAATGTGGGCAAGACCATCTATGAATATAGAACACAGAATGTAGCACGCTTGCCCATTATAGATCTTGCCCCTGTGGATGTCGGCAGTACAGACCAAGAATTTGGCATCGAAATTGGGCCAGTTTGTTTTGTGTGAAGCAAGCCGAGATACATCGACAATGAGCACCACCCCAACCCTCAGTGACCACCACCATTCACAGGACTTTGACTATTTGAAGCTGATCCTGAGACTCTTGAAGTAATGGCTGATTCTGCATCAGCATTGTATATATGGTCTTAAGTGCCTGGCCTCCTTATCCTTCAGAATATTTATTTTACTTACAATCCTCAAGTTTTAATTGATTTAAAATATTTTTCAATAAGAAGTTTAGGTTTAAGATGATCAATGACAACCTTTAAAAAAAGTAAACTGTTTGAATAAATAAATCTCCATTTTCTTCAATTTATTTCAATGTAATGACAAAGTTGCTTAGTATTTATAAGAAAATCTTTCTTCCTGGCAGATAGCTTAAAGAGTGGGGTATATAAAACCACAACACATGTTTATTTCACGTGGCTGCAGTTGGAAAAATAGAAAGTAGTACCCTTTTGTGACCTCTCATTTCCAGATTATCAATTAAAAATGAAAGCAAAATGTTTATCCTTGTGATTGAAACCCACATGCATGTCTTGATATTGTATAACTAACATGGATACTCTTTAAAGGGAACCACGAAAAAAATATCAGTTTCTCACTGTCTTAAATGGAATGTTAAAATAGTATATATTCAATGGAATTTCTGAAAAAAAGTAATCCTAAATTTTTGTAAAGTGTGCTGAACCTAAACTTTCTCATTCAAGTTTAAAGCTACCTTTCCCTCTTGACTCGATCTATCAATATAGGTAGAAGTTAAATGAGTATACCATTGAATACATTTGCACTTTCTTGTTTAAAAAAATATAGAATGCTAAATAATTTCCACATAACTTTAAAAACAAATGTTCAGGACCCAAAATTGAGAGTCTTCCACATGTACAATCTCATCTTCTTGAGGCCTGTAATGAAGAAAAAGATTTCGAAACTCAGAGTTGTGGAGCTGATTCTAATCAAATCTGATGATTGGAATTAGAACATTTGGCCTTTGAACTCTCATAGGAAAAATGACCCAACATTTCTTAGCATGAGCTACCTCATCTCTACAAGCTGGGATGGACTTAACTAGTCTTGTTTATATTTTAGATACTAAAAGGTGCTATGCTTCTGTGATTATTCCAAGACTGGAGATAGGCAGGGCTAAACTGTATTATTATTTTTCCTTTAATGATGGTGCTAAAATTCCTTCTATAAAATTCTTTAAAAATAAAGATGGTTTCATCAATACCATTTGTGAAAATACAACTGTTACACTTCCCGTTTCTGAAAGAAGGAGCATTGTTCCAGTGCCTGTTCACTGTTCATCTGTCATACTGTATCTGGAATGTTTTGTAATACTTGCATTTTTCTTAGACTAGAACATGTAGGTCCCCTTATGTCTCAAGGATTTTTTTCCCTTAATTGCATTTGTTGGCTCCATTTTTATTTTTTCTTTAAAAATAAACAGCTGGGACCATCCCAAAGGACAAGCCATGCACACAACTTTAGTCATGTATCTCTGCAAAACATTGAATTAAATGCACGCTTTTGTCATGTCAATGGTTTTCGTTTCGTGGAATTCCTTTGAACATAAGATCCATTTCATTTTCAGTAGTGAAAAGTTAGGTGTTGTGGTATTCTTTGTTTGCCATTTGTTTAAAAGATAAAATAACAAATACCTTTCATCATGTAGATACTGGCTTATAAAGAAAATCAATTTGCAGCGTCACTCACAAAGGCAACATGACACTAATTATCACTCTCTATGCTCTTAAAAATCTCAGGGTACTGACTATTGATAACAAGAGAAAAGCAACTTATTTTTCATGGTTGAATAAACTGTGATAATAAAACGTTTGTCTCAGTGTATCACATATGAATTTAGCCTAAATGTTTTCAGAGTTTTACCTTCAATATTTATTTCACAGTATTGTTTTCTCACAAGTTGGTTATTATTTGAGCTCCACGTCTTGATTTTGAATATTTGAATATGTATATACCTAAAGATTTGTGAGTTTTGTTTGTAGTAACACTTCCTCCAAGTCCAACCTATACAAGTTGTACAAGTTCAGCTAGATGAGCCAGAAATATGTGGTGATTCTCTTAAGTCAAAAGCACTAATAATTTTCAACTATAGAAATAACACTTCTTATTTGAACCTCAGGAATGTTACAAATAAAAGGCCGTCCCAGACCATTCCAGAAGCCCTCAAATTTCTTGCCTTTGTTCCAGATCTATAGGTTTCATTAGATGAGTGTACTTCTTTCCGTCATGTCCAACACACACCCCAAACTCTGCATCATCAGAAGTGAAATAATCTGCAGCTGGGGAGGGTGGTGACATTAATTTATTATTACTTTATTAAAAATACAAATGAAAATTCCCCAAATGAACAGAAAGGAAGAAAAATAGCAAAGAAAACACAAACAATGCCAAAAAAGTCCCAGACTCCTAACACGAAATTTGGCAAATGAACCAGTTTCAATGTAACTTATTTTAAATTTAAAAAAGATTCAAAGGAATTGTAGAGAACATTTCTTCTCACATCAATGTTGTTATATGGCAGAAAGCAAGTGCAAGAAAAATCTGGAAAAAAAAAATCATTGGAACCATCTCACTTAGAGTTCCTATCCCACCATGAAAAAAGAACACCTCAAGATAACACTTTTCTTTGAAATTATGAAAATTTTAGGAGAGACTAAGAATAATCTCTTAAAAGCTGATTTAGGGCTGAGGTCCAACAGTGGCAAACCAAGGCAATGATGCTTCAAAGACAACTAAAAGCCTATGGAGTGTGGGGCATGCCAGTAGGATGGTTTTTTGTTTTTTTTTTTTAATCAGACTGGCTGGCTTACCCAAGAGCAGCTTTTCTTCTCAGTCTCCTTTATCAATGATCATTTTACTCAATATGTAAATGTCAGCATTCCCCAGGGACCAGTCTTTTTCTCTTTACCCTCACTCTCAATACTCTTTCATCACCGGCTTTATCCATGTGAGTTCTATCTAATGTCAATAGCTCCAATGTATATACACAACCTAAATCTTTCCTGGGAGCTCAAGAAATGCATGCGTAAATGTTTAACTCACCATCTTCATTTGGATTTCAGAAGTACTAGTAGCTCATTATGTTTCAAAAAGTTACGATACTTATATCTCAAAGCTGATTTATGTTCTGTGTTCCCTATCTCAGGCAAGAGCCTCATCATTCATCCATTTAGGCAGGCCAGAAACCTGGTAGTCATTCTTGTAGCCTCTCTCTCCCTTACAATGCCAGAATCCTGGCATTGCTAAGTATTTTCAATTTTGCTTCCTAAATGTTCCTTATGGCCATACCCTTCGCTCTACCTCCACTGCCACTATCCTAGTTCACATTATCATTATTTCTCACCTGGGCTCCTTCAATAGCCTTCTAAAAGGTTTTTAGGCATCCATTCTTACCCTCTTATGATCCATTACTCCCAGGAGAACCAGAGCAATCAATCTGAAATATAAACCTGAATATGTCACCTCACTGTCCACCACCATCCAACACAACACACAGACATGCACGCGTGCACACACAGACACACACACACACACACACACACACACATCCTTAAAAAGCTTCACTGGTAACTTCTAGGATAAAGACAAAAACACTTAAACTTTATGAGGCTCTGGCATGACCTGACTTCCTGCCTAATTTTCAAGCTTCATTTTGCCACCATCTGCCTTATTCTCTGCTTCACACACAATGAATTTCTGTCCATTTCCTAAACCAGATTCCCCATCCTGTCAAAGGCCATCTGCATTTGCATTTCTTTTGCCCGGTTTACTAGGACTCATCTTTTAGAGCTCTGTTCGATGCTGCATCCTCACGAAATCCTCCTAGAGTCCTCACCCTTCCCTACCTCCCAGGTTAGATAACATCCCCCGTTATAAATTTTCTTGGCACCTTGTATTTTTTCCGTATAGCACA
Source organism: Kogia breviceps (assembly GCF_026419965.1). NCBI lineage: Eukaryota > Metazoa > Chordata > Mammalia > Artiodactyla > Physeteridae > Kogia > Kogia breviceps. Next base: position 156,811,557 of record NC_081311.1, on the reverse strand, counting down.
AATTATGATGCTTTCTGTAATTGTATGATTATTTGATTAGTCTTAGTCTTCTCTACTAATTGTATTTTTTATAAGGGCAGGGGCTCTTTACAAAGATCCAACATACTGCTTGATATTTGTGTTTGTTCAAAATACATTCATTGAGTGAATGATGAGAAAATATCTACTGTGTAACTGGAAAAGTATATTTAGAGAATATTTATAGTTGATTTATGTACTAGTATGAAGCATATGTCATTATTACTATTGTGTTATGATTACTGTTTCTATTTGTATTACTAGATAGAAAACCTAACAGAAGAAATGATTCTATCCACAAAGGCAATAACAACATACAACACTAAGGACCTAACATGATAAGACTTTTATAGAACCTGATTGAAAAAAAAACTATAACTTTTGACCAAGGTATGTAAAATAAGATAAAATGGGCATAATTGTGCCTTTTTCTCACATAGGGAAACTCAGTATTTGAAAAATGTAATTCTTTTTCCTAAATTAAAATATAAGTTTAGTACAATCTTACTCAAAATCCCTGTAGGATCTTAAAAGCATGAGACATGACAAAACCATTTTAGAACTCGTTGGAATCAAAAATATGCAAGAAAAGTGACAAGGAATCCCCCCCAAAACAGAAATGCTGAGTAAAGACGGGTCACTCTTCCTATTAGATATGAAAAAAAATAATAAAAATCTACTGACCATGGTAAAAGAAGAGTACTTAGGCAAGAATCTATATATCTATATTAGATTTATATATAAATATATAAATACATGTCTATATTATATTTTTAATGTATAATTAAATTAATTCTCATTAATTCAATAAATGCTGTTACAGTTACTTGATAGATATTTATCATTTTAAAGAATGTTTCCTTCCTTAGTCCTTAAACCAAGACATTTCCCAAATGGACTGAATATTTCACTTTTAAAAAAACCTCTAAATGTAGTATTTGCATAATATTTTGAGTAGTTTAATAATCTTGGAATGGTAATGAAAACAAATATATAAATAACAAAGTAAAATGTTGAAATATCAGATTCTAAAATTTTAAATCTATATTATAAAACTCAATGAGCATGCATAAGAGCTTGTTTAAATAGGGAAAATTTTTGTAATAACTATGACAGAAAAGACTTCATATACTTTATTTGCAAAAAAACCCCTTAAAAATCAGTACAAAAAAGCAAAATTATGCAGAATCCTATATAGATAATTCAGAAAGTCATAATATAAAGGCCAATAAACATGTGGAAGAAATATAATGCCATTAGAAATAAAAACTGCAACCAAAACAGTAAGATATTAAATTTCATCTATCAGAATTTGACAAATATTAAAATGTTTGATTGTAATAGGTGTAAAAGAAGATGCGGGAAAACACTCACATACACTTTCTGTCTGTTTTTCCCACTGGATGTGGAAAGTATAGTTACAGTCATTTTATCAAATTGGTTTACTTAGAGTTCCTGTAAATGTGAGTAGATAGTGCCAGCAGAAGTGATCTGGGGGTAGGAGAAAGAACAGGATACACTGGGGATCTTCCAGAACTATGAATTTTAACAGATGATGAGTAACTTAAAATATCATTTGTAAAAATTGCAGATATAAATATAAATAGAATGGAACTTAAAATTCACATAACAAAACCAATTTCACAATGGTGGCTGATTAATTTACACTATAGCCTAAGAATCTGTTGTGAGTGTATGTATTGCTTGTGTATTTCATGTAAGGATATTGGTATATTTTTATTTGGAATGTAGTATCCGGTTGACGCTACAGGAAGTCATTCCATGCTTTATATGCTGTTTTTACCATTTTGTGGGTAAAACAGACCAATACACCAACTGAATTGAATAAATACATGGTTATAACTGATCTAAATGGAGTATGCCCAGTGGAACCACAGAACTAAGCCCTCTAAAGTAGGCTGGGATTTGGAGAGGAGGGAGAGCAAGGAAGACTAGGAAAGGTTTTCTCTTAGTGAGTTGTGAGGGATTAAGGCAGTGTCTTGAGTAATGAAGGCATACCAGATATAAGGAACAACATAAATTAGGGTATGCAGTTCTTAAGAGCTGTGGCTTGTTCAGAGAATCCCAGTTAGGCTGACATGGCAGTGGACTGCCTACAAGGGATTGTTTGGAGTTAAAGTAGAAAGAGGTACCATGAAGGTATGTCAAGCTAAAGAGATTGAAAATTATTCTGAAGAAGTTGTGTTTTTTTTTGTTTTTTTTTTTTAGGCAGCTAGTTTTGGTTATAAGCTGGGAGTGTAAACATACTCTCTAGAGAACCCTTGGAAATGTGTGAGGAGGGTGTTTGTGGTTATAACAGTTGGGAAATATTCTAGGCATTTTATGGATGGGCCAAAGATGTTGATATCTTGCATGCAAGCCAATCCCTTTGAACAAAATCTGAACCATCCAAAATATCAAGAGAACCTTTACTGCAAAATACTGACATTTTAAACAAAGAAGATACATATTGTGATTTGCATATTGGAAAGATCACCTCGGCAGCAATACTCAGGGAGAATTTTTACTGTGAGTGAGACTGACAACAGAGAGATTAGTTAGAACAAGTTTGGAGAAAAAGTAACAGGGAATGAGAAGTCAGTGCCACTGAGGATGGAGAAAGAGAGATGGACTTGAAGAGATTGAAGAAATAGAATCAACAAAATCTGATGAAAGAGTGAGAGGGTGAGACAGCAAGAGATTTAGGATTATTCTCAGGTTTCTGGCTTCTTAGGTACCTGGATGGAAGCTGATGACATTTACTAACATGGGGAAATAGAAAAGGAAACAGGCTGAGGATGTAACTGATGTGTGTATGGAGCATCTCTCTGGAGGTAAAGTGGGTGTTATACCTAAAGATAAGTGAGCCATCACATCAAGGAATTGTTAGAGCTTTGGGTGGGAATGGGATCACTCAAGAAGGACGTCAAAGGAGAGTAGTGAGCCAGAACACATCACTGGGAACCTCTGGAGTTTAAGGGGAAAAGAGAGAAAGAGGAAAGTTAGGAATATTACTTTTTAGTTGTAGGATCCCAAAACTTGGTTGTTAAAGGTAACCATGAACTTTGGAAAAGATTACCTGAAGCCTCCTTTGATGCAATAATGCAGTTTTTATTCTCATTTTTGCCCTTTCTTGACTAAACTCAAGAAGACCAATAGAAAGAAATATGAAGAAAGATGAAAATTCTGGTTGAAAATCAATCTAAGCAAAGATACCTGTGAGACTGTTATAATAAGGATCCCTAAAGATGAAGTTGTACTAATTAAGCATAATCCTATACAACTTACACTTTTAATTCTCTGCAGGATTTGATTTTGATGCCGTCAACAAACACCTCAAATGATATTTAATTCACATCGATGCCTTACCGTGGGACTATCTTACAAGTTAAAAACAAAAACAAAAATATGAAGAGTGCATTTATTTTTATCTAAGAATATGATTCACCACAATTTAGAGTGTGTAACAAAAGCCTACATATATAAGCAATTACAGTTAAATGCCATCAATAGTATAAGAAATTGGTCTGCGCATATGTGAAGTAAAAAAATGTGGATTCAGATGGTAATAAACAGAGGAAGGCAGAAATGCAATGTGAACAATTTTCCCAAGAGTTGAAACTGTTATGAGATAGATCTTCTAATGAAAGGCAGCTGGAGATACAGAATGACAATTGTTAGTCACTTTAATGAGAAAAATGCAACAAAATTGAAGACATCTGTAGTCCAAATGTAAGCCCTACAGATTCAGATAGGAAGATGCAGTCCAAGCCCCTCCTTGAGACATCTGACAAGTTTCTCTGCATAATGCTGTGCCCTGTGGGTTCTTACAGGCAGTTACAGCCTTCACTCCTTCAAATCTGTGCTCTTGCTGATACCACTGAAGACAGTTTCCAGGTGGTTTAAATTCAAGACAAGATTTGAAAATCAGACCCCAATCATTTTTATCAGTAGCACAAATGATAACCCTCCTTCTGTTTAATCTCCTCTCTCTCCTCATAACCCTTGAGTTAATCACAACCTTAGCCCTCAAAATTAAACCCTCCTTTTCTTAATCCATAAAAAACCAAGGATGCCAAATCCAACGCTTGTTGATGCTTTCTCCACATAACCCCTCCCACCACAGGCACACCATGCTGTCCTTTTCCCCTTTCCTTTGGAAGTTTTGATCCCTAATGATTTCATTCTGGAGCCAGATGATTTCATCGACCATCTGTATAAGGGTACTTTCCAAATCTACTTAACTGCCCCTGACCTAGTGTTCTCCAATCAGTCAGACATTTTATCATGTTCAGCTACACTTCCAAAGGAATCACTGTCATGGTGAACTGCCACGTTGAGAGCTGTAAGAATGGAGTTGTGTAACTTTCCGCTGAGTTCTTCTGTGTTAAATAGAAACATCTCTTGCCTGATTTCTGAGGTCCTCCTCTTGCTGTCCCCATTGTCGCCTCTTAACCTAATTTTCCCAGCAACTATGTCTATACTCTGTGACTCTTTCCTCAGTCTAGTCTTTGAAAATAAAGGTGTTCTGATCCCTTGCCAAGGTTCTTCAGTCTAATCCTCTTCTTCCCTAAAATGTTGATTCATCTTTCTTTCTTCCACAGTAGGTGTCTCTTCATCTCCCATAAATCTGATGCTGTTTCACTACACTTCCCTTGACCTCAAGGCTCTCCTCAAGTAACAGCCTTCCAATAGTTAAAACCTTTATATGGGTCTACATTGAGATGTAGATTAGAAAAAAAAAATACAAAAACCTGTCACCTGGCTCTTCTAAGCTCTCTGGTCCAGACTATACTTCCAGCCTTATCTCTTACACCACCACATGAAATCCATGCTTCATCTGAAACTGGGCTAATATAAGTTGCCAAATATACTTCACATAGCCTTTCCTGAGGACCTCCAAGCAGACATGACAGTTCCTTCCTTGGGCCTTTCTAAGTGCATTGGATCTCTCTAATACAACTTACTACTTTGAGTCTCGTGACATTGTTATTTTCTAAATTTCATGGAATCTCATTCTCCTTGAACCTTTTTGAGCACTTGGTTCTGAGCCTTGCATTTAATAATTGCTCAGGAATGTTGTTGAAATAAATAGATTTAGGTAGCCTGGATTCTTCACTGTCCTGTGAGCATGGAATAATTATCCCTGCTCCTATTTCTCCTCTTTTTTTGTTTCTTACTCTAAAGTAGCTTTCCTTTTTGCCACAATTTACCAAAATTATTCCCCTTCTTTATTACACAACTCAAGTTTTATCTTCTTAAAGAGTTTTATGACAATATAATCACCACTGGCTAATTCCTTTTCTCATCTACTACCTATATCTCAGATGGTTGGCCCAGCATAATTTAGCACTTAATTGTTCACCATCTGAAGGCTTTTGTACCATTTCATATGGGTTCAACTTATCTATTCTAGACAACACATTCCTAACAAGGAGTGATCATGTGTTATATTTCCCTATAGTGTTTGACAGAGTGCTGAGCATGGAAGAGAAGCTTCTAGCAGATAATGTGTTGCTCCATCCATATTCTCTCTTCAAAGCCAAAGCGTCAGCTCCTGAGAGTATCTGTTACTGAGGACTCACAGCCATGCCCCTCATTAAAAATTTCTTTCAATCACCAAGACTGCCTTTCAGAAGGTTCTCCTACTCCCCACCCCTTCCAGGTTCTGGCCCAGAGTCAATCACCACCTGAGTCAAGGTTACACAGACCCTTCACTCTTACTGTGAATTATAACAACTCTAAAGGGCCATCTCAGTTCCAGAGCTTCTTGTAGGATTTCCCAAAGCCTCAATGTCAGTTGCATATGGGTCAGCTTCTCCTTCTGTCCAAACCTGACTTTCTGTATCTCCCGAGATGACTCCTCAGTAAATCTTCACATAAGTTGCCATAGAATCTGTTTCCAGGGAACCCAATCTAAGACAGAGCTTAAATCTTTTTATTTTTTCTCCCACCTATTTAATTATGAAATATCTCCTTTTCAAAATTGAAGTAAGTGTATCATTGCTTTTCCATCATCACTAAACTGGTGTGAAATATAGTAATCCCCACTTATAAACTTTATGGACATAGGATAGCCTTTCTTCTATTAATGAATATCATGTTAGATATGGTTAAAAGATGCCAAAGTCATTTTATGTATTTTAGTGAAATTTTAAAGGGAAATAGTTTTTGAACAAGATTTAAAGAGGTGAGAAGAAAAAGGAGGAAAAATATGATCAGATAAGAATTTGCTTAAAAATATATTGGCTATGGATGATTGCCTTTTTTTCTTTATGACATTAACTCAACAAGTGATTCTTCAAAAATTTCTGAAAACCTTAGGTGTGGTAAATTGGGAAACATAAAGATTTAGGGAGAGCTTTCATGTGTGCTCCATCATATAAAATATTTTCACCAATGTTGTATCAAGCTCACTTAGTGAGTTATGATTCATTGGAGAGTTTTGCCTGAAAAGAAAATATTTTTCACAGTTTATGATTCATTTTTAAAAATAAGTACATTCCTTTAAGATAGAACTCAGACAAATAAAATTTTAATATAAACTAGATAAAAGTACAATCACTTTGATGTTATTTCTAACTTTGGATACATTACTGTTATTTTCCTCTATGTTTTTCCTAATTATTAACAAAATAAAAAGAATTCTTATGGATAAAATGGTATTGTGTTAAATGAAATAAGCAACATACAAAATTACAAGTGTATTTTGTCATAATTATGTCAGCATATACAACAAAGACTTTAAGGAAGTATCCACAGATGTGAGACATGGATAATTAATATTTCTTCCTACTTTTCTCCATTTTCCAAAAATACTGTTATGACTGCAAAAATTCACCCTCAAGACCTATAAAATAAATTTTATAAATGAAATATTTTTTGCTTAAATGCCAGCTTGAAGGTAAAGAGAGTTGTATTAGTTTTCCATCAACAAAGAGGTAAAAAAGTGATACTATAACTGTGAATGAGAAGATTTAATTACATCATTATTTGCCATCTATAGGGCATAGGAATATTGATATAACCTCACGTGACCTTACTTTTTAAAATACACAATTAGTGGCCTTGTAATATATCAACCTTAAGCATCCTTATCCTCTTAATATGCTATAATTTTAAAATTTAAACAGCAAACATTTTTATTCACATCTAGGTCACTACATTTTCCTGGTTTCCCTTTATTCCTACTCTATCTCCTTAGCTGCTTCATCCTCACTTCTCCAACCTGTAAGTATTCAAATATCCCAGAATTCAGTTCTTATACAGTTTCTCCTTTCTTTCTATACTCAATTATTTAATGATTGTATCTACTTCCATGGATATAAAAGCCATATATATGCTGAAACTCCTAAATTTATTTTTCTAACCTGGACCTCTCTTCTGACCTCCAGTTTTATACCTAACTTCCAACTCAGCAAGTTTACTTAGATGATTGATAGGCATTCTACATTTAACTTGCCCCATCTTGTTAAATCTTTTAGCTCTTGAAATCTTTTACCTTGATAGTCTCCTCTATCTCAGCTATTGGCAACTTTTCTCCCAGTTACTCAGGCCAAAACATTTGGATTCATGCAAACAACCCAAACCAACTTGGGCTGATTTAAGAAATGCAATTGATAGATTTTATTGGAAATTCAGGGAAATTCAGAGCAAGTTATAGAACCCAGGTTCATAAAATGAACAGCTATGAAGGGAATGCTGACATTCAGAGCCATCTTCAAAATCACACCCCAGAAGCAGCCGGGTGAAATCAACAAACTGGGCACTGGATGACATTTCTGACACTACTGGCCAAGTTTCTTTGGAAACCTGGAATTACTGCCCTCATTACAGCTATGACCACCACCATTCTCCTTACTTCTGTGCATCATTGTTGAAGTAGGCAGAATAATGGCTCCCAAATGTGTCCACATCCTAAGCCCTGGATCCTGCGAATATGTTATGTTACATGGCAAGGCAAGGAGGAATTAAGGTTGCTAATCAACTAACCTAAAAATGGGGAAATTATCCTGAATTATCTAGTTGGGGACTGGGCTGATGTAGTTAAAAGAGTCCTTATAAATGAAAGATGAGGCAGGAGAGCCAATATCAGTGTGATGCAATGTGAGAAAGACTTGACCAAATATTGCTGGCTTTGAATATGTCTAAAATGAAACTGCAAGGAATTTAATTTCTAATGCATAACACAAATAGACTCAGATAGATAGATGATAGATAGATAGATAATATTTCTGAAAATATGCACAAGAAACTGCTAACATTGGTTGCCTCTAGCTTGGAGGATAAGTAGACTAAGAGTCTTGACATTTGACTGATGGAATTTTTATTTTTGAAAGTATTATTACTATTAATTATATAGAGTGAATACATTTCAAACTATAAAGTTTGGTATGCAAGACGATGCTATTTTCATTTGCAGTAACTAAAAGATTAATAACTTTCTGGTGGAGAAGGGGCTGACCCAAAAGGGAAATGAGGCAGTGTTTAAAGGTGGTAGAAAAAGCCTAAGCTTGCAATTGTTCTTAATATTAATGTCTGTTTTGCCAGACCCTGCTTACTTCTTTCTAAATTACCAGCAATTTCCTCCCTGATTACTACTACTTGGAGACTCCCTAATTTACTATGTTAATATTTCCAGGGATTGTGTCATATAGAAGCCCTCAGTTTTCAATATGCCCCAAGGAGTTCCACTAAATATGATCTAAAAATCTGCAAGATTCCCCATTGCGCATTATTGTTCCCAGCATGAGTTATATCATCTCATATTCCTGAAAGTCATTGCATTATTAAGCCAGAGAGCTAGGATTCAATATGCTTTTTTTAAGAAAAATCACTAGATTGTGAACTTGCATTTTTTAAATCTATGAAAAGTTGACAAAAACCAGGAATGTTTATTATGATATTTTATTATGAGTGTCTGTAAGAAAAAAAAGATCAACAACCACATACAAGCTTACAAAGTTTAATTTCAACACATTCTCTGTTATTGTGACAAAAGCAGCCCCAAAATTTGTTTTTTGTTATTGTTGTTGACTTTTACACGTTGCAGAGAAAGAGTCCCCGGCAGTGACACACCAAGAAATCTTTTTGACCGGAGACACGTACAGATGGTGTGCATCTGTGTTTTTAACGTAAGACAACAATTCTGACTTAGAGTTTTAAAAGTGAAAGTACATTAGCACCAGAACATGTGTCTTTAAAGCCTTGCCAAATATTGGTAATCTTGACCAGCAATGACAAGAAAAAGGAAAAGCACCTTTAAAAGCAGTCGATATTCAAGATTAAAATAACTATGGCTTCAAAAATATTTCTTTAAATTCTTGTACTACACTCTACTCTTTTTCTTTTAACCAATATTTTAGGAACTTAATCAATGAAATTTATAAATTTGGTATTTTATACATTTTTTTTTCATCTTCTGGGGCTTATAGAATTCATCTGTGTTTCTGACCAGGTTGAGGTAGTTGAAACAGGAAGGTCTTTCCTAATTTCATGTTTGACTATTTCAGAAGAAAGGTTATCTTTTGATGGTAAGCACTGTCATTGCTCTGCAAATGGGCTAGGATTCAAAGAATGTAACACAGTGTTATTGGAAGAGTGTTGAAGTTTATTTATTATAGCACCACTGAGACATTTTGAAATTGGAATTGGTAAAAAAATAGAGCAAAAAGCATTTGAACTGTATTTGGTGTAACAGCAAAAAAAAAAAAAAAAGTATTCTTTTTTGGTCAAATTACACTTTTTCCAAAAATTTTGGAAATAAATAACTGGAACTTAGTTGGTCACTTGTACTGGTTAACAAGATTAGAACAAGAGGAACACATATGGAGTGTGAAACTTTTTGCTGGGATTTCAGATAGAGTTTGGTTTATAAAAAGCAAACAGGGCCAATGTCCACACCAAATTCTTGATCAGGACCACCAATATCGTAGGGTGCAATATCTACAACAGGTAGTCTGACGGCTTTGCGTGTTCGATATTCGAAGACTGTTTTGCCCCATTCCCCAGTGTGTTTCTGTAAAAAAGTGCAAAAAAAAAAAAAAAAAAAGAAAAAAGTAAGTGAACATGACATTACAATTACTTAGACAATTTCTCTGTTTGACAAAGTTAAAAAAAATTTGTTGAAGGGAGTTGCCAACTTGCCATGTATATTATCTTCCATACATCTGAGACCTGCTCCAGTTCAAAGTGATAATCCTCCCAGTTGATAAACCATATTGTTAAACAAAAGCCTTATAGGGCTTCAGGGTAAACCCAACAGGGAGATTGCCACAGGCCAGTCCATTCTCAGAAACCTTGGCTCTGGTCATTGTTACCAGGTATAGAGCTGGTTTACTAAGAAGTGGATAGGTCTCTCACATTGGAATCTGTTAATATTAGAAGTGAATTCTCCTTCTGTTCTTAAATGATAACAAATGATTGATTTAAAGTTGACCTTTAAAATTAAAAAGAGATTTTAGATTGAGTCCATATGATGGCAATTACGTAGAGTGGCTAGTAACTGTCTAAATTATCTGGCAAACTTTATATCATGGATTTAAATTTCAATTGCTTTCATATCAGCTGGTTTTCACCTGGAGGTTGAGAAGATATACTCATTTTTTTGTGTGATTTAACCTTCCCTGGAATGGATCAGTAGATTCAATATAATTCACACCAAATGCCATCTTTTGTTCACCCTCATTATTTTTATTCCTTCTTTTCAAAGTAGCATAATTAAATAAGAAATGCTAAGCTCATTATGATGCATACTTATAAAAATGCTGTTACTTACAGTGCAACCATCCTCCAGAACTGAGTAGGTGAATTTGCCATTTCCTTCAGCCTTGAATTCGCCTTCATTTGAGCCCATCAGCCTCAAGGCTTTTTTCACATTCCCACTGGCATGATCCATGTATGCAATGCTATTCTTGCAGTGATATGTGATGTTCTGGGAGGCCTGGCTGGAGAGAAGTCGGAGGAATGCCAGCTGGACATCGAGGACATCTTCAGGAAGTTCAGGATTGCCATAGCTAAACTGTGATAGGGAACAAATAAGGCTGGTCAAACATTTTAGCTGCAATTATACATAAGGGATTAATGCAGTGTAGTATCGTCATTGTAATGTAAGTTGTTCATATATTTTATGTATGATTATGTCTTTATTGCATGTATAACATACAATGCTAGAGTAAAGAAGGTCTTAAGAATTGAAGGAAAGTTTCACAATTTGTATGGAAACACAAAAGACCCCAAATAAACAAAGCAATCTTGAGAACGAAAAATGGAACTGGAGGCTATTTACAATAGCCAGGACATGGAAGCAACCTAAGTGTCCATCAACAGATAAATGGATAAAGAAGATGTGGCACATATATACAATGAAATATTACTCAGCCATAAAAAGAAATGAAACTGAGTTATTTGTAATGAGGTAGATAGACCTGGAGTCTGTCATACAGAGTGAAGTAAGTCAGAAGGAGAAAAACAAATACCATATGCTAACACATATATATGGAATCTAAGAAAAAAATGTCATGAAGAGATTAGTGGTAGGACAGGAATAAAACATCTACCTACTAGAGTATGGACTTGAGGATATGGGGAGGGGGAAGGATAAGCTGTGACGAAGTGAGAGAGTGGCATGGACATATATACACTACCAAATGTAAAATAGATAGCTAGTGGGAAGCAGCCGCATAGTACAGGGAGATCAGCTCTGTGCTTTGTGACCACCTAGAGGGGTGGGATAGGGATAGTGGGAGGGAGGGTGATGCAAGAGGGACGAGATATGGGAACATATGTATATGTATAACTGATTCACTTTATTGTAAGGCAGAAACTAACACACCATTGTAAAATAGTTATACTCCAATAAAGATGTTAAAAAAAAAAAGAAATGTTCCCATAATACATTGTTCACAGATTGGGGAGGGGCACAAGCAGGCTACAAAACATTTTGGAAATAAATATATATATATGATGTAAAAAAGAAAAAAAGAAAAATGGAGCTGGAGGAATCAGGCTCCCTAACTTCAGACTATACTACAAGGCTACAGTAATCAAGATAGTATGGTACTGGCACAAAAAAAAGAAATATAGCTCAATGGAACAGGATAGAAAGCCCAGAGATAAACCCACACACATATGGTCACCTTATATTTGATAAAGGAGGCAAGAATATACAGTGGAGAAAAGACAGCCTCTTCAATAAGTGGTGCTGAGAAAACTGGACAGCTACATGCAAAAGTATGAAATTAGAACATTCCCTAACACCATACACAAAAATAAGCTCAAAATGGGTTAAAGACCTAAACGTAAGGCCAGACACTATCAAACTCTTAGAGGAAAACATAGGCAGAACACTCTATGACATAAATCACAGCAAGATCCTTTTTGACCCACCTCCTAGAGAAATGGAAATAAAAACAAAAATAAACAAATGGGATCTAATGAAACTTAAAAGCTTTTGCACAGCAAAGGATACCATAAACAAGACCAAAAGACATCTCTCAGAATGGGAGAAAATAGCTGCAAGTGAAGCAACTGACAAAGGATTAATCTCCAAATTCTATAAGCAACTCATGCAGCTCAATAACAAAAAAACAAACAACCCAATCCAAAAATGGGCAGAAGACCTAAATAGACATTTCTCCAAAGAAGATATACAGATTGCCAACAAACACATGAAAGAATGCTCAACATCATTAATCATTAGAGAAATGCAAATCAAAACTACAATGAGATATCATTTCACACCAGTCAAATTGGCCATCATCAAAAACTCTAGAAACAATAAATGCTGGAGAGGGTGTGGAGAAAAGGGAACCCTCTTGCACTGCTGGTGGGAATGTAAATTGATACAGCCACTATGGAGAACAGTATGGAGGTTCCTTAAAAAACTACAATTAGAACTACCATACGACCCAGCAATCCCACTACTGGGCATATACACTGAGAAAACCATAATTCAAAAAGAGTCATGTACCAAAATGTTCATTGCAGCTCTATTTACAACAGCCAGGACATGGAATCAACCTAAGTGTCCATCAACAGATGAATGGATAAAGAAGATGTGACATATATATACAATGGAATATTACTCAGCCATAAAAAGAAATGAAACTGAGTTATTTGTAATGAGGTGGATAGACCTGGAGTCTGTCATACAGAGTGAAGTAAGTCAGAAGGAGGAAAACAAATACCGTTTGCTAACACATATATATGGAATCTAAGAAGATAAAAATGTCATGAAGATATACTAGGGGTAGGACGGGAATAAAACACAGACCTACTAGAGCATGGACTTGAGGATATGGGGAGGGGGAAGGATAAGCTGTGACGAAGTGAGAGAGTGGCATGGACATGTATACACTACCAAACATAGGGTGGATAGCTAGTGGGAAGCAGCTGCATGGCACAGGGAGATCAGCTAGGTGGTTTGTGACCACCTAGAGGGGTGGGATAGGGAGGGAAGGAGGGAGTGAGATGCAAGAGGGAAGAGATATGGGAACATATGTATATGTATAACTGATTGCCTTTGTTGTAAAGCAGAAACTAACATACCATTGTATAGCAATTATACTCCAATAAAGATGTTTAAAAAATAAAATAATAAAGTAGACACCTAAAAAAAAAGAATTGAAGGAAAGTTGGTAACTTATGAAGAATAATCTAGTTTAGCTTTTGAGAGACAAGTTATAAACGTAGTTACCTGTGTATATAAAATTTTTCACTTTTCTATTTATTAACTAAATTTGTTTTGTGATGAACAAATGGGAGGAACAAAAAAGTCAGGTAAGTAGAGATGGATTAGTTAAAGAAAAATGGTATATCTTTTCTTACCTGAAAACCACCATCCATGGATTCTCCAAACCAAACATGTTTCTTCTCAGCCGCAGAATTTGTCCACCAGTTCTTACGTGGAACAGTCAAAGGACTGGCATTTATGCACGTTTCCCCAGTTTCCATGTTACAGTATACTTTAATAGCGTCCATCTTGCAACCTTGGTTAGGATCAACCCAATATTCTCCTGAATAGTCACAAAAAGGACAATGGAATTGGTTATAATATCCAGTAATGGGCTTTGGACCAAAATGATTTTGTAAGGCATTCATAATGTTGACTGCTAATGTATTTGTACTTTTATAGTGTAGCAGAATAGAGGAACTTTTAGTTGTTTCTTAATTTGAAAAAAATGATAATTAGATTTATTATAAAAATTGTTTCAATAAGTAAATGTTGCAATAATTAAATTACAAATTATGTCTGCATCAAATTACAAACACAGTGTTATACGTTGTTTATCACTCAGACAACTTTGTGATGATATGAAAAGACATGCCAAACTATAATTTGTATTAAAATTTCTATAAAACAGTCTTTAGATTTTCCTACATTTGGCATATTTTGAATTTACATTACAGTTTAAGTACACCTACAAAATTCATGTTTTCTTACTCAGAATATCAAGGAGTTTTAATTCAACTAACATTCTTTAAGTACTATCTCTGCTATATAATATTTTCTATTCCCAGTAAAATATTCCTTTCCCCCAAATTCTAATATAAGCAGTTTTCTCTGTTATCCTGTTGCCATGAGTGTGAAAGATTCCCCAGCGTACCACTTTTGAGATCAGGTTGGCAGAATTTCAGGTCTCTGCAGTTCCGAGCAGGGTTTTTACGAGAACCATCAGGACTAAGGAGGCTTTCTATTTGTCCATTGACTGATTTGAGTGAAGTCATAATCTCGTCGGTGTTGATTTTGAAATCCATTGGTTCATCTCCATAATATGGGGAAAAAGTCCCAGATTTTTCACCTCCAACGCCAGTGGTGATAGGACCCCCAATAGCACAGCATGGACCAGGGGCACCAGGGGGCCCAGGAGGGCCTGGTTGTCCTGGGTGGCCTGGGGAGCCCTAGGAAGCGTAAGAACATACATCACTGAGGGGCACTTGTTTGGTATCCACTGAAAAAAATATGTTGCTAGCCCCTCAAAATGCATTACAAACAATTAGTATATTGTGTCATAGTAATTGTTTCAGTAAAAGTTTATTTGGGTTGTTTTGTGATCAAATATTAACCAATTTATAACTATAATTCATTGTTATGACACTTAGTGTGTTCCAGTGTGTAAGAAGAATTGGTGTTGGAACACACATTTTACTCTCTCATGTTTCCTTCTGTATAAATGATGTAAGCAATTCTAATGCTGACATGACAGAGGGGTTATGATCAGGAAACTTAGATTCTGATCCCAACTTTGGAATCTAACTTTGTGTTTTGGGGCTCACCACTTAACCTACTTGTGTTTTAATTGTGTAACTTGTGGGGATAATAGCTTTTCTTCTGCTTACTCCAAAAGTGTGGGATAGGAATGTATTAAGAATGATGGTATCAGTAGCAAAACAGGAGTCATGGAAGCCATTTGAGAAGTGGAATGTACTTTATACTTGTAAATCATTAAGATTATCATAATTGTGAGATCTCTAATATGAGATCAGTGCTGGCAGAGTTCATCTTATTGATTGGGCTATGTCTTTATTCTGATATAACTGTTACCTGATAAACTGTAAGAAAGGTTTTTTTCTCCCTGTCATTATAGTGTGATGAGAAAGTCTTCATGTGGGGTAGAATGTCTTAAAGTCATCGTCCAGGTCCTAATTTAGGTTTGGTAATTGCATCGTGTTTAACTCACTATCTCAGTTTTAAAATATTGCAAAGTGTTTCTGAAAATGTGAAAATTAAAGCAAATTAAATATGCATATTTATAAGTGATGTCTTACCTCAGATCCTCTTTCTCCTCTGTTACCTCGAGGCCCTGGTGGTCCAATGGGACCAGGGTGTCCACTTGTTCCATCTTTGCCAGGGGGCCCACTGGGTCCAACAGGTCCCTAAGAAATTATCATGATATCACAATGCTAGAATATTTTCTTGCAGTGCTAACATTTTAAAATATGGACCTTCCAATATCTTTCTGTGGTACATACTCTGGGGCCTGCAGGTCCTGGACTACCGACTGCACCTTGGTGACCAGAGGGACCCTGAAAGGAAAGGAAGGTGAATATAAGTGAAGACTTTAAAAAGGCTTAGGAAACGGTATGTTCAAGATCAGATCAAGAACCATGGGGATCATGATAAAATATGATTTCCTTTTCCTTTAATATCCCCATTGTCTCATGCCAACTACTATTTCAAATAAGCCCTCAAATCCATTTCTGATCTCTTTCAGCATGACTTTCACAGATGAACATTTTTCTACCATTGGTCTCTAAGATTTGCCTATCTCATTAGTTAAAATGCATTGAGGGGATTTTCTAACAAAATGGATACACTTACTGGGGAACCTGGGGCACCTGGGTTACCAGGGAATCCGCGATGTCCTTTGATGCCACTAGTACCACGTTCACCCGTTTCACCTTTGTCACCACGTGGGCCTTGGGGACCCTTCACAAACACATTTCGAGTTAAGGTCATACACACATACACATTGGAAAAACAAAATAGGATTTGTAACAATTAAGTCCATTTTATAACATTCTACAAGCTAGAAATCCCATCAACAAACACTGCATACTTGGAACGATAAAGATTGTTCTTGTGGTTGTTTTGATCTTGGACTGAGAATTGTATGGAGCCCCAATAATTGATGTGTAATCTCATAGCCCCAGGGAACTTTTAGATCCTAAATTCCTTTCTATATCATCAAAGGAAAGTTTGAATTTGGTTCCATAGTTATGTATTTAGTCATCCCTTTTTGCTGAGCATGCCAGAAAATAGAATATTTCCTACACTGTAGAATTAGTTAAAAAAAAAAATGACTTACAGGAGGACCTCTTGAACCAACAGGACCTGGGGCACCAGAAGGACCAGCAGGGCCCTAAAATAAAAATAAACAAATGAACACGCACAGGGAAGCGTTTATTTATTGATACAGTTGTGTTTTACTTAAACGTTAATAATTTCATTGTGAGGGAATAATGACATGTTTGCTATTATTGAAAGTTAGTATTATTTGCTCCTTAAAAATTCTTTACCTGTTTATAGCTTTACCAGGGGGTCTGAATAGGCAAGCTGAGAAAAACCTGTTAATTCAACCTTATATTGACCAAGTGGATATACACTTAGTGTGATTAATACCATTTCGAATTTTAATAATATTCTTCAGTGACTACTGCCAGAAAATCTCATATATCTTTATTACCACAGTTGCCTAAGGACTGACTAGCATACAACACTGTGAAACAATTGAGAGTAGATCTTTTGGTTGGCAGATATGACATTCTATTTTCTACCTACTGAGCTCCTTATTGAGGAAAATAGGTAAGTAGGGAAAGATGGAGTTCGTGAGAACTCACAGTTTCTCCTCTGTCACCACTCTTTCCAGCTGCACCGACAGGGCCAGGCGGGCCTGGATGACCAGGAGCACCAGGGACTCCAGGAGAGCCATTTTCACCACGGTCACCCTGTGGACAAGTTCACAGTTCCAAAATCAATCCGATCAGCAGCTATTGTTTTTATTACACAAACCTATTGTATGTGTGCCTGTTATACCTTGCTACCAGGAGATCCGTCTCGGCCTGGCAGACCATCTGATCCAGGGTTTCCCTGATTAAAGAAAAAATAAGAAAGAGGAAGAAAGGAAATTGAATTCTTTGGAACCATTTAAATACCATCTAAGCCCTGCATTCTCAATGGGAAAAATATCATCCTAAAGAGGATAAAAATTGGTTCTTGGGAGTGAAAAATCTTAGATATGACAATGGGTGTGGCCCTGCAAGAAGTGACAATACCTAAACAGATATGCAGTATATCTATGGTACTAAAGCTTCACAGGGTGAAAGAGCGAGAAGTGACTAGGAAAAAAAGTCTAAAAAGGAGCCTTAGGGGGAGAAATAATAAATAAAACCTTGACACACCGTAATTTCAGCTGATAACGGAAATCTACAATTTAAGGAAAGACTAATCACAGATAACATGCAGAATATTCTTACCCAGAAGGAATGTTGTAAATTGGGGCTCTCCCCATCCCCAACATTTTTCTTATTTAGCTAAAGATCATATTCTTTTCCATTAATGATCATTCATTGGGTAAATACTAAAGAACATGAACATTTAAGGCTATTCTAAGTTGTAATAGAAAGAATATCTATTACTAGAGAAAGAAGGAGAACTTTGGCATGTGGCAATATTTATACTTTTAGACCCAAAGTAGGGCCCAATTTGACCCTTGCTTAAATAAATTATCAAATACTACCCAGCTTATTGTGTATTTTCTAAGAACTAGTACTTACATCTCTTCCAGGTTCACCAGCTGCACCAGCCAGACCAGGAAGGCCCTGGGGTCCAGGAGGACCACGTTCTCCACTGAGACCACTAGCTCCTGGTTTCCCACTTTCACCCTGTGTACAAAAGAATAAAATAAATTTGTGTTTTAACCTAAGAAATCAGTTAATATGATATTATCAGCTATCTTTATTTCCCAATTTCTATCGAATTTGTTCCTAAAACTATCCCTGCCATAGGAGAAAAGCTTTGGGGAAGCAAGCTTCTTGTCTTTTCTAACTTGCCCAATGAACCTGGATACCAAAAGGCTGAGTAATTACATTGATTATCATATTAGAATACATCCTAATATGAGGTACATAAATAGACATGGCTATTGTAAGAAAAATATAATGATGAGCCATCATGAAACTATAGGTTTATGGTACCCATTAGAATTAGGTTATATTGAACATTTGGCTCTATTTAAAGAACATACATTTATTGGAAATGTTCATATAAATTGACTAGACTTAAATGTTATATTGTAATTTCACTATAACCGTATATGACATTTAGTTTAAAGAGGTGCTCAAAGTGAAAAAAGGTGCGCCCTAATAAAATACGATTTTATTACCCTATTTGCTAAACAAATATTTAAGATGTTAAGCACTAGGATGCTATAGTAATATCAGTGAAAGGAAGTCAGGAGTATAAAATGAATTGAGTTGATGGATAATTGGTATCAATTAAAGGCTTTCATAGGTCTATAACCTGACATGATTTCCCACTTCAAGACTGACAGTCAGCAAACTGAAGAATGCTGACAAGTTTCCTAACAGGTATTTGAGATGACAAGATATTTTTCTGTGATATCAATCTATTTGTTTTGATGTTCAAGGCTGGTCTATTACGTGCATTGTTTTTGTGTTCCAGGGACTTTTAATAATATACATGCTTCCTGAAAATTTGAAAATATCAAGAATTTGCATCTAATTACAGGAAAACTTGATCATTACATACTTGCTATGTTTATGTGACGTCTGAAGACTATCAAAGGGAACAAGAGTCCAGTGAAAGATAACGATACTCACCTTGGGGCCCTGTGGGCCGGGTCTGCCGCTAGCACCTGGCATGCCTGGTGGGCCTGCAAGACCTCGTGCTCCAGCAATCCCTGCAATTCCAAGTGGGCCTGGAGCTCCCTGTTGTGACAGATAATGAAATCTTAGTTATTCTTTACATGACTATGTTTTCCTCTGTTGGATTTATGACTGAAAATAAAACTACTGTCAATCAATAGACCAAAGAAACCACTCACCGGAGGGCCCTGGTTGCCAGGTGGTCCCTTCTCACCTGGTTGGCCAGCATCACCCTTTGGTCCAGACACCCCAGGGCTGCCAGGAGCACCAGTACTACCAGCTGGACCTGAGGGGCCATCTTTGCCTGGAGGACCACTAGCGCCTGGGGGGCCTGGGTTACCCTACAAAGAAATGTTTGAAATTTGAATATTTTATAATGAACAAGTAATTTTTTTCCCTCTTTTACCTGCATTCAAATAATTTTATATGGAATTTAATACAAAGAGAAGTAGCAATGGATAAGTTTCTCACCCTATGTATATATGAATGCTCTTTATGGAATATATGGTTAAAAAATACTTTAAAAAGTTCTTACATTATTGCCAGGAGGACCAGGAAGACCACGACCACCAGGGAAGCCAGCAGCACCCTGTGAAATTATAAATACATTTTTGATGTCAAAAATCAAGGAAAACAAATAATTAACCACTAAAAACAAATATAAATTGTAAGAAATGTGGTAGGACCTGCATTCTACTCTGAGATCACTTATGGTTTGTTTTTTCCTCTTGGAATTTACATATAACTCACATATGAATGAGTGATTATAATTTTATACTCTCTTTAGGGATCTAGTGCTTTCAAAGCAGTTTTTATACAGATTGATATTAATTAATGCTTGTCAATAATAGTTAAGAGGATCATTACTTACAGGACCACCAGGACTTCCACGTTCTCCTTTGACACCTGGGGGACCAGGGGAACCCTATACAGGAAGGGAGATGGAAATAGTTTATAAGACTAGCACCAAAATCAAAATTTGGGAGAAGCATTAAGCCTTTGAAAGTCAGTAATTCTACTTATCATGATAATCATCTTGTAATAGATACAATCATTATGTTGTACATATACAATACAATGTTATATGTCAATTATATCTCAGTAGAACTGGCGGAAAAACATTACTACAGAAATGAGAAGCTACATCAAAAAAACCAAAAACAAAACCAGTAACTCTATGAGGACATTAAAATAACTTGACTGAGGTCATATCTAGATTGTTGGAGTCAAGTGTCAAACTCAGAACTGTATTCCTAGGAAAACTGTACCCTTGTCACCATGACAAGCTCTCTCAGTGTGAAATATTGAAGTATCGACAAACCTAAGTGCTTTCCATTAGAAGGCTTAGCGAAAGAGAAATACTTACAGAAGGCCCAGCACTTCCGGGGGGCCCTGCGATTCCAGGAGCGCCTCCTTCACCTTTCTCACCAGGAGCGCCTCTTTCACCTTTACCACCAGGCTCACCGTTCTGGCCCTGCATTCAGAAACAAAAACAACCTGTGAGCTTACATCCTTCACAATACACTGGGCTTGTCCTTATTTTCCTTCAGAAAATAGAATTCTTCAGGTGGAGAGCTATTGAAATAAAATTGGAAAAGAAGAGTCTTTGAAGTCATGGAAGAAACAAAGACAATGAAAATGTTTCCATGACAGGGACTTCCCTGGTGGTCCAGTGGTTAAGACTCTGAGCTTCCACTGCAGGGGGGGCGGGTTCGATCCCTGGTTGGGGCACTAAGATCCCACATGCCCCATTATGTGCCCCCCACCCCCAAAAAAGAGTTTCTATGATAAAAGCAAATTTTGAAGAAAGTGGTAAGATGTACATTCTTTGTCATACAGGAGAACCTCTCTCCAAGGATTGTGCATTTCAAAGCAATCACCAGTAAATGCATTTGAGAAAGATGGGGCTTAGAGCAAATTTTAATTAATACCATCTAATAATGGAAGAACCTTACAAATTTTCAGAGTGCTTTAAGTCTAGGGGATCATGTTAGCCTCATTAACCTGGCATAAAGACAGGCCAGATGTTTTTATCTCCATCTTTTTTTTTTTTTTTTTTTTTTTGCGGTATGCGGGCCTCTCACTGTTGTGGCCTCTCCCGTTGCGGAGCACAGGCTCCGGACGCACAGGCTCAGCGGCCATGGCTCACGGGCTTAGCTGCTCCGCGGCATGTGGGATCTTCCCGGACCAGGGCACGAACCCGTGTCTCCTGCATCGGCAGGCGGATTCTCAACCACTGCGCCACCAGGGAAGCCCTATCTCCATCTTTTAAACAGTAAGAATAATGTGTAAAAAAAAAAAAAAAAAAAAAAAGGAGGTCGATAAATGAACCCCCATAAGGAATAAGTGGTTGAGATAGATTAGAATTCAGACTTGACTTATACTTCTGCTATTTTTCAGTGAGATAGTGATTCTGGGCTGTGTGATATGTAGGTTTTAATGTTCATACTTACAGGAGCACCAGGGAAGCCGGCAGGTCCTGGTGGCCCATGTTCACCTCTCTCACCCTTAAGTGAAAAATATACTCATTAGTCACAGTGAAGACATCTTCCCATTGGGAGCACATGTCATCCTCTGTATCATCTTATCTTTCCTTTAAGCTAAGAAAAGATAGTGTTAGTGTGCAAAGCTAACTAACGTAGCTTAACCTCTGAAGACTTTTCCATTTCTCAATAAAATTCAAAGTAGACAACACCAGAACCAATGATTCTTTCTGCTTCTGACTGTGATATTATTTGCAAGAAAAATAATTTGAGAATTTTGAAGTGTTTAAAAGACTTACTTGTATAACTTCTAAAAATGTGGTAAAAGTTTTGAGAAATCAATCATTAAATTAATTAATTAAAAACATTTACTAAATATCTCTCCTGAGTCTGCAAACCCTGAAGGCAGAGAATTTTAGGTCTAGAAGGAGGCTCAGGCAAAGATCCTACAGCTTTAAGAAATACTCATTTACAAATGCATATTACTTGTGCAGTTGTTATGTTTTTTCCAGAATCATTTAGGAAAGATGGCAAGATTTGAAATGGTCTCTTCTGAATTTTAGATTTAAGAACTTTCACCTTGCCTTGCATGTCATATGATGCCTAAAGACAGTAACCCATCATTGAGACTCAGGGCCACAAGCAGAATTGCTAAAGAAGGAAGCACAGGTAGCTGCTGCCTGTGTGGGGTTAAAATTATGTTGAAATGTCTTAAACACTTACAGGGCCACCACGAGGACCAGCTATACCCGGGAGTCCAGGGGCACCACTTTCACCCTTAAAAAAGAGAAAAATAATTTATATTGCCCTGCATCCAAACAACAATGACGACAAAAGACATTTTCTGTTTCTAAATAGTGTTACCTTATCTCCAGGCTGACCAGCTGGGCCAGGGGGACCAATGGGACCAGTAGGACCCTAAAGAAAATAGAAATATACTTTAATTTCAAAGATAAAAAGCATCATTTTCCTTATAAATCAAAGAGCATATATAAGGACATACTGTTCATCTAATAAACTAGATAATATGATTGCTTTGATGGCTTGAATGATATGCTCTTCACTCAGTGTGTAAATACTGCAGAGTTCAGTAAATATAAGATTTTATGGATTATATAATTCAGTGGCAATTTATAGATTCATTTTTTCTTTCTATTGCAGAAGATAAATAAGATGTGATATAAGATTTCACAGTTGTATCTTTTATAATTAAAGTGCATTGCCTTATTCAATTGTATGATAATTCAAAATATTTCATTTAACCACTCAAAGTATTGTTACACATATTAAAGTTTTCACACTGAAGTTTTCAAATATTAAAGTTTTACTTATATTACATAAATAAAATATTAGAGTTTTTAAAAAATTGTATGATGGCTTACTCATCTAATCTGTTAAAAGTG
The DNA here is from genome assembly GCF_026419965.1 of Kogia breviceps. Classification (NCBI taxonomy): domain Eukaryota; kingdom Metazoa; phylum Chordata; class Mammalia; order Artiodactyla; family Physeteridae; genus Kogia; species Kogia breviceps. The sequence goes on along the minus strand of NC_081311.1, from coordinate 156,788,267 downwards.
AAGCATTTATGAATTTGTTTAAGGCAACTACAGTAAAGATAATGTCTATCTAATGGCTTAGTTATCATGTTTATTTGCTCTAGTCATATCTAGGTGTTTACTAATGTGAATAGAATTGATTGTAATGTGGTTTTTCTTCCAATTTTTATTTTGAAATAGTTACATAGATTCATGGAAGTTTGCAAAGAAATATACAGGAGAATCCTGTGCATCTTTCTCCCAGCCTCCTTCAGGATTACATCTTACACAACTATGGTATAGTATCAAAACAAAGCAATTGACATTGGTACAACCCATAGAGCTTATTCAGTTCGCACCAGTTATACATGCACTCATTTGTGTGTGTGTGTGTGTGTGTGTGTATGTAGTTCTATGACATTTTATTATATGTAGCCTCGCATGACCACCACCACAATCAAGATATTCAAAGGTACAATCATCATAAAAGACTCCCTCATGTCACCTCTTTATAGTTACACCCATCTCCCTCTCCCCTATTCCTCAATTCTGGCAACCATAAAGCTGTTCTATATAATTACGTTATTTCACAAATATTACATGAATGGAATCACGTCCTTTTGAGATTGACTTTTGTCACTCAGCATGATGTCCTTGGTGTTTGTATAAGTTGTTGCATGTATCAACTTTTTATTGCTAAGTAATATTCCATGGTATGAATGTACCATGGAATTTCAATGTTTTTTAAAATCAAAAAGTTCCTTCATCAGCATTGAATTTTAGTGACTTATTGTGACTTCAGCTTATAACATTTATCATACTTTTGAGATTTTTTCCATTCTTAGGTCACTGTTGAACTATTAGTGATAGAAATCAGGAATTTTAACAATCATGTCATTTGGGTCTTCTTAATGCGCAGAAGGTGGCAAAGTAAGGTCTAACTTATCATGAAGAGTTTTTGGAAAACATAGAAATTGAGGTGAGGGACTACTCCATATCACATACAGATAAATTCTGTTTCTCCCCAATTCGAGTACTCACCCTTGGACCATCTTTCCCTGGAGCACCATCGACACCTGAACTGCCAGGCTCACCCTGTCAAATAAAAGCCAGTGTCATCAGATTAGAGGTATCTTCACTGAAAACATGCCAAGAAGAGGAGAAACCCTCAAGATTAGCTTCAGTGTATAGTAGGTGTTCTGCTTAAAAAGTTGCTTTAGAAATCCATCTCAAATTATACTTACTAGATGGGGGTGGGGTGGGAGGGAGGTCAAGGAGGGAGGGGTTATAGGTATACATAAAGCTGATTCACTTCACTGTACAGCAGAAACTAACACAACATTGTAAAGAAATTTTACTCCAATAAAAAACAAAATCTAAAAATAAATGAAGAAAATGATAAGATTAATTTTGAAAATAGATTACTTTCCAGAAATGTTGCCTTCCTTTAACCAACAAAGTCTGTTTCATTACACAATTAACAGAGAATAAGTTGGTACCTTGTCACCTTTTAGACCAGGGCCTCCAGGACCCCCTCTTTCTCCAGGCATTCCTTGCAGACCAGGTGAACCAGCATTACCAGGCGGCCCAGGGGGACCAGCAGGGCCCTGAAATTAAAGGAGAAATAGTAAATCACAAGAAAGAAGTGAAATGCATTTGGTAAAATCTAGGTGAATTGAATTATGTGGAGTTACCTTTCCTCCTTCGGAACCAGGGGGGCCAGTTCCCCCTCTAGGCCCAGGGGGCCCTGCAGCTCCAGTAGGTCCACGTTCACCAGGGGCACCAGAATCACCCTGTAGTAGGAAAATGGAATATCCCTATTAGGAAAACCAAGGCTAAAAACAAAGCAAAAACACCCTAAATTGTATTGTTTTGATACAGACCACAAGGTTCTTAACTTACATTTTTGAACAATTTAGAAATTTTTATAATTATAAAAGACATTTGATCAACTGAGTGAGAAACAGAAACACAAAATTAGTTAATCTAAACAAGGAAACCTGGATAGCTGGTCTGATGAGCTAGCTTTGACACTATTATTATTATTTTATCACAAGGGCAAATTTTTAAAGTTCTTCTACCAAAACAGTTTTTCTAGAGAGAGCTAATGCACTAGAAAAGTTTTCTTTTGATATTTCAGGTCCATAGTTGACTCTACAGTGTTTATTCATGTCAGAAAATTTCATTTTCCAGATGATGCAAATTTAGTGCATTGGAAATGTCTCGGGTTACCCTAAGTGTATTCACCAAACATTTGCAATGTCATGCTTCTAAAAAAAGGAATATTTTGGTTTGCTGTACTAAAAATGTGTCACTAATCAACTGCTCTATAACATGCTGAAGAAATGAGAAAATAAATGGAAATATTTACCTTGCCTCCTGGAATTCCAGGTGCACCAGCCTCACCCTTTGGGCCCTAGGAGATTGGCATTGCATGATTAGGCCTCTATCAGAATATATGTTATATAAGTATAAGCAAAATACACACTTGACTTGCATACTGTATAATTTGTCCAATCTTGAGCTGTATACTTACTCTTCCTTGAGTTTCTTTTATTTTATGATAAAATTCAAACTTTCCATGGAGTAGTTATGACAATAAGTTTTCTTTGTTTTATTAACGAATATTTCAAAACTAATTGTTAAAGCTCAGATATCATGGCATGAAAATGCAAAAGTTAATAATGTCTAAATGATTCATATTTATTCTTTTGGTTTCTGAGTTTTGAAAAAATGGCAAGCAACTTACAGGTTCACCAGGTTTTCCATTTTCTCCTGGAGGACCACTCGTTCCAGGCAAGCCCTACAAAGAATCATATTTGTATTGTATAATCACTTCAAACTTTGCTTATAGAAAAGCTTCTCTCATGTAAGTATGTTTCGGCAAAGTATTCAAAAAACGGTTTTAGCAGTCTTTTTAGGTGTAAAAAATATGTAGCTCTCAAAATCCAACAATCGAGAGGTGATAGTCATATCTTACAAACCTATGTTCATCTCCCTCAGTTCTTTCTGTTGCTGTATATATAAATGAATTGATGAGTGTGGTGAGATGAATTTAGCTATATACATTTAAATTACAATAAAATAAGTATAAGCATATAGAATTATGTGAACTTTATTTTTTTAAAAATAATTAATGCACTCATTCTAGAATAGGCATGGAAGTTATGCCTATTAACATTGCCTATTATTTCATTTCAAGGTAGAAGTCAGATCCACACTTTTTTTTTTCGGTACGCGGGCCTCTCACTGCCGTGACCGCTCCTGTTGCGGAGCGCAGGCTCCGGACGCGCAGGCTCAGCGGCCATGGCTCACGGGCCCAGCCGCTCCGCGGCATGTGGGATCTTCCTGGACCGGGGCACGAACCCGTGTCCCCTGCATCGGCAGGCGGACTCTCAACCACTGCGCCACCAGGGAAGCCAGATCGACCCATTTTAAGCTTAGGATGCATTATAATCTTTTAGTGTCACAAAAAAACTGAACAGCTGATTAACTCAACAAATACAACTAACTATCAAAGGAAAGTACTGATAAAAGTCGGTGCCCAATGACATTTAAGTAACAAATTCTTACTTGTAATCCTTGTGGACCAGGGGTTCCTGTGTCTCCTTTGTCACCACCTGGCCCCTATGTACAAAAAAATATTGAGATGCTTCATTAAAAGATATCCTTTCATATTTAGTTCACACCGTTTTCATTTCATCAGGCCAGTTGCTTAATTAAAAAATTAATGGTGTAAAGGAGGGCAGAGTCTGGCTTGTGCAAGTGATGCAAGGGAGACATGCACAACATAAACTTTACTCAATATTAGTATTTAGCTAGCTAACTAACTAAACAAGCTTTGTAATTGCTTTGGTGAACTATAATGATATAGTGTCAGAGATTGTATAATTCCCAAAGTCTTCCCTTGGCCCCAGTCCCATCCACTTCCATTTCCAATTTATGTGAGTAAACTTACGGTAGGTCCTGGGGGACCCTGAGGTCCAGTCTCACCATTCTTTCCAGCAGGACCCTGAAAAAAAAAGTAAAAGTAGTTATGGAAGCAGAGATAAAGATAATAGAAGTCATAGAGTTGGAGAGAAATGCTTCTACTAGAAGACTGGAAATGAGTGGATGAAAGTTACATACCTGAGGGCCAGGACCTCCAGGACTACCACGCTCTCCATTCTTTCCAGGAGCACCCTAAAGAAGTAGCCAGTATTTACTTATTCTCAAAAGGAAATTATTCATTATAGTGTTCTCTCATGTTTTTGATCTGTCCCTTACACACACATGCATACATCCACAACTGAAAACTACTTTTGAGAACTAGGTCTCCATAAATGTTCCACTCTTTGCCCAGAACTCCAGAAAAAATACTTTAGCTCCCTTCTCACATGGTAGTTTGATTTTCATATACTCTTCTGTGCTTTGAAGTGGAGATCAATGTTTGGCCATCTGCACTCCCATATAGAAAGTACAAGACCTTTTGTCAAATATTTATTGAAGAAATGAAGGAAGGAACTCACATCATTTCCTTTAGGACCAGGGAAACCCATGACACCAGGCTGACCTCGGGAACCAGGTGGGCCTGGAGGACCTGGTCGACCACTTTCTCCTTGACTTCCCTAACGAGAAAAAATTATATTAATAGAGGTTTCATAAAAATCTGATCAAAATATACATGTACACACCAAGACTATACAATATACATCAAGCCTAGTCCAAACTGTGGATTTCATTATTCTCTGGACTTGTAAAATGAGATGTTAAAAATGTACTTACGGGAGGCCCTGGTTTCCCATCGCTGCCTGGTCCTCCAGGACTACCGGGCATACCCTAAATTGAAGAATTCAGTCAGTCAGCTGATTTTAAAATGATAATTTAAAAAAAAACTAAAAGCACCTATCTGTAAAATTTTGAGCTTTCCACTGATATATGTAGCTTCATATTTGCACACATGTTTTTCTGTCTGTAAATGTCTTCGTCAAGCATTCTATTTTCTGTTCTTCAATCTATACTAGCTTAAGTTTTCTTCAGAGAATTTTGTTTTGTTTTGTTTTGAGCCTACAAAATGTATAGTCTGATTTAAGTTATTTTTGAACGTTCTTCATTTGCTTTTCCTCTTAGTAAATGACAGTGTCAATCAAACAAGTGTTCCTCTTTACCCTCAATCCTGGACCTCCAGGGAGGCCATCTCGGCCAGGTTCTCCAGCAACTCCTCTGGGCCCTGCAGGGCCTGGACCACCACGCTCCCCGGGGGGACCCTATGTGATGAAATAAATCAACATGTATGTAAAAGAGCCTTCATTGACCTAAACGTTGACAGTACTTAGGTTGCAACTAGAGAACTTCTTTTGGTCCCTTAAAGAGAGTTGGGGTGTTGCTGGCATGCTCAGCGTAAATCACTGTTACCTATTAGCTTGGGTTGTCATACCGGAAATATTTTAAGGCAACTTCGATGAACATCACATGCTGAAGAAAGCAATATTTAGGGGGCTTAGCAGTATAGTTTGGTGCATATAAAATCAAATATCTTTGATGTTAGGAAATCAGATTTGCACTGCACTTCAGAGTTTCCAAAGAACTTTCAGGCATTTTAGTCTAACTTATTCTTGCAATGATACTGAGATAAATAGTTTCCAATTGACAGATAAATTAAAGAATTCTCATAGAGGTTAAATAATGTTAGTTACAAAGCTAAGAGAATGGCTGAGCAGGGAATGCAATCATTGTTTTACATTGGGAATTATTATTTTTTTAACTCCAATATATTTCATTCAGATAGTTAGGTGTTAATTAATGGGAAACTGTATAGAAGAATATACCTATGTGTAGCACCAGCATTTCTGAACATTGAAAACTAAAGTTATCTACCTTTTCTCCTGGAAGGCCATTTGCTCCAGTAGGTCCTCGGAATCCAGGCGTACCCTGAAATAGTGAAAAGCAAATATTTAAGTCCAAAGTGTCAAAACTTTTTCATAATTCTCATATTGTGAAATGCTTCAAAACAATATTTGGGATTGAGTACCACTCAGATTAGGAACAAACATGGTTGCCTCACAGTGAAGGGGAAGTTCTATGGTTGTTTTCCTTTCCAACGCCCGTGGGAAACGTACCCTTTCTCCTGCAGCTCCGGGAAGTCCGTTCGCACCAGGTTCTCCAGGAGAACCGTCTTTGCCATCCTCACCCTTAAGTCCTGGAATACCTGGCGAACCAGCTTCCCCCTGTGAAAGGACGTCAATAAAGAAATAATGACTGAATTTCAGTGCTAATTTTTTACCTGTTTATTTCCTGATTATGGTATACATTTCTAAGAAATAATCAAATCTGTTAGGGCGGTACTTACACGTTCCCCACGTGGTCCTGGCTCTCCTTTGGCCCCATTCTTACCGGGTTCACCCTAAATGGGACATAATTTTGGTTTAAAAATGTGGAAAATAGACTAACAAAATAATCACCAGTCACACCTGATTCAATTATAAAACCAGAGTGAAATCAATATAAATTCAATGGAACAAGAACAAAGAGCCTGCTATTTCTTTTTTTACTGTGAGAAATTAACCACACCTTTCAGACAATAAAGGAAAAATAGACAACTTACTGCAGCACCTCGCTGCCCGGGAGCACCATTGGTACCAGAGGGTCCTGGAGGACCGCGGACTCCTATCAGTCCAGGAGCCCCAGGAATGCCAGCAGGACCCTAGAAACAATCCAAGAACATTAACATTAGGCAAACTTTAACTTTCTTTTCTAAATAGCTAACTTAAGTGTATTGTCCTGAAAAATGCAGAGGAAGCCAATAATATGTGTGTGGCTGAATGCGGGTGAGTGGTGGGGACATCTTACCATTTCACCTTTACCACCAGGACTACCATTATTTCCAGGAGGGCCCTAGAGGGGGAAAAGAGCATATGAATAAGAATTTTGAAGTTGCTTATATAACTAAAATAAATTTATTGATGGGTGTTGTGCTTTATAGAGATTAGGTGATTCTTCCAACTACAGCACAACACATAAAATGTTGCAAAAAATGATCATAATCTGAATAAATTAAAGATAATATGCACTTGGTCTAAATTATTAAATAAGTACATAGAGAAGAGGTTTTTGGTCTTGTTTATTTTCTGAATTTTTCTGATTGGTGATTAGTTTGGGGCACAGTCTTCAAAGTATCAGATAACTATCCATCCTCTACTTATTCTGTGTCATATAACCATAAAATTCATAAATTCTAGAAAAGTACAGACCGCAAAACTAATTTCGGTACTAGTCAAATCAGTATTTATCATAGTAGATTTATTGCAGAGCACTAAGCAACATTTCTTTGCAAAAAAGTAATTTTAATTGATAGCAACATTAGAACATATGCTTTCATGAAATAAAGTGTAACAATGCTCTCCCTTAAACAGCCATATTTGGTACTTACAGGAGGACCTGGAGCACCAGCATGTCCCTGAGGTCCAGGTTCTCCTCTTTGTCCAGGCGCGCCACTTGAACCAGGAGATCCTGCAGGTCCAACTTCACCCTAAGGGATAAAACCCTAAGTAATCAGTCTCCCTTGCCACTTCTAATCTCTTGGCCAGTTTGCTAGTCAGTCCTGTTTAAACCCATCTCCCAAAGGCTGAAGTAGTATGATAATTAAAGCAAAGTTTCATTAATCATATAGGCGGAGAAAAATGGTAACTATGTGTGTGACTGTGTTATCTGTGTTTGCAGAAAGAGACTGGGAAAAAAGAAAAGACATCAGAAGAGATCAGAATAGCAAAAGGCCAGGGATAAAACCCCTTTTGGAATCAAGAATAGGGCTTTAAAGATCTATATAGCTCAAAGAGATCCACTTGACTCTTAAAAAAATCACTTTCAAGAAGCAGCCCAATGATTTTCTGTTGTCTCAAAGATATATTTTACATTCTTCTACAGAAATACATGTTTACCTTAGCACCAGGAGAACCAGGGAATCCTGAAGTTCCAGGGGGACCAGGGGGACCCTAAAAAAATAAATAGCATTTCAAGAGCTCTTAATCAAGTAAAAGAAAACTAACACTACTGGTAAATAATAAGTGGGTACATACACAATACAGAGGAAAATTAGATAAAAACAGTATTTATCGTCAGAGATGAACATTATGTGGAGAAATAGTGTGGTGAAATAAAAAGAAAATTTGGATCCCCCATGCCCGACAACTTATGCCATGAATTCTGGTGACTTTGTGCAGGTCCCTTAGCCTTGAGCTCTCATTTATAAAATAGAGATAGCATTATTATCTATTTTTCAGGACTCTTTTAATTGTCATATCCAATATTGGCCCTTAACTAACATTGTAAGCACCATACAGATGTTAGTAACTGGCCAAGTATAATAAGGAGTATCAGAATTTTGTTTATGGGCTTCCTGTTTCTAGATTAATTGTTTTTAGATTTTGTTTATGGGATCAGTGTCAGTTTGAATCAGACATTTATGAACAACGTTGAGTTTTATGTCTACAATCCATGTTATTCCACTAATCCAAAATTCCATAACCTCTCATTCCACTAAGCCCATCAGGGTTAGATGAAAAGTTACTTACTGGTTGTCCATCACTTCCTCGAGCTCCATCATTACCTCGAGCTCCCTAAAAAGAGAAGTTGGTCTTAAATATCTTCTTTCTGAAAGGCTGGTCACAAGTAATATTTTAACTAAAAGTCTGACTCAATTGAGTTGACTTTTCCTCAAGTCTATTAAAATATGCTTAATAATTATATATCTTTAGAGGGAAATTGTTGAAATTCTGATAGGTACAGCAATGATCTGATGTAGAAAGATTGGATTCTGTGTTTTACAGAACTGAAGGCAAATTAATGCATAAATATGCCAAGTTAACACGTTAAAAAATCCTCAACAGGTAATAACTATAAAACACTTATTTGTTTGCATATAGCTATGGCTAAAATCTTTATGGAGGTGACTTTAAATGCAATTTTATAGAAAACTTCTTGCAGATTGTCACAGCCTGGAAACTGACTGAGACACTTCTCGGTGACTCGGGTTGTAATTGTGTAATATCAGTAAGAATACTCACTGCAGCTCCAGGAAGTCCTGGTCGTCCTCTCTCACCAGCAGGCCCCCTTGGACCCTACAGAATAAAATTAAGAGTGTGGTATTATTTTAAACTAGATATGTGTGAGAATGGTTGGAGAGTGAGCGAGGCAAGTTTTGCGTTAGGTGGAAGTTAATAGTAAAACTGAAAATTGTATGATAAGAAATATAATTACCATCGCTCCAGGAGATCCATTTTCACCTGGAAGGCCATTTTCACCCTAGAAACATGTAAAATGTGTCACCATTTTGTATAACAGGAGGAGAAATTTATAACTTTTTCAACACAGCATATTATAAGAAACATATGGAACCAAGAAAAAGTTTACATTTTAACAATACCAAATTTTTGTTAGCAATCTTATATGCTATAAATATCAGTTTTTGCATTTTAAAAACTTGAGGACTAAACAGAAGTAATCAACGTGTTACTCAGGGGCGCTCAATTATTTCTAATCTAGACAGTTCAAGTTATCAGCTTTCATGGAAGTTTTAAGAGAACATCTCAATTAGTCGCTGTTATTTAGCTCTTAATATGCAAAACAGGTATGTTTTAGAAAAAGGCAAACCCTAAAATATAATTTTTAAATATAGCTATAATATTTAAATAAATTTATTTATGAAAATATGATTTTGTTGTGATTTACCTTTAATCCAGGAGCACCTTGTTCGCCTCTTTCTCCATTTCGTCCATCAAAGCCCTTTGAAATACATAAAAGTAGTAAAAATATTAAGATCTGTTAACAATTCAGAACAGTTAAACACTTTACATTAAATTTTTTATAGCTAGCTTTACCACATAGCACTATCTTCAACATTGACATGAATAATTTAAAACTCTTTTAAGTGCATTGAAGACCTTGGACATTGATTTTACAGTAAAAAACATGAACTAATTAGAAAGTACAATTTAGTCCAATTAGGAATTTGCTTTAAATGTAGCATTAAGGCAAGTATCAGTTTCATAGATTTTTATGTCTATGAAGTTGATCAATTTTTGGCTCAGCGGGTTTACTCTATCTAATGTTTTGCATAGAATAAGTCATTTGATTCGGTCTCTAAGTCATATTGACTAAGTCAAGAATAGTTCTCAATAGTATATTTTCATCTTTTCTGACAGTGGCAGTAAGAAACTTACTGTTTTGCAAGTATTTTCCATACACTTAAAATCAGCTTTATTACTTTATGTAAAATAACTAGTTGATTTGGTCAACAGATAAAGTTGATAGACTTAGAAAATAAAAAAAAGCTAGTCAGAATCAATCATTTTTGGCACACACTCAATTGTCCAATAAAATTGGTTAGGTAAGTAAACATAGCCAAATGCAACAACTTAGAGTCAATTTAGAAACTGTACTTACTCTATGTCCTTTCAGACCAGGGAATCCAGGCATGCCAGCTGGACCTTTGATACCCTATAAATAAGGAATAAAAAAGGTATTAATGAACTTTCAAACAGACTCACAATCCAGTAGTAAAAATGCCTTCCCTTTTTAAGTTTAATTTAATTATATAATAATTTTCAATCTAAGATCATTGTGATTACTCCAACTAATTCATTGCATGCTGAAGACTTACTGGAGGGCCAGGCAGTCCTCGCTCTCCAGGTCGTCCGGGTCTTCCTGATTCCCCCTAGGTGGAGAAATAAAGAATATATGGGAGCTTGTGTAAGAGAAAACTCATTGTAACCAATTAGTAAACTGATTATTTTGCATTTTTCTCACCAAGGACTCATGAAAATGGTTAGACTAAACATATAGTTGTGAGAACAGCTTTCCTAGTAAAAGGAATGGGGAGAGCTTCTCCCCCCTTGATATATACTTATAAAAAATGCAGGCATCACTCCAAACAAGTATTATGACCACCTCTCAATCCAGTGGGAAGAATTTGCCATTGGAAATTCAATGGGAAAGAGAGACTGGCATAATATTAATTGTGTTTTTAAGTTTTCAAGTTCATAAAGAACTGATACAAATTTCTTTATTACAAGAGACAGAGAGAGGAAGCGTCTTCTCTAGTTAAGTGATGTATTCACTGGATGACTCCTCTTGACAGAGTCAAGAAGCACATTTGGGGGTTTTGTTGGTTTGGAATTCAAAAACTGGTATATGTAGCCATACAAATACTATGTAGATATTCAGAGATTAATATGAGCTAAAAAGTTATTAAGATAGCAACAATTTTTTGAGTAAGGATTTTCTCTTTGAGATTCTAGAACATGGGATATACTATTTAGAATATTCCAACTTGAATTTTGCTGTATCCCCATTCAATTCTTCAAAACTTACATCCTTTCCGGCAGGACCTAATGGACCTATAGCACCAGGAGGTCCTGGAGGACCCTGAAAAAAAGGAAATAAAAAACAAATATATCTGTAGATTTTTCTGTTACAATCAATTTATTATTCTAATTAAGTGTATATCTAGAAAAAAACTCCTTTAAAAAATACTATCAATGTTTCTCATCATGAAAACGACACACCGAGTTAATAGTATACCTATATTAAATCTTGTTGTTACTGTTTATTAAACTTATTTTTAATGAAAATTAAAAGTACCATGTATCAGTATTTTATATCACATGTGTGTATTTATAAACCCAAGTGCACGTCTACATTTTTTGAGATATTGAAATTTTAAATGTATAGGTATTTTCAAATATTTTGAAATATTAAACTAACTTCACCTTACTTACACAGCATGTTTTCTTGGTGGACTTTGTTAGACTATGCTTATTTCTACTAAATTAATTTTAAAATTATATTTCAGAAGAGTAGACATGCAGGTGAACTGAGTGGCTACAGGATAATTAATCTATATTTAAGAGAAAGAGGATTTGTATTCACACTAGGAAGTAGACTGTGGTGGTGGCTAATTAGCAAGGAAATTCCTAGATTAAGATAGTAAGTGTCTCTAAGATAGCTAAACCATTGAGTCCAAAAGATCTTTGAAACCAGTTCAACAATCATAAAAGTACAATTTATTATTTTAAATAAATTTGATCTATATTTTGTAGCATTCAACTGTTATGTTTTAGAAAATGAAGGTGGTTTCTATCTAGAACTGTTAATTTACTAAATATAGATATAATTGTTACTTACTGCAGGACCAGCTTGCCCAGGTTCACCAGGGGGACCTTGGTATCCTGGAGAACCCTAGTGGATAGAATAATACGTAAATATTTTTAAACTAACTTAATCTTCATATGATTCATTTACATCTTGAAGACAGTATAAAATCAGAATTTGTGAATGTAGTCAGCGAATTTTATTCTAGTTTATAAATATTGAAACCACAATTTTTCAGATCAAAATAGAGTTAATTTATTCCATTCTACACACTTAATTCCACTGAAACTGAATTGTTTCATACTTGAAGCCATATGACATGCAAATTAAATATGTGTTTTAATTTTACCAAGGTTTTGATTGCTAATAGTTAAAAGGAACTAAATGTGAAATTCCAACATCTTTGAAGGAATGATAGTTTCTTGGTTGCTACTTCTCTACTTAATTGGGATTATGCTTGCTGGAATGGCAAAATTACAGCAAGATCTGTATTAACTTGATCCATATAATATGCATGAAGAAGAAATCACCATTAATGGCTATACTTACAGGGGAACCAGGATGACCAGATGTACCAGGGGGACCAGGTGGGCCAGGTGGACCCTAGAACAAAAATTTGAAGGATAAGTACAAAATAAATGCATCTGAAATACACTTTATCCAGGCATCAGAGATGTCTCTGTCTGGAATGATACTGATATCTTTAAAAATGAGAACAGCATACCTCATTATGTGATAACTATTCATAGATTAATTTTATTAATTTTAAATGAAAATCTCATCACAAAAACTTCACTCTAAATGAAATTCTCTCAGAGTCAATAAAAATTATTGGTGTTATAAAATTTTGACCTGAATTCCCCAAAAAGTGCATTCAAAATCTGGAAAAATCTATACAAAATGCGTTGAGAATCTCTGCAACATTAAGGTGATACTCGAACTAGTGAAGAAGCATATTTTTGCCTGGCAGCTCAATTCAATGTGGAAAAATGTTGATCTGCATACTATAAACCCCAGTTTCTAAAAATAATGATGTAAATCAACCCAAAAGTTCTTAACTATATCACTGAGTTGTGTTGATATGAAGATTTAGATGCGTATGTAAGATTCATCGTATGTGGGACAACAATAAATTGTAAATGATTTATCATTGTTCAGAAATACAGGTTAAACTAGAAAATCTTCAGTTTTGTGGCACACTATTTATAAATACTGATAATAAACTTATAAATCTAGAGTTTCTTCTTAAATTTTATCTTGTAACTTTTTTTCTGGAATCTTAATAAGTAGTGGATTTTTTAGTTTTTTTTGGTTTTTTTTTTTAGTAAAAACAGTATATAGGATTGAAAAATAGGATTCATAATGTGAATGTAGCTGAGTAACAACAGATGTTTACATGTACATAGTTAATACAATTGTCCTTCTGGTTTTAAAATATACACAAAAAATCACAGGCTCTAAAACTTTAAAGAGGAGTAAAATTCTCTTCTTACAATTTACTTTTTACCAATTAAGGGTCTTTCTTTAACTGATCATTTAGATGTAATAGTTGAAATTTTGTCCTCTCTATAGTTTTAGAAGTCACAACTATGGGGTCCAATGATCTGGGCAGCAATCTTGCATAATCCCTGGGAATCCAGCTTCATGTCTCATTTACACACACATACCTGCTTCTGGCAGTAAAATGATAACCTTCCATAGTACTGCTCCTCCTAACGGCTATTCTTCAACAAGGGTCATTTACGTGGGACACCGTGCGTCAAGCACACGTACCTAGGTTTCAATGCTTTTTTGCTATTTTCTTCTATCAAAACTTCAAGTCATTTACATTGAAGGGAACCCTTTGCATACAATGTGAATTGATATCATTTACATTAGATGAACTTAAATACTCGATAAATTCTGGAAATATTTGTATTTGATTTCAGGATTTGAGGTGAGATGAATTGTGATATTGGATTGTCATCAAGTGGATTGTCATCTAGAAAGCAGCGTTTGAATAGTGAGCAGACATGGAAAGAAGGTTTTGAACAACTCAGGTGAGAGAAAGGAAAAGTGGAAGTGAAAAATAACAAAGTTGGGTTAAAATTAGGAAATATATGAGTGTGAGACCTAAGTATGAAGGCAAGCGTGCCCCTGGAATAGGTGGTTTTGTAAAGAAGGAAGGAGAGTGGCAAAACAGGCATGAAATAAGAGGCAGCGAAGGAAAAAAAAATGAGTTAGGAAAGAAGGATCACGATAAACCTACCATTTTCTTTCCCGGCCTTAACAAAGAATAAGCTGTTTTGTACAATTCTGTCATAACACTGTATTACTAGAAGAACAACCATTCGAGATTTAACAGAGTGGAAGGTTCAATTATTCTCTAAATGCTGACAAGCACTTGTACATACAGCTGGCCCGGGATAGCCTCCTCCGATTATTCCTGGTACTCCAGACTTGACATCATATGCCTCATACTGGGGAGAATAGTTCTGTAGCAAAGAGACCAGGTAGATAAGATCATGTTGGTATATAGATCATAGTTCTTTTCAGAAGCATTTAGAAGAAATGCATGCAACATCTGTTCACTGATAGAAAGGTTTCTGCATGCCAGAGCATGTGTTATGTATTATTTAATTATCTTGCTAATTCTATCTCTCTGTAACTTTAGATACTAGATGTCTTACAGAAATACTTGCCTATGTAATGCACAAATCTTTCAACGGACTGTATGCAATTTGTTTCTAAATAATTTGTTTCTATACGCTCTTACTAAAAATATTTCTAAGTGATATCTACAGCCTTAGAAACATAAGATCATAGACGAAGGCTGAAAGAGCCTTGAGATCCCATAATCTGACTTTCTTACTTTGAGCAGAAAAAAATGAAGATGTCAAAGTACTTTCTCAAAAGTTAATGATACAAGCAAAATTTATATCTCCAGTTTTTGGTTAATGTACCTAACAGATTCGCCAAAAAGTAAACATCCCCATAGAAAACAAGCATGAGATTTAATAGAAAGGTTCATGTGTTTATTGGATAGTTTGGGAGATCATTTTATTTTGAATTCTAGGCCTAGCAATGGATTCTGTTTGGTACCAAGATAAGAATAAGTTAGACTATATCCTTTGCTTCCTGTCAAATTGATTTTTAAAAATCTTTTTTTTCAACCCACAGTGATTTGTATATGTGTTTTCTAATTTCTTCTAATTTCATGCAGTAGAAATGTTGTCTTATTTATTTGTTTAGTTATCTGCTTTACATGCAGAGTTAGTGGGTTGTCATGCTTTTCAGGAGGAGCAGGATATGCTCTGAAGGCTTGGCAAGAGTAGTTGCATAGGCTTGAATAATCCTCTGGACTTGAAGTCATTAAGGAGTGTTCATAGCTCTTCAGCTGCTTTTGTCCAGACTTTCAGAGGCTTTACCATCAGGATTATAAGGGGAATAGTTACAGCAATTCTAAATTCTCTAGGTTAATTCTTTGGGGAGTTGATGGTTCATTTTTCAAACCTAATGCATATATTATATGCCTGCTTAGAAGCTGGGAAATTTTGCAAAGATATAGTAGCAATAGCATTATAATTTTGAGGAAAAGTGAATATTTATAAAGCACTTAGAAGAGTGTCTAGTATATATAAGCACTAGATGGGAATTTGTTAAATACATAAAATCAGAGAATAGATATAGGAACCCACAGAAGTGAGATGTCATATAGACTAAAGAAAAGAAAATGAAGCAGGTAGTTTTAAATGGGACACTCTTTTAGTTCTGGAATTTATTACCTGGTTACCAGTAGGGCACGATTCACAGATTCCAGGAGGGCCGGGAGAACCAGGGGAACCTGGCAGTCCTGGAAGACCGGGATCACCATTTCTCCCAGGAATACCAGGAGGACCCTAAAAAAAAAAATCAGAGATAAAACTAAACAAAACACTGAAAAGTCCTAGTGATTTAGAATCATTATTAGATTGTAGCTTCTATGCTTTATAAGAAATCAACATAGGGATACGTTTTCTTGGGAATCTATACATTTTTACCCAAATCATGTGAATAACTTCAGTGTAATTTAGTCCTTTGTATATTGACCTATATGTTATTTTTCAAACCAATAATAGGGATTATGACATTATACAAAGTTGGGGAAATCTGAATCTTTACATGCACAATTATGGATTCTCAGTTTGAGTTATCATGTGTCATTATTTAAATATGTGGTACTAGAGGAAATGTATACATGATGAAAGTTCAAATATGGAAAGGTTATTAGAAGGGAAAAAAAGAAAGCAAACTCATCAAGGAACTAATTTCCTTGCACTGTAGAATGTTTACTTACTGGATCTCCTTTGGGGCCTTGAGGTCCATGACCATTAGGAGGGCGAGTGGGCTAATAAATGGAAAAGATATAGATTAAACAAGACATAGATAGGAACAATTTTCCCATGAAGTGTGTCCCAATTTCTTATCCTAAATTGCATCCAATCTCTGGTTTTTAACAGGAAGGTTCACCTTTTACTGGTAATACCCATGTGATTATTTGCTAGACATTACTTTCACTTCCTTTCAGGCTCCTATGACATAGGAACTATTCATGTGTTTAAATATGAATCTTGAGTATGTACAGATTTTCTTTAAACTCACAGCTGTTGGAGGCTGTGGGCAAACTGCACAACATTCTCCAAATGGGATCTCGGGGTTGGGACAGTCTAATTCTTGGTCATCACATATTATGTCATCACAGAGAACAGATCCTGAGTCACAGACGCATATTTGGCATGGTTCTGGTTTCCAGACATCTCTATCCGCATAGGACTGACCAAGATGGGAGCATCCTCCTTCAACAACTGAAAAATAAGAGAGATGGTGTGATATTTTGCACATTCAAAAAAATCCAAAAATTAAATTATGAAGACTATCATGGTCTTCCTCCATAATTTGCTAAGTAGTAAGAGACTGCTTTAAATACCAAATCTGTTTATTAACATCAAATTGGCATACCAAGATAAATTTTCCTTAGGGCCAGTAGGTATTTTACTTTTGCTGGTAGTGAGAACTTAACACCAGTGGAAATCTGACAATCACTTAAACATTTATCTATTAATTCTGCAATTGAAAACAAGTTTTTCTATCTAATTTCTATTCTTTGCTTTAACTATAGATGGGAGCATTAAACTATAAAGATGATTTTGTCACTAACTCTGAAGACTTTCTGGATTTTATTAACCTAGTTGAGAAATTCAAGGGCAAACTGAATTACTCTGGGCAACATAAAACTCTTCCAGATTCCTGGGAAAATCTTAACAAGTCTTATTGTATGTATTGAATATCACTGCTAGCTCTGTTGGGCATTAGTAGGTCAACATAATATGATATAATATAATATACTGTATACCTCATATGGATGTAAAGAGGTTTCCAAATCACTAAAAAAAAAAGTTTTTTAAGCAAAAATTGGCAAGGAATAGAATAATAGGGAAAAATATGAATCATGACCATGTGTATGTGTGGCTTAAAATGGTCAAAAATTTGCTTCAACCAAAATTTTAGACTTGTTTCCTAATTATATGTAAGATACTGAAATTTCAGCAGCTATTAACAATGAATCAGCTTAGGGGTTGCCAAAATAAAACCAGGTCTCAATTCTTAAAGCATTAGCTGTGGACTGTGCTTGAATACAACTTTAGCTCTTGGGGATTACTATGATAGCTTGCCAGTAATTGAGAAAATAAATTACAGGTTTCTAAACATCTGCAAAAATTTTTGCCAACAACAAATCATATACTTGTTCAGTATTTGTATTTTTGTGAAACAGTGAATTTTATTTTCTCAGAGCCCGAACTTTTGTCTGTTGAAAGAGGCTTGCTTGGGAGAAGGCAAGTCGTTTAAGAACACTTTTTGGTGCCTTGTGGCCAAGAGGCCTTTGAGAGAGTCCTGAGCTTTTTTCCACCTGGATACTACATACAGCCATGAAGATCACCTCTTCAAGTTCCTGTTTTTATATCCTCTCCATACCTGAAGTAATGCTAAATATTTTCGGTAGAGAGGTTTGGCTGATTCAGTAAAAAAAAGTTCACACAAAAAGGAGAATTTTAGAATCTAGGGACTCTACAGCGTACCTCCCCTCCTCATTTCCATCTATGTGTGCAGATATATCTTTAATGATCTCGTGCCACACCCCTGATGGATTCAAGAAGTTTAAAAGTCTTTTCTTGTTACAATTACCCAATGTGTTTACAGGTAATAAAAGAAAGTATGATTGTTTCACTGCAATTTTAAGTAGGCAAGAAAGAATCTGCTTATTTTAAAAAGTTATTTTAGTTCCTCCTCCATGTTTGAAACAGATGAGAACATTGGAAAGAAATATTGTCTAAGCTTTTAAAGGAACATTCCTTTATACTTTGTGGGCATAAAAGCTGAATGCCAAAATGCTTACCTCATGTGAATGAAGTAGGCCTATTTAAATGGTGTTTTGAAAGATATGCTTAAGAGAAGTGCAATCTTTTTCATATTATTATGAACAGTAGTAATTTAAAGGATCTAGGCATTAAATTTGTTCTCTAAGCAGAACTGACATGTTTAGAAACTAAGTTCACTGGTTTCCAGAAAAGGCCTGAAAATATTGATGAGATGGAAGGTTGTTTAATAAAATTGTATGACATACACTCTTCAAACTTTACACTGGCTCCCTTTTCTTAAGATGAATTATTTTGTAAAAATTTCTCTAAATTAACATTATATGAAGTGTCCCAACAGATTCGTTTTAGCTCAAGATTTTTTCTCATTAATAATGTGGATATCAGGCTTCTCATCTTTCTTGAAGATATCACTAGTATACAGAATATTGACCATAAGCCAATATATGTTTGAAATTTGCTAAGAGAGTAGATTTTAAGTGTTTTCACCACACACACACATACACACACGCACACACACGTAACTATGTGGATGTATTAATTAATTTGTTTGTGGTAATCATTTCACAATGTGTATATATATCAACTCATCATGTTGTATACCTTAAATATACACAATTTCATTTGTCATTTATACTTCAATAAAGCTGAGGAAAAAAAGAAAAAGATACGACCAGTTTATACGATTACTTTCTTTAGTTCTTTGTCTTTGGGTCAAGAATATCTTTCTATATTTAACATAGGACCTGTCTTATAAAAATTAGCTATTGGATACTGATGGCATATTAAAGACAAATGAAGATAACAGTTAAAACTAGGGTCAAGCATGTTGTATTTTAAATATCTCCTCTTCCTATGTTCTTATTCTGCTTTAAAATTAACATAAAACATTTTCCCTTGTGTATTCATCCTCCTATATTTGTGTCTCATTGAAGGTACTATCACAACCTAGAGATATGGTATTTTACATTCACTCTGCAAACTTTTAAACATATGAGCATAATATTGACATTAAAGTTGTAAATGAATTTTTTAGAATTGTGGTTAAACTCAGTGTTACATAAATGAAAATTTTTTAGCCTTTTGTTTCCAAATTTTATTAGAAGCCATGTGTATTATGCTTTTCAAAACATAGAGGTCTCAATATAAAGGCTGAGTTATTTTGGTGTACTTCTCTTTTTTTTAAAGGTGATGTTGTTCTAAATAAAAGAAGAAAGGTGGAATGCTTGAAAAGTAAGAATTAATGCACTTTTGTTTATTGCTGTAACTTATCTCACATTTATTTGAAAGAAACCTGGCTCTCCTGAAAAGTCAGTTCCTGTAGAAAGTTGTAGCGGAAAGTCAGACTTTTCTCTGCCGTTCTACCTCAGCCACCCTTGTTGAAAGAATGGAGAATTTTATGCAGTTGCCTCTAGCTTTGTGTTTTGTGCATGACAAAGTATGGTTGGCAATATGTTCTCTCAGAAGCTAAACCTATTACACAGATGTCTCACGGTCCTCAGTTTTAGGACCATAGCCTAGTTATATATGAGAAAATCATGGCAGAGTCAAGGCAAAAAATGTTTTGTTTTCAAGGGGAATAAAATGCTCTAGTTAGCCACTTGCAGTGTTTAGAAATAAAATAGAAAATGGAATTCAGAAACAGTAGTCATCTCATATTATTCCCTTCTTTTCTGAGATATCTAAATTCAGAGCAGCTTTGATGAAAAAAAATAAGATACATACTTTTGTAAATATGTTAAAGAAAAGGTAAATAATCTCATTTTTACTGCTGGACAAGTAATAGATTTCCCAATTACTTCCTTTATTGTTATTGCTTAAACTAAGCCTCCCTGTTTCAATGTGTAATTAATTTTAAACCCCACCTCTTATGTCACTTAGTGTTTCTGTTCCTTAGTACAAAGAACTGTCCTGAAATAAATTTTTCTGTGGTCACTCAAACAATGCATTAGGCTAAATCATCATCTAAGTTATAAAACAAAATGAAGCTAGTGTATGACATAATCCACTATTTGACTCTTTTATTTTCTAGCTCTCTGTTTTGGAACTTTAGAGAAAAATAAAACCAAGTAACATAATTTAATATTTTCAGATGTTCTTAAAAGCTTTCCTTTTGGTTGTTTTGGTTTCCATTCTTCAAATGTTAATTTGTGCTGATTTGATAGAATTTTACTGTAGTGACTAAAAAATAATGCAAGTTATGTTTGTCTTAATTCCATTTTTGGAGTAAAAATAATATGCCCTAAAGCATCCATTCAAATTGTTAATTTAGCTTGAGTGATAATTTTAAGTTTTTTCTCTTCTCTTCTTATTGAATCCTCTTCAGAGAGAAGGTTTTCTTTCATCTTTTCCTGTTACTGTAGAAAGTTGAATATTTTGTAAGGGTGTGAGCAAAAAGAGTTCACATAGCTTCCAACTGAAATACGTTTGGCTTTTCAATGATACTTATGTTTGAAGAACATACATTTTTTAATAAACATGTTTTGGCTGCTTATTATTAATCAGAGTATGTTAAAGTATGTTAGAGGAATTAACAAAAAGGACTAAAGGAAATATCTGTAGACCTAAGTAGATAGATAATTTCAATTTTAAAATGTTTTGCATGGACAAGGTAGATTCTTCGTATTCTTGACCCCTACAAAAAATAACAAACAAACCCGGGCTTCCCTGGTGGCGCAGTGGTTGAGAATCTGCCTGCCAAGGCAGGGGACACGGGTTCGAGCTCTGGTCTGGGAGGATCCCGCATGCCGCAGAGCAACTAGGCCCGTGAGCCACAACTACTGAGCCTGCGCGTCTGGAGCCTGTGCTCTGCAACAAGAGAGGCCGCGACAGTGAGAGGCCCATGCACCCCGATGAAGAGTGGCCCCCCGCTTGCCGCAACTAGAAAAAGCCCTCGCACAGAAACAAACACAGCCAAAAATTAATTAATTAATTAATAAACTCCTACCCCCACCATCTAAAAAAAAAAAAAAACCAAGAAATTTTATGAATCATCATTTCTAGATGTTTCTTTGTTTTATTCTTTATAGTTATATGATTTTTATGTCTCCGATTAGAAATTTCCTTTAAGGTGGTTAATATTTTGCCCTGTGAAAAATAAAAATATTAGAGAATTAGAATTAAAAGTATCATATACCTGACAATCAGCAATTACATTATCATATAATCTGATTAATGATCAATTATAGGAATACTGAGGAAAATATATTCTACTTGTATAATTACAGCTGGCAAACAACTTTAAGTTTTATGTCTGATAACCAAAATGTTATTCTTACCTTCCTTATCACTAAATCATTACGTATTTTAATTTCTTCCTTACAGTAATTTTATTTTCCAATGTTAGTAAAACTAATACTAGGCAGAGTTTGTATCTGTATCTCTTATGTTGCAGGCCCTGCTCTGAGTGCTTCGTATATCTATTTTACTTAATCTTCCCACAGGCCCTGTGAGGTGGGTGTTGTCATAATCCTCATTTTACAGGTGGGAAATCTGAGATATAGAGACATGAAGTGATTTTCCCAAGGTTTTATATGGTAAGAGGTAAAGCTAATATTTGAACCTAGGAAAGCTGTCTCTAAATTCCATACTCTTAACCACTACATTCTATTCCCTTTCTGCAGTTTCAAGGGCAGGGTAGGATTAAAGAAGTTAACTTCAAACTCTGTTCCATTATCATTTCTAAATCCTGCAAACTTAAAATCAGAATCTAAAAAGACCGGTTTATTTTTTGTTTTCTGCTTTTTTTTAAGGAATAATATTTTTCTGCAGAATATCTTTTCAATCTGGCCTCAAAACTAGAAGATAATATCTGGAGTTGAATTCTGTTGTTTATTTTCTCCTGACCTTATGAAAAAGAGTTTAATCTCCAAGACCACCCTAATGACATCCAGACCACCAACAGGATTAACTGGGACTGGGAACTCAGCATGCATTTTACTAGATACAGAGAAGCAGGATCCTATCAGCAACAACAACAATAAACAGATAAGACTTATGTATCCGGTGCAAAAAAACATATTTAGGATGTCTAAGATTGATTTTCAGAAAATATAGTTACTAAATGATTCATATTAATGAACTTCTAACTTCATTAAAAGCTTCCCTTCTGAATCTGGACATTTATGAACATACCAGGCAGCTCCAGAGCGTTTCTCTGATTTTAATTAACTTGAGAAACACAGTCCCTGTTTGCTGGCCTCCACACCAAATACTATAGAAAACAAAGTTTTGGAAAAATAAATGCCATTTTACTGAAGCAGTAATTTCTTAATGTGACTTTTCAAAGCAAATTTAATTTTTAATAGGTTCTAAATCCTTTATGTTCAATGTTTACATCTTTGGGGCACTTTAATTTTTGCCCTCTTCTTTGAACTTTTCATTTTGTTCACTAAGATTACATTTTAAACAGAAGTTCTTGACCTCAGTCATGGAAAATACAAGGGTTTTATTACTTAATCTGAAAGGAATCCATTTCTGCTGTGTTTTCATTAGGCACAGACAGAAATTCTAGTGTTTAATGTTAACTCCCCAAACTGCAGTTAACAAATGATTTGTGTAAGAATTGCTATCTTATTTTTTCCGTTGTCATCTTGACATGAAACAGGCCAAGTTTCCCTTTTGAAAACTCTAGATTTTTTTACATCATACCACCCCTCTCTTTTCTTTTCTATTTTATTTTTTTCTTTTGAATGTAGAAAATAGCAGCACTACACTTTTTTCTAGGAAAACTGTTTTACGAGAAACAGCCCACTGAGACGTTTCCAGAAAGTTATTGTAGACCTGGAAACTTTACAAATGTTCTTCATGTCCAGCAAAGGCAATAACATCTTTCATCTTTAAAACTTTAACTCTTAAGCCATCCACTTTAATCACTTCAAGGTGGTGAGATCATCTGATGTTACAAAATGAAAGAACTGAGCTACATAATCTTTGGAACTCCGCACCAGTCATCCACAATGGAAACCATGGGGTTTCAGTAGATGGCACTCTTCTCCCTGAGTGACTACTCAAGTTCTCGCATGCAACTCTGTAGTTGTGCAACAGAGACTTTTGTGAGGGCTTTTAGTCTCAACTCTACTCCTAGAAAACTCATATCCAACAGTTCTTGATTTTTTATAATGAGCCTGTAGATAAGACATCTACCCAAGAATCTGAATTAGTTAGAAGCACATAACCACAGTCTTTCTTTTCCAGAATTGTTCCAGTGGCTTTGTTCTTTTCTCTTACAATACAGAGATGTTTAATTTCAGAATTTAATCAGAATATCTATTTACTTAGAGGCCTTTAGATCATCTGATGTTGAATACCCTATAGGTGGGGAGGAAATGCAAGGTATCATTAATGAAAGACACAAAATTTTGTACCAATACTTTATTTTCTTGGAATTTATATTTTTACAGAGCTGAAGATAATTTCTGCTTAAATTTTAGATGATCCTCTTATTTAAAAAGTAGATTTAGCAATTCAAAGTGTGCTTGATCAGTTACAAATCCCCTCTAAAAGCATAATGGAAATTAGTGTAAAAGAAAATAGACTCTCATAATCTGTGATAGGGAACTGATTTCTCTGAGTCCATTTGCAGTGGACTTTAATTCTAAAACAATTAAATGCCCACAGTTCATTATCACAGTGGAATTAGCCGAGTAACTAAATATAAGCTCAAACATTAGAAATAACTTTTTAATCCTTTTATCTATTTAATAAGCAGTAACTAAAATATGTCAAATAGTCTAAAAAATCAGAAATTTGACAAATATTCACAAAAATAGTTATATATTATATGTGGAATAGTTACATATGGAATTTTGAAAATGGCCATAACATTCAAGCCCATTTCCTAAAAGTCTTTGAATATTGCTACCATGTGTTTGTGTTTGAGTATGTGTGTTTGACAATATTTTATCAGTAATATACCTGTTTTCTTAGGAAAGTAGTGTTTAATATTTAAAATTCACACATGTGATGTTTTAAAATCTCATTATAAAGTACGGAATCCAGCTGTGTAACATTTATGTTGGCATTGGTTATGCAAATGATAACTGTCTGTCAGCCACTAGGTGGCAAGTCTTTGTGCTTAAAATCTGGCATGTTTATAAACTACAGGAAATATAAAATAGAACATATTTCTCTATTGGTAGAAGAAAATACATGAATTAGATAGAACTTACAGAGATATGTAAAAAGACCAAAATTCTTTGTGAGGACATGTTTTATGCTCTAGAATATTCGTGTGAGTAGACTAGAAGTTAGTGCTTATTGGAGCTGTTCTGTTTCTGGGATTCTCAGGGCATTTATAAGAAACCCATACCCCAGAACTATATATGACTATTCTCAATGTGCTATATATTCAACCACCTCCTATAACCTCCCCAAAACTAATCTACCAGCAATTTTTGGTCTTGTTTTGTAAAACCTCCAGGGAACATAAGATGTTACTATCTCAAAAAAAACCTAAAACATCTTTTTTCATGAGAAACAAAAGCAGTAAACTGAACAAAATCCTTTACAACTTCTTTTGAGCATAAAAGCATACAAATGGATCAGCAAAATTTCATAGTTTCTTATTATATTCTGCAGCTAAAGGGAAAATAAAAAGAACTTATGTGATATAAAGATCCTGTAGGTGTCAAACACTTCTTTCCCCTCTAAAGTGGGATTGAGAAGAAAAATAGCCAGAATGATTATAAAAGATTGTAACCACCAGGCAACCACAAATATTTTGTCACTCTTTTGAACTAAACATTAAAGGTTTATAGTCTTTCCAATAAATGAGAGCTTTGTGATTTTTTTCTCCAGAAATTAGCAGAATTAAAGGATTTTTAAAAAGGTAAAAGTCTTGATTGAGGTGGAGGTGTGGTAGAAGTCATTTGGTATTTTAGCCAAGGAAGGACTAGGGGTTGTGGCATCTTCTGGGAGAATAGAATGGGGAGGGGAAGAGGAGAGGAACAGAGGAAAGAGGATTGAGAATTCACGGGAAGGAAAGGGGGAGGAGGCAAGAGAAGGGAAGAAAGAAAAGAGATGGAGCCATAGGGAGGCACTAGGGGATGAGGGAGGGGTTGATAGAGGAAGAGGGGAAGGAGGAGGAGAGGTGAGGAGAGATGGTCTTGCCTAGGAAGGGGGTGGGGTGACGAGTGAAGGAATGACAAGGGGGAAGAGGTCCTAAGGAGTCAAAAAGGGGTGGAGAGATAAGAAGGTGGAGAAAGGAAGGGAGGAGAGGGAAAAGGAGGAGAGGAAATGAAGGGAACAAGGAACATGGATGTTTCTTTTCGTTTGTGGCCATGGGCTGAATATAACTGAAGAAAGATCATTGGGTGTTTCCCCCCCTACTTACATATACAACCTATAGGACATTAAAGATATTTGACGTTAAAAATGAAAAACTGTTTTCAGACACCATGTTTGCAAAAACTATAGGTTTAAATGTAAGCATTTTTTTTATTATGTGCACATAGAAATGAATGTGTAATGATTTCTTCTAGTATCTTCAAATTTAGCATTTAAAGACTTATTTCTATGAAAGTTTTAATTCCAGTATGTCTGGTATTTTAATGACTCTGAGAAACATATGAATTAAAAGATATATTTTCACACAGTAAGATAATGAGCCAAACATGGCTTTGAGGAAATTAGAACATGGGAACCATCATTTGCACTTATTAGAAAATAAAACAAATCAACTTTTTGAAGTCAAAGAGTACTAATATCTTTACCTTGTTTGCAGAAAAGTCAAACATTCCTATTGAAAGTATTTTCATAAATATTCTCTTTGTCAATGTAAATGCAGTTAAAATGTAGAACATGCAGAAAACACTAGGCCCTTAACAATAAATTATTAGAAGATACGTATTAATCAACCATGTAAGTGCTTGAAACTGAATACAAACAGGAACAATGAAACTCTTTTACAGTTTGAACCCGTTTAAAGAACGTTGCAGATACTACCTTGTTGCCATTTTACAGAAATATATTTCAGTGGCTCTAACAATGTGTAGTGTTTTCCTTTAGACCGTCCTTAATGCATGCAATTTTTAAGATGCATTATCTTACTGGGTAAACAATGCTTAATGCTCTATCCTGACAAAGAATCCAGCATACAAAGGAGAGCATAAAGGTATTACAGGAGACCAATAACTTCCAGACTGCTTAGGGAAGCATTCCAGATGTTAACAATCCAGGAGGGGAACTTTTGAAAGCCATTTAAAAAAGTTTCCAGTACCGTTAACGTGAAAACAAGTTAGTACAAGAACATCTTTATCTTCAACAACCAGAGAACTTTTAAATACAAAAGGGACAGTATTCTCTTTAAGCAAATGTAAAAAGCACCACCCTGGTCAGTTCTACGTTTCACAGCTGGGAGCTGACAGAGGAAATTAGCTTTTAGGAGACTGGTTTCCCCTTTATACTGATTTGTAAAGAGAAGTAAAGGCAAAAACCCCATAAAGTTTTTTGAAATCGGTACCTACTCACCTTCCTGTTGTGCCAGAATAACAGTGGGATGAAGCAGAGCGAAAAGTAACCAGGTCCCCTTTTGCACAAAGCTCATCATGTCTAAATATCGGACATGAGACTCTTTGTGCAAAAAGGAGAAAAGCAAAGCAGCTCAGAGTAGCACCATCAGTTGTTCCCTGCCCTTCAGCACCGGGCCCGTCATAAAACTCAGCCACTGAGATTCCTGTGCTTTGGCCTTAAATAGGAAAAAGTTTGGCTTCCCTCGCTCTCCAGCCCCTTTCTGAAATATGAGAGCAGCACCCATCCCCTGAGCAGTAAAAGAAATGATTAATATGTCTTTTTCCCTTATGGAAGACACAACCCACAACTTAGGAGAAATTGCACATCTGGAGCTTGTGTCTATCTGTGTATGTATAAGTTTGTTTCATATTTTAGTCATACGTGTCTTTGCACAACTTAAGAATATATATCAAAAGGCTCTGCCTTGAGTTTTAATAGAAGACTTAGATGTGGGTATTTTTTTATTTCCCCTTATTAACAACTGCATCATTTTGAGGAATTTCTTGATGCCCTTTTCTCGGGTATGACTAATTTGCCAACCTGATCTTCCTAGAAGACTTTTCTATTGGGATTTTGCCAGAATCCACCCTAATTCAATTTAAATAGGGAACTGTAAAAGATTAACTGGAAGAAAAGCCTCTGTTTGTCCCTTTCATTCATCCACCCACTCTGGGTCCTGGAAATTCAGTTTCAGGCAAATGTCAAAAGACTAAGTATCTAAGATATGTTTGAATGGCACCTTAAAAGTTAGATACTAATCTATAGCTGTTTCTATTTTTCACAAATTTATTTAGCCAGCCAAAGAGTAATTCCTTGTGAGAGTGCGAATTTTATACTGATGTAAAAGCTGAAACGGATTTTTCTAGAGAGAAATTTAGCCCTCCATGTCTTGACTTTGTAAGAAACAGAAAGAGAAAGAGCTTATCACATGAAATATCAAAAGAGTACCAAAAGTTCTCATTTTATCTGGATTGGTATAAATATTAGTATAAATATTTCTCAATTTAGACTTTTGTATGTATAATTTCCAGGCCACATTAACATAGCTTTACAATGTATTTCTGGATATGGGGAATAATTTCTGGGTCATATTTTAAAGAGGGGCAAATACTATTTATAGGTCTTTGATACATCTTTGCAAGAAAAATGTGCTTGTCCACAGTACCATGTTATTTCTATTAATCAAGATATTTCTTTATACCATAATCATCAGTCCATAGTTCCTGCATTCATCTCTCTATTCTACATGAGCTATTCAATTCTAATCAAGGTCACCTGCATTTATTTTATTTTTTCCATGTCAACTTAGCCATGCCCATCTCCATGCATGTATGTGCATGTAAAATTCTCCCCATCTCACACCAATTCATGGAAGTTATTTCTCTAATACCCAGTTCAAGACCTTCCTCCGTTAAAACTGTTTTCATCTTCTTCTTTATCTTTCTCCCAATTCATGTTACACAATTTTTTACTCAATTTACATGTTATTTGTATAATCGTAGGTGTACATCTATTCTATAAGAGAGGACAGTTGTACACTTGCCTCCCTACAGGCCCAGTTACTAAATGCACAAAGATGTCCAAATGTAGATGACATCATCTGGTGACAGGAAAAGAAAACTAGTTGGACCAATCTCTTGTACATCTTCTGGTTTTAGACCAGAGATACACTACTTGAGGGAAAAAAAGTAACAATTGAACAGTCATGAAAATAAGCTTTGCTATTGGATCATAGTGGAGATGTTGGGGGAAAAGACTGTTATATACATTTTTCTGTCTTTCAATCATCTTCACTTTATATTAAAAAATATCCCCTTGCATTCAAACCAATTCAGAAACATGATTCACTTTTCTCCTGGTGTCTCTGACACTTGCATAAAAAAATTTATATATCTGTATTCATTATCTTATGTACATGATCAATAAAAGTTGAAATTTATTAAATTTCTTCATTAGAATTGTTTTCCAATGTGGAAAATTAGATACATTATTTTTTAAATTATGCTTTTTATGCTTTATTTCAGGCATTACATATATAATTTCTATTGTATTTTTGGTTTGTCCTAAAATTCTTAATTTGGTTATCTATTCAAATAAAAGTTTTATACCCATGAGAAAAATTCATGATTGATGTACTCATTTTTAAAAAGTTAGCTGATATTTTGCACAAAAAAATAATTCTTGTGTTTTAAGGTATCCATGAGAGATCCAGAGATAAATCTCATACTCCAGATTTTCTGATTTGGCATTCTTCACTACCTCAAGCATATCTGGAGGTCCTGCCCCAGGATCCTTTGTATTCTATGTCCCAGATCTTATTTTCCTCTTCATGTCAAAATGTTTTCTAATAAGGTGTCTAGATGGATGTGGATCTCAGCTGGTGTCACGACTGGCCAAAATACACACAGTGTTGAATTCCGTTATGCAGTCCAAGGGCTGATGTCCTTGTAGTAATCTAGACACACATTGATTTCTATACATCCCTGACTTCCCTGATATTAACCAGTTCACACAGACATGTCATTTTGCTCTCTGGATCACATCTAGAGTTTTAACACAAATCTAAACACCTGCACCAACTAAAGCACTGATTAATCTGGTTCTCCTTTAACAAAGAGGGTGACTAAAAAGATGAGGCAAAGCAAGGGTGTGGCAGATTATCAAACCAAAATTCAAATCTTTTCCAGTTCAGTGGAAAATGGAGCTTGGGAGAGATGCATAAGCACAGCTGTGATGAACTCAGTGGGCCAGTGAATGTCAGCAGTGCTCTCTACAATAGCGATAAGAAAATCAATTATCTCCATCATGAAAAACACATGGAAGAGAAGTCTCTCCCTCTCTGTCTCTGTCTCTGTCTCTCTCTCTCGTACTGCTTCATATATAACTTTCTTCTTTAAGCAAAGGAGGTGCATTTTTAATGGACTTTTGATATGCTTTCAAATCACTGTAAAACCATTTAAAATGTATCTGTGGTAAGATTCACTTAAAAATATACTGAATCCATAGCAGAATTGCAGCCTAAAATAGGATAACTTACAATTGTAAAATACAATGCAAATTTTCTTTGCTACTCCTAGAGAGGTGGGTCAGTTCTCTTACTTTATGTGGTGAAAACATGTTTGGAGAGATGTGTTCCCTTTAAAATAATGTAAACAAATACCAATATGTGTGTAGTAGAGCCAAAATGTGGTTGCAAATGTCATGTTGTATTGAATGGCTGGGGCACTTCTAACCACAGGTATATCTAAGATTGAGGCAGTGAGATTGGTAGTGGGACATGACAGGCAAATTTCTGAATGATTACT
Source organism: Kogia breviceps (assembly GCF_026419965.1). Taxonomy (NCBI): domain Eukaryota; kingdom Metazoa; phylum Chordata; class Mammalia; order Artiodactyla; family Physeteridae; genus Kogia; species Kogia breviceps. The sequence continues at coordinate 156,757,975 of NC_081311.1, read as the reverse complement.
ATGATCAGTTCTTCAAGACCCTGTAATTTCCTCTTATTCCCTAAACTAGAGTTAATTGTCCCCTTATTTTTGTTCCTATAGAACTATATTGATAACCACTTCTCTTTATAGAAATTTTACTTTTGGACAGGACTCACACTTCCTTGATGTTTAGTAAAATGAAGTGTGCTACACGTACTCATTTTGGAAACACTAAGTATCTCTATTCTTATCTATTTTTTATATTGTTTGCTGTTAAGCCTGAGGTTCTGCATTTCTCTCCCAGTATTTTTCAGCTGAAAATTACCCCAAGATTGAACAGAAAGTTCAATGAGGTTACATGATCTCAAAATTACTCATTGGAACTGGAATTAAATAGCATGCTTTCCAAATTTTTTTCACCATGTTTTCCACTTGGGTTAGTCACTGATGTGGTAACAATATTTTTATGCAATTTAGGAATTGGGTGAATACATTTTTTTTTTAATGAGGGATTGTAAAAAGATGGAGAAAGAATACAGTTGTAGAGTTAATGACCAATTTAAAAAGAAATATTCTGATTTCAGCTCATCATTAATCATTAATTCTGATTTCGGCTCATCATTAATCTTTAAAAATAAATATTCTAATTTCAGCTCATCATTTAATTTCCAGTGTTGCTGTAATTTAAGAAGTTTTGAGTAAATCCTCATTAATTTATACTGAATGATGGAGTTCCATCTGAGGGCATGCAAGAGAATTCATATATGTGTGTGTCTATATGCTTATATATACGCAAATATATTTTTAATATATTCACATATATTTTTAATTATTTTTTATTTTTATTTTTTGTGGTACGCAGGCCTCTCACTGTTGTGACCTCTCCCGTTGCGGAGCACAGGCTCCGGATGCACAGGCCCAGCGGCCATGGCTCACGGGCCCAGCCACTCCATGGCATGTGGGATCTTCCTAGACCGGGGCATGAACCCGTGTCCCCTGAATCGGCAGGCAGACTCTCAACCACTGCGCCACCAGGGAAGTCCTTCACATATACTTTTAAAGGTTGACTAAAATTTGAGCAAGTAAAATTTCCTGGAAACTGCTTTAAAAAAAAAAAATTAATTAATTAATTTTTGGCTGCGTTGGGATCTTCGTTGCTGCATGTGGGCTTTCTCTAGTTGCGGTGAGCTGGGGCTCCTGGTTGCAGTGGCTTCTCTTGTTGCGGAGCACGGGCCCTAGGCATGCGGGCTTCAGTAGTTGTGGCTCACGGTCTCTAGAGCGCAGGCTCAGTAGTGGTGGTGCATGGGCTTAGTTGCTCCGCGGCATGTGGCACCAGGGACAGAACCAGGGACCGGACCAGGGATGGAACCCGTGTCCCCCTCACTGGCAGGTGGATTCTTAACCACTATGCCACCAGGGAAGTCCCCTGGAAAATGCTTTAATGTACATGTTTGAATTGTGAAAGTTTATGGAGTGTTATGATTATGTCCTCCTAGAATGAAGTCTTTATATACTTATGTTTCAATGATATTTATTTGCCATCATAATTATTGTAATTATATTTGAAAATTCACAGAAAATTGGAATCTATCTAATTACATAACATACTGACTCATTCCAGAACAGTGTGATTACTTTATAAATTTTGTCACAAAGGTGACACAGAGTCTGGGAGTAACATCTTGTAGGAGTTCAGAAGTTCCCTGTTGGGTCTTCAGTTAACTTAATCATTCTCAGGATTGAAGCTCCACTCTGCAAATCCCACCAGACTCTCTATCAAATATAATTTGTCATCTGAGTCATACTTAGGAATTTTCAGCAGTATCCAACACAGCTGCAATAGCTTTTCAAATGAAGCCAATTCTGTCTGAAGATAAAAAGAAAGCCCAAATTACGATCTTCTGATAGAATCATGAGATAGGCCAAAGCCAAATTTATTGGATTTACATGCTTCAAATGGAGAGTGATTTTAATGCCTCTCAATATATTTATATTCAGATATTCCATGGGGGGCCATATTTAGGGTCTCTTAATCCAAATAATTCTTTAGGACAAGAAATTTAGAGCCACCTGCTTCCCACTCACCAAATAAATGGAGGTAAATGTGGCCTTTCCAGGTGTAACTTATTATGACTGTTGCTCTGTACAACTAACCCCTCTTCAGGTCAGCATTACTGCTCATGTAACAAATATTCTGCTTGATTGTCTGAAGACTGCATTTTTGTCTATACAATAAATCATGTTTAAAGAAGCTTTATATTTAGGCATGTTATTGGTATATGGAATAATTCCAATATTAGATTCTTGGTGGAAGGAAGCTATGGTAAATAGGCTCCTTTTGCTCCAAAGGATGTGAGTGTTGCCCTTGGGAGTCTTAGCTTTCATGTGACAATGTCCATTTTTGTAACTTTGCTTTATATTTATGTTTATTTATATATTTATTTTACTCCTGCCTATAAACTATTCTTATTTTTTATTCCCATCCCCTTTTAAAAATCATGCACAGCAGCAAACACAGTCCTGTGTAGATCATAGGTAATAGGTCATAAATGTGAAAAAAGAATGACTGGATTGGAATGAAGTAGTTGAAATATTAGGCATTCTCTTTCTGCCATCTTGGTATGTGTGGACGCCTGCTGGGAAGAGAATTTCTAAAATGCAGATATGTCTGGAAGGTTGTGGTCCAAGGCCATTTTTGCTGGCCTAAGTGGGATCTCCAGAACAAGAGGGAGTACCACACAGCTTTTCTTAAAACTGAAGATGCTAATGCCTGAAATAAAACTGAATTCTATTTTGGCAAGAAATGTTCTTTTGTATACAAAGCAAAGAACACAGTGACTCCTCGTGGCAAACCAGACAAAACCAAAAAAATGTGGGGAAATGGGGCTTCCCTGGGGGCGCAGTGGTTGAGAGTCTGCCTGCCGATGCAGGGGACACGGGTTCGTGCCCCGGTCCGGGAAGATCCCACGTGCCGCGGAGCGGCTGCGCCCGTGGGCCATGGCCGCTGAGCCTGCGCGTCCGGAGCCTGTGCTCCGCAACGGGAGAGGCCACAACAGTGAGAGGCCCGCATAACGCAAAAAAAAAAAAAAAAAAATGTGGGGAAAAAAGTCAGTACACTTATGCTCATGGAAACAAACAAGTGGCATGTTTTGTGCCAAATTCTGAAGCAATCTTCCTGCAAAGGCCCCACTGGACACAGAATCCACATGATGCTGTGCCCCTTGAGATTTTAGACTTATTGAAAAGTAAACAAATAAAAGTTGGGGGGGGGGCTTCCCTGGTGGTGCAGTGGTTGAGAGTCCGCCTGCCAATGCAGGGGACACGGGTTCGGGCCCCGGTCCGGGAAGATCCCACATGCCACGGAGCGGCTGGGCCCGTGAGCCATGGCCACTGAGCCTGCGCGTCTGGAGCCTGTGGTCCGCAGCGGGAGAGGCCACAACAGTGAGAAGTCCGCGTACCGGAAAAAAAAAAAAAATGTAGGGGAAAAGTTAAGTGTTTAATAATATAAGAATTTCTTAAAATTTACAGGACCCATACCAAGAATCTGCCTCTACCCTTCATCATTTCACAGATATTAGATACATTTCATGAAGTGATTAGGTCAAAACATCTGACTGATGAGAATCGAATGGCTCTCGTTCTCCAATACCTAACATATTTATTTGTATCCATGCCTTTCCTTACACTGCCTTCCTGTCTGAAATGAGCCTTCCTCCCCTCCATATGCTTGAGTCCTACTCAATTTTTAACACCCAACCCAAACATCACCTAATTTAGGAAATCTCTCTGATCCTTCCTGTTGAGATAATTCTACTCCTCCTCTAATCTTCCTTAGCTTTCCCATGGCTCTTAGTTTCTTTTAATTTATAGTGTTTTATCTTTCTTGCTAGACTGAAAGCTACTGAAAGCAAGATTCAGGTTTAATCATCATTTTATACCCAATAGTAACTACTACAGTGCCTTACATAGAGTATGCAATTAATAAATGTCAAGTGTCATGATTTACAATATGAAACATTTAATCCAACAAAATGCATGTGAAATAATCTATTTCCTTTGTATCCTTTAGAACTCATGTAATTTTTGATAAATTAATTATCCCCAATATTTCCATCACTCTGAAAAAAGGAAGGTCACTCTTTCCAGTGTAGGAAGTCTTTGGATTTATAATTGGTTTTTAAGACTTCCAGATGTTATGAATTTATTTCTAAAATAGAAAAAAAAGTAAACAATAGAACTAGTTAGCAAACAAATTGAAAACAGTCAAACTGTGTTTACTACAAGCATCACAAGTAAGAGACCACTAAAACAAGAAAAACAAACAATTTGTTTTTAAATGGAATGAAACACAGGTAATTTGCCAAGGATGATAAGAAAGAATGACAAGAAAGTCAAAAATCAATTTCAAAAACAATTTAAATAATTGAGCTAGAAATGCATCATGATTTTCATCTGTTTTATTTTGGGGATAAAAATTTTTTAATGACATATCAATGAGTATCATGAGAAGAAAATACTTCAACGAGGAGTTCTCACACTTTTGAACTGTTTCACTTCCCTTGACTCAATTTCCTTGCAGTAAAAATTCTAAAAAGGAAAAAAAAAATAATGTAAAATAATCGTCATCAAAATACTGACATTTTCCTTCTCTTCCACAAATACAGGCACCCCACACATAATGTAAGAAAAATGTTGAATGCCTTTTTTCGTATTGCTTGCTTTATTGGTTTAAATTCCCTGGAGAAGTATGGAAATGCCAGTTGGGTTAGTTGAGTATGCCAAGGAAAATATAGAAACAGGTAATAGTATTTTTGAGAGGACCCCTGTGTGTAGGAGTTGGAATCCAGTTTTCGGTTGCTTGGGTCAAGGTCATCTCCAAAATGAGCAGCCTCATTGACCTAGATTCAGCATCAGGGTGTATCACTCTTGACTGCTGCTTGGTGTGAGCTGAAATGGTCACTCCTAAAATATCAGTTAGGGTATGACTGGCAGTGAGAGGCCAACAGCTAAAGGTTATAGTTGGAGGCACTATGTGATCAAACTGCATAGGATTGTATGAAAATTCCTTGGCCCTCTCCATCTCCCAGTTTGAAGTGGTGTACTTCAAATAAAAGTACGTTTCAAAAAAAAGTACTTTTATGGTGGGGAAGGGAAGAAATAAGAAAGAAATATGTTTGCTAGTTATTAATTGTGATAACTAACTAATTAAGAAGAAATCCCAAGCTAAAATAAGTCTCTTGAAATATTTAAAAATATCAGAGAGTTACTCTTTCCTATTCAAAATATATTCAAGAACTGGTGGACTCTTTGAAATCATATAGATTTAGTGTAGGAAAAGGGGAGAGGATGCATCTTGAGAGATTTCACTGAAATTAACATCAAGTTGAAGAAGGTAACTTCATATCTGCACTTTTTGCTATAGCAGACACCAGAGCAAAATATGGCCAGACAGTCAATTGGGACAGCATGACACACCACTGGAAAAAATGATGTCAAGTGCAAAATTACAAGAAAAGTAAAATCATTGCTGAAGCCACGTTAGCATACCCTGCTCAAAATTATATCTGATTCTCTAGACACTTCATTTGGAAGATTCCCCCAAACAAAAGCAGAGAAATTACATAAATGGTTTTCCAGGCCAACCTTTCTGATTTAGTGTGCTGTAAGTTGCTTGTAGTGATTCTCCAAGTAGGGAATCCAGGAAAATTTCTAGGGGCTGTGGATTTTGGAATCTCACCAAATTGTTAATGATTGCAGCCATACTAGTTAGCAAAAAGAGCTAACCATGGTGTTACCTCTCTTCCTAGTTGTTTTTTTCCAACACTACATTGGTGTGATTAAATGTTGTTCTTCTTGGCTAAAAAAGGTGAAGAGAACACTTCTCATTTCCTCTTCTCAACAGCTTAGAACTTAGGGGAAGTGGGCATCAAGAGTTTGGGGTAAAGAAATCTTAAGACACAGAATTTTAAAATATTGAAAAAGAAGGCCAAAATATGGGCCATATTGAGTGGTCACATTCCTGAAGTGGCCGTTAGTTCAGTTATTTTCTCTCATTATTTTCTGGTAGTTATTTACTTATTATGATAATTTACTTGATTACTCATAATTATTATTTTATATTTTCTGCAAGAATGAAACCTTCATGGGGAAAGAGTTGTGTCTGTTCTGGTGGTCACTGTTTTCTCTGGTACCTTGCATGTAGTCTCAAAGAGAAGGTACTCAACTCAGTAAGTAAGTGCTCAGGAAGTACTGACCTGCTGACAGATGAGATGCTGAGAATCCAGTCCAATACCAGTGAGTCTAAGCTTTCTGGTGATTTCATTATTTTTCCAGTCTAATTTATATAATCTAAATTTAAATTAAAGCCTTCTTAATTCTCAACCTGTAATAGTGGTTTTATAAGAAAATCATCACTTTAGAATAAAAATATCCATCTGTAAAGTTTTATGATATTTTTCTTCATTTCTTTTTTTTTTTAAATCCCCAGATAAAATCCCTGCCAAACGAAAGTAATACAAGGAGACTCAAATAATTTGCCAGGGCAAGTTTATTAACATTTTCCCAAAGCATATCTTATTTGAACTGTTTATTTTGGATCACCATCCAAAAGATAATTTTTTTTTAAGCTTATAAGAAAATGCTTGGCTTATAAATGTTAGTTTGCATAGATAAAGGCAAGGAATGGGGTTGAGTGAGGAAGAGGACGTGTCTCCCACAATTAAAATATTCTCAGAAATTGTTTTAGACTGTGTCATTTAAGCACTTAGCCCTAAAGAGTGTTAATGCAGAGAGATTCAATCATCTCAAAATAAAATTTGAAAAATATTAAATATCTAATGCCTGATGCAGTTCCTGGCACATAAGGTGCTCAATTATGAATTGGGTTTTCATGTTTTGATTTTATTAGTAGGAAGAAGGTTATTTTCATGAAAAAATAATTGTGGATGATTGTCCATAATTAAAACAATAAAGAAAGCCCTTAGTAATAATAAGAATAATAATAGAAGTTTTTATTTAATACTTACTATGTGCCAGCCTTATTCTAAGTTTTATTGGTATGTATTTATTTTTATATGTATTTAATATAATATATAAAAACAGAATATATAAGTAGAATATATAACATGTACATATAATTTATTTAATCTTCACCACAACCCTGTGAGCATGACTAATGCTATACCTGTTTTGCAAATGAGTAAAATGACTTCCCAAAGACCACATGCTTAGTGAACACAGAGCCAAGATTCAAACCCAGAAAATCTGATTCCAGGATCCATTCTTTCAATCCCCATGTATTAAGTTGAATTTAGTAGCCCTAAATGCTTTCAAACAGATCAGAAACTTTATATTTAAATGAGTGTTTTCCTCATCAGTGAAAACATCAGAGTAGCTAGGTTTAGTTCATTTTTTTTCCTCTCAATTACATATTTGTTTGAAACATTATTTTCGCTGTTTCCACTGGTGAACCTATTGAGAGTAGGTTTAATTTCTTTAACTACCAAAAACGATTTGTTGCAATTTCTGGTGAATAAGTAGGATTAAACAAGTAAAACTGTGTGACATTGCATCAAAAAACAAAATTTAATACAAAGTAATGATTCCAATTTTCCTTCATGTCTCATAAAATGATTGTAAAGACAATCCCACAGATTAGATCCAAAGTGTTTTTGAAAAAATATATAATGTGAAGATGTAGTCAAAGGTGTATCCTTTCTATTATATTAGTAAAAAGAGAAGAATAGAAAAGAAAAATCTCAGTGCTTTATGGAATTTAAAAGTCAATGGAAGAGTCCTTACAGTCCATTGTCTTGAATTGAGGTGGTGAATGTACATTGGAATACAGAGGTCTTTGTGTAGAATCTCATTCTTCTAATAAATTATATTTTTTAATCTGATTTTTGTTTTTCTCAGAATCTGTTAGGACAACCCAAGTTTTATTGTAGGCAGTATTAATCTAGGATTAGCCAAGCAAAACCAGAAAGTGAAAAATTAGGCTTTCCTTCCCATGAGGGCCTGTCCACGTTGTAAACTGTACAAAACAATCCCATCCTGACAGTGCAGAAATGAACAGTTTCCAACAAAACTTACATATGTGGCAGGGAGCTGTCCCGAAATGACATACTTAGACAAATATTTCCAAAAGGATCATAGGTTTTCCTTTACAACAGTATTTCATAGCCTTTACAACATTTCTCAGCTTGGCCGTCTCTTTATCACTTTCTCTGTTTATCATTTTTTTAAAGCTTTATTAATTTTCAGTTTCTTCAAAGAAAATTTTTTTATTCAAACAACAATTTTATTTTGATGTACATGTTGATTCAGTGCTAAGAAGCAATTGAAGAACGTGAAGAACAGTTAAGCTGGGGGACATTGAGGATTATTAACAGTTAAAGTAAAGCAGATAACTAAATTCCAATTTTTATTTTATTTTATTTTCACTTTAATCATTTGATAGATGTGCCGTTTGCCCTCACTTTATAGATTTGGATTTTCAGGGACATTGTCCGCTTTCTACATTTTTGTCTCCAAATTACTTTCCAACAATTCAGGTAAGTGCCTCTAGGTGTAGAGCATATCTCCTTGATGATTCTAACAGTTTCTGATCAATTAATTAATTATGCTGTTCAAATACCTATTGTGTGCAAAGAACCACACTAAGTTTGTTAGGGTATAAACAGAAGAGTAATATGATTCTTAGCCTTACAGAGATTATATAATTTACTTAATATTGAACAAATCCATTGGGCACTCTTATAATAAATTCATCTATGAAGTGATAAGTTTAAACATAATTTGACTGAGATTTATTCTAGTTTAAGAATTTGACAATTTTCTAAAAAAATAATAGAGTACTTATTTTTTCCCCAATTAAAAATATTTCAATTATTTACTCATACTTGCTTCTCCCTCTTGTAATATGTTTTGTATTTCTGCAGTAGTTTGTTTTCCAAATAGCTCCCACAGAAATAGATGCATCTGTTCTCTGGACTTAACAGTATATCATTCTTTTTCTTAAAACACATCATTGTAAAACACAGGTAAAGAGAACCAAACATACTTTTTTAAAATATTGCACATGAAGTGTTTTCTGAGCTGTGAGCTACTTAAGCTCTCTCTGGAGCTGATATATGGATGCTTTCCACTTAAAGTTCATGCTAGAATTTTTTGTACTTTAAAATAAAAGATTATACCTATTCTCTAGATTAATTCTTTTTTGTTATTTTATTACACTTGAGTTCATTTTGTTTTTAGTTGGAGTCGCCTGATTAATTGATGTATTAATTTTGAATGGGATGCTTCAGAATAAGGCAATAAGCTTACAAACTCTAACTATTAGTAGGTAGCATCTATTTTTTTCTATTGTATACACTTTAGTGAAATAAGCCTAGAAAAAAGAAACTTACTTTCTCAATCTAACCAAAATGTTTCTTATGCCAAGAGATCAAAGAAATTCATATCAAAATATGTAGCATGTTTAAAAAGTGTATTAACTGCTTAATAAATATAGGGACTGTTAATATCCACGATCCAGAGATGGGGTGGTTGGCCTTTTTGTGACTGCTTTGTTGAGTCATGGTAAGCATATTCTTCATCTGGCTGTCACATTGTTTTATTTGTTAATCATACCAGTTGAGTCTGATTCATACTGTCCTGTAGAAAGCTCAAGACCTTGAAAGCATACATTCTTCTAACATTTCTAATCAAATGCGTCACTCTGCCTTAGGAAAGTGCTGACAATAATGTAAGCTTTTTAGTGTAGAGAACAGTGAATATACTTAAAAATAATATGACAAAAATCTCAACATTACTATCTTCCAATTGGACAATTTTACATGATTGAGGCTAATTAGAGATTTCTTCCTGATTCTGCAGAGTTCATGTTAGTGAATTTTGGCAATGTCTCTCATATTATCCTGTGCCAGATAAATGAAGACGTCTTGGTGGGTCGATATTGAAATAAAAGGTGTGAAATCAGTTTAACCAATGGTCCTATGATTAATGGACATAGCAGAAATTTAAATCAAATTTGTGGGTGATAAAAACTACATGTTGCATGGAAATATTAGGATTACAATTAAAATCTCAGAATTTAGTGATGGTGGGCTGATATCAACATCACAAAATTGTGTAAGAGATAAATGTAAAAGCATCTATTAAAAACTGATTACAGAAGAATATGTTGAAGAGACATGGCTGCATAATAGTAGCTGATGTGACAAAAAAAATGTTGGTAGGTTTTAGTCAATCTTAGCAGGAAATATGGCTGTTAAATTGGTCTATGCCCTTGTTTATGAATTAAATGTATACTTATTGAGTACCTATTGTGTGCTAAGCATTATGCCTGGCATGGGGCTAGTGACGAAATAGACCTGATCCACATCTTTAATAAATCTACAAATAGTCTTGTCTAAAAGGTTGACAAGAAACAGTTTCAACTCAGAGTGAAAAATACTATGAAAAAGGTGGTACTGAAACTTGTGAAGGCCACATGATCTAGTCTATAGTGGTCAAGATGAGTTTTCCACAGCAAATGATTTCAAGAATGATACTGCTTCTGCTTCTATCTTCTACAAATCTTACACAAAGAGGCTCATCCAATTACATCTAAATCCCAACCTTGGCCTGTTCTATAACGATCTTGCTACGCTTCCCTCTTTTCTACACTACCTGGGAAAGACTGAACATGGTACCATTTCTAACTTCCTCAACCATCCAGAAAATTCTTATAAATGTGAAATTGGGTAATGAAAGATTCTGACAACCAAAGGGCTTTCGTAATACTTCTTCCCTCTCCTTGATAAGAAATAGAGTTGCGTTCAGGTTGTGCATCTCAGTAGCTTTTTTAGGAAAGAAAGTAGGAAAGAGGATAGATAAAAGAAATCTAGAGACTTCCCTGGTGGCACAGTAGTTAAGAATCTGCCTGCCAATGCAGGGGACACAGGTTCAAGCCCTGGTCCGGGAAGATCCCACATGCTGCAGAGCAATTAAGCCCGTGCGCCGCAACTACTGAGCCTGCGCTCTAGAGCCCGTGCTCAGCAACAACAGAAGCCACCGTAATGAGAAGCCTGCGCACCACAAATAAGAGTAGCCCCACCTCTCCACAACTAGAGAAAGCCCGCATGCAGCAACGAAGACCCAATGCAGCCAAAAAATAAAAATTAAAAAAAAAAAGAAATCTAAAAGGCAAATTAGTTACTCTTTCTTATTTCCAGATCATAATGCCTCAAAACATTCAGAGTTGGAGCAAACACATCTACAAGAGCCATAAGCCCCCGAACAAGCCCTATTCTGTAGTATTGTCAATAATGTTTACCAGTAAGAGAGAGATGTTATATTCTATATTCTATTAAAGGAGTTAGGTAATTTTGTAATGCATTTGAGAAAGAGATCTAAGCGTCTATTTTTAGAGTAATCTAGGTATTGTTTATCCTAAGATCTCTTTACTTTTTCTTCTTCTTCTCCTTCTCCTCCTCATCCTTGATCATTCCTTCCCAACATCTGCATGGTTTGCTCCCTCATCTTCTGCAGATCTTTGCTCAAATATCACCCAGTGAGTATTTCTTTGACTATCTCATTTAAAATCTCACATCCTTACCATTACCATCCCTCTACCTTCTCTTTCCTGCTTTATTTTTCTTCTCACCACTTACGATCCCCTGACATACTATATATTTTACTTACTTTTCTGCTAGTGTCTTTCCAAATGGCTTATAAATTCCATGAAAACAGGGCTTTTGTCTCTTCTATTCTTTCCTGCAACGCCAGCACCTAATACTCAAGTACCGACATGGTAGATCTTCAATAAATATTTTTAAAATAAATGAATGAATAAATAAACCCTAAACATTTACTTCACCTCTGACCTCTTTCCTGAGTGCCACACATCTTTACTCTAGAGATCAGCACTATAGTCCATCTCTTGCCTGGATTCGGGTAATACCCTTCTAGGTTCTAGCCTTACTTCCAGTCTTTCTTCTTTTTACATTTATTCTCTATACCATCTCTTGAGAAATTATTCTGAAGTCCATATCTTATCCTGTCACTCACCAGTTTATAATTTTCCAATGGATTTCACCACCTGTAGAAGAAAAACCTACATTTTAAGAAGAATCACGTTAGCTTTCCTCATCTCACTTTGCTGTCTCGGGTCCTAACACTCCATTCTTCATTCTGATCATCCTAAACTACTGGTGTTAGAGTTCCTCTAACTCACCACCTTCTTTCTTACCTCGAGATCTTCACCTACATTCTTCTTGACACACTATTTTCACAACCCATTTTATTAGCCTAGCTCTTACGTATTCTTCAGTGTCAGATGTTGTTGCCCTGGGACGTTTTCCCTAAAGGACAGAAAAGCCAGTTGTTCCTGATAAGTACCACTTAGTACTGGCATTTTCTCAAAGCAGTCATCACATGTTACTTAAATTGATTATTCTTCTGTGTCCTCTACTGGGGTCTAAGTGCCATGCAGATGGCCATCTCATTTGTTTTGCTCACATCCAGATCCCTAGAGCTTATCATGGTGCCTAGCTTATGGTATGCATTTGATATTTGTTGCAAGTAAAAGAGAGAAAGAAAGAATAAGGAAAAATGGAAAGGGTGGAAGTGGGGGGATTAGACTTTATTCTGTATTTAAAAGAAGACAAGCTTAGATTGCCCATGGAGATAAATGTTCTTATCTTAAACATTTTAATTAGATAATAAAAACACATTTAAAATCCAGCAGAAAATGTTTCAGTGTTGTCTTTAAATCACTCTCTCGGGCTTCCCTGGTGGCGCAGTGGTTGAGAGTCAGCGTGCCGATGCAAGGGACAGGGGTTCGTGCCCCGGTGCGGGAGGATCCCACATGCCGCGGAGCGGCTGGGCCCCTGAGCCATGGCCGCTGAGCCTGCGCGTCCGGAGCCTGTGCTCCGCAACGGGAGAGGCCACAGCAGTGAGAGGCCCGCGTACCGCAAAAAAAAAAAAAAAAAAAAAAAAAAAAAATCACTCTCTTATTTAATCCAATATGCTCCGCCAGCCATAACAGGTACTAAATAAATATCTGGTAAATAACACCCAAGACTTTTCTTTTTTTTCAGCCAGATAAGACATAATCTGTGTGAATATACACAGAATGTTTGTTCAATAAATTTACTGTATTTTAGTGAGAGCATTTAAAATGCCCTCTGGGCCAGGACCTGGTGCACCCACCCCAGTTCACCATGAGACTAACAGTGACTCCATGAAAAGAATTGGATGGGAGACCTCTCAGAGGCCATTTCTGTGCAATGGATTTTTAATCAAGTTCTTCCAAACTAACTGTAATTTATTATCTATATTTTCCTCAAAATTGCTATTACATTGTTCCATCTTCAAACAGCATTAACCCTTGGGCAGTCAAGTTCCACAAATTATCAGTCACTGTATTAAATAAGTGTTTTCAGTTGTTCTAACACTACCTATTCAAAGCTTTCCAGGGTGCCCAGTACTTCTAATCTTGTCAGACTTCTTGAACCACTCCAAACCACCAAATGATTAACTTCCCTCTTATTTCCCCTAACTTTGATCAAATTTCTTATCTGCTCTTGCCTTTCAAGGATACTGAGACGGGTATATCAAATCCAATCTGCCTGGACCTAGAAGCCTCACTGTAGAGAAGGCCAGGTGAATCCTCACATTCATAGCCTGATAAGAGGCTTCTTGTCTGTCCACTCCTCTCAGATCTGCAGCAATAACCATTCTGAAACAAAGCTAGAAGTGTAGGTGAAGAAAAAGGGTGGAATCAGTCTGAGCGTGAAACTGCTGCCATCACGTGTATTGATTTTTCCTTGTCAAAATATTATTGCCATCTTTCAGAGCTCTGCTAAGTGTTTGGAATCCATCTCTTTGCTGAGTCTGTCATGTGTTATAATTCTCCTCAGACCATGAGCTAATGCTCATGGATAGTCTACCACCTGGTCTCAGAGGACGAAACTCTATCTTCATGCTTAAGACAAGAATGGTCATGAGGCGCTCCTATTAAGTAGAACTTTCTCTTTCATACCATGTTGGCAAAATTAAACACATACTAAAACACCAAACAACAGTAACAACAAAATTTAAAAATTACAGGGAGTAATTTTACAGGCGAACATTGTGAACATTTTATTCCTTGTTTGTTTCATTGTGCCCTGAATTTTTTTTTTTGTCAAAATATACTCAACTCACATTTTAATGTAACGCTTTTCTTCTGGTTCTGCTTACATAAGACACCTATGACTATAACAACCATTTCCTAACTGAATAAAGGAGTAAAATGTGGGAGGGAGGACTTAAAAATTAATAAATATTAACCTAAGAAAATGAGATCTTGTCAAATGTCATTATTTAAAGCCAAATATTGGATATTAATTCTGGTTACTTCCTGATTATCTGCTTTAACTTCAACTAGCAAAGTGATTCAATAATATGTTGGATATTAATTCACCACAAAATTGTCAACTTACTGCAATGTGGTTTCTAGAAATATGAAAAGAACAAGTCTTGGTATGTTAAAGTGAGATCTGAGAAGTGAGAGAAAAGAATGTGAAATTAGCATATGGCATAATTTGGAAAAGGAATTGATTAGACTGAAATTTTGAGATGGAAAAAGCACTGAGCAAGTTTGTGATATAGGTGCAAGCATGCTGGCTAGCTTAGGAGTGGAATAGAAGAAAGGAGAAAGAGATGTAAGAAAAGGTAGTTAGGCAAACATTATTTTATTTTTATACCCATAATTTGATTATTATCATTAAATTTCTACTCATTCTTCAGTTAATAAGTAATCCTGTATAAGAGTACATTTCCTACCAAAACTCAAATAAAGAATGTGAAAAAAAAGTTCTCAGTTCAGAGTTTTCCTTACAGTTAACCATTCATACCATTAGGAAGAACATAGGCATGTTGTATTTAATTTTTTTTTTTTTTTTTGATGGTATGGGGGCCTCTCCCGCTGCGGAGCACAGGCTCCGGACGCGCAGGCTCAGCGGCCATGGCTCACGGGCCCAGCCGCTCCGCGGCATGTGGGATCTTCGCGGACCGGGGCATGAACCCGTGTCCCCTGCATCGGCAGGCGGACTCTCAACCACTGCGCCACCAGGGAAACTCGGCATGTTGTATTAAATAAAGCCTACTTAAACTACTTATTAAAAAAAAAAAAACAAAACACTCTCTATTTATGTACCCCATGAAAAATATATACCACTGAAGAGCAAAAAACAATGGGGTGTACATAAACTAATAAAAGTGGTAGGATTTATCTTTTCTCTTTCTTTTTTCCCCTGAATTATGGTAAAATTCCTGAAAAAGAGAGAATTGGACAAGTATACGTGTTACTTGTACTTGGACCCACAGATGCTTTCTCAGAGGTCAGTGAGTTCCCTAAGAGATATTATATTATTGTGTTCTCATTTTGATAATACACACACACATGCACACAAATGTACACTCTGGATAATATGTTTGGCACTTCTGTAATCAAGTGGTGCCAAGCAATAGTCCTTGTCTTTTTTATTTTTTTGCAGTACGCCGGCCTCTCACTGTTGTGGCCTCTCCCGTTGCAGAGCACAGGCTCTGGACGCGCAGGCTCAGCGGCCATGGCTCACGGGCCCAGCCGCTCCGCAGCATGTGGGCTCTTCCCGGACTGGGGCACGAACCCATGTCCCCTGCATCGGCAGGCAGACTCTCAATCACTGTGCCACCAGGGAAGCCCTAGTCCTTATGTTTGTGTTTACAGCTTTTGGGTGTCAAATAAAACTATACTAATTGAGTTGAGCTAAGAGAACAGTGAAAACAGCAGAAGTCAAATTAATGATTAGTATAGAAATGTTGTATTTTCCCCAAGTTCAAATGCTGTCATGGCTTGATTGATGAATCAGAGTTTCACCGTAGTTTGAAAAGACGAAAATGATGGGAAAACTTGAGCAGAGAATGAAGTAGAATATAAGGGAGACAGAATGACACTTTATTGAATATATGCTTTTGTATAATTTTGACATTTGAAAGCTCTATTTTTAGTTGGAAATTTAGGCCGTTTATACTTAAAGTTATTATAAAACATAGTTTTACATTTCTACATATTTTAAATATAAATTAATATAAATGGGAAAGGAAAACAGTAACTCAAAAACTGAAAGAACACTGAAACAAAAGGACCTAATTGTGTTTCAACTGAATACTATAACCACACTACAGGGACAAATAAACTCAACTAGATGCTGCCTATATGAAACTCAAAATAAGAAATAATAAATAAACAAAAATCAGTGTATTAGGAAATAAGAACACCATTCAAAATAGAAAAAAATATAAAACCAAAGGTGGTTTTGACATGATCAATAAAATTAATAAAACTCTAGTCAGGATAATTAAGAAAAGGAAAAAGAAAATACAGAAAAGAAGCCAACTACCCATATCAGGAATGAGAGAGGTGATATTACTACAGATGTTACAGTTATTAAAAAGATAAAGGGGGGTATTATGAACAATTTATGTCATAACTTTGAAAATTTATATTAAGCAAATAACATGAAAAGCACAAACTACAATGTTTACTCAAGAAGAAACAGATAACCTGAATGCCATAGGTTTATTTAAAAATATGTAATTGCAGGGCTTCCCTGGTGGTGTAGTGGTTAAGAATCCACCCGCCAATGCAGGGGACATGGGTTTGAGCCTTGGTCCAGGAAGATCCCACATGCCGCAGAGCAACTAAGCCTGTGCACCACAACTACTGAGCCTGTGCTCTAGAGCTCCCGAGCCACAACAACTGCACCCGCATGCCACAACTACTGAAGCCCACACACCTAGAGCCCAGGCTCCACAACAAGAGAAGCCACCATAATGAGAAGCCTGCACAACAAAACCAAGAGTAACCTCCGCTTGCCGCAACTAGAGAAAACCTGCGCGCAGCAACAAAGACCCAACACAGCCAAAAATAAATAAATAAATTTATTTTTAAAAATGTAATTGCAGTTAAAATCTTTGCAGAAAGAAAATCTAGTTCTAGATAAGAGGTGAATTCTAACAGTAAAGAGGTAGCAATATCTACGCTACTCTATCTCATCAAGAAAAATAAACAAGACTAGATATTTCCCAACTCATTCTATGAGGCTATTGTTACCATGATCCTAAAACCAGATCAAGATAATACACAAATAGAAAATAGCAAACCTACATCCCTTGTGAATATAGCTGCAAAAATTTTAAACAAAATGATACAATTTGAATCCAACAATACTTTTAACAGTATAATATACTGACCACCTGAGTTTTACCCAAGGAATGAAATGTTTTAGAGTTTGAAAATCAATCAATATAGCTTCACAATATTAACAGAGTAGAAAAAAAAGAAAAAACACATGATTGTCCTAACAGATGCAGAAAAAGCATATGGCAACATCCAAATCTAGTCCTGATGAAAAACTTTCAGCTTACTTGGCATAGAAAGGTACTTTCTAGACATGATAAAGTGCTTCTGTTGACAAATCTACAGCTAAATTTATATGTAATGAAGAAAGACTGATTACCTTCCCTCTAAGAGAAGCAAGAGGTCAAGACAGTTTACTCTCACCACTTCTATTCAGCATTGTGTGGGAGGTTCCAGTAGGTGCAGTAAGGCAAGAAAACTAAATGAAAGGCATACAGATTGGGCAGTGAAAACTGGAACTCACTCTGAGTTTAGCACAGTGCAGGAGACCAGATAAATATACTAAAATTAATTTTATTCTATATGCTAGCCAGACAAAATTTGAAATTGAAACTTAAGTAGATACAATTTACGATAGCACTAAAATATAAAATACTTAACAGCAAATCTGAAAAATATGGTACAAGGCCTGTACACTCAATATTACAAAACTGATAAAAGATTTCAAAGAAAATCTAAATAAATGGAGATATATGCCTTGTTTACAAATTGGAACACACAATAATGTTAAGATGTCATTTCTTCTAAAATTGAGCTATAGGTTTAATGTAATCTCAGTCAAAATTATAGCAGGTTTTCTACTGTAGAAATCAGCAAGCTCATTCTAAGTTTCATACAGAAATACAAATTACCTAGAATAGACAAAACAACTTGGAAAAAAAAGATTAAACTTAGATGACTAGGAATATGAGTTTAGGACTTATTATAAGTTACAGTAGTCAATATAGTATGATGATGGTGTGAGGATGAACAGATTGATGAAGTAGAATCGCGATTATAGAAATAGACATACATGTATACAGTCAGTTCATCAAAGGTGCAAAGTCAATTTCACTAAGAAAGAATACAATTCTTGTACTGTATGGGAATAATTGAATATCCATTTATTAAAAAATTGGTGAACTTTGATCCATATCTTTCTCTCCTTTCATGTCCAGCCGAACTTTTATTCAAGAATTGGGGTTAAATAAGAACTTGCCGATGCACACAAATGCTAAAGGGAATTTTCCACCCACATCCTTTCACAGAAACCACAATTAATTGATTCTTTTAATTAATTAATTAATTAAAGTTTATCTGTAAGTTTCCTTACTAGACTCAGGGTCTTTTCTTTTTCTTTCCTTCAAGGCTTATTGAGATATAACTCACCTACAGTACTGTATGAGTTCAAGGTGTGCAACATACTGATTTGACCACATACATCAGGAAATGATTATCACAATAAGTTTAGTGAACATCCATCATCTCATATAGATCATATGAGATATAGATACAAAACTAAAGAAAAAGAAAAAAATTTTTTCCTTGTGATAAGAGCTCTTAGGATATACTCTCAACGACTTTCATATATAACTTATAGCAGTGTTAATTATATTTATCATCTTGTACATTACATATTTAGTACTTATTTATCTTATAACTGGAAGCTTGTATGTTTTGACTGCCTTCATCCAAAGCATCTCTGGTAGCCACAACTCTGATCTCTTTTTCTATGAGTTCGTTTGCTTTTGATGTATAATTGACCTACATTGTTAGCTCTTGTTGCAAAACATAGTGATCCGATATTGTTATACATTTAAAAATGATCACCACAATAAGTCTAGTTACCATCTGTCACCATACAAAGATATTACATAATTATTGACTATATTCCCCATACTGTACATATTACACCTGTGATTCATTTATTTTGCAACTGGAAGTTTGTACCTCTTAATCTCCCTCACCAATTTCTTTCTCTTTCTCTATATGTAAAATGTATATCTTTCTCTATATATGAAAATAAACTCAAAGTGGTATATTGACCTAAATGTAACACCAAAGACCATAAAAATGATTTCTCTCACCAAAGAAAATGTGAGAGAAAATTTTTTGATCCTGTGTTGGGTAAATGTTTCTTAGATATAAACCAAAATTACAATGTATCAAAGAAATAATTGATAAATGGAACATCATTAAAATTAAGAACTTTGGCTCTTTGAACAACAATGATGAGAAATTGAAAAGAGAAACCACACATGGGGAGAAAATATCTGAAAATTGCACAACTAGTAAGGAAATTGTATCCAGAACATATATAGAACTCTCAAAACTGAATAAGACAACCAACAACCAAATTAAAAAAGCAAAAGATTTGAACACTTTATCAAAGAATATATATGGATTGCAACAAGTACATGAAAAGATGCTCAACACCATTAGTCTCTGGAGAAAAGGAAATTAGAACAACAATAAGGTAAGTCTGCACATCTATTAGAAAGTCAAAAGTTAAAATGTAGATGAGATGTTAAAGTGTTGATGAGGCTGTATAACAACTGAAATTCTCATACACGGTTGGTACAAATGTAAAATGATACAACGGCTTTGAGAAACAATTTTCCAGTTTCTTAAGTTAAAATTATCATATGACCTAGTCATTTCCTTCTTAGATATTTACTCAATATAAATAAAGCATATGTTTATACTTGTTCATGAATGTTATTTGTAATAACCGAAAACTGGAAACAATCCGTATTTCCAACAGCAGATCAATGGATACCAAATTATAGAATTTGGTATAGAATGGACTACTACTCAGTAATAAAAAGCAGTGAACTATTGAGTCACTTAGCAGTCTTGATGCATATCAAAATAATCATGCTGGGTGAAAGAAACCAGACTAAAAAAAGTATATAATGTATGGGCTTCCCTGGTGGCGCAGTGGTTGAGAATCCGCCTGCCGATGCAGGGGACACAGGTTCGTGCCCCGGTCTGGGAAGATCCCACATGCCGCGGAGCGGCTGGGCCCGTGAGCCATGGCCGCTGAGCCTGCGCGTCCGGAGCCTGTGCTCCACAACAGGAGAGGCCACAACAGTGAGGCGCACATACCACAAAAAAAAAAAAAAAAAAAAAAAAAAAAAGTATATAATGTATGATTTCACTGTATTAAAGTCTATAAAATGCAAATTCATCTATAGTGAAATAGAGTAAATAAATGATTTTGGGGGATGGAGGGTGAGGGGAGGAGCAGAGAGAGGGATTACCAAGAGACCTAAAGATATTTTGGGTGTGATTGCTTATTATCTTGATTTTGGTGATAGTTTCATGGGTATATACATATATCAAATCATCAATTTTAAACTTTAATCGTAAGCATTTTATTGATGTTTATTATTCTTAATTAAAGCTGTTAAAAAAGAAAAAGAGTACCACAAATGAAGAAAATAACAGGGGCTAGGGCGGGGGGGAGTGATCAGCAGAAAATGGATTTCTTGCAAGAGAGATTGTGGATAAACATTATTTATGGATTAAACAAAGTTAAGTACACAGGTGTTCTGGGGACAGGATCACACATTGACTAAGGAGAGGGACCCTTTCCATGGGCACTCTGCTTTAGAGGGTTCACATAAGCAAACACACAACAAACAAATGTACATGATTGTGTTTATAATATGAAAGCCTAAGAACAAGTTAGATCCCTCCCTAAAAGTTTATTAGAAGAATTCATCTTAAAACTCCAATTAAAATAAACATTAAAAAAAAAGCAAATACTCTAAGTGCAATGGGGTTTGGGCAAATCGCACTGTCTGAGGGAATAGTACCGAAAACATTGTCCTCACTTTAGACACCAGCCACAAGTCTGGGGGCTGCAGGACCACCTTCACTTTGGACCAATTGACTACAAGTTCAGGTATTCCCAGAACCCCACTAGGTTTGAGAATTTGCTAGATAGCTCACAGAACTTGGCACTATACTTACAATTACACTATTCTTTTTTTTTTTTTAAGTGAAAGTATATAAATTGGAACTAACCAAAAGAAGAGACACAGGGCAAATCTGAGAGGGTTTTGAACATGAAGCTCCTGTTGTTCTCAAGGACAGGTTATCCTCCTGGCATTGCAGTGTGACAATACTCAGAGTATTTCAAGCAGAGAAGATCACGATAGTCTTTGGTGTCCAGAATTTTAACTGATGCTCACATACTACCCACATGGCTGAACTTTAGTCTCCAGTACACCCCTCCCTCCAGAGGTTTGGCTAATACCTTCAGTGTCCAGTTTCTCTTGGAAGTCCAAACTAATATGGTGTGGTCTAAAGCTCCCATTACAAATTACATTGTTAGGTTGTCTGGTTGCCAAAACCTCTGATAAACAAAGATGTGCTTATCAGCAACACATTCCAGGAGCTTGGAATCACTTCCCAGTAGCTAAGGACAAAGACCAGACCTGTCTTTGGGTAAAGTTAATTCTTCACTATACATTAAGGAATGCATGAGTTTCTGTCACTCAGGATCCAGCCCTTGGCACCAAAGCAAAGCAACCCAATGAGTGTTTACTGTAAACATCCACAGTCTGTGAACTAACACCATTCTGACCCCTAGGAAACCTGTTTCTCTTGCCCAGTGTTCAGAAACAAAAGTCAATGTAGTCCGAATGCTGTGAAAATTTTAATTTGTGTGATGCCAAGTTGGAGACTGACAGTGCTTACACGTGTTCTGAGGAATTGAGTGGCAGAATTGCTTAAAGAGAACAAATAAATTCATGTATCATATCTTTCCATTAAAATAACATGATTACCATAGTTTCTTGCATAATGAAGTGTCCTTTCCCAGTAGTGCTGAGATCTACTTTATTTTGCTTTTCTTTTTGCTCCACTTTGAGGTTTTGGTGACACAGACTAGCACGATATTCACTGGTATTGCTCATAGCAATGAGGGATATTTTGCAATTTTAAATACTTAACATATTACTTTTTGCAATCATAAACATATTATTTTTACTTTGTCTTTCTGGGGTCTAGCCATACCATACTGGAAGTGTGTTATTTGTCCTTTGAACCAGCAAGTAGATGTACATTAAGTGATATAACAGTATTTAACTAAATTTACAAAGGTTTATGACAAATTTAACTTTATTTAAATAATTTTGATTTAAATTTTAGATATTTATTGATTATAATTGTATTTTGCCTCTAAATTCTAATAGATAATTTTAAATAATTTAGAAAAATAACTTTTTGGAAAAATGATAAGTATAATTTAGTCATTTTGATTTTTTACATTTACATTTTTCATAAAATTATATTTTATTTCATATTTTTAGTATTAAGATTATCATATAATAACATTATGCTGAAATAAAAATAAATAAAAGAAAATGTTATGGTCTAAGTGTATAATAATTTATTATACTTCGATTTTATTTTTCCTCCAAGAAAAATGTCAGGTCATCAGCAGAATGCCTACATGCACTATAATAATTTATTTCACTCATCCTTGATATTATTTTGACTTTCAGTAATATACAAACCATAGCTTTACACATATTTCTTTAAATATATTTTTATGAATGCATATTTGTAAGGTATAGGGATAAATCATAATTTATTAGCAGTTTGTTAACTTGGTTTATAATCTTTAAAAATTTAGCCATATGCTACATGGGCCTCTGTTCATTCTCTTGCTCAGGACCTCATAAATGACAGAGTTGAGCATGTCGGTAGAGATGAGAGTCTAATTGTCCAAGAAATTCCATGGGGAGACTTGGTTCCTGAAGATACAAAGAGCAAAGTGATTTGTGGGGCTCTCATGCAGAATAATCAAGATTAGCGTGTGTGTGTGTCTGTGTGCAAAACAACTTCGAGGCCTCCAGGAGGTATGTGTTTGAGAAAACAAGACAATTTTGTTGAAAAACTGATCAGTGGAAAGGGCACATTATTTTGTGTCAAAAATATGAAGGCAACATATAAACAGAAATATGAAGGCAATTTACTCTGAGAAATATACAGTGCTCACCAGAAAGTCATGGATCAAATAAAAAAATAGTATGATTTTGAGCAACTAATGGAGTAAGAAGAATTACTTTTACCACATCAATATCTAAATGCACATGACAGTTTAAGTCAGCAATTTAAATGAGCCTCTCACACTTTGAAAGCAGTTCTTTTGAATCTCATCCTAGATTCTTCCTAGTTTCTTTTGGCCTCTATTTCTCACCCTAATGTTCTAGTTTTTAATTTTGTACACTTTCTAGCAAATAGACAGAGGTGAGGGAGACTGTTGACTAATCTTAGTAAAATATCTCATTTTTGTGATATACACATTACTCTTGAAGGGAGGAAAAATCAATGAAGAGTGAAAAAATAAAACTGCAGTGGTGGATAATAAAATATTCTGGACAAAATCACAATTTCTCCCTCTTTCAGGTTTCTTTCTTAATCTTCAGAATAGATCCTCACAGTGCCTGTGATAAATGCCAATGCAGTTTTAGTTTTACTTTAATTAGTAGTTAGAATATTTATTTCTTACTTTTTGTTTTGTTTTGGTTTTATAATTATGTCTTCATGTTATCAAAAGCATGAGGTTATGCATATGCTAATACATGATATGTATTACAGGCAAATGAGTATACGTGAAGAGGTAGATTTGCTTTTGTGGGTGACAATAGGTTGGTAACATTCTTAAGAGTTCAGGAGAAGTAATAGATCCATCAAACCATATCTCTTTGAATGATGTTAATTGTATATGATACATGGAAAGAGTGCTACAAAAGCATTATGTGGAGGACATGTTGAGAAGATGGCGGAAGAGTAAGATGCAGAGATCATCTTCCTCCCCACAGATACATCAGAAATACATCTACACGTGGAACTGCTCCTATAGAACACCCACCAAACGCTGGCAGAAGACCACAGACCTTCCAAAAGGCAAGAAAATCCCCACGTACCTGGGTAGGGCAAAAGAAAAAAGAATAAACGGAGACAAAAAGAATAGAGACGGGACCTGCACCAGGGGGAGGGAGCTGTGAAGGAGGAAAGGTTTCCACACATTAGAAGCCCCTTCGCGGGCAGAGACTGTGGGTGGCGGAGGGGGAAACTTCAGAGCCACGGAGGAGAGCGCAGGAACAGGGGTGCGGAGGGCAAAGCGGAGAGATTCCCGCACACAGGATGGGTGCCGACCAGCACTCACCAGCCCGAGAGGCTTGTCTGGTCACCCGCCGGGAAGGACGGGGGCTGGGAGCTGAGGCTCGGGCTTCCGTTGGAAGCCGGGAGAGGACTGGGGTTGGCGGCGTGAATACAGCCTGAAGGGGTTAATGCACCACGGCTAGCCGGGAGGGAGTCCGGGAGAAGTCTGGAGCTGCCAAAGAGGCAAGAGACTTTTTCTTGCCTCTTTGTTTCCTGGTGTGCGAGGAGAGGGGATTAAGCGCGCCGCTTAAAGGAACTCCAGAAACGGGCGCGAGCGGCGGCTATCAACGCGGACACCAGAGACGGGCATGAAATACTAAGGCGGCTGCTGCTGCCGCCACCAAGAAGCCTGTGTGCGAGCACAGGTCACTCTCCACACCTCCCCTCCCGGGAGCCTGTGCAGCCCACCACTGCCAGGATCCCGGGATCCAGGGACAACTTCCCCGGGGGGACGCACAGTGCGCCTCAGGCTGGTGCAACGTCATGCTGGCCTCTGACGCCGCAGGCTTGCCCCGCATCCGTACCCCTCTCTCCCTGCGGCCTGAGTGAGCCAGAGCTGCCGAATCAGCAGTTCCTTTAACCCAGTCCAGTCTGAGCGAAGAGCAGACGCCCTCAGGAGACCTACACGCAGAGGCGGGGCCAAATCCAAAGCTGAACCCCAGGAGCTGTGCAAACAAAGAAGAGAAAGGGAAATCTCTCCCAGCAGCCTCAGGAGCAGCGGATTAAAGCTCCACATTCAACTTGATATACCCTGCATCTGTGGAATACCTGAATAGACGACAAATCACCCCAAATTGAGGAGGTGGAATTTGGGAGCAAGATATTTTTTTCCTCTTTTTCTCTTTCTGTGAGTGTGTGTGTATGCTTCTGTGTGAGATTTTGTCTGTATAGCTTTGCTTTCACCATTTGTCCTAGGGTTCTGACCGTCTTTTTTTTTTACTTAAAAAAATTTTTCTTCTTAATAATTATTTTTTATTTTAATAACTTTATTTTATCCTACTTTATTTTATCTTCTTTCTTCCTTCCTTCCTTTTTTCTTCCTTCCTTTCTTCCTTCATTCCTTCCTTCCCTCCTTTCTTTCCTTTCTATTTTTCTCCCTTTTATTCTGAGTCATGTGGATTAAAGGTTCTTGGTGCTCCAGCCAGGTATCAGGGCTGTGTCTCTGAGGTGGGAGAACCAACTTCAGGACACTGGTCCACAAAATACCTCCCAGCTCCATGTAATATCAAATGGCGAAAATCTCTCAGAGATCTCCATCTCAACACCGAGAGCCAGCTTCACTCAACGACCAGCAAGCTACTGTGCTGGACACCCTATGCCCAACAACTAGCAAGACAGGACCACAGCCCTATCCATTAGCAGAGAAGCTGCCTAAAATCATAATAAGGCTACAGACACCCCAAAACACACCACCAGACGTGGACCTGCCCACCAGAAAGAGAAGATCTAGCCTCACCCACCAGAACACAGGCACTAGTCCCTTCAACCAGGAAACCTACTCAACCCACTGAACCAACCTTAGCCACTGCGGACAGACACCAAAAACAACGGGAACTATGAACCTGCAGCCTACAAAAAAGGAGACCCCAAACAGTAAGAAAAACAAAATGAAAAGACAGAAAAACACACAGCAGATGAAGGAGAAAGGTAAAAACCCACCACCCTAACAAATGAAGAGGAAATAGGCAGTCTACTTGAAAAAAAATTCAGAATAATGATAGTAAAGATGATCCAAAATCTTGGAAATAGAATAGACAAAATGCAAGAAACATTTAACAAGGACCTAGAAGAACTAAAGAGGAAGCAAGCAATGATGAACAACACAGTAAATGAAATTAAAAATACTCTAGGTGGGCACGGTGAGAGCTTCTTGAATGAGAATCTGTGAAAATTGGCTATGTAGCTGAATTTGATAAATCCTACCAAGACTGGTGGTAGGATTTAGATGGTTGAGATTTAAAGGATACTTGCTTTTATTTCCCCTCTTCCTTCCCTGCCTTTCTAATGTATGCTTCTCTGAGCATAGATGCTACAGCCTCAGAAATAGGAGTGCACCCACACTTCTGTGTGTTGGGGGAGGCGAGAGGGGAGGGAGAGCTCAAGCACAGAAAAGCTTAGGGAAGGGGCAGAGAGGGAGGAAGAGAGAGATAAAATGGATTTTAAAATTGTCCTAAAGAAGATGGAAAAGAAAGAAGATATGAATCAGGTCCTCTAAATGCCATTCCTGTGTTCCCTTTTTTTCTTTTTAAGATTTTTTGTTTTGTTTTTTATTTTTTGGCCGTGTTGGGCCTTCATTGCTGTGTGCGGGCTTTCTCTAGTTGTTGCGAGCGGGGGCTACTCTTCATTGTGGTGCGTGGGTTTCTCGTTGCAGTGGCTTCTCTTGTTGTGGAGCACGGGCTCTAGGTGCTCGGGCTTCAGTAGTTGCAGCACCTGGGCTATAGAGCGCAGTCTCAGTAGTTGTGGTGCATGGGTTTAGTTGCTCTGTGGCATGTGGGATCTTCCCGGACCGGGGCTCAAACCTGTGTCCTCTGCATTGGCAGGGGGATTCTTAGCCACTGCACCACCTGGGAAGCTCCTGTGTTCCCTTTTGTACTTGCTTATCCAGCCCTTTTCTTCTGAAGCTGAAGGCCTCTGTCACTCTGTATTTCACACCAAAGGGCTGAACTCTCCCTCTGCAGGGCCCTAGGGCCTGAGGGTGACTGTAATAATTGGGGAGACAGGGGCTTCCCTGGTGGCACAGTGGATGGGAACCCGCCTGCTGATGCAGGGGACATGGATTCGAGCCCTGGCCCAGGCAGATCCCACATGCCGCAGGGCGGCTGGGCCTGTGCGCCACAACTACTGAAGCCCACGCGTGCTGTGCTCTGCAACAAGAGAAGCCAATGCAATGAGGAGCCCGCGCACCGCAACACAGACCCAACACAGCCAAAAATAAAAATAAATTAAATAAATTAAAAAAAATAAAATCATTAGGGAAAAAAAATAATACTCTAGATGGGATCAAAAGCAGAATAACTGAGGCAGAAGAACGGATAAGTGACCTGGAAGATAAAAGAGTGGAAATAACTATTGCAGAGCAGAAAAAAGAAAAAATAATGAAAAGAACTGAGGACAGAGACCTCTGGGACAACATTAAACACACCAACATTCGAATTATGGGGTCCCAGAAGAAGAAGAGATAAAGAAAGGGACTGAGAAATTATTTGAAGAGATTATAGTTGAAAACTTCCCTAATATGGGAAAGGAAATAGTGAATCAAGTCGAGGAAGCACAGAGAGTCCCATACAGGATAAATCCAAGGAGAAACACGCCAAGACACATATTAATCAAACTATCAAAAATTAAATACAAAGAAAACATTAAAAGCAGCAAGGGATAAACAACAAATAACACACAAGGGAATCCCCATCAGGTTAACAGCTGATCTTTCAGCAGAAACTCTGAAAGCCAGAAGGGAGTGGCAGGACATATTTAAAGTAATGAAGGAGAAAAACCTACAACCAAGATGACTCTATGCAGCAAGGATCTCATTCAGATTTGATGGAGAAATTAAAACTTTTACAGACAAGCAAAAACTGAGAGAGTTCAGCACCACCAAACCAGCTGTACAACAAATGCTAAAGGAACTTCTCTAGGCAAGAAACACAAGAGAAGGAAAAGACCTACAAGAACAAACTCGAAACAATTAAGTAAATGGTAATAGTAACATACATATCGATAATTACCTTAAATGTAAATGGATTAAATGCTCCCACCAAAAGACATAGAATGGCTGAATGGATACAAAAACAAGACCCATATATATGCTGTCTACAAGAGACACACTTCAGACCTAGGGGCACATACAGATTGAAAGTGAGGGGATGGAAAAACGTATTCCATGTAAATGGAAATCAGAAGAAAGCTGGAGTAGCAATTCTCATATCAGACAAAATAGACTTTAAAATAAAGACTATTACAAGAGACAAAGAAGGACACTACATAATGATCAAGGGGTAGATCCATGAAGAAGATATAACAGTTGTAAATATTTATGCACACAACATAGGAGCACCTCAATACATAAGGCAAATACTAACAGCCATAAAAGGGGAAATCGACAGTAACACAATCATAGTAGGGGACTTTAACAACCCACTTTCACCAATGGACAGATCATCCAAAATGAAAATAAATAAGGAAACACAAGCTTTAAATGATACATTAAACAAGATGGACTTAATTGATATTTATAGGACATTCCATCCAAAAACAACAGAATACACATTTTTCTCAAGTGCTCATGGAACATTCTCCAGGATAGATCATATCTTGGGTCACAAATCTAGCCTTGGTCAATTTAAGAAAATTGAAATCGTATCAAGTATCTTTTCCAACCATAACACTATGAGACTAGATATCAATTACAGGAAAAGATCTGTAAAAAAAACCAAACACATGGAGGCTAAACAATACACTACTTAATAACGAAGTGATCACTGAAGAAATCAAAGAGGAAATCAAAAAATACCTAGAAACAAATGACAATGGAGACACAACAACCCAAAACCTATGGAATGCAGCAAAAGCAGTTCTAAGAGGGAAGTTTATAGCAATACAATCCTACCTCAAGAAACAGGAAACATCTCGAATAAACAACCTAACCTTGCACCTAAAGCAATTAGAGAAAGAAGAACAAAAAAACCGCAAAGTTAGCAGAAGGAAAGAAATCATAAAGATCAGATCAGAAATAAATGAAAAAGAAATGAAGGAAATGATAGCAAAGATCAATAAAACTAAAAGCTGGTTCTTTGAGACGATAAACAAAATTGATAAACCATTAGCCAGACTCATCAAGAAAAAAAGGGAGAAGACTCAAATCGATAGAATTAGAAATGAAAAAGGAGATGTAACAACGGACACTGCCGAAATACAAAAGATTATTAGAGATTACTACAAGCAACTGTATGCCAATAAAATGGACAACCTGGAAGAAATGGACAAATTCTTAGAAATGCACAACTGCCGACACTGTACCAGGAAGAAATAGAAAATATGAATAGACCAATTACAAGCACTGAAATTGAAACTGTGATTTAAAATCTTCCAACAAACAAAAGCCCAGGACCAGATGGCTTCACAGGTGAATTCTATCAAATATTTAGAGAAGAGCTAACACCTATCCTTCTCAAACTCTTCCAAAAGATAGCAGAGGGAGGAACATTCCCAAACACATTCTGTGAGGCCACCATCACCCTGATACCAAAACCAGACAAAAATGTCACAAACAAAGAAAACTACAGGCCAATATCACTGATGAACATAGATGCAAAAATCCTCAACAAAATACTAGCAAGCAGAATCCAACAGCACATTAGAAGGATCATACACCATGATCAAGTGGGGTTTATTCCAGGAATGCAAGGATTCTTCAATATATGCAATTCAATCAATGTGATACACCATATCAACAAACTGAAGGAAAAAAACCATATGATCATCTCAATTGATGCAGAGAAAGCGTTTGACAAAATTCAACACCCATTTATGATTTTAAAAAACCCTGCAGAAAGTAGACATAGAGAGAACTTTACTCAACATAATAAAGGCCATATATGACAAACCCACAGCCAACATAGTCCTCAATGGTGAAAAACTGAAATCATTTCCACTAAGATCAGGAACAAGACAAGATTGCCCACTCCACCACTCTTATTCAACATAGTTTTGGAAGTTCTAGCTACAGCAATCAGAGGAGAAAAAGAAATAAAAGGAATCCAATTCAGAAAAGAAGTAAAACTGTCACTGTTTGTAGATGACATGATACTATACATAGAGAATCCTAAAGATGCTACCAGAAAACTACTAGAGCTAATCAATGCATGTGGTAAAGTAGCAGGATACAAAATTAATGCACAGAAATCTCTGGCATTCTTATACACTAATGATGAAAAGTCTCAGGGTGAAATTAAGAAAACTCTCCCATTTACCACTGCAACAAAAAGAATAAAATATGTAGGAATAAACCTACCCAAGGAGACAAAAGACCTGTATGCAGAAAATTATATGACACTGATGAAAGAAATTAAAGATGAGACAAATAAATGGAGAGATATACCATGTCTTGGGTTGGAAGAATCAACATTGTGAAAATGACTCTACTACTCAAAGCAATCTACAGATTCAATGCAATCCCTATCAAACTACCACTGGCATTTTTTACAGAACTAGAACAAAAAATTTCACAATTTGTATGGAAACACAAAAGACCCCGAATAGCCAAAGCAATATTGAGAGCGAAAAATGGAGCTGGATGAATCAGACTCCCTGACTTCAGACTATACTACAAAGCTACAGTAATCAAGACAGTATGGTACTGGCACAAAACCAGAAATATAGATTAATGAAACAGGATAGAGAGCCCAGAGATAAACCCACACACATATGGTTACCTTATCTTTGATAAAGGAGGCAAGAATATACAGTGGAGAAAAGACAGCCTCTTCAATAAGTGGTGCTGGGAAAACTGGACAGCTACAAGTAAAAGTATGAAATTAGAACACTCCCTAACACCATACACAAAAATAAGCTCAAAATGGGTTAAAGACCTAAATGTAAGGCCAGACACTATCAAACTCTTAGAGGAAAACATAGGCAGAACACTCTATGACATAAATCACAGCAAGATCCTTTTTGACCCACCTCCTAGAGAAATAGAAATAAAAACAAATGGGATCTAATGAAACTTAAAAGATTTTGCACAGCAATGATACCATAAACAAGACCAAAACACATCCCTCAGAATGGGAGAAAATAGTTGCAAGTGAAGCAACTGACAAAGGATTAATCTCCAAAATTTACAAGCAGCTCATGCAGCTCAATATCAGAAAAACAAACAACCCAATCCAAAAATGGGCAGAAGACCTAAATAGACATTTCTCCAAAGAAGACATACAGATTGCCAACAAACACATGAAAGAATGCTCAACATCATTAATCATTAGAGAAATGCAAATCAAAACTACAATGAGATATCATCTCACACTGGTCAGAATGGCCATCGTCAAAAAATCTAGAAACAATAAATGTTGGAGAGAGTGTGGAGAAAGGGGAACCCTCTTGCACTGTTGGTGGGAATGTAAATTGATACAGACACTATGGACAACAGTATGGGGGTTCCTTAAAAAACTAAAATAGAACTACCATACGACTCAGCAATCCCACTACTGGGCATATACCTTGAGAAAAACATAATTCAAAAAGAGTCATGTACCACAATGTTCATTGCAGCTCTATTTACTATAGCCCAGACATGGAAGCAACCTAAGTGTCCATCAACACATGAATGGATAAAGAAGATGTGGCACATATATACAGTGGAATATTACTCAGCCATAAAAAGAAACGAAATTGAGTTATTTGTAGTGAGGTGGATGGACCTGGAGTCTGTCATACAGAGTGAAGTAAGTCAAAAGGAGGAAAACAAATACCATATGCTAACACATATATATGGAATCTAAGGAAAAAAAATGACATGAAGAGCCTAGGGGTAGGACGGGAATAAAACAGAGACCTACTAGAGCATGGACTTGAGAATATGGGGAGGGGGAAGGGTAAACTGTGACGAAGTGAGAGAGTGGCATGGACATATATACACTACCAAACGTCGGGTGGATAGCTAGTGGGAAGAAGCCGCATGGTACAGGGAGATCAGCTAGGTGGTTTGTGACCACCTAGAGGGTTGGGTTAGGGAGGGTGGAGGGAAGGAGATGCAAGAGGGACGAGATATGGGAACATATGTATATGTATAACTGATTCACTTTGTTGTAAAGCAGAAACTAACAAACCTTTGTAAAGCAATTATACTCCAATGAAGATGTTAAAAAAAGAAAAGCATTATGTGTACATAGGGAAAACCTTTATATGAGAAAACTGAACTTTTCAATTCCTGAGAGAAATTAGAACAAAACCAGAAGCGGTGAGGGTTAGAGAAATTGAGAAGAGGTCATGATTATTTTTCATAAATTCTAGAAATAATATAGAAAAAAACAGGAGCTGTATCTGGACTTGGATAAGATGTGATCAGCAACTTTGGCAGGGATTTTTTCTTAGGTATATAAAGGAAGACTGTACAGTTATAGAGAAAAGACCAATTAAATAAACATAAGTGACTTAAAATTTAATTCCGAGCTTAGGCAAAATATTTTGAAATTCCAAATGAATATCTACATTGAGGGAAAAATTCTATCTGTGTCTTTGAAGTTCAGTTCACCAATTTCTACCAATGTTTACAGCATTATAAATACAAGGGATTCAGAAAAACTCTTTAATACTCAATTTTGCTGAGGCTATCTTGCATAAACATGTTAACATTATTGTGTTTTTTTAACATGAAATTAAATTTTAAATCGGTGTTATTTTTGACTATGTTCATACCTCAGCTCATGCCGATTATGAATATAAGGATATATATACACATGTAAATACAATGGTTTGCAAGAGATTCAAGTCATGCAATGATACTAAGCAAAATTAGAGTAATAATACCAAGTGACTGAGCTTATTATATTGGACAGCTGAAACCTACCTATATAAATTCATTTCTACTGAACATTCAAAAATTCAGTCTTATGTTCATGGATTCTAACTTGTTCGTATTTTGATATGAGTGTTTCCTATTAGATTTTCCCGGATAACAAATGCCAGGGTTCAAAGCACCCTTCACTGTAAGTCTTCGGAATACCTGGGTTTGAAGGCTGTCTGTGCCATTTTCTAGATAAGCAATGTTAGATAAATCACTGATGGCTCTAATACCCTAGTTTCCTCATCTTCAAAGGGAGGATGGTGACACACTTGTTTGCCCAATTATATCTGGCGATTTGTTGAAACAAGTAGGTACAGCACCTTTAGAGAAAACAAAATAATAAACACACAAGTGTTTATAAGTTAAATTTGCTATTGCCAATATTTAAAAAACACGATTGTATGCATTTAACTAGGTAAAGTTCTCTTTTCATGTACAAAATAAAACATTTTACTAAATTAGGCAAAGTTTTAAAGGAGAGTACTGTAGATTTGGAGGGTTCCTTAGGAATCAGTCATTATTAAAAACTCACTCCGGAATTCCCTGACGGTCCAGTGGTTAGGGCGCCGGGCTTTCACTGCGGGGGGGCCCAGGTTTGAGCCCTGGTCGGAGAACTAAGATCCCACAATGTGGAGCTCATGCTATTGAAACTATTTCTGAGCTACATGCCATTTTGAAGATATGGACATTTCATAACTTTTTCTACAAACTTTCAATTAATTTGAAGGCCTGAATATATTTCTAACAAGTAACTCATTTAATGAAAGTGAATTTTTTTGTAATTATTTTTTTCTCCAAAGAAAGAATATACTAGATGTAATGAAATGTGGCCTTAGGAAAAGAAGCAGTTGGTTTTCATTGCTGGGCAAGTTCATAAAACTATATTAATAACCACATGTTTCACATTGAAAATCACCACCTTAAGATGTTCCTTTACACAAATCTGTACAGAACAGCTCTGTGGCAGGCAGCAAAATAGACTACCAAAGATGTCATATCCTAGTTCCCCAGAAACTATGAATATGGTGGTTTCCATGGCAAAAGAATTAAAGAAGCAGATGGAATTCAGGTTGCTAATCAGGGAGATTATCTAAAATAGGGAGATTATCCTGGATTATCTTCATGGGCCCAGGGTAATCACATGGGTTCTTAAACATGGAAGAGAGAGGCGAAAGAGTTAGTATCACAGTGATATCATGTGAAAAAGATTCCACCAGACACTGCTGGCTTTGAAGATGAAAGGAAGCCACAAATCAAGAAATGCAGGCAGCCTCTAGAAGCTGGAAAGAGCAAGGAAATATTTTCCTCTAGAGCCTCCTGAGATGAATGCAAGCTGTCTGGATTTTAGCCTGTGAGACCCATTTTGGACTCCTAATCTCCAGGATTGTAAGCTAATAAATGTATGTTGCTTTAAGCCACGAAGTTTGTGGTAATTTGTTATAGCAGCAGTAGAAAACTAATACAATCTCCATACTTTCAATCAATATAAAAGACTGTGGCTTTGCCCACCAGGACGTTATCATTATCATCCTGGGCTTTGATGTTACATGAATGAATGGATGGAAAGACAATTTTCCTTAAGTCATAGAATAAACTAAATATTCTCTGTACCTGTCAAGATTGAACTAGTTACCTCAAATTAAAATGTATGAGCCAAACAAAATAGACAAAAATGGCAATTAATCGATATCACTTCAGAAATCTGTTAATTTATTAACTAACAGGAGCATTATACCTAGTGCTCTTGCTTAATAGTTTTGGTGGATTTTGGCAAAGGGTCTTTAGAAAACATGGGAAGAAGTCTTGACTTTTAATGAAAAATAAATCTTGCTGTCACCTCCCAACTGGACAGAGATCTGCTACTGTGACACTTGCAATTCGTTTAGAACTTCCATGATGCTTCTCTTTGCCAAATACAACATTATTATTATTATTATTATTACCACTACTACTACTTTAATGCCTCAATTACTCATAGAAAGCCATAATGTTTTTCCTTTGAGTTTTTTTATATGAAAGTCAAGAGCACCATTAAAGTTTGTAAAATTCTCCAATTAGCTTATTTAAAACTAAGTGGTTTATTTTGGAACAGTTTATATATTTTTGAAACATTCTAAAACCTTAGCAAGACAAAGAAAACAACAGGAGGCCCTCTCCACCCACTAGTCATCACCACCAAAGACTGAGTTTTTAACTGACACTCTGAATGGAAATATATTAACTTTTCATTCTCTTATCCAGAAGTCATGACTACCACCGCCAATGTGCAATACGTGCTCTGACCACTGTACTCTTGACCTCATATGGCACCTGTCCTCAAATGAAATGGAAGCATTTACAAGGGAACTAGAAATGATGTGTGTCATTAGGACGACAGCCAAGGAGTGGTTTTTTTTTTTGGGGGGGGGGTGGATGGAAATGTTGTTTATTCCAAAAAACATACCCTTTGCTATTGTAGAAATAGCTCTTAAATTTTTTCACATAAAAAGTAGGACATATTGAGAATATCTTTCATATGGGTTGGATATATTTGTATATAGGTCAATTTTTATACTCATTTCCAAAGAAACCAGCAGTTTGCCAACTCCTTCTGAGATTTGCGCCTCGAACAATACTTTCTTAATGAAATATAGTTTAAAAATTTGGAATTTTCTTTGTGTAGAAAACCAGTTGGTCTAGGTAAACTAGAACTGGTGATTAGTTTTTTTTTTTTAATTAATTAATTTATGGCAGCACTGGGTCTTCGTTGCTGCACGCGGGCTTTCTCTAATTGCGGTGAGCGGGGGCTACTCTTCGTTGCGGTGCGCGGGCTTCTCATTGCAGTGGCTTCTCTTGTTGCAGAGCACGGGCTCTAGGCGCGTGGACTTCAGTAGTTGTGGCACACGGGCTCTAGAGCACGGACTCAGTAGTTGTGGCGCACGGGCTTAGTAGCTCTGCTGCGTGTGGAGTCATCCCGGACCAGGGCTCGAACCCGTGTCCCTTGCATTGGCAGGAGGATTCTTAACCACTGCACCACCAGGGAAGTCTCTGGTGATTAGTTTTTACTGTACTTTTTCATGAAGGATGAGGATTCCAGAACATTCATGTCTATTCTCTTGATTTGGTAATATATCCAGTGTTTGAAGTGTCTCATTACCATTCCCATATCTCCTATTATCAAGTTTACTAGGTAGTAATAAGATTTTAATGAGTTTGGTTACACTTTCTCATTCTATTCTGACTATTGAATTCTATATAATTCACTGTATTCAGCCATATTGAATTATATATAAAGTCATATATAGTACCTTCTAGTGAAGTAAGATGAGCTATAATGAAGAATGCTAAGAAAAAAAAAATGGATTAGAGAAAACCAGCCTCTGTGAGGCTATACTAGTGAATATGAGAATAAATTAAATGCAACTTTCCAAAAAGTCGAAAAAAAAGTATAGTATCAGAGTTTGAGGTCTACATTGAAAGAAGTAATATATAGCATAAAATATGAATCACTTTTCTTTACCTAACCAGTCTCCTCCCTCTGCCAATAAAATATGTAGATTCAATTTTACTTTTCTAACTCTAATTTCACTTTAGCGCTGGCTGGCCTCATATGCTCACGTTGTCCATACATAAAAGGAAAGATTAAAAGAAAGAGTTTACTTTTATTGGGGAACATTTCTGAAAGATTTTCAACCAGTGAAAGATAATTCAGTTCAAAGTTAGAAAGGAAAATATAATAATCAAGAAGCTGGCACTGGTCCACAGGAAAGGATTGTTCATGAGCCCACATGACTGGAACATTTAGAAGAGATGGAAGCTGTGGGTGGAAAGCCACTGCTTACATTAAATAAAGTGGGTTTTGGCACTGCTTTAAACTTGATGTCAAATTCCCTGTCTGTACACTTTTGTCTTCCCAGACAGTCAGTTTCACCGAGGGCAGCACAGTGAGGGTGGGTTCAGAGGAGCCAATTGCAGCTTTCTCCTTCGGACTTGCCAGCTCCCTGGAGGGGATTGTTAGCGGTCCAGCTGAGTCTCATCACAGCCATGGAAAAAAGACCTCAGTCGATAGTCTGATCCTGGGAACAAAGTCCTAAGAGACTCAAATGCCTTCTACACTAAAAATCTTACTTTGTTGTATATATATTGTGTCGACACTTTATAGCTCTTTAAATTCATACTTTTAAAATCATTTTCTTGAAATTAATATGTACTCCATTTAATGTTGACATCATATTGAAAAAATACTGTTCACAAATATGTTTGTTAATTTCTTGTCACTGGAAATTAGTATAGTATGCATTGAATTTCTTATATCCAAAAGACTTTGGGAAATTTAGACCATATCTAGGTGTTAAACAACTTGCAAGAAAATGTTTTAGTCGGTAATACTTAATTATATCTTGGGAAATAGGATAACTGGGATGTATTTCTTAAAATATCTGCCCTCATTTCAGAATAAGATGCTAATACTTATTTCCTTTAACATTTAGTGAAAATGTTCAGTATAATGAGTAGCAAACCTCATGCTTATAAAATCTGAGATCCTGCATTCCTATTTGGTTGTATTTGTTTCCACCAGTTAGAGTACCTTAAGTTCCCTGTTATCACGAAACTCTAGACAAATGAGCTTCTCTGTTTCAATTTTCAAATTCTAAAATAGAATTTATTCTGATTCTTATATAATATGTAAATAAGACATCTTAAAACACAGATTTTTGAGAAAATAAACCTTAAATGAACACATCAACACATATATTTTCCTGATATGACATCAAATTGTTGCTTTTTATTTTAAAACTCCATTTTTTTGAGGCATAGTAAAAGGAAAATAAAAGGAGAAAAAGAGAGAAAAATAGAAAAGGAAAAAGGAGGGTAAGAAAAGAAGTGGGGGGGAGAGTATGATTGAATACTGCTTCTACTGGAGATGTGTATAAGCCTGTTCATTATTTTTCACATCCCATATCATTTTCTCCAAGCTTTCCAAACAAAACAATAGAGATAATTTGCACTAATTCCAAATGGCACCACTTTTACATTACTGTGCTCTAAGTTGTGTACAATTATGTATTTAGAGGTTAGGATAGGTGGGTGGAGATTAGGACTCTGGAGACTGAATAACCATAGGGAGGGGAAGCAGAAAGTTTCAAAAAACAAAATTTCAAAAGGTTGCCTTGTTCAAGATCTGTATATCTTGTTCTTCTTATATACTTATGGCTACTGCATTTTGGCGGGATATAGAAACTTGACTAAAACCATGATTTTTTTTTGCTGAGAATTTCACGCAGAATCTGGACATTTTTAACTTATCTACAAAGTTGTTGAGTTTTAATTTATCAAAGTATCAAATGTTGTTAAGCAATTTACCTGGTACAATAATCAGAGTAGGGCTTCCCTGGTGTCGGAGTGGTTGGGAGTCCGCCTGCCGATGCAGTGGACGCGGGTTCGTGCCCCGGTCCGGGAAGATCCCACATGCCGGAGAGTGGCTGGGACCGTGAGCCATGGCCGCTGAGCCTGCGTGTCCGGAGCCTGTGCTCCGGAACGGGAGAGGCCACAGAAGTGAGAGGCCCGCGTACCGAAAAAAAAAAAAAAAAAAAAAAATCAGGGTAGATTACCTTAGGCTGCAAAACAGAGTCACCACACTTTAGTGGTTTAAAAGAGAAGAAATACATTTCTTTTTCATGTTACATGTGTTATCCAGGTTGGCAAAGAGAAGCTGCTCATCGGAGTTGCTCAGAAGACCACCTTGATCAAGGTGTTGTCATCTGAACCTGAGGTTTCAGGCTTAGGCATGATAGGATCAAAGAACACGGAAAATTGAATTTCTTAAGTGCTTCTGCTCAGGAGTGACACATCACTTTCATTCACATTCCATTGGCCAAAACAAGTCCCACAGCAATGCATAACTTAGAGTGAATCTTCGTGGAAGGAGAGGAGAACCAGAAATTTCTGGGAATAATAGTAGTATTTATCACAACTTGCTTTCTTTTGATCAGCAAGTATTACATTCACTCTCCTTCCCACATGAGAATTTAGCCATCATCACCTCAAAAAAGAAAATCCAAAAGTCTATTCCAGTCATGGTACGGAATTAAAAATCCAGATCTCTGAGTAATGTGCATTGGTTTATTCATCAGGTCATAATGTGGCTTCCCTTGATCTGGAGAATAGTGAGCTAAAAGGAGCTAAAATGCCCCACCTTCACAACCAGATACACCCATAATATGCAATGGTGGAAAAGAAAAACAAACAAAAGTTACTCCCATTCAGAAAGAGGAAGAATGGGGGACTTTCTACAGGCTCTGGCTCACAGCAATTCTAAAATTCCAATGGGAAGATATTATGAGACTCCCTTCCCTGGGGGTATGGAATGTTCCTTGTTTATGCCCTGATTCTATTCCTTGGGGGAACTTTGTTCATTGTTTTTTAAGTTACTAGCTAGACCCTCTGGGAGAGTATTCCTTTTCCAATATATTTCTTGGCCACATCTTAAATGGACCCTGGGGAATATGCATTTCTGCTTTCTTAACTCATTTCCTGCCTATATATGGTGGGGTGCCCAAAGAGCATTTAAAGTCTGGAAGAGGAACAGACTCCTCAGAAAGTCAGTAAGATTATTATCTCTCTGCTTTTAGTCAGCTCCTTGGGCCAATAACCAGACCAATGATATTTTTAAAGACATAGTTTCCAGAACTGCTACATTACTTAGTTTTCTCTTCCATGTTCTCTCTCTCTCTCACTCTCTCTCTCTCTTTAGTGTCAGGTACTTTGAGGCCTGGGATCTAATAATTTGTTTTCCTAACTTAAAGGACTTAAGAACTTGATACTCCTAATTTGCTCCTGACCCAGAGGTAATTTAATCAATTGAAAGGTTTTAATGGATTTTTTTTTTTTTTGTGGTACGCGGGCCTCTCACC
This sequence comes from Kogia breviceps, assembly GCF_026419965.1. Taxonomy (NCBI): domain Eukaryota; kingdom Metazoa; phylum Chordata; class Mammalia; order Artiodactyla; family Physeteridae; genus Kogia; species Kogia breviceps. The sequence continues at coordinate 156,718,188 of NC_081311.1, read as the reverse complement.
GCTGCGGCCTCTCCCATTGCGGAGCACAGGCTCCGGACGCGCAGGCCCAGCGGCCACGGCTCACGGGCCCAGCCGCTCCGCGGCACGCGGGATCCTCCCAGACTGAGGCACGAACCCGCGTCCCCTACATCGGCAGGCGGACTCCCAACCACCGCGCCACCAGGGAAGCCCGGTTTTAATGGATTTTGATTTCACAAAGAATTTCTCAATCTTATCTTTCACAGTTTGAAATAGAAAAGTAGTTTCTGGACTCATTCTATTCCCCTTTTTGTCTGTTTTGGAAACTGGCTAGTTCTTTTCTGAGTTCATTTGTATCTTGCAATTTATTCCCAAACTATCCAGTGGTAACCAAAACACATAACCAGCATTTTGCTTTCCAATATACTCCCCTAGAGCTACAAGTGCATCGGGAACATGATCTACCTTTCATGTTATGATAGGTCTTAGCAAATATTTCACCATGCTGTAGACCACAAATCTCCATCTTCTCAGTTTCCAGTACTTTTCCCCACCAGCAGCTATTAGATCCCTAAGACAGTAAGACACATTTTAGGTTTTTATTAGGGAATCAGCATGCTTTAAGTACAACTTTCATATTCATCAAGATAATTAATGGATAACAAATAACCCAAAAGCTTCAATGGTTTAAAGCAACAGAGGCACAAGGCAGTTGCCTTCCTATACACCAGCAATTAATAATTGGAATTTGAAATTAAAGAAAAATAGCATTTACAATAGCACCAAAAAGAAAAATGAAACAATTATAAATCTACAAAATATGTACAGAACCTCCATGTGGAATACTGCAGATTATTGATGAAAGAAATCAAATAATATTTAAGTAAATGGAAAGAAAAGATATTTCCATGTCCATGAATTAGAAAATTCAACAGTGTTAAGATGTTAGTTCTTCCCAGCCTGATCTAAAGATTAAACATAATCCCAATCAAAATCCCCACAAGCTTTTTTGTAGACATAAAAAAAAAAAATTCTAAAATTTATGTTGAAAGGTAAAGGGACTAGAATAGTCAACACAATTCTGAAAAAGAAAAATAAATTTGGAGTGTTCTCAATACCAGATGTATTATAAAGCAACCAGAATCAAAACAGTCTGTTATTGACAAAAAAATAGACGTATTGACTAATGGTACAGAATAGAAAGCCTCAAAGTAGACCCACACTGATAGAGTTAACAGATTTTTGACAAAAATTCAAAGGCATTTCAATGAAGATAGGCTAGTCTTTTCAACAAACAGTGCTGAAATAATTGTATGCCCTTATGCAAAAATATGAACCTACATGCAGGTCTCACACCTTACACAAAATCAACTCAAAATGGACCAAAGATATAATGTAAAATGAAAAGCTATAAAACTTCTAGAAGTAAAATAAGAGAAAATCTGCATGACCTTGTATTTGGTTATGAATTTTTAGATACAACATCAAAAGTACCATTCATGAAAGAAAAAAAAGGCACTTTATTAAAACTAAGAACATTTGCTCCATGGAAGATACTGTTAAGAGTGTAAAGAGACAAGCTAGAGGTTGAGAGAAAATATTTGCAAATCACATATTTGATAAAAGACTCAAATCTGGAATAGGCAAAGAACTCATAAAACAACGGATTTATTTTATACTTATGCTACATTTCAATGCAGATTGGTAGGGGTTTTGTTCATCATGGTCACTCAAGGAATAAGACTAATGGAGACTTTGCTGTTCACAGGAGACAGGGTTCCCCCATCAGCTGAAGAGAATATGGAGAATCGGACAACTTTTAAGTGTTCTCACTAGTAATTGGCATGCCACTTCTGATCATCTTTCATGGGCTAAAGAAGATAATATTACCTGAGGTGTGTCCTCAGAAGAAAACTTCCAGAAGAAAACACTGGAAGTTTTTTTCCAGTAAACTAGTAAATATTCCATATCAGGTTACTTACATATGCACAGACAGCTGAGAGGCCATTTAGATGATATTTATTGAATACTGCATGAGTAAAAGTAGGTATTTCATGGTATAGGAAACTAGCTACTTCCCATCTTTGCAGGAAATTGAGTCTAAAACATTAAAGCATTCAGCTTTCCTTTTAGGTGTTGGATTGTAATTTAATCATTAGATACTCATCTTAGAAAATCATAAGACCTTTAAGAAGCCTGAAAGATGAAAGAAAATAAATACACCTTTTGAAAGTGACTTATGCATTGAAGGTCATTAGAAACAAAACAATTTTAGAGGAATGTCTAATAAAACCATGTAAACCTTGGTGGTTTCCTCTAAAGTTGCCGAATTCTTTGGTTCAGTTAGATGTCTCAAGTGAACTTAAAGACAATGAAAACATGAGAAAACCACATGAGGGGTTTCCTGAGTCAAAGTAAAACCATCACATTCAACCAAGTTATAGAAGGTTTTATGTTCAAAGAACTTTCATTTGAGAAATACAAATTATTGAAATTTTATTCATTTCCATAGATTTTTAAAATAAAAAAATTAATTTACTATCACAAACAACTATCATTTAAATAGGTCAGTACCTTAAATACTTATGCAAGTTTTGGTGGTCTTACTTCTTTGGGATGTTTCCACCTTTCAGTTAAATTCAGTACAGAAGTAAATAATGAAAATTCTTCTCTATCAACGAAGAGTGTAAACCTATCATTAGAATAAAATACATCAATAATACATAAATTTCTAGTATCTGATAGGCCAAATGGAGTGGTCAGGAAGTATGCTTCTCCAGCTTTGTGAACTTGACTGATGAAAGAAAGCAAGTTCAATGCATATTAGTAGCTAAGCACAAATTTAGAAAAAAAAAATCACTAATTGTTAATCAATTTACTGTTTCTTTTTCCATTTTAGTACAATCAAGAATCACAGGCAACCACTGCATAAAATGCTGTTTCTTTTTTTTCCCTTACAATAATCAGCTTTTTAATTTTGTTTTTATGGTTAGTTCTATCACAAATTATTGGCCTGAAAAGAACAAACTGACAAGACATTTCTATAGATCTCAATTAAAACAACAACAACAACAAAACATAAAACAGATAAAAGAAACCCCAGCTAAATCTGAAAAGAATATTGAAGTCTGTGGTTTCTGAGTGATAAATTGTGGGAACAAGGGATAAATGACATCTCAGAGTTATAAACTATATGTTCTTTGAAATAAATGGCATATTGAATGTTGCCTTGGATATTCAGAGTATTTCAGGGTTTAAAAAGGCTCACAAGCAAATTTACCCACAAAACAGTTGTTGCTTATTCGTTTTTCAAATGAATTTCCAAGAAATGAATATTGTTTTTAGTTCACTAAGTTTGTGCTTGGTCCAATACATGTTTGCATGTTTCCATTTTCTCTCCTCCTATTAACTCAAAGTTATAACAGAGAAATATCCTCATATACGTTTCCACAAATACATGTGAATATAATGGGTTTCTTTATATACTGTAGCCAATTCTGTTTTTATATAGCCAATTTTCTTAAAATTGAAAAAAACAGCATCTATCTCAAAGGTTTTTTATGAGAATTACATGAATATATATATCAATATAAAAATATATCATATATATGTATATATATATATATATATATATATATAGAGAGAGAGAGAGAGAGAGAGAGAGAGAGAGAGAGAATAGATCATGGTATATAGTTAAAGTAAAAGTAAAGGCTGGATAACTGTTAGTAATTATTATTAAATGCATTGTATGATATTCAAGAAATTGTTAAGACCATTTCTTTTCCATCTTTCTATTTAGACTTCCTTTGTATTGATGGCCCAATCTAGAACAAATCAACTTCTAAAACACTTTAGGGATGCTTTTCTCCAGATCTTGATATTATTGCAGTTGATGTTGTCATTCTCTTCATTGTCATCATTTTATTCAAACTATGATCCCTTCATTTCTCACCTATTTGCATGCATCTAGGAATTATACATCACCCAAAGGCAAGATCAATTTCACAGGTTGTTATAAGTTGCCTTAGAAAGAAGTGATATCATTAATCTTCCTTTGAGCTCATATGGTATTTACTATATTCTTGAAATTTAGAAAGGTCTCTAATCAAGACCAAATTGGTTGTCTTAATATAAACTGTGTAACAATCAAAATTATTATCTGTTAAATATTTTTTGAAGGATTGAGGGGTACAATTTAATAACTTTTTTCCTTGCTCAGTTCAGATTATCTGATGGTTTCAAAATTGACTTTGCCTTTGTATCCTTTCCCATCTACTTCCATAGATATATAATCATAGTATAGCTACAGTAACATTCCAGAAAATTTTTTGGAGTAAATATTCTATGGGAAAACTAGATGTAGTGTAATTTCTCAAAAGATTGTTCTTTTGTACCCGCATCTCCCACCTATTAGATAAGTATGGTTTCCTTTTATCTCAGTAGGAGGAGATAAGTCATCCTTCATTTTTATTTTATTTTTAAAAAATATTTATTTATTTGTTTGGCTGCACCAGGTCTTAGTTGCAGCACACAGGATCTTTGTTGCAGTGTGCAGGATCTTTTTTGTTGTTGTTGTTGTGGCATGAGAACTCTTAGTTGGAGCATGTGAGATCTAGTTCCGTGACCAGGGATGGAACCTGGACCCTCTGCATTGGGAGTGTGGAGTCTTAACCACTGGACAACCATGGAAGTCCCCTTCATTTTATTTTGTAAGTCAGAGAGAGGAAGAAAATTGAGGTTTCTATTAGAGCTAGTGATCACTGGACAAAGTCTATTCTTGTGGATTGTTATCTCTGCTGCCTGTGTAGGCAACCATGTTACAGTTTGTGACCTCACCCCTCTCTTGCCTCAGGGATCCAGTGGCAGCCATCCTTAGGCTGGCTACTGGTCTTAACAATGGACTGCTGAAATAGTATACTAATCCAGTCAGGTTCCCTCTTACAACTCTGGATCAGACTATGGAAATAATTTACCAATTAAGCAAAAGGACAAAACTTGAAAAAATGCTATACATGTGAGCATAGCACATATATAGATAAAACTAAAATTATGAGAAATCAGAGGAAATCAGTGGTGAAAAATGCATTAAGAGAAAAATCCTGTAGCTCATGAGAGAAACAACATGGTTGCTAAGATTCCCTGGATAATTACCACCATTCTAATTCCCATTATAGTCCTTCCCTTATCACCTCTAACAACTTCAAGAAGTTTATTTATGTGTTTTTATTTTTTAACTACAGCATGTATTAATGATTGTATAAGGGATAATATGCCTCAGTAGGGACAACAGATAGTGTGCATGAATTTCACTAACTTTCACTATCTGGAGGAAATGAAGACTAAGAATGATGAATTGTTTAGTACAGAATGTATTACAAAAGGCCTTTTTGGAACGGCTTAGCAGTAAAATGGTTTATCATGTGGGAGAATAGATTTATGTTTGCTAAGGAAAGTATGAATAAATGCCATAGCACAGCTGTCTCATAAAAATGTTTTATTTATTTTTGAATGATAGTTTTATGTATAACATGTATCTATAATTGCTAGCTTTACCTAAAGAAAATTGAGGCCTAGGTGGAATGTATTAGTTGTGTATTTCTGTTTAACAAATTACCACAAACTTAATGGATTAAAACAATGTCCATTTATTGTTCAGTTTTGTCAGACACAAGTCTGGTCTGGTGTGCCTGGGTTCTCTGCTCAGGGTGTCACAAGCTGAAATCATGAAATTTGTTGGTTAATTCTTATCTGGAGGATCAGTGGAAATATTACTTCTAAGCTCATTCTTGTTCCTTGGTGTTGAGGGGCTGAGGTCTTCATTCCCTTGCTGTCAACAGAGACCTACTCTCAGCTCCTAGAGGTCACCCACATTCTTTGTCAAGTGACCTCCTCCATCTTCAAACATACAATGGTTGGATTTTGAATTTCTGACTTCCTCTTCTGTAACTAGCCTCAGACTCTTGGCATTTTTTTCTTTTTCTTTTTTTAAAAATTTGTCTGCGCGACATGGCTTGTGGGATCTTAGTTCCCCAACCAGGGATTGAACCCATGCTCTCCGCAGTGAAAGCGCAGAGTCCTAACCACTGGACCACGAGGGAATGCCCAGAAAACTCTTGGCTTTTAAAAGATTCTTGGGATTAGGTCAAGCTCACCTCAATAATCTCTCTTTATTTGAGTCAATTATGACATTATAACATAACCTAATCATAGGGGTAATATCTGTTTTATTCACAATCCTAGGGATTAGAATAGAATATTTTGGGGGACATCTTAGAATTCTGTCTACCACAGCGATAGTTTTACATGGATCTCTAGATACAGACAGGCCTGTTAATACTTGTATACTTAGAGTATTAGAATGTGATGTCTACAAATTTGTAAATTAGTTCAATATTTAATATTGTAAAATCAAGGGAAATGAAATATAACCTATATATTACAAGTAAAGAAATAAATGCAATGTAAATAGGGAAATCGGGTATCTGGTACTGATTTCTGGTAATTTAATCAAAACTACAGAGAAAAGATTTCAATTAACCTACTTATGGGTTTGAAAGACATAATGAGACATTTTAATTATTTAATTAAACATCTACTCAAGGAAAAATTGCTTGATGATCTATACTGTATTCACTATATACAAAGAATTTAGCTGAAGTCTGTACTACACAGAAGGAAACAAATTTAATTAAAAGTGACAACCTCGTCACTTTGAGTACCATCTATTGTTTGCAACTGAGAAAATTACATTTATATTATAATTAGTTATTGAAGAAGAAAGTACAAGAAATTCTCAATCTACACCTCTTCATTTAACTGTTGAGGAAACTGATCCAGAGAGATTGTGATTTGCCCAAGAAGATATAGTCATTTGATGGCAGAATTGAGACTACAGTTCCTATCTCTGATCTCAGAACTTTGTTTCTTTTGCTACTCCTTAACATGACTGACATCCTCATTATCTCTTATGCCATCATCCTAACTGGACTTGAAACACGAGTGTGAGAATCTGTTTAGTCCCTTCCCCTGCTTTGAAAATAACTGAAGTAGTAGTCACTGTAAACCAAATTAAAAATTGAGACCATTTAAAATAAAAATTAAAAGAACAACATGACTAACAATGTGCCTGGTTATGACAGCTAGACATAGCAAGAAACACAAGATTTGAGTCAAGAACACAGTATACAAGCCTTGGCTCTGCCACTGACTGACTTCGGACACAGATATTGGCACTTAACCCCATGAACAGTTATGAAAGTATGAAGGAAAGATTAAAGATTAAATATGATATTAAGCTTCAGAATGAAACTTTCAAAAATGGACTTAATTTTATGCTTAACTCTGATATATTTATCATAATATAATTCACATCATTTCTCTGCACATTGATGATAGCTAGAATTAATTTTTACAGTTCTCTTTAGTTGGCAAAGCCCTTTCTTGATCAGAATCAATCTTAGTCCATTAACTCTGGTTTGCAGAAGATGATAGCCAGCAGTGTTGAAATTATTCACGTGGACTATGGGCAGGGATTTTGGTATCTGGACTCAACTTTAATGAATTTGAGCCAAGGAAAACACTTCATCAAAATCAAAGGACTCCAGATTTTATTATTTCTTTTAAAAAATTTAATAGAGCTCTTAAGTATAAAACAAAGAACTTTCATTTCCACAAAAGGCCCATTTCATCATAATTATAAAGCATACTCTCTCAAATGAAAAGTTGTACATTTTAGAAACATTAAAATAATCATTCAGGATGCTCCTCAAACCAGTTATAGAATTGTGGGGCTGGAGAGAATCATAGAGATCATTCATCCCAACCTGGTTATTTTACAGGTGGGGAAACAGATACACAGTTTAATTTATGGATGAAGGTCTTGAAAAACCAGGACACATCCTCCAGGTTTAACATATTTTGTATCACATCATGCAACTTTTCAAGTACACATAACTTTCATTTTATGATCTGAAAATATCCTGCAGTTTAGGATTGAGGAACTGAAATATTAATCATTCTCCTCTAAGACATTCTAAGTCTGTCTAAAGTAGTTACTGTCATTATTATCGATCTTGAAATTAGCTTAGCTTTTACTTTTTAAGGTATATCAATAAAATAACTGTGTTCTTCAGGCTTCTCTACAAAAGTGTTTTTTAAACTTAATCGCATATTGAAATCAGCATGGGATCTTTAAGAAATACAGGTCCTTGCATCTCACTTTCAGAGATTTTGATTTATTTAATCTGAGATGTGATCTGGGTGGGATTTAAAAAAAAAATCTCCATAGATGATTCCATTGTAAGGCTAAAATTGAGAACCACTGCAAGATCAACAAAGTAGGCGGGGTTGGTAGCAAGAATCTAAGCTATCGGGTACTACAATTCTGGTGTCTTTCTTCCATACCTTGTGAGTTCCTTTATTAATTGATCAGAATGTTAAATAGAGAATTGGCACATTTTGCTCCTACTTTTACAAATGATTTTTGTCTACTAAAAGTCTAAATATTTGCTAAACACTGGTAATATAAATACAAATAACATGTATACCCTGTCCTTAAGGAACTTCCTTCCTGTCATGGTGGGGTCCGATTAGGAGGAATTCTTGTCAATGAAGTTTATAAGACAATGGGAAGAGTGTCCAGATGAAGCATGCATGGCTGATTTTGCCCACTGACATTATTCATCTATAGTAATTCATCTATAGTAATAGTTGTGCATTCATGGAGCATTTCTATCTATCCAGATATCATTCACCTGGATGTAGGATATCATTTTGTGATGAACAGTTAAAAGAAAATAGTTCTTGGATAGGACAGCTGGTTTTCCAAATTCACTCAAATAACATGGATGGAGAATAGACACTCTCCTCCCTCATTGTGCTGGAAGTGTGTGTGATTTTGTATGAGTCAATGAGTCAATTGACATTAAAGAACTGTCAATAGAGTTCAAGAAAAACACTTCTGCTTATCCCTGAGCACACCTCATTCATTCATGCTTCCCTCCAGCTGCATGAATACTTCTCTCCAACAACATAGCCAGGCAGATTCTTGCCAACCTGTGGGGTGGATCTAGAAGGTGTATAAATAGTGATGAGGAAGAGATGAGAAATATGTTTCCATAAATGACTTAAGTAATTTAAAATATGAAGCCTCTGCTACTGAAAGGAATCAAAAAAACAATTTAACTTCTAGGCGCTGTAGCTACTTTTTATTTTATTATATTGTATGTACATATAAAAAAATTTTAATACATGAAAAAAACACAATCAACTAGTGAGAAATCAAAATATTTATTGTCTCTATTTGGTGTATATAATATGAACTATTAACTGTCAACTTCACATACTATTTGGATATAATAAGAATCATATACAAGCTCAACGACTGAGGTTAAAAAATAAATCTCTATATGATGGGATTTACCAAAATTAATATTAAAATTCTTTGAAAAGAAACTAGATTAAGCTCTGTGAAGTTAGGAATATTCTTAACTGTCAGTGTAGTATCTGGCAGATATATTTTCTGAATGAATGAGGAAATGTCTTCAGTTTGTAAGTTAAATGTGCACTTGCCATTTTTCTTATTTGAAAGTCCTCAGAATCTGGCTTTAGGGCTTCCCTGGTGGCGCAGTGGTTGAGAATCCGCCTGCGGATGCAGGAGACACGGGTTCGTGCCCTGGTCCGGGAAGATCCCACATGCTGCGGAGCAACTAAGCCCGTGAGCCATGGCCGCGGAGCCTGTGCGTCCGGAGCCTGTGCTGCGCAACGGGAGAGGCCACAACAGTGAGAGGCCCGCATACCGCAAAAAAAAAAAAAAAAAAAAAAAAAAAAAAAAAAGAATCTGGCTTTAGTGTTTCTTCCTGTGTAATCATATTTATAGTATTTTAAAAAGAAGTTAGAGACTGTCTTATACAAATTTTGATTCAGTGATATTAGCAGTAAAGTGGTATGTAATAATTTCTTCATTATATATAGAACTCATTGAATTGAACATTTTATGACAAGTAAATAATCTTACAGTCAATGAATACCTAATAAAATAAAAGTATAAAGTAAATTTTCATATCTCGTGTGATGATTAAAAATCATATTTGTATTTTAATAGATATTACATATGCATTGAATTTATATATCAATTTCCAAAGCATTGATTATGGTTGGATATTAGCAATATAGTTTTGTGGATATACATTCTCGGTCAGTGGCCTCCAATTTTTTCAGCTCAAAGTTGGCAGTAACCATCCTAAATGATATAAACCACTTAAAATGAAGCCTCTTCTTTCCTAGTGTGACTGGTAAATTAGCCAACTACGTTCAAGTTTTACCATTCAAAATTAAAATCATATGCTTTCTGAAAAGTATAGTAAAGAATTGCCCAGAGAATTCCCATTACTTCTCTCCAGTCACATTTAAGTATAATGTCCTGTCACTGTGGGGCTTACTGGTATCAAGAAGATGTCAAAAATATCTCTTCCTAAATTTAAAAAGACCACTCAATATCTACATTTCACTGTTAGAGATGGGGAGGATCCAGCTCTCTTAAATATTGTATTACTATGTTTTATGATATAAATATGTTTATAAATATATATATATATCAACAATATGTTTCAATTCATATATAAATAATAAGAGCTGGAATTTTGCATCATGAAACTGGAGAAGTGGTACAAGTACAAAGTTCTACATCACTCTTTCTTGCTCTCTGCCAACAAGTCATTCAGAAACATTAATATGTACATCAGTGACAAAATTGGCATTTTTAAGTCAGTTTTACTTGTTCAAGATCTATCCATGTAGATCAGAGGTATAAAACTGAAAAGACAGACATTCGATTATTACACTGTATCAAATTAACCAATTTCCATCTCTACAGAATCAGTTCATTTGGTTTTTCATCCCATGTAACTTCATTAAGCATTAATTATATGACAAGATTTGTGCTAGACTCTAGGTATGCAATAGTGACAAAAGCAGCCATGTTGTCTGCCATCACAGAGAGATATTGGGAAAGAGAGACGTTAATCATATTAAGGCACAAATTTTTATTTAATACATAATGCTAAGTGCTATGAAGAACTGACATGTTGTGCTACCAGAGTATATAATAAAAGGGTCTTGATCTGCTCTGTGGTGTTTGGGAATTCTTCCTTCAGGAAGTGAAGTTTGACCTGAATAACTATTCTTCAAATTTGAGAAAATAACAGAGAATATCTTAAGCAGAGAAAAGAGTTCTAGCAAAAGCCCTGCAATGAGATAGAACATGACATTTTGAGAAAGTGAGACAATACCAGTGAAGCTGGAGCAAAGAGCAAGGGTGGATGGTGTAAGACGAAGCTGGAGATGTAGGTGAGGTTGAAACCATGTAAGGTATTATTTTGTGCTATATAAAGGCTATGTCTTCATTCTCAGTGGCGGTGCTAAACCATTGAAGAGTTTCTAAGCAAAGAAGCAAAAGTGATGAAATTTTAGCTTTCAAAACATTCGTTTGATGGTAATATGAAGAAAGGATTGGAATAAGAGTGACTGTGAAGAGATCAATCATTAGGCAATTCAGAAATCAAGTCTTGGGCAAATGGATGACTATATTAAGGTGGTGAAAGGCAGCTTAAAGAAGAATGAATGCACTTAAGAGATATCTAGAAATTGAATCTAAATAATTGATTTAACATGGAAATAAGGAAAAGAATTATGTTGTTTCTAATTTTTACGACTAAGATACTGATGATCATTGTATTGAGACAGAGAACACTGAAAGAGAACCCGGTAGTTTTCGTAGATAGGGATTTGCTTCGTTTATTCATTCATTTGTATAACTTTGTTTCGGGTGGGGAGAAATCAGGGATTTGGTTTGGGCCATGTTGAGTCTGAGGTGCATCTGAGATAGGTGGAGCTGTATAGTTCTATACTATACACCTTTTTCCTGCTGTCCGAAAGTGAGCATTCCTATGAAATCTTTCATAAGCTGAAATGGCATAAAGCAAAGAAGCAATTACCTTAGGACACAGCTTGCTCACGGTTGCATGAAATAAACTGAGATAAAGCACAGATGCTCACAGACACAGTTCAAAGTTGTGGCGTCTTGATGCTGAGATGCTGAATATAGTTCCCAAGGAAGGAGCTTAGCAGCGCCATTCTTACTGCTTGGGGTGTAGGCCGCTTTTGTAATGGGCTTGCTACAAAACCAACGCTGACCACCATTTTCACTCTTCACCTTTTTTTGTAAAAGTGAAAATTCTTTTTGATTTCTTTCGGTTAGCAAAAACAGGTACTAATGTAGGTCTTTCAGAAAAATGAAGTGTGTAAAGAGAACTTTCACAAAATAGGGGTACCAGTACAGGTTTGGAAATCATCTACGGCTAAAAATGTAAATCTGGAAGACCTGGGTATCTAGTCACCAGTTGACTAGATCAGCAATTGAAACTGTAGATTTAGATGCGAGTGTAGAATAGGAAGTCTCACAACCTAGCCTTGAAGAACTCTAACAACTGGGCTGAGGAGGCTGAGAATTGATCAGAATTGGGAGTATAACTAAGAGGTTGTTGTTACAGGCAAAGGAAGAGAATGTTTGCAGGAGGGGCTGACCAAAAGATGCTGAAACTGTTGAGAGGTTACAGTGAATTTTTTTTTTTTTTTTTTTGCGGTACGCGGGCCTCTCACTGTTGTGGCCTCTCCCATTGCGGAGCGCAGGCTCCGGACGCGCAGGCTCAGTGGCCATGGCTCACGGGCCCAGCCGCTCCGCGGAATGTGGGATCTTCCCAGACCGGGGCACGAACCCGTGTCCCCTGCATCAGCAGGCGGATTCTCAACCACTGCGCCACCAGGGAAGCCCCGACAGTGAATTTTTTAATTGAAGGTTATTTCAATACAAAATCTGGCCAATAACTCAGAAGTCTGGAAAAAAAGTTTGACTGATGAATTTGATGATGTAGATGTCATTGGGTGTGAGGATGTTTTTATTTTTGTTTTTTAAGTGGGTAGGGGACACTTGAGAATTTTTATATTCTGATGAGAGGGATCCAAGTGAGAAAGTATGTTAAGCATATTGGAATATTTATATGCATGTATTTTGTGTTCACTGTACGTTCCCATCTCCCTTTCTAAGGAGAGAGCCAGGCCTTGGCAATCCCTTTTCAAGGGAAGGTTTATTCTGCCTTTCAGAATATTGTTTTCCCTGAAGTTCCTTGAGAGGATTATTTTATAGGAGTAGAAAAGGATGGGAGGGGCTCTACCTACTCTATCAAGTGGGAGGAGGGTGAGAAAGGCTCTCGTGGCTTTTAAGGATCTTATCAGGAGCTCCTCAAGCATTCATAGTGAAATTTCTGTGGGTAGGAGCTGACAGATCTTCAGAGTCCTATGACTGTTGCCAGAAAATTATGGGAACAAGGCAGTAAAGGATTTGACAATTATTGCCAGGGATAAGCATACTGCATGCTAATTGTTTCCTTGTTGCTTTATCTCACCAGAAGCAAAAGTTACCCATGTTCAGCTTGTAGATTCAGACTGGTCTGAAAGCATTCTTTTCTTAATTATCTATCTAGGACCTTCAGTCTTCTGTGAAGTTCACCTGTTAATATTCTTGACCTATCTTTTTCAAAGTAAATTTTTAGTTTGATTATATTTCAATTTTTTAAGCATATTCTGCTTTCTCTTTTGTGTTCCTTCTGTCCACTCAGGACTTTATGAGTTAAACTAGATTAGCATTCAAAGATTTAGCTATTTGTTTTCAGGTAGTAGCATTTTTTGGTGCTGTGTTGCTAACAGGCAGGAAAGAGATGTTTAGCTCATGAAAGAAACTAGCCCACCTCCAAACAGCTGAATTTCAATGTGGTCCTATGATAGTGTGCATCATCCCTTGATCTTGTAGTTGATGAGTTTATAATAAGCTTATTTAACATTAGACCTTGAACTACAATTTGGATCATCTAGTGTTCAGAACCTGATCCTGATATATTCAATTGTGACTCTTGAACAATAACAGTACAACTGTAGATTAAAGAAGGTTCAATGCACTGAGTCCTATAATTTTATAGATAAAACATGAAATCTCTGTATTTTTATTCTCTATTATATGCTTGTGTAATTGGGCTTTTCCATTACTCAATAATTTTGGAATTATATTCAATATTCATCTCCTCAGCAGACTGCAGTCTCTCGAGGTACACCAGAATGTCATACTGAGCACAGTATTCACAGTGACTTGACTGGAAAATAGCAAGCCCTCAGTCAATATTTATTGAATGAATGAGTGGGTGAATGGATTCAATATTTTCTTTTTAAATTTTCTTTTATTTATTTTTTTATACAGTAGGTTCTTATTAGTTATCTATTTTATACATATTAGTGTATATATGTCAATCACAATCTCCCAATTCATCCCACCCCCAGCCCTACCCCACCCCCCGCCACTTTCCCCCCTTCGTGTCCATACATTTGTTCTCTACATCTGTGTCTCTATTTCTGCCCTGCAAACAGGTTCATCTGTACCATTTTTCTAGGTTCAACATATATGTGTTAATATACGATATTTGTTTTTCTCTTTCTGACTTACTTCACTCTGTATAACAGTCTCTAGTTCCATCCACATCTCTACAAATGACCCAACTTTGTTCCTTTTTATGGCTGAGTAATATTCCATTGCATATATGTACCACATCTTCTTTATTCATTCATCTGTTCATGGGTGTTTAGGTTGCTTCCATGACCTGGCTATTGTAAATACTACTGCAATGAAAATTTGGGTGCATGTGTCTTTTTGAATTATGGTTTTCTCTGGGTATATGCCCAGTAGTGGGATTGCTGGATCATATAGTAATTCTATTTTTAGTTCTTTAAGGAACCTCCATACTGTTCTCCATAGTGGCTGTATCAATTTACATTCCCACCAACAGTGCAAGACAGTTCCCTTTTCTCCACACTCTCTCCAGCATTTGTTGTTTGTAGATTTTCTGATGATACCCATTCTAACTGGCATGAGGTGATACCTCATTGTAGTTTTGATTTGCGTTTCTCTAATAATTAGTGATGGTGTGCAGCTTTTCATGTGCTTCTTGGCCATCTGTATGTCTTCTTTGGAGAAATGTCTATTTAGGTCTTCTGCCCATGTTTGGATTGGGTTGTTTGTTTTTTTAATATTGAGCTGCGTGAGCTGTTTATATAATTTGGAGATTAATCCTTTGTCTGTTGATTCATTTGCAAATATTTTCTCCCATTCTAAGGGTTGTCTTTTTGTCTCGTTTGTAGTTTCCTTTGCTTTGCAAAAGCTTTTAAGTTTCATTAGGTGCCATTTGTTTATTTTTGTTTTTATTTCCATTACTCTAGGAGTTGGGTCAAAAAAGATCTTGCTGTGATGTATGTCATAGAGTGTTCTGCCTATGTTTTCCTCTAATAGTTTGATAGTGTCTGACCTTACATTTAGGTCTTTAACCCATTTTGAGTTTATTTTTGTGTATGGTGTTAGGGAGTGTTCTAATTTCATACTTTTACATGTACCTGTCCAGTTTCCCCAGCACCACTTTTTTTTTTTTTTTTTTTTTTTGCGGTACGCGGGCCTCTCACTGTTGTGGCCTCTCCCGTTGCGGAGCACAGGCTCCGGACGCACAGGCTCAGCGGCCATAGCTCACGGGCTTAGTTGCTTCGCGGCATGTGGGATCTTCCCGGACCAGGGCACGAACCCGTGTCTCCTGCATCGGCAGGCGGATTCTCAACCACTGCGCCACCAGGGAAGCCCCAGAACCACTTATTGAAGAGACTATCTTTTCTCCATTTTATGTCCTTGCCTCCTTTATCATAGATTAGTTGACCATAGGTGCATGGGTTGGTCTCTGGGCTTTCTATCCTGTTCCATTGATCTATATATCTGTTTTTGTGCCAGTACCATATTGTCTTGATTACTGTAGCTTTGTAGTATAGTCTGAAGTCAGGGAGTCTGATTCCTTCAGCTCCATTTTTTTTCCCTCAACACTGCTTTGGCTATTCAGGGTCTTTTGTCTCTCCATACAAATTTAAAGATTTTTAGTTCTAGTTCTGTAAAAATTGTCACTGGTAACTTGATAGGGATTACATTGAATCTGTAGATTGCTTTGGGTAGTGTAGTCATTTTCACAATATTGATTCTTCCAATCCAAGAACATGGTATATCCCTCCATCTGTTTGTGTCATCTTTGATTTCTTTCATCAGTGTCTTATAGTTTTCTGAGTACAGTTGTCTTACCTCCTTAGGTAGGTTTATTCCTAGGTATTTTATTTTTTGTTACAATGGTGAATGGAATTGTTTCCTTAATTTATCTTCCTGGTCTTTCATTGTTAGTGTACAGGAATGCAAGAGATTTCTGTGCATTAATTTTGTATCCCACAACTTTACCAAATTCAATGATTAGCTCTAGTAGTTTTCTGGTGGCATCTTTAGGATTTTCTATGTATAGTATCATGTCATTTGCAAACAGTGACAGTTTTACTTCTTCTTTTCCAATCTGTATTCCTTTTATTTCTTTTTCTTCTGTGATTGCCATGGCTAGGACTTCCAAAACTGTATTGAATAATAGTGGCGCGAGTGGGCATCCTTGTCTTGGTCCTGATCTTTGAGGAAATGGTTTCAGTTTTTCACCATTGAGGATGATGTTTGCTGTGGGTTTGTCGTATATAGCCTTTATTATGTTGAGGTAGGTTCCCTCTATGCCCACTTTCTGGAGAGTTTTTATCATAAATTGGTGTTGAATTTTGTCAAAAGCTTTTTCTGCATCTGTTGAGATGATCATATGGTTTTTATTCTTCAATTTGATAATATGGTTTATCACATTGATAGATTTGCATATATTGAAGAATCCTTGCTTCCCTGGGATAAATCTCACTTGATCATGCTGTATGATCCTTTTAATTTGTTGTTGGATTCTTTTTGCTACTATTTAGTTGAGGATTTTTGCATCTATATTCATCAGTGATATTGGTCTGTAATTTTCTTTTTTTGTAGTATCTTTGTCTGGTTTTGGTATCAGGGTGATGGTAGCCTCATAGAATGAGTTTGGGAGTGTTCCTTCCTCTGCAATTTTTTGGATGAGTTTGAGAAGTATAGGTGTTAGCTCTTCTCTAAATGTTTGATAAGTTATATTTTCTACTGAAACATTTCCCCAGTTCTCTAAGGAGCTAAGATATTTCCCAAACAAATGATTTCTTTTTAAAAACATTGAAAACTTTTCCTTTCATTATTCATTCATGTAACATTTATTTAAAACCTGGTTTATGCCAGTCATAGTGCTTGTAGCTGTTTTCATAATTCATAATGCAGTGTGTATTCTCATCATACTTAGAAACCTACTGCATTGACTGCCAAAGGAAATTTCTGGACACAGAGGATGTTTGACTGTGCAAACAGTGGCCTTCCTCTTTTCCATGTGTCCTAGAAAGAAATTCAGAGAAGGAAATGGCAGTAACTATTCAATGGCAAATATGTTTTATAGATTATATGTAAGGAGAACTACACTGGCCACAGTGTAGTTATAAATATGAAGTCCTGTGAAAAGTTAAACATGAACACATGTTTGGATCAAACCGTCTTGTTATGCAAAAGACAAACTGCTGGAAAGGTACCCCAGCCAGGAGATTCACTCACTAGTGGCTGTTATTATTAAAGCAGTAATAGCCAAAATATTTTATTTAGTGTGATATTTATGTTGCCCTTGCTATTTATGGATACATGGTTGGACTTTTCCACTGTAATTCAGGAGAAAGGCCACACTGATTCACTTGAAGGTATATACATGTTATGTTGTTATCCTTACTTGTTAGCTCACAGAACAGGTAAATTAATATTTACTGAGAGCAGAGGTCTTGGCTAGGGTTTTATATATCTTCTTACATTTTATCCTTTAAGAATTTCTATGCAGCAACTCATAGTAGTTTTGCATAAAGATGAAAAAATTAAGACTCAGAGATTCTAATTTGCCTAAGTCGTGAGGTCAGAATTTGATTCCAGTTCCCTGAGAGTTGAAATTTTACAATTATCCAATTATGAACATTGGTCAAATAGGCACTAGTAATACATGTTCCAGCCTTTAAAGAAAACCCAAGTGTAAAACAAAGTGAATAAGTCAGTGCATATTATCCAATGCCTAAACAGGCTTATTTCAGGAATGAAAAGGTGATTCAATATAGGGAAGTTTACCATAATAATTTTTATCATTAACAAATTAAAGGAGAAAAATCAAACTATTACATCAGGAAATGCTACCCTCCAAAAAAGCATTTGATAAACATCAGTAAGACCTATTCTTGGTAAAAAACAACAACAAAACAATAATAGATGAAACTTCCTTAAATGTAATTAAAAATTTTTAGCAGTCAATTTTTTAACATATTTTTAAATAGTTGTATTCTACAAATATTTTGGTAAGAGATTGGGAAAATTTTTATTATCACTATTATTCAAATAATTTTTGGAATTTCTATGAAATGTAATATATCAAGCAGAATTAATCACACAAAACATCACAAAGGAAAGGATAATATCATAAAAATTTGAGGTATTTAAGGAAGAAGCTATTAATTCTAATAAAAATTGTTATAAGCCGACTAGATATGACAAACTAAATAATAGTTTTCCTTAATACTAAAAGTGAGTTTTTTTAAAGTGTCTGTAGACTTAGAGGACATTTTTACCTTACAGTGTTTTCCAGTACTTTTCAAGGAAGAATAAAGAAGAATTTTTTTTTAAATGTTAGGACAATTTTCAATGTCCAAATATCATAAAATGTCAGAACTGGAATTGGTGTTCAGTGGATACATTCAGTCACTCACAAAAAGACATGCTTTACACTGTTTGACATTATGTAAGCCCTCGTTCACTGATGAGAGCATTGAAGCCGAGAAAGAAATATAGACTTTGCCTCTTGTTTTGAGGTTAGCGAACTAGAACAGAAACAAAAAACCACAAGAAACCCGAGGGATTCATACATGGGACAAGGGTGTTTCAGATAAGCTTCTCTCCATACAAGGAAGGTAGGGAACAGTATGAGGAACTAGAGTAGCAGGGACCAGCCGTGATCATCTAGGAGTAGTAACAGTTCTAATAACAGAGATCATAATCCTTGCCATAGTAGCTGCCACTTCTTATTAGGCACCAGGATGGGCAGTTTTTAGTTTATATCATTAATTCTCACATTGAACCCATGGGATAATTCTTGGTCACATTAATTTTCAGAGGTGAAACTGTGTCTAATAAATTTCCAGAGTTAAGGGATGTGCCCAGAATTCAGTGATGTGATGCTAAATGTTTAACTACCAGCTTTGAGGAAAAATAAATGTATGCCTCTATACTCACACATATGTTAACTATATGCAAAGATAAATTTATGTAGACCCATAACCTTACTATAATTTTTACTTACGTAAAAGATGTGTAGCACACAATTTACAAATAATAATAAAATATAAAATACTCTATTGTAAATCCATGTAACCAGTTGAGTCTCACAGGATACCCTCTGATTTTTGCTGAACTCAGCATCCATACGTCTGTGATCGTAAATGATGGAAAAATGTAATTCGGATGTGAAAACGGTTTGACATTTTCATTTATATTAATGAGTAAGATGAAGTGAAATAGCAAAGCCACATATTGGAACTTTATTCATTAATCAATACTTGGAGCAACTTCTTTACTGAATCCCAGAATAGCTTTTGAATGCTGGCAGAATATTTCTTTAAGTAATACTTAGGGATTAAAAAAATAATTTAAAAAATTTTCACCACACCCTTTCCAGCATTTATTGTTTCTAGATTTTTTGATAATGTCCATCCTTACCCTGAGAAAACCATAATTCAAAAAGAGTCATGTACCACAATGTTCATTGCAGCACTATTTACAATGGCCAGGACATGGAAGTAACCTAAGTGTCCATAGACAGATGAATGGATAATGAAGATGTGGTGCATGTATACAATGGAATATTACTCAGCCTTAAAAAGAAAGCAAACTGAATTATCTGTAGCAAGGTGGATGGACCTAGAGTCTGTCATACAGAGTGAAGTAAGTCAGAAAGAGAAAAGCAAATACCGTATGCTACAGATATATATATATATATATATAATATATATATATATATAATATATATATATATATAATCTAAAGGAAAAAAGGTACTGGTGAACTTAGTGGCAGCTCAGGACTAAAGATGTAGACATAGAGAATGGACTTGAGGACACGGAGTGGGAGGGGGAAGCTGGGGCGAAGTGAGAGTAGCATCGACATATATACACTACCGAATGTAAAATAGCTAGTGGAAAGCAGCAGTATAGCACAGGGAAATCAGCTCAGTGCTTTGCAATGACCTAGAGGGGTGGGATAGGGAGGGTGGGAGGGAGGCTCAAGAGGGAGGGGATATGGGGATATATGTATGCATATGGCTGAGTTACTTTGCTGTACAACAGAAACTAACACAGTATTGTGAAGAAATTATACTCCAATAAAGATCTATTAAAAAAACTGTTTTTGATTTATTTTCAAATTTAGAGAAAAATTTCAGGAAAAGTACAAAGACCTTCCACATATTCTTCAGCAGTTGTTTATGTTTCTCCCCAATTTGCTTTATTACTTTTCTCTGAATCTTCGTCTTTCCTTTCTCCATTTCTCTCTCTCTCTTTCCATTTCTCTCTCTTTCTCTGTCTCTCTCTTTCTGATCAGTCATGCTAGGTGTAGGTGTTTATCAATTTTATTTACCTTTTCAAGGAACCAGATTTTAGCTTTGTTAATTTTTTTTTTCTCACACTACATTATTGGTTTTTGCTCTATCACTATCATTTTCTTTATTCTATTTAAGTCTTTTTTTTCCCTAGCCTCTTAATGGAAAAACTTGGTAACAGATTTTAAGAACATTATTCTTTAATAGGAACTTCTCAAGCTACACATTTCTCCCCAAACACAGCTTTAAGTTGATCCTGCAAATTTTGTTGTGATATATTTTTACTGTAATTCTCTTGCGATAACTTATAATTTCCCTTGTAATTTGTTTTTGAGCTGTGAGTTACCTAGCAGTGCGTCAAATTTTGAAATAATTGGGGTTTTTATACATATCTTATATTTACTGATTTCTAATTCAATCCTCTATTAGTTTTTCAGCTATAACTACTTACATTATTTTAAGTGTTTGTTCTAAGGATTGCAGTACGTATTCTTTATTTTAGAATTAATATTGTACCACTTTATATAAAAGGTAATAACTTTGCAGCAGTACAATTCCTTTTATCTGGTTACTGTTGTTCTTGTCATGTTTATTACAGTTACTTATGAGTCTCATGACAGTGTTGTTATTTTCATTCAGTCACACATTTTTTTAAGAAGTAATGATAAAATATTCTCTGCATATTCTTTAATTCTGTTGCATTCTTAAATTTTTATCGACATATTTACCATTTCTAGTTGCCCCTACTCTTTCCTATAGATCCAGTATTCACCTGGTTTCTGTTCTTTTCAGCCAGAAGAATTTTTTTTTTTTTTTTTTAGTTTTTCTTTCATTGCAGAACTACCGGAAATATATTTTCTCCATTTGTACCTGAAAACTTCATAATTTTTGCTTTCATACATAAAATATATTTTTACTGGATATTGTATTTGTGGTTATTGATATTTTTGTTGTTTCAGAATTTAAGGAGACAATTCTAGTGGGATGAATTTCAACGTTTATCCATATCATTATTTTTCCCTGAATGTAATGTCATTTTCTTCTAGCTATTTTCAAGATAAAAAAAAATCATCAGTTTGCTTTATCATCAGTTTGGTTATGATGCATCTAGGTGGGGTTTCCTTCGTATTTATATGACATGTGGTTCATAGAGTTTCTTGGATCTGTATAATTATATCTCTTTTTAAACCATATTTGGGAATTTTGGGGCCATTTTCTTCAATATCCACATCTCTATCTCCATGAAATATTAAAGAAGTCAGCCATGTCGATATCTGGAGATAAAGCATTCCAGGCAGAAGGGAGAGTCAGTACACAATGCCCTAAGGTAGGAGCATATCTAGCATGTTTACAGAACAAGAAGGAAGCCTGGACAACTGGAACAGTGAGTAAAAGGGAATGCAGGAGAAGACGTTAGAGAGGTCATGTCATATAGGAGTATCCAGGATTTTTAAGAGAAGTTTGGGTGGTAAAGTTTAGATGGAGAACCCTTGGAGGGTTTTATCAGAGGAGAAACGTTGCTCTTATAAAGGTATTACTCTGACATCTATATTGAGAATATATTATGGTTGGAAGAGAACATTAACAGGAAAATCGGTTAGAAGTTATTTAATAACTCAGGCAAGATATACGGTAGAGTGTGCCATCAGAGCTGATAAGAAAGGGTCAGATTCTTGATATATTCTGAAGATAGGTCCAACTGGATTTACTGACCCATTGAATCTGGAGAGTGAGGGAAAGAGAGAAGCCTTAAATGTTTGCAAAGCTTTGGGTCTGAAAGCTAAAAGGATAGCGTCGTCTTCAACTTACAAAGTGTAGATTTTGGGTGGATCAGGTTTGGGTAGGAGGAAGTCAATAGTATAATTTTGGACTTAGTGTGTTTGAGATATCTATTAGACCATCAAGACAATATACAAGTAGATAGTTGCATATACAGGTTTCAGATTCATGAAAGAGATCTGGGTTGGAAATATAAAACTGGAAGATACCAGCTTATCAATCTATAACTATGATTGGATAAAATCACCAAAGTAGTGAGTATAAGCACAGAAAATAATAGAATCAAGAACTGAGACACTGGGATCAGGATTGAGGTAAATGAGATGAGGAGGACCCAGTAAAATAATCTGAGGATGGCAGTGAGACAGGAAGTCAATGAAGAAAATATATCAAGGAGGAGAGGGTGATCAGCTTTGTACAATGCTTCTGATCATTAATTTTAAATAAGGGTTGTGAATTAATTGAATGTAACAGCATTGAGTTCATTACTAATCTTGATAAAAGGCATCTTTGGTGGAGAATTGGGAGTAAAAGTTTGACTGGAGAGACGTTAAAAAAGTATAGTGGGAGGAAAGTTGGAGATGAGTAGAGATAGTTCTATTGAGGATAAGTCTTGAGAAGTTGCTGGAAAAGAAAGTAGCTGAATAGGGCTGTTGATGGCAGGGAAAGTGAGGTGGTGAAAAGGTTATTTTTTAAATTTAAAGTGTGTGATGATTAATTTCATGTGTCAACTTGACTGCACCATGGAGTGCCCAGATATTTTTAAAAATTTTATTGAAGTATACTTGATTTATAATGTTGTGTTAATTACTGCTGTACAGCAAAGTGATTCAGTTATACATATGTTTATGTTCTTTTTCATGTTCTTTTTTTTTATTAGAGTGTAGTTGCTTTACACTGCTGTGTCAGTTTCTCCTGTACAGCAAAGTGAATCAGCCATACATATACATATATCCTCTTTTTTGGGGGTTTCCTTCCCATTTAGGTCACCACAGAGCACCAAGTAGAGTTCCCTGTGCTATACAGTAGGTTCTGATTAGTTATCTATTTTATACATAATAGTGTAAATATGTCAATCCCAATCTCCCAGTTCATCTCACCCACTCTTTTCCCCCTTGGTATCCATACATTTGTTCTCTATGTCTGTGTCTCTATTTCTGCTTTGCAAATAAGATCATCTATACCATTTTAATAGATTCCATATATATGCATTAATAATACAATATTTGTTTTTCTCTTTATGACTCACTTCACTCTGTATGACAGTCTCTAGGTCCATCCATGTTGCTGCAAACGCCATTATTTTGTTCTTTTTTATGGCTGAGTAATATTCCATTGTATATATGTGCCACATCTTTATCCATTCATCTGTCGATGGACACTTAGGTTGCTTCCATGTCCTGGTTATTGTAAATAGAGCTGCAATGAACATTGTGGTACATGACTCTTTTTGAATTATGGCTTTCTCAGGGTATATGCCCAGTAGTGGAATTGCTGGGTCATATGGTAGTTCTAATTTTCGTTTTATAAGGAGCCTCCATACTGTTGTCCATAGTGTCTGTATTAATTTACATTCCCACCAACAGTGCAAGAGGGTTCCCTTTTCTCCACACCCTCTCCAGCATTTATTGTTTGTAGATTTTCTGATGATGACCATTCTGACTGGTGTGAGGTGATAATTCATTGTAATTTTGATTTGCATTTCTCTAATAATTGGTGATGTTGAGCATCTTTTCATGTGTTTGTTGGCTATCTGTACATATTCTTTGGAGAAATGTCTATTTAGCTCTTCTGCCCATTTTTTGATTGGGTTGTTTGTTTTTTTGATATTGATGTGTATGAGCTGTTTGTATATTTTGGAGATTAATCATTTATCAGTTGCTTGGTTTGCAAATATTTTCTCCATTCTGAGGGCTGTCTTTTCATCTTTTTTATGGTCATGTTATGGTCTATCACAGGATATTGAATATAGTTCCCTATGGAGTAGGACCTTGTTGTTTATCCATCCTATATAAAATGGTTTACATCTGCTAATCCCAAACTTCCAATCCTTCCCTTCCACCCCTCCTCTCCCTTGGCAATCATAAGTCTATTCTCTATATCTATGAATCTGTTTCTGTCTCATAGATAAGTTCATTTGTATCGTATTTTAGATTCCACATATAAGTGATATCGTATGGTATTTGTCTTTCTCTTTCTGACTTACCTCTCTTAGTATGATAATCTCTAGATCCATCTGTGTTGCTGCAAATGGCATTATTTCATTCTTTTTTATGGCTGAGTAATATACCACATTTTCTTTATCCATTCACCTGTCAATGGACATTTAAGTCATTTCCATGTCTTGGCTGTTGTAAATAGTGCTGCTATGAAATAGGGGTGTATGTATCCTGGGTATATATCCAGAGTGCCCAGATATTTGATTAAATATTATTCTGGCTGTGTCTGTACAGTTGTTTCTGTATGATATTAACCTTTGAATCAATAGACTGAGTAAAACAGATTGCCCTGCCCATTGTGGGCAGGCCTCATCCAATCCACTGTAGGTCTGAATAGATGAAAAGTGCTAAGCCAGGGAGAATGTGCTTTCTCTGCCTGACTGTGTTTGAGCTGGGACTTTGATTTTCTCCTGCCTTTGGACTCAAACTGGAATGTACACCATTGGTTCTCCTGGGTCTCTAGCTTGTCAACTACCAATCTTGGGACTTCTTGGTCTCTATAGCTGTGTGAGACAATTCCTTATAATAACTTTCTAGATAGATAGATAGATAGATAGATACAGACACAGATATAGATATAGACATAGATATAGGTATAAAGATATAGATATAGATACAAATATAGATATCCTATTGATTCTGTTTCTCTGGAAAGCCCAGACTAATACAAAGAGGGAGAAATTGTAGCATGCTTGTAAACTAATTGGAATAATACAAGAAAGAGAGAAGGGGAAATTTTGTGGGGTTATAAGTTTTAGTAGGAAAAAAAGGAATGAGATTTACTGCAAAAATGAAGAGATTGGAATGGTTTATTTATAGTAACAGATGACAAAGAACAGTATATGGCTGCAAGTGCTGGTTGGTAAATATATTTGGATGTGGGAGTCTGAAATTTTCATTTACTTTTTAAAATTTTCCAGTGAAGAAGGGAGCAATGTCACTGGCTAACAGTGAAGATAGGGAGATGTTGGTTTGAGGAGATTGCATATGTGAAGTCATTTAGGGGAGTGGGAGAGCAAAGGTGCTATGCAAACATGTTTTGCCCAGTATCCATTAAGCTGCACACTGCAGGTGATAAACCAACTTATGCTGGTCAAGAGATAAAAGAATTCATTAGTTTGCATAATAGTCCAGATGTGAAGAGGGTTTCAGAATTAGTTGACCTAGAGACTCAATGATGTAATCGTAAATCTAGTTTATTTTAGTCTCTCCCAGCTGCTGTCTATTCCTCCAGCTTCTTCTAAGTCAGTATTTCTCAACTGGGAGAGATTTTACCCCCAAGGGGACATTTGAAAATATCTGAAACGTTTTGTCACAGTTGAAAGGTTTCTACTAACATCTAGTTGTAGAGGCCAGGGATGCTACTAAATGTTCTACAGTCCCTCCAAATAAAAATTATCTGATCCAAGTAGCCCAAATAGTTCACTGAATAATTGTTTCAGTAGCAATAAGGGCTACCTATTTACTTATATCCAGGAAGGGAAGGGAAAAGAGGATTGACTTTTTTCTATAACTTGTTTTTGAGAGTGAAGGAACTTCATAGAAGCCCTTTGAATATATTCTCTTATGCTCATCGGATCAAGTTGATTAAGGGACTCATCCTTTAATACAATCACTGGCAAAAGGGATGAGATTATCAGGAGTATCTTCAAAAAATCAGGGTGAAACCTTGGTCACAAAATTATATTGATATTACTTGGTGCTAGATAAGCTAGATTTTGGGGTGTCAACCACTGTTATTATACCAGTTAAATTTGTTATTAATCCATACTAGTAAATATATGGATAAATAAGGTCATAAGGAGTTAATAGATGATTCCACTCCCATGGTGTGGTAGATATTCAGTTTTCTGATTTCTTTTCATATGTAAGAGGGGCTAAGTGGGTAAGACAGCCAAGAGATGGCAGTTAGATTATGCTTCCCACTATATACTTAGCACCGACATTCTCTTAGGCTTGGATAGGTGGATATCACGTTAGGATAAAGAAGATTAAGATGAGAAATAAAAATGCTACAGAAAGACAAGTTCCAGATATCTGCTGAGATCATTCTCCAAATGCATGACAAAGTGTTGCCTACCAATGGGACTGCAGAAAGCACACAATTAGCAGTTGCCTGGCAACCCAAACACCATCAGCAGTACCAACACATAAAAAGTGTAAGAAATCAGGCCATTGCTCTCTTTCCTTCTTTTAAAATCTTTGTTAGCAGCTGACTTAGTTTATTTATATAATTAAAAATAATATCTGTATTAGAGTTCTCCAGAGAATCAGAACCAATAGGATATGAAAGGAGATTTGTTTTCTATTTGATCCCATTTAGACTATAATTAAATCTATAGGCAGTTTTCCAAAATGTAAAAGGCAGTATGTTAGCAGGAGTGCTTTAGCCCCCCAGATACATTTTTCTGCTTTTCTAAGTAATGTTTCTGCATTTAAATTCACAAACACTTGGAACAAGTCTCTGCCATATTCTTTTAAAATTAAAAACATTTTAATACAATTTTTAAAGGTTACACTCCATTTACAGTTATTACAAAATATTGGCTATATTCCCCGTGTTGTACAATACATCCCTGTAACCTATCTTACACCCAATAGTTTGTACCTTAAAAGGAGATTTATTATGAGGAATTGGCTCACATGATTATGGAGGATGAGGAGTCCCACCATCTGCCATTTGCAAGCTAGAGACTCAGGAAAGTTGGTGATGTAATTCAATTTGAGTCCAAAGGTCTGAGAACCAAGGGAGCCAATGATGTATATCCCAGTCTGAGGGCAAAGAGAAGATGAAATAAGATGCCCTAACTCTAGCAGTGAGGCAGGAAAATAGGGCTTAATTCTTCCTACCTCCTCCTTTTGTTCTATTCAGAACCTCAATAGGTTGGATGCTGCCCAACCACATTGGAAAGGGCAGCCTACTTTACTGAGTCTCCTGACAAATGCCAATCTCATCCAGAAACACTGTCATAAACACACCCAGAAACAATGTTTTCTCTGGACACCTTGTAGCCCACTCAATTTGACACATAAAATTAACCACCACATCAACCCCTTGTCAAATTGGTACCCACACACATATCCTTAAATCATACTTAATCTTCAAATAAAGACAATAACAAGGTCATAATACCACCTAACATGATACAACTATCCTACAACAAAAACACACTAACCCCTACCCTGGAAGAGGAGGTAAAGTCCTTGAGCAATATTTACTCTTCTTCTTGATGTCCTATAACTTAAGTAATATGATGTAAAATTAACCACATTTAAATACTATGATATAAAATCAATACATCTCATGTTATATGATAATAAAAAAAGGAAATAAAGAAAACATATATATCCTGTACACACACATGTATTCATAGTAAAATGAGGAGGAAATGCTGATGACAATTATAGTCCTCATTTCTGTAATTTGTCACATGGCCATAGCTAGTGTTTATAACCACCGCCTTTCGATTCTCATCTATATTCTGTCTGCTTTCAGCAAGTGACCCAATAGACACTTGAAGGGATCTCCTATATTCCAGGTGTACTCTTCCTTGCCTCCATTGTGGAGTTGTAGTCTAATTTCCCCTGAGTAGTCAGAATCAATCACCCCAGCCACTACTGTAACCCAAAGTGGCTGGGTGGCAGTCTTAACTTTGGTTCAGTGGAATCATTGTTGTATCTCCTGGTGGAAGGATTCTTCCCTCTGGAAAATCATGGGAACAGGAAACAAAAATTTTGCTAATGCATCAGTAAGGGTAATAGTGAGTGGTGCTATTCCCATTTCTACCTCCTAACTCTTGGACCCATGAATCCTGGTTACTGGATAAACAGCACCATATATTGGACAATAATTCAGAGCATATACAGCCTTCTGGAGAACCTTTCACTAACCCTGCAAGGTGTTGCTTCCCTCCCCCCTTTCAAAAAGATATTCTACCATTCTATCAAGCTTGAGGATAGTGAGGAAGATGACAAGACTAGTGAATTCTATGATCATGGGCCCATTGCAGTACTTATTTTGCTGTGAAGTGAGTTCCTTGATCAGAAGCAATGCTGTGTGGAATACCATAATTGTGGATAAGGCATTTTATAAGTCCATGGAGGGTAGTTTTGGCAGAAACATTGTAGGCAGGGAAGACAAATATGTATAATCATATCTTTTAATGCTAGGATTTCGGTACTGTGGCATACTGATGAGAAACAGCTGAAGCCAGATGGAATTTGTGCATACAGTATTTATATACATATGTGTACCTCTCAAGTCAACTCAGGCATCAGGAGACCTGGGTTTTAGTCACACTTTGCTATGAACCGGCTGCTTGGGCAAGTCAGTGAACCATTCTAGGCCCATTTCTCTCTACTGTAAATGAAAGGATGAGACTAGAAAGTTTCTAATGGCACTGATTTAACAATCTTATAGCCTACGGACAAAACATTTATCTGCTTGTATATTTTTGAAGACTTTTGAAAAAAATGTTACTTACAAAGTTTATAAATCCTAATAGAATTCAATTTAATTTGAAAAAGGCAGTTGGGTATTTTATACCTTATAATTCCCTTTGGTGTTACCAATAAACATTCATCCAATTCAACAAACATTTATCGTGCAAAGTGTCCTTTGCTCAGTAGGTACTAGGAAACTTGTAATCATGTGATATAGGCAGGCATAACTTCAATTCTGGTCATGTTGCATTTTGTGTACTTATCTGTCATTTCACAATAGCTCTGAGGGAGTATGTGAATGTAGCATGTGCACAGTATAATTTTACTATAGAAAAGGCTTTGGGTTTTCTTCATTCTTCCTTGTAAGCAACTGTTTATTTTAACCCATTTTGTTAAAATTTCCCAGTATGTAACTACATTATTATTAAAATGTTCAATGTCGTCATTGGTGCTCCATCAGTTTTATTTTTATTAAATAATTTTTCAAGGCCTTATAACTACTTAGCACTATTTTATTATATTGAGGCATTATAGCATGTTAGTTTAGACCATGAATTCTGGAACTAGGCTATAGGTCTGAATCCTGACTTTGCTACTTAGTAGCAGTGTCTTGGGTGGAATATATAAAAATCTCTGTATCTTATTTTCTTATGCATAAAAATTTAGATAGAAATAACACCCACTCTATAGGGATGTTGTGAGAATTAAATAAATTATTCCATTGGGAGTGCTGAGAATAGTACCTGGCACATGGTAAGAGCTCAGGAAACATTAGCTATTATTATTATTATTTCCATTTTTTCCTGTTCTTATTTTATAATGGAAGTCAATGGAAAATTAGAATTCATAAACCTACTTGACTCTAAAGTATTTTTTTTAGATACAGTACCTTTTTTTTTTTTTTTTTTTTTTGTGGTAAGCATGCCTCTCACTGTTGTGGCCTCTCCCGTTGTGGAGCACAGGCTCCGGACGCGCAGGCTCAGCGGCTATGGCTCACGGGCCCAGCCGCTCTGCGGCATGTGGGATCTTCCCGGACCGGGGCACGAACCCGTGTCCCCTGCATCGGCAGGCGGATTCTCAACCACTGCACCACCAGGGAAGCCCCTAGATACACTACTTTTATTTAGAATTTTTGTAATGATATATATATCAGAGATGGATTAATACTATAACAGAAACCAAAAATGGATAATCTTGATCTTGATAAATAATATTGCTCAGTGGTGGATCATTGCCTGCAGGTGTGACACCTGTTTACCTACAAAGGCCAAACGTTTTAATTACCTTATTTGTGTAAAAACTTGGCTCTTTGAAAACAGAAAGGAATTTTCCAGAGAAAACACCTTTTGAAACAGTGATTTACTTCACATCAGAGCAGGAAGGAGAACATACAAACTATGATTTATTGATGTTCTTTGCAGCTGGGCAGCCTGACGGAGGGGAAATGAGGGATTAGTTGATGAGCTAGAGAGCATAAGCAGGTGTGTGTGCTTGAGTAGAGTGTGTGAGTGAAGTAAGGGAACAAAGGGGAAGCAGATGTGGCAAAGTGGGATTGGAGCATACTCGGAAGACCACAGTCAGAAGTGTGTTTGGGGGTGAGTGGTATTGAGATAAAGGGTGGTGAATGGTTGTTTCCAAATTCACTCTCATAGTTGAGACAAGGCATCACCAGGAAGTGCGGCTGTATGCATTTGGGAAAATTGTTTGGAAATGTTTCATTTTGTTTAGATCCAGAAACAGGCTCAGAGCTGGAAGGGACCTAAAAATTCTGTCTCCAAAATCATCCAAAACAGATGATGGTTGGCTATGCTAATTATAAAGCCTCCCAAGGGAGATTTTCCATCATCTAATGAAACTTCAGACATAAGTGACAGCCATCATAAACATATGCACATTTCAGCAGTCATTAAGGCAAATATGAAAACAATGGTAAATTAACATTTGCATCAAACTGAACAATACTATTATATCTCACTTTTTCTTGCCCTAATTTGAGTCATCAATTTAAAATAAAGAAGGCTTTTCCTTCCTTTGTTTTAAATTAGAGAACGTAGGAGGTTTGTGACTCCTTCATTTGTCCTGCTGGCTTCCACGTGTTCACTTTGTTCTCAAAACTCAGTTTTGGTATTAGGCTCCTGGGCCAATTGCATCAGTCATTCTCTAGTCATGATAATTGTTAAGAGATGGAAAACCATAATGAAGATAAGATGTTGCTTTGTCTATTATCTTGAATTATTTTCTTACAGGATTTTGAGGAGGTAGAAATGAAAAGAAGAAAGAACAAATCAAAGGACCAAATTAAAAAAATCAGCAAAGACAGAAAAGTCAGAGTAAGGATATATTAAAATAAGTTTGAAAGAAGTTTCATCCATGACATTTTATATATTGTTTTCTAAAAAATTAATGTCATATTCAAAAAATTTGTTTGGAACCTGGGTCAGCCTTTTGTTTAGTGAAGTTTATTGCCATCTTTGCTGTAAGACTTAACGATCAAAGCCTGGACATCTGGCTGCCTTCCACATTTACCTTTTCTGAAATTCCTAGATATAGACTAAAAAGATAGGTGTTGGCTGCAGCAGGCCATTATATTACATTTCATGAGAAGCCTCGAGAAGCAAAGAGAGGTAAGTCATAAGGATATGAAAACATAGTGAAGTTTCTTTCATTGGGGGTTAAAAACTGGGTAATGGGGAATGGCATGGTGGTTTTTCTTAGCAAAATCCCTAATACACATTCCTACTCCTATTATTCTAATTTCATCATCTGAAATTTGTTTCTGGCTACTGTATAGTCAACACTTTCACCCTGTTTTTCAGTCTATGGTGGCAAACTTGGCACACACATGAACCTCTCCTCCATCCATAGATCTCACTGAATGGCAGTAAAGATATACAACATAATGAGTTCCTGGTAACACTGTAAACCAGAGAGGATTCCTCCAGCAAACCAGAGATTTGACAAACTTTGGGAATTCTGAAATTGGAAGGGATTATATAGTAGATAAAGCAGATGGGTGAAAAAAAGTCACACATTGGAAGAGATGCAGGAGGAAGATGGTACAGATAAGGGAGAAACTCTTCCTAGCTGAGCTGCAGAGAAATTCTAAGTTTGGAGTTGGTGGACAATGAAAAAGCAGGATTGGGAAGAGACAATGAAATGTATATGGTCTAATTTTGCTCCTCATCCTCCTATGCAGTTTTGGAGCAGCATTCTAGAACATTTGTTCACAGACAGAAATCCAAGGCTCACCTTCTATATAGAGTAATATATTTGGGGAGGGGTCGATCACAGCCTGTGTAATGAGGTGAAGGATATAACAAAGAACCAGAAAGGACAACATATTTCCACAACATTACAGGAAGAGACAGTGGCTGTCAGAAGTGTATTGTGGAAAAGTTTTCTACTTCCAAACTAACATATGTCTCACTTTGGTGTTTGTGGAGCTCTTGAGCTAGCCTTCCTACCCCCAGGTATGTAACATAAAGGAAAGCTTGTTTTCAACAGGAACCATAAACTTACAAGGGGATCCTCAGTCAGACCTTCCTAAATAGATAGACTGATATATACTACTGAAAAGGATAGTAATTTATACTGAGTCAAATCAGATTTTGTTCACAAATATCAATTGTTAATGAAGGATTATTAGACCTTTGGGGAATACTTCTTAAACAGCCTGGGAGAGGAAGACCAAGATGGACAAAGAGATCGACAGATCCCAGGTGTAGAAATAGTGCAAGAAATAGTAGAGAATTTAAAAATTCTAATATGTATCCTTAGAGATATTTGAGAGACTATATCATCCATAAAGCAAAACCAAGTTATTAGGGAATAGGAATAATTATAGACCAAGTAGAAGTTTTAAAAATTAAAAATATGCAGAATGAATTTAAATAATATAGAGCTAATTAAAAGAATTCTAGAAAGTTGGAAATAAAGTTGAGCAAAATGCTCAGACCTCAGCAAAAAGAGAAACAAAATGGGAAAAAGTTAATAGTTATGGGAGACACAGAAAACCCACTTTCTAGCACATATTACAGATGGCAAGAACAGAGAAAATGGAATAAGGATAAGGATAATTAAGTGAATATTTGGTGTGAGGAGGTCACAAGGAAAAGGGATATTTGAGCAAGAAAACGAGAGAATAATTCTTGCATTCTAGACAGAGAGGACTGTCTCTGTGAAGGCCCAGAGGTGGGAATTTGCATGCATATGGGAATTTCCCAGAGGTGGAAATTGAGGACCAGCAAGAAAGTTACTACGACTGGAGCTGAGTGACCAACGGTGAGAATAGTCAGACATTCGATAAGAAAAATAATGGGGCCAGAGTTTCTTGGTCCTTTTTGACCATTGCCATCACACCCTAAGGTGAATAGGGAGAGATTAGAGAGTTTTGAACAGAACAATGACATGATCTGATCTACATTTTAAAAGGATGACACTGGCTGCTATTTTTGTATGAAGTCTGCTTTGAATAATTTTTTTTTTTTCCATGAAGACTATGTGGGCTACACTCTGAGTCCCTGTGTATTTGAAACTCTTTCTATTGCTTGTATTGTGTGAGTAAGAATGTCTTGGGTCTTAAACTTTTCAGTTGAAAACTCAGTAGATGTTATGCTAGTGTCTTCCAACATTTAATATAGTAGAGGAGGAACATGAGATGATTCTCATTTTTCCATTTGTGTAGATCACATTTACTGTAACTTTTTAGAGAAGTCTCTGATATTATTTACCTTTGGACCTCAAATATTTCACCAGGGATATCTAAGCAGTGGTCATTTACCATTAATTTCATACATAAATCTTATCTTTTTATAGTCATACTACAAGGTTGATTTGGCTTTATCATGTGTAACTGTCTTATTTAATCCTTACAACAACCCAGGGAAGTGGCTACAATTATTATCTCATTATTATCGATTTAACAGATGAAGTAAGTGAAGCTTAGAGAGATCCATGTCTTGTTACAGCTCTTAACACAGTGTACTCTGTCCTTAATATCTCCACCAGATGTCTGAGTCTCCCTGAGGCTGGGTTGGGATGAGTCTTGCTCATATATGAAACTTGTTGGATTGAGAAAAGGGGGGTTCCAGAAGGAAGGAAGGCCAGAAATGACTGTGGGGAGAGCATGATCACTGTAGGGAAAGGGACATTAGGAATGTCAGGGGCTTTCTCAGCATCTGCCCACCCCTCCAGAGACCCCAGTAACCCTCACCTCAGGTGAAACAATGTTGTGGGCCCTGGAGACACAGTGAGCCCTTTAATTTCTACATTCCAGCCTTTTTTCACATTATCCTTTTGCATAAAACTGTCTGATGTTATTTCCTGAAGCATATCTTTGCCAAGACATGTTTGGTTTCAGCGGTGCTTGTTTAAGTACATAAAAGCTCAGAAAGGCTAGCTACTGTGGTAGACTCTTTTGGCTTCCTACCAACAGCTGCTCCCAAACTTTACATTTTTACTAACTGAAGTCCAGTTTGTTTAAGTGGTGGACTGAGAGGTCTTGGCTTCCAGAAAATAAGGAAATCTGCCAAAACTAGGAAATGAATTGTGATTGGTTTATTTTAATCATCATAATTTTACTCTAATTTGATAGAAACTCTGTTTTTCAGACTTCTTGCAGAAGGGAGTGACTGAGTGATTAGAGAGGAATTCTCCTAGGAGGAGGTGATTCTGGAAAAAAAATTAATTTCCCAATAGAAGAAACAAATCTGAGACTAATGTTAGATCAGCCTCTTCTTTCCTCTTCTTCTTACTCTGAAGATGGACATTATGATGTCTTGAGCAATGGCAGACACCTATCAATCAGAAGACAAATGGGCAATATGAAAATATAGCAAAATAGAAGGAGAAAAAAAGCTTGGTTCTTTGATAACATCTCACTAGGAAGTCTAATTCCAATTTGATTTGGAGCAATAGTCACAAGGTAATTCATTCTTGCCTATTTGATTCTGAAATGTGCCTTTCCTATTAAAAAATTTCTTTCTTCTATTTAATTATTAAGGTGAATTTAGATGCTTTTGGAATCTTTGCCATGGGTGGTGGTAAAGTTTTAACGCCCCTCATATATAGACAGGCTTATAGCATCAGATGGTAGAAATTGGATTTGTTATTTGTCAAACCCAAATGTAAACCTTTAGGGACTTCCCTGGTGGCACAGTGGTTAAGAATCTGTCTGCCAATGCAGGAGAAACGAGTTTGATCCCTGGTCCAGGAGATTCCCACATGCCGCGGAGCAACTAGTCCCATGTGCCACAACTACTGAGCCCGCACACCACAACTACTGAAGCCCACGCACCCTAGAGCCCATGCACTGTAACTACTGAGCCCACGCACTGTAACCACTGAAGCCCATGCATTCTAGGGCCCACGGGCCTCAACTACTGAGCCCGCGTGCTGCATCTACTGAAGCCCATGTGCCTAGAGTCCATGCTCCGAAACAAGAGAGGCCATCACAATGAGAAGCTGGTGCATCTCAATGAAGGGTAGTCCCTGCTCGCCACAACTAGAGAAAGCCTACATGCAGCAACGAAGACCCAATGCAGCCAAAAGTAAATAATTTTTTTTTTTAATGTAAATCTTTAGCTTCTTGATTGGAGCTGGGGTGAAAATAGCAGACATGGGAAGAAAATATATGCCATCAGCACGCTCACAAAACATTGCTGGAAATGGATGAAATAAACTCAGTTTGAGCACATGTGTCAACTATTTGTCATACTTACTATAGAAGTAAGGTAATGTGCAAAAATCTTTAAGAACCATGAAGAAATTCTTTCAACATATGTCCTTTCAAGACTACTGTTGCTTCTAATCCTACAATTTAAGAGGGGAAAAAAGTTAGGAAAGTTTCAGGGGTCAACCCCATGATTATTAGTGAGCTGGGAATAAAAGTGATAAGTAAAGTCCAAAGGATCCTTATTGTTTAGTCTTGGTTAAACAATGAGAGATGCGCCTGATCTCTAAGTATATAAAAGATGAATACACAAAGGAAAGGAGCCAGCTGTTCTCCTTCACTGATGACTGAAAAGGCAAAAATGAGCTCCGTTTGTGACTGTCCTGTGGACACAGGCTTAGGCAAAGTCTAATGCTTGTGTGACAGGGGGATAACATACCACTCCTTTCCACAAAGGAATATATGGGGTTTTAACCTTTGAAGGAGAGAGTTTCAACTCTATTTCACGATTCTAAAAGAACCAAGTTATGTTTGAATAAGATAAAAGAATAAGTAGGAGAAAAAAAAACTATCAGAATGTTGTAAGAGTAACACAGAGCCTCACATTAGTCATACTTTTTGTTCCTTATGGAAAATTCATAATTCTAAAAGTAAAAAAACAGTGTTTGGTGGAAGGAGATCAATTTGAAGATTAATAAAGTTTAAAGTTACTTATAAATTACAAAATTATACCATCACAAATATCCTACTAGTAAAATATGAAGTTGGTATGCTGCTAAAGCTTAAATGGATATTTAACTATTGGCATGCCCTCTTCTCACTGAACATGGATGAGAGGCTATTACTAAAATATCTCAAAAACCTCAGCTAGGTTGCTCTATCTGGAGTAGTTTTGGTCACATACTAGGTGAGAAGTTACTCTTAGGTCACCCTGTCTGCATGGGGACAACATATCCACCGACACATGTTTTGACAATCCATTTCTCTCACTTACCAAATGTTTTTGACTTTTGGCAATATCAGCCCTCCTCAAATCTCTGCCCTCCCAAATTTTGGTTGGGCATTTCTATCATTCTTTAAAAAGTTTCACAGTCTAGCTGTAGTTCAGATTAATGGCTGGGTCTAACATAACTTGACTTTTCAAACAGTCAAAGATGGACAGAAGAAAGGCATGCTCACTGGAATGCTGGCAGATTTATTTCCAGTTCAAGCCAAAAAACAGCCTTTCTCACAATATTTCAGTGTGTCCAGTTCAATCCAGGTCAGAAACCAGAAATGCAAAACATTCACCAATGTTTCGGAACCTTCAGAAGTCAGTAGATGGTTTGGGTGGCTGAGAATGTATTTATTTAAGCATGATTCTACTTTAAAACCATTTACCCTGACTGATTGTTAGAGGCGGTGGGAAGTAAAGCGCCCACAGAGGATGGCTCTGTAATGTACTCTAAATTCTTTCCCATACATTTCTATGTCTTGTTTTATTTTCTGGAACTTAGTAAAAACTCCATTATAACATTAGATTTGAAAATTTATAACTATATCAATTATTTGTCAAAATAAAAGCATTAGTGAGAAAGAAATATACATTTATATAGACTAAAAATTTTATTAAATTTACAGAAAAATATAGTGGTGTTTTACTCTCTCAGCAAAATGTATTCAATGGTTGAAAATAAACTTTGTTCTAAATACATAGCCAGGCCCAAATTATAAGAGAAAATATGAAGATCTGTATAACAGAGTTTCTCAGAGTCTCTTTTAGGTTTCAAAAAAAATGTATTTACCAGTTTCCTTCATGTTTATGTTTTAAGTCCCCTCTTTCAAATCAAGAAAAGTGGTTTTTGGTAATACGTATACTCTATATGGATTAGTGCATTCACTTGCACACAAACTGCATGCTATAATTTTCTTCAAATGTGCAAGTAACAGAAACTTAGTCTAGTTTATGGAAAAAATGAAATTTATTGGAAAAGTACTTAAGCATTTTATAGAATTTGAGCAAAATTTGAATAATCAGGAAGAAAGCCAGGGAAATCTGGTGACATGAGTACTGGTGATTCCATCTAAGGAAAATGACTGGTCTGGAGACATGAGCAATGGCATTTGAGTGTTTGAAGGACCATCCTTCTAAAGTTTCACTATTAATGTGACTCAGTGGTTGTTTTCTCTAAGACCCTTGATTCCAAATCTTGAACCAAAGTATCAGATTGGCTACTGGCTCAACTAAGGCAGAAGGAATATGGACTTGTTATTCTATAATTTACTACATGTCTTAACTTTACTAATGTGTTATGAAGCAGATGCTCACTATCAGAAGAAAAGAACAAGAACATATCAAGATGTGATATCAGTAAGAATGGCAATGTTCAGTAGAGACTCATACAAAAAATACAAAATGCTTATTTTTTGGATTAATGTGTCATTATTAATTTGATTCTGCATCTGTGAGAAGGAAAAGACATAATTTAATGGGTTCCCCTATTGGTACTCGGGGACTTGCATGAAGTTATGAGACATGACAATTATTTAGTTAATTCGTTAGTTCAATAACATTTTGAAATCACTGGACTAAGAAAATTAGTTTTCTTTTCTATTAAATTTTTGTATTATATACATACTTTTCAGAGATAAAATCATTTAGAGGTGGAAACACATTGAGTGGGTAGATGAACAATAACTTCTGCTGAAAAATAACATATTTAATAGATTTGAGTTTCTTTCCTTCTTTTCTTCTTTCCTTCCCTCCCTCTTCCTTGTTTATTCCTCTTTAAAAAAATTACTTAAAGCTTATAAAGGAGATAAAAACATGTTTAGCCAGGCTTTTTAAATTAAAGGAAACAAACCATTAAATGCAGTATGTTACATACAACAATCTTTTAGTATTGTCCACTAGTCCCAAATTTTTCTTGAGGCAACAAACTCTACAGCCTATGTATTATTGGGTAGAAGTATGGAGGATATCTACTAGTACAGCAGTTTTGTTTCCTTTTTAAATTTTTATAGTTAAAATGACTTGTTGCTTTGTAAAAAACTCATATTTTCTTTTTCTTGATATGCAGATTGAAAATAATTGTCTTTCTACTAAAAACATTATTTGCCAATTTTATGCATGGATGAATTAAATAATGATTTCAAGCCTGTCTTAGGTATTAGTATCAACAGTTTTCTCTTTTATTATTACATGAGATATTGCTTTATTCGACAACTTAATAATTCTGAAGTAAACCAAGATAGAAGAAAGTCAGCCATATCAGCATTAGTCCACACATATAATAACTAATTTCATAAATTCTCAAATATCTCAGAAATTTTATTTTTGTACCACATTCTGTTTTAAACAGTAAGGTTAATGACTTAAAATTATTCAAGAATGTTTTCTAATAATAATGGCTAACAAAATGATATATACTGGCAAGGGACTCTAAATTTAGTGTTTTGAATTTCCAACATTGCAAAGCAATTATATTAATCTGTTGACATCATACTTCATAAAACTCTTTTCTTATTTCCTTAAGTGAAGGAAAAGGGGAAGGCTGTATTTACATGTATTCCTAATTTCTTAGCCAATTTGCCATATTGGCACAGTACAATAAAGAGTTGTTTTTCAACTCTAGAAGCTTATTTCATTTTTCCTTAGAAAAACTGCGGGCTGGGAGAAGGTAGTGGACAAGTTTACTGGCAGTATTACCTAATTTCATCATTGTTTTAATTTAATTCACATATGTCTGACAAATTCAAAAAACAGCTTTTTCAACAAGACTAAAGTACTTTTTGTTGGTAATCCCAGGAGGATTTAACTAGTTGTAGATGAATCATCAGAGAAGATATTTCCTTTCCCTTCTCTGTTTTTCTCCCTTTCTTCTCTCATATCTCTTATATTGTGCCAAATGCATTGACTTAAGCACTTCTTCAGATCACTTCTAAATGACATAACTGATTTTGAACATGAACATTAGGCTCCGTTAATAAATGACATATGATAATGGATCTAGTTGACTGCAATGGTCAAAACTGACCACTGAGGCTTTTTGTATAAACAGACCAACCAGGACTTTTGACTTTGTTTAAGTTGTGTAAAAATCCAACCATGCTTAATAATGATTTCAATTTATTCCTAAAATTTACCTGTTAAATTTAAACATCTTTGTATTGTATTTACTTTGTTAACGATGGTACTTATTTGCCCATCCAAATGGCTATTTAAAAATGAGGTCAGGTTCATCAACTTGCTAACAGGTTTTGACTGATATTGGCTCTTTGTTTTCACATTAGTTCATTTATTGCATTATTAAATCAATTCTTAGTTTAGAAGCCAAGAAAATGCTTTATAGTGCAATGTGGTTGCCTCCCTAGAGTTCATTAGCTCATTTTCCTTCAATTAACTCTGCGTGCACTGCATACCTCTCCTAACTTTGCTAATGCTGAAGTCTTATTGCAGGCAGAGCATTGAGTCTGGCCTTGAATTACCAGAGAATGTAAAGACAGAAAATGACTTTCCAGGTCATCTATCCTAGACTTCTACTTGTCTATCAGTGTTGTCTCTGGAAGGAGAAGAACTACTGGAGGCAAGGTCATGCCATGTGATGATTAACTCTGTAAAATACTTGGATTTATGGAAAAGTTTGGTCTGTCCATTCAATGGCCTATTCACCATGCTATTATATTTTTAGTGCTTTCAGAGAATTTTAACATTAAAAGAGGGGTTTTGCTCTTTCTTCAGAGTTACATAGCTAGTTTATGGTGGTGCTAGAAATACATTGCTCTGACTTCTACTACAGTAGTCTCTTAATCCCATCAAAGTACATAAATAGCCAAGTTATATCCTCATATATGCTCACATATTAACACAAATCTAGTTCAGAAATGAGAGCAAATGAATACCCTGGAGACTCAAAGAACTGGGCTTTTTCTTCAACTTAAAACCTACCAACTTTTTGCCAGTAGGTTTAATTTAGCTCAAGTTTTAAAAAATTGAGTTAAAAGTACATATAGATGAGTATTTTAAAATCCATTCTTCCTGAAAAGTCATTACTACTTTCTCTAACTTTTAGTATTAACTGCCTCGTGAAACTGATCAATGTGGAGAACTTACCCAAATGAAGAACCCATATTTTCAATACAGAAATTTTAAAATGTTATCTGAATAATAAATCAATGGTCAGAAAATATAGCCTCACCTAATTTGCATTTTGCCTATGTCAACACAACAATCATATCACTTGCTTATGCTTGTGGAAGCAAAGGCTAGTGAACTCAATTTTAAGCCTATTATCTCTTTTAGATAACGTTCTGTGTTGAGCAATAAGAATGTTTTCTCTGCTCTTTTCCAGGAAATCTTTTCCCACTGAATTTAAGACCAGAAGTTTATTTTAATGTTTCAGAAGTTCAAACTTTATTTTCTAAAACAAAGAGAAGCAGATGAGGGTTACTTGTAATCAAACAGAGATTCTTCTGGATATAACTGACGTGGATATAAAAGTTGCGTTTGGTTTTTTAGCCAAAATAGCAATTTGCTCTCATTACCATGCTCTTCTATCTAAAAGTGAGGCTGCATATGGTAGGTTGTCAGCTTTTCCAGCAACACTCACAAATATTTTCCTTATGCTGCAAACTAAACCCTTGACTCAGTGTCTCACCCAGTAGACGTTATTCATTTTGAAACAACACAGCTGTAACTCAGATTTTATGTCTAATACCTTTCCTCCATGAGTTAGATTCCAAAAGTAAACCAAAAATATTGAGAGAACTACATTTAATAAATTTCATTGAGAGAGAATCTGTCAATGTAATCAACTTGCAAAGGCTGAAAGTAAAGGTGCTCCTACTGTTAGTAGGAACTTTTAATTTTTTAAAATACTGCTGACTCAATTGGTGTATTCATCCTTAAATAATTACACCTTTGAGAAAATGTGTAATCAAATAATTAAATCAACTAATTAATTTTCATCCTTTTTCTTTACCCCTCACTGACAAATGGTGAAGGGTCATGTCTTGTGACATGGAAGTTTATGAAATAGTTCATGAAGCTGATAGATAGCATTATCAAAGAGGGGCTAGAATATGGAACCACGTTTGGTCCATAAGAAGGGTGACATCTGTGGGTATACTGTATTTGCAGCTGTAAGAGATGGTGTAAAGTGAGTCAGCAGGGAGAATTTGGCATTCAGAGAGTAGGTTAAAAGGAGGTAGATCCAGTAGCAATCAGTACCAAAGAGGTTCAGAAAGTGGCATGGAGGTTTCCATGAAGCCAATGAAACACTGCAACACTGATTTATGTAGAAAATAACATGTAGAGATAAATGTCAGACATCCGCATCAAGATGGTGTTTTCTAAACAAAAGTAACATTAGCCATGAGGTTTAAAGAGTCCAGATAGGATTTCAGCAATGAGAAAAGAGCTTTGGAAATGTAAGGCATTGATACCATGCTAGAATGTTTTCCAGACTTTCTAGACAAGATCTCTTGCACAGAAGAGGATAAAAATATGACTAAATTGGGGCCCAAGACAAGGGTTTGTTCCCAACTTCGTAAAAGATAAAATCAGAAGATGAGAGTCAGACTAACAGTAGCACTGACTTTCTGCTCTTTTAGATTTTGCAAATATACTTTAATTTGAGTCAGGATTGATTCCAGTGCAAACATGTAAGACAGTGGAAAGAGCAGATGGAAGAAAAGGAAATTAAACAGAAAAATGAAGCCATATAATGAAAAGCCTAGAAAGACCGTGAGAAACTTCCTGTTTCTGATAATGGTGGACTACGTTATTCAGACCACTTATCCTGCTAACAGCAATTTAAAACTTAAAGATTTTTAAAAATCCTCTCTTTAAAACACTTAAAAAAATAACAGAATTGTAGACAATTATCAGTGACAAAGGGAATACTAGAAATCAAGTAGGAAAGCAAGCATAGAAGCTAATTTTGCCTATTGGCATTTGTTGACCTAAAAAATTTAAAACTGCCTGCAATGAAGAGGACAGATTTCAAAGCTGAGGGCATACATAAGGTGGAGAGTCTAATAGATATCACATCAGTTTGGACTCTATGGGCTACAACCTTTTGGTGAATGTAAACTGGAAGATAACTAATCCTTCCATGGAATTACAATCCAGGAATTGTAACGTGGGTGGTCCAAGGAATTGGAAGCTATTGCGTTGTTTAAAGTGGACATGGACAAGTAGTGTCCCTAGCTGTCTGTCAGACAAGAGCAAAAATATTGTCTGAAAAAAGGAACCTTTTCCATAGGTTCAAATTTTTAAAAATATAACCAATAATAAAAGATAATCAGTCATAAAGAAAATGACTGTGAACTAGAAGAAATAAAAAGGAAGCTGAATGTAAGGACTTCAGATTATGAAATTGTTAGATGCAGATTAAGAAATCATTATCCTAACTATACTTGAGAAAAAAATATGAAAGACAAGATTGAAGATAGGAATTAAAATGATATGCTATTAAAATGGCATATCATATGTGGAAAACAATCAAATTGAAATTATAGAAAAAAACCTCCTTAGATATTTTAAAAATCAGATTCAGCAAATTTATAGAGGACATTTATGATCTGGAATATAGGTTAGAAGAAATTATATGAAGAACAGAATTATCCAAAGATGGAAATTTTCACCTGTGAGTAAAAGAGTAAAGTGTGAAAAGGTTAAGTATATGCATAATTGGAAAACAGAGAGAGAGAGAGAGAGAGAGAGAGAGAGAGAGAGAGAGAGAGAGAGAGATAATGACTTAGAATTTTTCAAAACCAATGAAAGATATTTCAGTACTCAGAAACTGGCATCAATATTACTGTGTAACAAACAAACCCTGCATGTCGGTAGCCTACAGTAAAACACATTTACTTTTGTACACAATTCTTGAAATTGGTTGAGGATCAAATTCAATACTGCTCTCTGTGACTCTCATTTTGGAACCAGCAGTTAATTTGGACACACTTTTGTGATGGTGGTTGTCAATAGCACAAGAGGGACAAATGAAAACACTTGATATTTAACACTTGGCTAGGTACTGACACACTCTCACTTCCTTCTACATTGTCCTGACAGTACAGGATATGGAAAAGCCTATTATCAGTGACATGAAGATATTAATTCTGTTCATTGTAAACCAAGGTATGTTTAAGTAGGAAAGGAAGAACAGTCAGGATGTAATAAAACATGCCATGGACACCCATACATAATTTCAAGAAATTTAATCAACCTTGCATGAATGAATGAATGAATAAATAAAAATCAAAGACAAAGAGAAAACTTAGGTGTAGCCAAAGGAGACATAATTCCTTCAAAATAATGATAATTAGACAGTCAGCTGACTTTCAACATTTTACAGCAACAATATTAATTGTTTTTTAGGATAAGTGCACTAGAAGTGTTTAAGTGAAAAGACAAAGATTGTCAGACTACATGAACAACAATCTAATTATAAACTACATAGAAGAGATACATCTAGAACAGAACATACAGAAAAATTAAAATTTGGAAGATGAAAAAGTATTTTATAAAAACACTAGGTGAAAGAAAGATGTGTAACTTGACATCTCTCTTCTCAAGTTAGATTCATAAATGGTAATGAGCATATTAATCAGCCAGGTGAGAATAGCTTTCATTTTTAACCTTCTTTCTTAATTCAGTGTCTTCTTCCTTTGAGAGGATTCTCCCTATGTTTAATAAATTATCTGGGATTTTTTCCAAAATACGTTAATCATTAAATTTCCATTTAACAGCTATAAAAATCCTCTTTTTCTTGAACCATGAAGGCAAAAGTATTTCATTTTATAATTGTAAAAGTGTGTTTTGTCATTTTCAAGCATCTCTATGGAATAATATCTACTACTACTAGTATTCAACA
Source organism: Kogia breviceps (assembly GCF_026419965.1). NCBI lineage: Eukaryota > Metazoa > Chordata > Mammalia > Artiodactyla > Physeteridae > Kogia > Kogia breviceps. The sequence continues at coordinate 156,673,589 of NC_081311.1, read as the reverse complement.
ATGTATCTTGTATCTTTACAGATTCAAATACAACTGAATGTTTCCCAAGAGCCATTATCAATTCATGTACTTAATTATATTTCATTTGTCCTTCTCATTCTGACAAGTCTGGAATGCAAGCAACTCTCATATGCCATGTCATCTTTTTTCTTGCATTAGACAAAGTGAAATCATTTTTATTAAAAACATTAAAAAAACACCAGTCTTAGATTTTAGTCACATGTTAGCAAATCTAAATATTAACAAAAAACAGAGCTGAAGGGATTAGATTGGATTGCACGAGCTAAAGTGTTTATAGTCTTAGAAGTTTGTGGGTCATTGGTTTTTTTAGACTATTCTTATTCTGGATTGTTCGAAAACACAGAGCTGGACATGTGCAGAATTATGAAATTTGCAAAGTTGCTGCTGTGACTGTAATCAGAAGAAAAATGTACATGGAGTCAGGAGACATGGATTCCAGGTCTGATTCTGCCACTTAATGTGATATGACCTTGGATAGATCACTTTACCACTTGGAATCTTGGACTCTTCACTGATAAAATAGAGATAATAAGATGTCCTGAGATTGGTACGAATATTCAATGGAATATTATATATGATTAAAAATCTTCGTGCATTTTGAATAAAAATAAATGTTAATGGTACTACCCTTCAGTTTCTCTTCCCCTTAATTTAAACATCTTCTCTTATGCTTTGGAGTTTCTCCCTAGCTGAATAGCCCAATGTTCTAATGCTTCAACTAGAAGTTCTTAGCCCAATACTCCATCTATCTTCACTTTTTCTAGGAATACCCATATATCAGGTCTCCTTCCTCCTTTTGTGCATGCTATGTCTTCCAAGTTTTATCTGGAACTGATTGCCATATAACAAATAAGCAATACATACTCAATTACTAATAGCTACCAATTGCATACTTTTGCTGAGTCTTTTTATTATTTTTTATTAGAGTGTAGTTGATTTATAATGTGTTAGTTTCTGCTGTACAGCAAAGTGAATCAGTTATATATATACATTTATCCACTCTTTTTTAAAAAACATCTTTATTGGAGTATAATTGCTTTACAATGGTGTGTTACTTTCTGCTTTATAACAAAGTGAATCCGCTATACATATACATATATCCCCATATCTCCTCCTTCTTACATCTCCCTCCCACCCTCCCTATCCCACCCCTCTAGTCTTTTTTTAGATTCTATTTCCATATAGGTTATTACAGAGTATTGAGTAGAGTTTCCTGTGCTATACATTAGGTTCTTATTAGTTATCTATTTTATATATAGTAGTGTGTATATGTCAATCCCAATCTCCCAATTTACCCCTTCCCCTCCTTTTCCTCCTTGGTAACCATAAGTTTGTTTTCTACATCTGTGACTCTACTTCTGTTTTGTAAATCGGTTCATTTGTACCATTTTTTTAGATTCTGCATATAAACGACATCATATGATATTTGTCTTTCTCTGTCTGACTTACTTTACTCATTATGACAGTTTCTATGTCCATCCAAGTCACTGCAAATGACATCATTTTGTTCTTTTTATGGCTGAGTAATATTCCTTTGTACCACATCTTCTTTATCCATTCCTTTGTTGATGGACATTTAAGTTGCTTCCATGTCCTGGCTGTTGTAAATAGTGCTGCAATGAACATTGAGGTACATGACTCTTTTTGAATTATGGTTTTCTCAGGGTATATGCCCAGTAGTGGGATTGCTGGGTCATATGGTAGTTCTATTTTTAGTTTTTTAAGGAACCTCAATACTGTTCTCCACAGTGGCTGTACCAATTTACATTCTCACCAACAGTGTAGGAGGGTTCCCTTTTCTCCACACCCTCTCCAGCATTTACTGTTTGTAGACTTTTTGATGATGGCCATTCTGACTAGAGTGAGGTGATACTTCATTGTAGTTTTGATTTGCATTTGTAATAATTAGTGACGTTGAGCATCTTTTCATGTGCCTCTTGGCCATCTGTATGTCTTCTTTGGAGAAATGTCTATTTAGATCTTCTGCCCATTTTGTGATTGGGTTGTAGTCTTTTGACAAAAGTCATCAGTCATTAATCAAATATTTTAGATGCCTAGTATCCAAAAAGTATGTGTGTGCTTGAGGACAGAAAGTTTCTGGGACAATGGAGAGCTCTGACTTCATCTGTTCACTCCACTTATCTCTTTTCAAATAAAGGGTCAGTCTTGCAAAAAAGTTCTATCAAAAGATGAGAAACCAAAACAAATGATGCACAAGTGTTTCATCGAAACATTACTCATTTTGTACTGTAAGTGCAGAAAAACTACAATTTCCTTATTTTCTAAAACTGATTTGCTCTCCCTTATCACCTTCATCCACTAAGTAGTTGCAAGGTGGGCAGTGGGGGGAATATTAAATACAGATCAATTTGGTTAAACATTTAGAATACATAATTTGAAGATTCTCTTTAGATATAACTGAATCATTTTGGATAAGAGCCCAGACCTTTCAGATTCCTCCCCTAAGATGTGAGAGAGAGACACTTGTGACTTTTTCATACAGGAGAAATAGAATCCCTTAGCTTGATGCTAATAATTACGTATATGCTGGGGCTCTCTCTTGAAATATGTCTGACCTGACTTGTGCACGGTCATTCTGTTGGGCATTGTTGATTAAGTTGTGGCCTATTCATTCTTGGTTTGCTCAGTCCTGGGGTTTCCTTCCTTGCTGACTTGTCAACTCCTTTGGACTCCTGCTAGTTCTATACACCTCTCATTCTCAAGTGTTCTCTGTCTCTCTGATCTCTCACTTTGCCACAGCATGCCACGCCCCATGACAGACCTGCTGGCTCTAAATTTGGCATCCATGATCCTTACAAAAGAGGATTAGACGTTTTCCCTGCTTGATCACACCATGCCTCCCTCATAGTTTTACTGGCCAAGGACTTTTTGTTGGCATGAAATCACATTGTAGATCAGTTACTTCTCCAAAAGCCTCATTCCTTTGGCATTCTCCTCAGTTTATCTAACACATTTGTCACATTCCAGGCCAATGTCCAGAGAGGGGAGGCTTGGACCCATACAGCTCACCCACCAGCTATCCCTTCACTCTCTCTTTTGTTTTATCACAATTCTTGAGACAGGAAGTAGTTGGTTACACTCCATGGTTTTCTCTGATTCCCTGAGTTGACATTTTCTCTATCTACTTCATTGAAACAGAAATATCAGATGGAGTGTGGGGAGAGAAAAACTCATTTTCAATAAAGTAAATTGGGGATTATTTTAAAAATATTACTCTTGTTACACAAAGAAAAAAAGTAAAACACATCTTAGTGAAAGCTAGCCAATATACTTCACGAAATTCTCTTGCCCCTCTTTTCTGACACCACTCTTTCCTCTTCTTATCCCATGGCCACTCCTCAAGATTTTGTGGGATAATCTTCTACCAGTCTATTAAATGTTGCTGTCACCTTGGAAATACAAATCAAAATCACCATGAGATATCACCTCACACCTGTCAGAATGCGTATCATCAAAGAGACCACAAATAAATTGGTGAGGCCACTATGGAAAACAGTATAGTATTTCCTCAAAAAACTAAATATAGAACTACCATAAGACCCAGCAATTCCATTTCTGGGTATTTTTCCATAGAAAACAAAAACACTAATTTGAAAAGATATAGGCACCCTTATGTTCATTGAAGCATTATTCACAATAGCCATGATATGGAAGCAAAGTAAGTGCCCATTGATAGGTGAATGGATAAAGAAGATGTGGTATGTATACATACAATGGAATATTACTCAGCCATAAAAAATGAAATCTTGCCACTTGCAACAACATGGATGGACACAGGATATTATGCTAAGTAAAATAAGTCAGGCAGAGAATGACAAATACTGTATGATTTCATTTGTATATGGAATCTAAAAAGGAAAAAAAAGGAACAAAAACAAACATAACAAAACAGAAACAGAGTCACAGATACAGAGAACAAACAGGGGGTTACCAGAGGGGAGAGGACTGGGGGAATGAGTGAGATAGGTAAGGAAAATTAAGAGGTACAAACTTCCAGTTACAAAATAACTGAGTAATGGGGAAGAAATGTAAAGATGGGGAACATAGTCAAGAATAATATAATATCTTCGTATGGTGACAGATGGTAACTAGACTTATCGTGGTGATTATTTTGTAATGTGCCAAAATATTGAATCGCTATGTTGTACATCAGGAACTAACGTAGTGTTGTAGGTCAATTATACTTCAACAAATAAATAGAAAAAGAGGTCAGATTTGTGGTTACCAGAGGCAAGGAGTGGGGAGAGGGGTAACTGGATGAAGGTGCTCAAAAGGTACAAACTTCCTGTTAGAAGGTAAATAAGTTCTAGGGATGTAATTTACAACATGATTAATATAATTAACACTACTGTATGTTACACATGAAAGCTGTTGAGAGAGTAAATCCTAAGAGTTCTCAACACAAGAAAAACATTTTTTCTTTTTCTTTTCTTTTGTGTCCATATGAGATGATGCATGCTCACTAAACTTATTGTGGTTATCATTTCATAATGTATGTAAGTCAAATCATTATGCTGTACACCTTAAACTTATACAGTGCTCTATGTCAATTACATTTCAATAGAACCAGAAAAAAAAACAATGTAGGTGTCACCTGTGTTTTGTCCTTCCTGTCTTCTATTCTCAATCTTGAATTGAGAATAGATCTCTTGGTGATCTCAACCAATTCCATGCCTTCAAATAGCACATGTTGACTTATGGGTTCTTGGGGAGAGAGATAATATTTCATTTTCTTATGCCTGTTTTGCTAATATATAATAGTTACTAGCAAGTGATAAGCACTCAATAAATAATTGTGAGTGAAATGAGTGCATGTTCTGCCATAGCTGAGAAATCCTTGCGCTTGTTCTGTTTACTTCAAATACAGGCCGAAATCAAATGCAAAGAAAATGAAACCTACACATACACTCCACGGTCTTAGGAAATTTTTTTTCCAATATAGAGAATTTCCATATAATGACAGGGGTTTTAGGAAAAATTAAACTTCTCATTATATAATTTTGGGCTTGACTTGTCCTTCACTTTGTAAAACTGCATGATTCATAGTCACACACAGATAGACCACACATGGTTCCAAGTCATTCAGGGAAAACGAATCCATTCACTCCACATTTTATCATCTTACCTGAAATAAAAAGACTAACAAGAAACCAAATGTTAAAGTAGTAATTTTTTTTATTTTCAGAGCTTCTTAAAGCTCAGAACTATTTAGACAGTCTATTTCAAAGAGTAAAATAAAATAAAACAACCACCTCCAGCACTGATACAGCACGAAAAATAAATAAATAAATAAAGCAAATTACAAAAGACGTTTTCAAAGAAATTGTTAACCAGGTGTCAGAAACCCTTTTACTATGAAGTGTGTGTGTGTGTGTGTGTGTGTGTGTGTGTGTGTGTGTGTGTGTGTGTGTTGGAAATCTACTCATTGACCCTACTTCCTGCTCTTTGGCAAGGAAATGAATTGACTAGCTAATGATTTAAAAAAACTTCAAGTCAAAATTTCTTAATTTCAAAAAAATGTCCGATTAAAAAACTAAAAGAAAATTCTCTGAAGTTAAGTAGAAATCACATTGTCCTTTTGCATAGTAACTGAATAAGACAGTATTAATTAGTCAAAAGATTGAAGGTTGATGGTACCTTACCTTTACTCATATGTATTTAGGTTTTTAAATAATTCAGGTTGCTATTTTTTTTAACTGTGAAATAAAAATTGAAAGTTTTGAATTACATTTTCTCCACACAGAAAAGAACTACATACGGCTTAATAGCTGTGGTTTGAGTATTGTTATATCAGTTCCTGTTGTAGCTTTAGCCCTCATCAACGCACACAGATGAATATGTCTATACTACACGTGAAAAGAGCAAAGAACCAAGAAAAATGACTCAAAGTCTTTAAAACCCAAAGAATATAGGGTTTATTTAACTAATAGGAAAACTTCCACAATATATTTCCAAAATTTTCAGTGACATTTTCTTCAGACAAGCTTCAACTCCATAATGCTGTGACTTCTTGTGAAGAAAGCATGTTGGTTCTATGTGGGTCTCTATTATATCATGCTATAGTAAAACTTCATTTATTTTAAAATTTTTGTTATAAATACACACACACACACACACACACACACACACACACACACACACACATATATATATATACTGCAAAGAAAACTTGTAAAATGCAGTTTTGGTTTACTTGAAGTTAACTTGCAGTTTATTAATGCTTCAAAGATAATTTTACAGAGGGTTCTTTGTGTGTTTCCTTGTGTCTATGTGGGAATAAAAGTGAATAATAAAATGATTAAAGGTTGACATCTTTAGCTTTCTCCATTTTAAGAAGCAGTATGGTCTGTGTGATTTTAGCTACATATAACAAAAACTTTTCTTTTTTCACTTGATTTGAGCATTTGTTTGTTTATCTTTTCCCAGGCAGCTTCTACAAACACAAAATTGCAGTGACCTAACATATTACAGATGCAGTCTTTGTTTACTTTCCCCCTACTTGACCACCCACAAGTTGAGTCAGAGATGTACTTTATACATTTTCCTATAACCAACACCACATGGAGGAAATATGTTTCCTTGGGTCTCTTTAAAATCATGAAATTAAGCCCTTCTTGAACTCTATTTCCAGCAGGCAAGCGATGATCTTCTGCTTGTGAATACATCTAAGTTATTAAGCACACTCCAGGGAATGTTGTTGTAGCTGACCTAGAAAAGACACAATCACAGATCTTCGAGCTGAAAAGAGTCCTAGAGATCAATTAAAACCAAGCATTATTTGCAGGTGGGGAAATCGGCCTCAGAGAGGTTGAGCTTTTGCCCATGGTTAACATAAGAACCAAAAAAAATAATAAGACTTGGTGGCTTGGTTTTCAGCCAGAATCCACTCCCATTAACCACTGCATTCCTACTGAACCTATTATTGAACATTGAACCCAGCAAGGGCTCCATTTGCTGAACCATACAATTACACCTCTTTCCATTCCATACCATCAGTTGAATGTGTCAAGTAATGTTAGAATTCAGTTTAAGTACTTAATGCTAGCAAGACTTTTCTGCCTTGATCCTAGTTCCTCATCTTCTGATCCAAAAGAGCTGCTGTAATATTACCTTGTCCTGGCATGAGAGCAACTTCACACCAATCTATTTTGTTAGATGTAACATTGTTCTCCTGGGTTTCAAGAGAAATCCCTGGTCATTAATACACGAATTTCTGTGATACAAATATACATTTCAGTTATTTCTGTAAAATGTCTCTGAATAATAATAGTAATTATGAAATTTTATAATCAATATATTATGAAAAATCCATCAACAAGTAATGGCACTGAGAAATTTCTTTCTGGTGTTCTGAAATTTAAAGCTGCAACACATTAAAATTTGGTGCTCCAAATAAACATTTCCAGATTTTTAACTCCATATCTAGAATAACTCCAGGCTGTGTACATAAAATTTTCCTCTTCCAGGAGGAAAATAGCAGTTACTTTTCTTGTTGTTAAATCCCTGGGATGCAATGGATTAAGTGATTTGAGATCACACAGGGAATATCTCAATTGTCTCAAAAGTTAGAGAGAGGATTAAAGTCACATTAGCTTGACTACCTCACTCACCAGAAGGATCTCAGCATTTCAAATCAAGCTATGACTTTTTCCTTTGAATAATAACAATGAGACCCATTTTTAAACCTAACGTTTTATTGAGACTATGCAGATTAATTAAATGCTCTTCTAATCTTTCCCTTTCTGAAAATCTTCATCAATTACTCTACTCTTTTCCATGCATCAAGTTCCACTTCCTGTGGGTAGTAATACCAAATCAGTGCTTCTTCTTTCTTCCTTTCCTTCCTCCCTTCCTTCCTTCCTTCCTCCCTCCCCCCTCTCTCTCCTTCCCCCCCTCTCTCCTTCCCCCTTTCTTCCCTTCTTTCTCTCCTTCCCCCTTTCTTCCCTTCTTTCTCTCCTTCCCCCTTTCTTTCCTTCTTTCTTTCCTTTCTTTCTTTCTTTCTTTCTTTCTTTCTTTCTTTCTTTCTTTCTTTCTTTCTTTCTTTCTTTCTTTCTTTCTTTCTTTCTTTCTTCCTTCCTTCCTCCCTCCCTCCCTCCCTCCCTCCCTCCCTCCCTCCCTCTCCCTTCCTTCCTTCCTTCCTTCCTTTCTTTCTTTCTTTCTTTCTTTCTTTCTTTCTTTCTTTCTTTCTTTCTTTCTTTCTTTCTTTCTTTCTTTCTTTCTTTCTTTCTTTCTTTCTTTCTTTCTTTCTTTCTTTCTTTCTTTTCTTTCTTTCCATATCTCAATGAAAGGACCTTGTCCCAAGGGCTTTCAAAGTACTCAACTGATGGACCTAGAGATTGTCATACTGAGAGAAGTAAGTCAGACAAATACAAATATTATATAATATTGCCTATATGTGGAATCTTAAAAAAATGGTACAAATGAACTTATTTACAAAACAGAAATAGAGTCACAGGTGTAGAAAAAAAACTTAAGGTTACCAAGGGAGCAATGGGGGTGGGGGCAGCAGAGGGATAAGTTGGGAGATTGGGATTGACATATACACACTGCTATATATAAAATCAATAATTAATAAGAACCTACTGTATAGCACAGAGAACTCTTCTCAATATGCCGTAATGACCTATATAGGAAAAGAATCTAAAAAAGAGTGGATACATGTATATGTATAACTGAATCACTTTGCTGTACAGCAGAAACTAACACAACATTGTAGATCAACTATACTTCTATAAAAATTAATTTTAAAAAACATTAAAACAATTCTCAACAGACTGTCACACAAAATTATTTTATCCTGAACCATTATTGTTTTTTAAAAATTGAGATGTAGTTGATATATAACATTGTATAAGTTTAAATTGTACAATGTGTTGATTTGATACACATATATATTGCAAAATGATTACCACCATGGTGTTATCTACACCTCCATCATGTCTCATAATTACCATTTTTTGTGTGTGGTGAGAATATTTAAGATCTACTTTCTTAGCAAATTTCAAGTATATAATGCAGTTTTATCAACTATAATCATCATGCTGTACATTAGATTCCCAGAACGTAATTTATCTTCTAACTTGAAGTTTGTACCCTGTGACAAACTTCTCCCTATTTCCTCCTCTCCCAAGCCCCTGGTAACCACCGTTCTATTATCTGTTTCTATAAGTTCAATTTTTTTAGATTCCACATATGAGTGCTATCATACAGTATTTGTCTTGCTCTCTCTGACTTATTTCACTTAGAATAATACCCTCAAGGTCCATCCATGTTGTTGCAAATGGTAAGATTTCCTTCTTTTTCATGGCTAACAATATTCCATTGTGTGTACATAGACTATTTTGAATAATGATGTAATGAACATGGGAGTACAAATATCTCTTCAAGATTTTGTTTTCATTTTTTTTGGATGTATAGCCAAATCAGGAATGCTTGATCACTAGATAGTTCTATTTTTAATATCTTGAGGGATCTCCATATGATTTTCCATAGTGTCTATATCAATTTACAATTCCACCAACAGAGCACAAATATTTCCTTCTCTCCACATCCTCACCAATACTTGTTATTTGATGATAGCCATTCTGACAGGTGTGAGGTGATACCTCATTCTGGTTTTAATTTGCATTTCCCTGATGATTAGTGATGTTGAGCACCTTTTCATGTACTTATTGGCAATTTGTATGCCTTCTTTGAAAAAATGTTTGTTCAGTTCCTCTGCCTATTTTAAAATCAGGCAGTATTTTGGGGGTATTTTTGCTATTGAGTTTTATGAGTTCTTAATATATTTTATTTTTATTTATTTATTTATTTATTTTTTGCGGTACGCGGGCCTCTCACTGTTGTGGCATCTCCCGTTGCGGAGCACAGGCTCCAGATGCGCAGGCTCAGCGGCCATGGCTCACGGGCCCAGCCGCTCCGCGGCATGTGGGATCCTCCCGGACCGGGGCACGAACCCGTGTCCCCTGCATCGGCATACGAACTCTCAACAACTGCGCCACCAGGGAAGCCCGTTAATGTATTTTAGATACTAACCACTTATCAGATATATGGTTTGCAAATAATTTTCCCATTCATAGATTTCCTTTCTATTTTCTTGGTTACTTCTTTGAGTGTGCAGGAGTTTTTTAGTTTGGCGTAGTCCCACTTGTTTATTTTTGATTGTGCTTTTTGTGTCCAATCCAAAAACTCATTGCCAAGACTGATGTAAAGGAGTTTACCCCCTATATTTTCTCCTAGGAGTTTTATGGTTTCAGGTCTTGTGTTTACCTCTTGAATCCATTTCAAGTTAATTTCTGTGGATGGCGTAAGATAGGGACCCTGTTTCATTCTTATGCATGTGGTCATACAGTTTTCCCAACACCATTTATTGAAGACTGTCCTTTCCCCATTGAATATTCTTGGCTGTCTTTTCAAATAGTTGACCATATATTCCAGGGCTGTTTCTGGGCTCTCAATTCTTTCCCATTGGTCTATGTGTCTTTTTTTTTTTTTTTTTTTTTGGTGGTACGCGGGCCTCTCACTGTTGTGGAGCACAGGCTCTGGACGCACAGGCTCAGTGGCCACGGCTCACAGGCCGGATCTTCCCAGCCTGGGGCACGAACCCATGTCCCCTGCATCGGCAGGTGGACTCTCAATCACTGCACCTGTGTGTATAGACACCCTGTGTGTATTTTTATGCCAGTAACACACAGTTTTGATTAGTATAGCTTTGTAGTATAATGAAAAATTGGAAAATTTGACCCTTCAACTGTATTCTTTCTTAAGATTGCTCTGGCTATTTGGGGTCTTTTGTGGTTCCATACAAATTTTGTATTGTTTTTTCTATTGCTGTGAGAAATTCCATTGAGATATGAATGGGAATTGAATTGAATCTATAGATGCCTTTGGGTAGTATGGACATTTTAATAGTATCACTTATTCTGCTCCATGAACATGAATGTTCTTTCCATTTGTTTGGGTCTTCTTCAATTTAACTTTGATTACATACAAAAACTCTACCCTTTTACTCCTCCTCATTTATGTTTTTGATGTCATAATTTACATTTTTTATGTTGTGTATCCATTAACAAATTATTGTAGCTATAGCTATTTTTAATATATTCTTTTAACCTTCATACTAGAGTTAACTGGTTAACACACCATCATATTACAGTAGTAGAGTATTCTGAATATGACTATATACAGTATTCTGAATATGACTATATACTTACCTTTACCAGTATGAGGTATATTTTCATATGTTTCATGTTACTAATAAGCATCCTTCCATTTCAGCTTGAATAATGCATTTCAGCATTTTTTGTAAGGAAAATATACTGGTGATGAACTTCTTTAGCTTTTGTTTGTCCAGTAAAGTTTTTATCTCACCTTTATTTCTGAAGGACAATTTTTCTGGGTAAAGTATACTTGATAGGTGGTTTCTTTCAACACTTTAAACATATCATTTCATTCTCTCCTGGACTGCAAGGTGTCTGCTGAGAAATCCATTGATAGCCTTATGGGGGTCTTTTGTATGGGAGAAATTTTTTCTCTTGTCATTTTTAAAACTTCCTTTTTATCTCTGATTTTAATCATTTTTATTATAATCTATCTTAGAGAAGATTGCTTTAGATTGAAATTTTGGAGCTATTAACTCCATGAACCTGAAAGTCCAAATTTCTTCTGAGATTTGGGAAGTTCTCAGCCATATTTCTTTAAATAAGCATTATACTCTTTCCCCCCAAACTTCTCCTTCTGGGACTCCAATGATACATTACAGTATGTCTCTTCATGGTACCCCATAAGTCCCATAGGATTTCTTTGTTCCTTTTCATTCTTTTTTAAAAATTAAAAAAATTGAAGTACAGTTGATTCACAATGTTGTGTTAGTTTCAGGTGTACAGCACAGTGATTCAGATATATATTCTTTTTTAAGATTCTTTTTCCTTATAGGTTATTACAAAATATTGGGCATAGTTCTCTAGGCTACACAGTAGGTCCTTATTGGTTATTTACCTTTTCATTCTTTTTCTTTTTGCTCCTCTGATTAGATAATTTTAATTGATCTGTCTTTGCGCTCACTGAAACTTTTTTCTGCTTGGCCAAGATTGCCACTGAAGGCAATTCTCTATTGAATTCTTCAGTTCAGTCATTGTTTTCTTCAACTCCAAAATTTCTGGGTTTTTTAAAATGTTTTCTATCCCTTTATTGAACTTCTCTTTTTATTCTTGTATTGTTTTCCTGATAGTGTCAAATTGTTCATCTGTGTTTTCCTATAGGTCTCTGAGCATTTTTAGAACGATTATTTTGAATTCTTTATTGGGCAATTCCTGGATTTACATATTTTTAGTGCTAATTACTGGAGGTTTGCTATATTACTTTGGTGGAGTAATGTTTCTCTGATTCTTTGTGATCCCTGTAGCCGTGTGCAAGTGTCTGTATAAGGTGACCAGTTTGAAGAACTGGTCACCTTTTCCATACTTTACGAACTGACTTCAGTGAGAGAAGACTTTCAGTGGGTGGTAGCATGCTGGAGTGTGCTGTGACCCTGGGTGTGGTGGTACAAGGTGCCAAGTGCAGGAAGATGTGGTGACGCTGGACTGGGGGAGCTTAATGTCTCTCTAGCTTAGGCCTCTGAGGTCTGCAGCATCAACAACTTTGTAGTCCTTAGCAAGTGCTGCAAGAAGCCTGAAGTGGCTGCAAGGGCTGTTGGTGTCTTCATTGGCTCTTCCAGATCTTGTCGTTAAGGGACAGGGCAGGCAGGGGTGGTGACCCTGGCCAGTGGCGTGCACGCACTTGCTATGGGGCCAGCTGCAGGTTCTTGTGTAGTAGGAGGGGCTGGTTGTAGACACATGTGTAGTGGTGGGGGTCAGTGTAGGAGCAAGGGCCAAGGCCAACCGTGGGCTGACTGGCAGCTTCAGGGGCTCTTGTTGTTGGTGTGTACTACCTTGCTTGCTGGGTCTCTCCACAGCTGGGTGTGTGTAGGTGCATAGCTGGATGGGTTAGCTGCAGGTTAGTGCAGTGGTGCAGGCCAGTGAGAGAAGACAAGGCCTGATCCATGCCCACAAGCAGCTGTAGTGTCCTTGGGTGTCTGCCTGCTCTCCCATGGCTGCAGTCTCCCCCTGGGCATAGCACTGGAGGCCAGTGCACAGCTGGAGGGGCTAGCCCGAGCATGCACATGGCAGTTGTGGGAGTCTAAGCTGCATCTGGCACTCATACAGCTACAGAGGCCTGGGTTGGCTGCTAGTATAGTTTCCAGGCTCCAGTTGGAGTGGGTTGGGTGAGGGAACAGAGAGGCACTAGGCTACTGACATCAGTGAATGCAAATATCTTGGGTGAAAGCTGGTGAACACTGCAGAAGGTCTACGGCAACTGTGCTGGCCATTGGTTTTTTCAGTAGCAAAAGCTGCTGGATTTGTTGTAGAGCAGGTCACTGGGAACCATGATCTCTCCCCCTGCATGGCTGCTATTGGTCACCCCTGCTTTTCTTCTTTGTTCCGAGCTGTCTCTATATGTCTCAGCTTTGCTAGTCTGGGTAGGGTGAAACCAAAGCAAGATGTTTATGTAGTGCCTCAAAAGGCTGAGGAAACAAGTTGCTCACCCTGCTCTTCCTTTCCTAACAAGGGGAATGCTTTCTAGTTGAGGAATTCCCTCTTGGTGCTGAGCAATGCCAACTTGGTGTGTGGAATGATTCAGGCAAAATGAAGTTGTCTTCCTTCTCTTTTTGTGTGGTCATTCTCAGTTTTTTGTTTTTGTTTTTTTTGTTCCAGTGTGTTGCTGAAGTTTCTTAAATGGACTCCAGAGCTCTCCCAAAGCTGCTTTTATTGGGTGAGTAGCTAATTATTGATCTTTGTAGGGAGACAGAGCTTCTATGACACCATTTTGACAACATCACCTCACACCATTATTGTTTGTTTGGGTAACATTAAATTCTATTTTAACTGACACAGAGTGGGCTTAAATCAGAGCCAAAAGATAATCATCTTGACCAGCAAGATGTTCCCTTGTTATTATCTGTGGCCATTGTAAAAGAGGTCTCTCTATTTTGTCCAAATCAAACATCTATCTCATTCTTTTATGCCCCTTTTTATCCAGCCTAATGTGAACACAGTTCACACAATTTTTGGCAATAAGCTCCAACTCCCTTGCTCTATTGTCTTTTTGTCTTACCAGTCTGTCAGGCAAAACCCCGAGTGGTTGTATTCAAATTTCTACCCTCTCTACTGCTGCTCCCAATAGCTAAAAACTGCTGAAAAGGTCACTTAATAGAGCAGCCTGGGTCTACTACAAATTCAATCTCAACCCTAAAAGGGTTCCCAACATTGATGACAATCCTACTATATATATACTCTGGACCACTTTCCCACTCAGCAGTACCTATCTCCAACCTTCCTTAACGTCACCAAACCTCCAACCCTCCTCTTTCACCCTCACCCTCAACAGATCACCTTACCTCTAGTTTAGAAAGATAATAGTAATAAATGCATGCGTAACGCTTACTGTATGCCAGACACTAATGTTTAAACTTTACATAGATTAACTAACTTAATAATTATAACAGCCCTGGGAAACAAGGATTAATTTTATCACCATTTTATAGTTGAGAAAACTGAGGCACAGGGAGTTTGAGTAATTTGCCTATGATCACACAACTCACAAGTGGAGAGTCATAGATTCTCACTCAGGTAGTCAGGACTCTGCTTTGAGTCTATGTCTTTGACCGCTATTCATACTGCCTCCACCTCTTATCACCATACAATCTGCTCACATCTCAGACTGAAGAAGCACTGCTTCCTCTTATGGTGGGGCCAGTCCTTCCCATCACCCGTGCTTTGAGTTTTATGCCCTTCCTCTACTTAGTTACCTAGCTACCTCACATGATTTGCTAACCTTTCTTTTTTGTGTGTAGATTCACCCTCTTCTCACTCACTCAGCTCTTTCTTTCTATATGCCCATCCACACACATATTTCTTGGATGAGGTGACTCTTCTTCCTACCTACATTTCCTCACCTCTCACTCTCTACTCACCACCCTCTTCAGTCTTGACCCTCTACCTATCCAGCTTTCACCAACCTTACAAAAGACCTCCATGGCACTAAATCCAACTCATATTTTTACTTCTCAATTCGTTTGAGCTCTCACCAGCATTCCACTCTGTTGACAGTTCCCTCTGCTTTTAAACACTCTCCTCCTTTGGCTTATGTGAAACAATATTTTCCCACTCTCCTCCTTTCCCCCTTACTGCCTGTGTAGATTCACTCCCCTGTAATCAGTCTTCACTGTTGGAGTGTATCAAGACTTGGTGTTATGCTCTCCCTTTTTTGGATGGTTTGTTTTTACTTTCTACTCTCTACCTATATATCTCATGCTCACCTTTGGCTTTAATCATCCCTTTGGTCAGACGATTCGTAAATATCTATCTCCACCTCAGATCTCTTGAACTGCAGACCCATGCATTACATGGAATGTAAGCTCCATGAATGTAGTGACCACTTGTTTTGTCTCTGTTCTATCCCCAGGGCATAAAATAGTGCCTGGAACATGATAGTTGAACAATAAATACTTGCTTAATGAAAGTAAAAAGAATATGCCCAAACTTGATCCTATTTTAGTATTTTCTATCAGGGCAAAACATCACCATTTATTCTTTTAAACAGCCTAGGAAAACTTGTTGACATTTCCATGCCCCTCATCCCCAGAGTTAACAATTGTATTAGTTTTCTAGGGCTGCCATGATGAAATACCATAGATTATGTGACTTTAGTACCATATTTTCTCACAGTTCTGGAGCTAATAGTCCAAGATCAATGTGTCTGCTGGTTCGATTTCTCTTGAGGAAACTCTCCTTGGCTTGCAGATGGCCACCATTCTGCATATCTTCACATGGTCATTCCTCTGTGTGCATGCATCCCTGGTGTCTATGTGTTCAAATTTCCTTTTCTTACAAGGACAGCAGTCAGAGTGGATTAGGGGCAAATCTAATGGCTTCTTTTTAACTTAATCACCTCTTTAAAAGTCCTGTCTCCAAATATAATCATATCCTGAGGTACTGGGGGAAGGTTTCAACATATGAATTTGGGGGGAAGGGTCACAATTTAACCCATAATAATCTATCATCAAATGTATTTGATTTTTTTCTTTACATAAATACTTCTTGAATCCACACACTTACCTCCATCTCTTCCTAATCCAAGTTACCATTGCCTCTTGCCCATTGTGAAAGGCCGCATCAAAGATGGTTCCCAAGGATCTCTGTTTCCAAGTGTTCATGTGCGTGTATAATACCTTCTCTTGGGGCTATACCTGGTGGTTAATAAATATCACATCTGAGATTGGGTTACCAAACAGCTCGGAGTTCCGTCTTGCTCTCATTCTCTTGCTGTCTCACTTGCTCACGCTGATGAAAGCCAGTTGCCATACTGTGAGTTGGCCTATAGAGAGGCCCAAGTGTCAAGGAGCTGAGGCATAGCTCTGGCCAAGAAACAGCCAGAAACTGAGGTTCTCGTTAAAGATCCAGTGAGGAACTGAATCCTGCCAACAACCACATGAGTGAGCTTGGAAGTGGATCTTCCTCCAGTTGAGCCTTGAGATGACTGCAGCTCCAGATGGCACCTTGATTACAACCTTGTGAGAGAGCTAGAACAAGAGAACCCAACTATACCCAGATTCCTGACCCACAGAATCTGTGAGGTAATAGGTGATTGCTTTTTAAGCCATTACACTTTGGTACACGACCATAAATAATGAATATATCTAGTAACTGCACTAGTCCACTACCTACATCCAATCTACCTTCCTTCAAATCACTTCTTCATATGGTAGTCAGAGATCTTTTCATAATATAAATCAACCTATTTCCCATTTAAACCCTTCAAAAGCTTTCCATTGATTTCAAGCTAACTGCCCAGTTTTTTTCCTCACATAGTTAACACTTACTTGTCCTTCAGATTTCAGTGCAAACCTCATTTCCTTGAGGAGGTCACCTCTCTCCAGATCAAATCTCTTTCATAGCATTTGGCAGAGAACATTTTTACATGTGATTCTGGGATAAATGCCTTTCCTTTCCACTAGAATGCAAGCTGCATGAGAGCAAGGACCTTGTCTGGTTTTCTTTAACATGCCTGGCCCAGTGTCTAGAACATAGGCACACAATAACATGTGTTAAGCAAACAAAATGTTAAATGCCATTTGTTACTTCTTTTGATTTTTTTGGGGTCCTCCAGATAACAACTTTACTTCTTGGAACTCTGTAAGTAAGTTCAAAGTTGTATGGTTCTACTACCTCTTACAATCTGACTATTCTGCTAAGTGTTTATGAGACTAAGTTATCTTTTTACAAGACCTATTAGGGAAGACTAGTAAAACAACATTTATTAATTTATAATGCCATTTAACCTTTCTGGATTCATGGCAAAACCATAATGGATTGAAAGGGTAAGACTTGTCATCTGCTATGGAATTTGTCTGGCTCAAAACACTTATCCAAAAAATTAATGTTGTTAAGATTTCTTTATTTGAAAAGAGCACCTCTTATTTTTAGAAAATCTGGATTACACAGCTGGGTGAAAGATGTATATGTGTCATAGTCTTCTAGGGGAGCAAGAGGATGTTGGCTCTGTGATCACATTGTTTTGAGTGGAATGATTTTCATACATTAGATAGCATCATGCATTCCATCTGAATGTGATGGCAGCCAACCCTGCCTATGTGTCACATTTTTCATGTGCAAATCATGCAATGTCTTTGATACATTTTTCTTACCATTTGTGTGAACCTGAATTGGGGCAGTTATATTTCAAGCAGATTAAAATGATAAGTAAATGTTTATTTAGGACTAAAGTGAGATTCTCACCACGTTCATTAATTTGATGGTAGTTAAATGAAAACTTCGTTTAAATGTGTCTATTTTTCATCTCTGGGTTCCTCTCCTATTTTAATATCTAATTGTAGTCACATGCATTTAAATGAGGCTATGCATGTAATTTAAGTAAGTTAATTAAACTGGGTGTTATTCTAGTTATCTAATGACATAATATTTAATATTTTGATACAACAGATATTCACACACATTGATAGGGAGGTAGTAAAGGATGGTGAGGACTAGGGTGAACTGGATAGTATATGTCTATTTTAAAGGGAAGTATACATTATTTAACTCCCTAATTGTGGGGTCAGTGTTTCTAGAACTTCTGACGTTTTCTGGAGAAGTCAGAAATCTGGATCTTATGTGAAACACACCAGTGTTAAAATAATCTTTTAAAACTTTGCAAAACAGTTCAAATAAATCTGTGGAGCTTATGTGAGATAAAGGTCCTTTGACCTTTTTGGTATAGTGGCAATATGGTTATGGTGTATTGGAAAATACATGGATTTTGGAGGCAGACGGACCAGAGTTTGAATTCTGGTGCAGACAGTTACTTGTATGGCTGGACAGTTACTTTAGCCCTTTTGAAACTTTGTGTCCTTTTTTTTTTTTGCGGTACGCGGGCCTCTCACTGCTGTGGCCTCTCCCGTTGCGGAGCACAGGCTCCGGATGCGCAGGCTCAGCGGCCATGGCTCACGGGCCCAGCCACTCCGCGGCATGTGGGATCTTCCCGGACCGGGGCACGAACCCGCGTCCCATGCATCAATAGGCGGACTCTCAACCACTGCGCCACAGGGAAGCCCTGTGTCCTAATTTTTGAAATGAAAATGTTATATTTTTTTAACGTCTGTAATAGAAAAAATAAATAACGATTTTTATTACCATGATTCACTGTAACTAAACTAAACTTTCTTCTCATTTCCAAACAGTCTCCAGTCTTTAATTATTTGCAACCAGGCTTCCTCCGATAACCCTAAACTATGGTGACTGCATAATCATAATTATTTATCTTGTACATCCAGCCAAACACACTCCACACTTTGACAATGTCAAATAAGTTTTAAGTTGAAAAATAAAACAGATCCTGTACACAAAGCATTTGGAAGATGATATCCTAATGGGAAGCATCTTCAAGTACTTCAGTTATTTTTATAGGGAAGATGGTGACCAAATGTGTTTTATCATCAATAAGGAATGATCAAGTGGAATGAGCAAGCTGTGGCTCTAAAGAATAAGGGTAGATATGCGTGGATGAGGAACATAGGCCTATGAATTATTAAATATCAGTTATAGTTATTGGTAGCATTGGAATTGATTCTTCCAAGCATTCCAAAATTGAAAATCAAAACTTCTATAGGAAACCAGGTTGCTTGTCTCATCCTCAAGTTCAGCTAGGGTATTCATAGGATCAGTTAGTGAGATAAGTCTTTCTGTAAACTAGGCTCACCAAGCTTCTGGTGGTTTATTCAAATTTCAACCAGCTCTTGAGAAATTATAAAATAGTTGTAATTCAAAACCAGATGTTAGACAGAAGAACCTCATTAACATATAAAAATGTTTACTGGGAACTAGATACAAACTAATATATTGATTGGCCAGGCCTATGCAGTGGTGCTTAAAATGTCAAGTCAAATATGTCCAAATTCCAGTTCTCCTCGATGTTTGGTGTCAAAAGACAAAACATCTGGATGACTGGATAAATAATTTTATTAAATTGATTTAATGTTTGACATTATGTAGACACATCTTAAAGTAATCATGTTCCATGTAAAGTGTAAATAGCAAACTCAACAAGTCTAATTAATAATTCTTGGGACTTCCCTGGTGGCACAGTGGTTAAGAGTCTGCCTGCCACAGCAGGGGACATGGGTTCGATCCGTGGTCTGGGAAGATCCCATATGCCACAGAGCAACTAAGCCCATGAGTCACAGCTACTGAGCCCATGAGCCACAACTACTGAGCCCACACTCCTAGAGCCCGTGCTCCACAACAAGAGAAGACACCACAATGAGAAGCCTGTGCACCACAATGAAGAGTAACCCCTGTTCACCACAACTAGAGAAAGCCCGCGTGAAGCAATGAAGACCCAATGCAGCCAAAAATAAAAAATAAATTCTTAAAGTAGAGTAAATTTTAGAAACTTTCTAGTTTAATCCCTGTATTTTACATGTGGGGAAACAGAGTCTTAGAAAATTAAATGACTTGGCCAACATCAAATGACTTCGAATCTCTGCCTCTTATTTTAATATATTTTCTGCCATAGTTGAGCTGATCATATTGAAAGAAGAGGACAAAAGATTAATGAAGAAAAATAGCCCTCCCCCAAAGAAACTGAAATTCATATTTTGAATATAAGAAGCAGTATAGTAACACTGTCTTTACATTCCTACACTAAAAATTTTAAATATTTCAAGAGATAACATCAGGTACACAAAAATGCAGAAGAGAAAAGAACGTTAATATTTTAAAAAATCATCCCTGGTACTGAAAGGCTTACAGGTGGAAATTCATCAATTTACCCAGATTCAAATGCCTTCTAACAGCTCAACCATTTCTAGGAATATAGAGTTCTGAAAACAGCTGCCTGCATTCAGGGGCAGTTAATTTTTCAAGATGAATTCTATTCTTTGTACCTCTGAAATGAAAATGTCTGCATGCAGTGATGCTTATCTTGAGGGCATATGCATGGAAAATATAAATTCTTAGATCCCAGAAACGGACTAATACAAATTATATATAATTGTTTATTATATAGATTTTAAAAAGGCATGAAAACCCAGAGGGGAAAGCAAGACATTCAATGAAGAGTCAGTGAAAAAACTGTCTTGTAGCATCCTCCAATATAGTTAGGCTTCATAAGTTTATGCTAGTGGAATGAATGATTAAGCCACTGATTTTGTTGTTGTTATATGGTGTTTCTTGACATAATTCAATGCTTCAAGAAAGATTTTTTAAAAAATCTTTGTTGGAGTATAATTGTTTTACAATGTTGTGTTAGTTTCTGCTGTATAACAAAATGAATCAGCTATATGTATACATATACCCCCATATCTCCTCCCTCTTGCACCTCCCTCCAACCCTCCCTATCCCACCTCTCTAGATGGTCAAAAAACACCGAGCTGATCTCCCTGTGCTATGCAGCTGCTTCCCACTAGCTATCTATTCTACATTGGCTAGTGTATATATGTCAATGTTACTCCCTCACTTCATCCCAACTTACCCTTCCCACTCCCTGTGTCCTCAAGTCCATTCTCTGTCTGCATCTTTATTCCTATCTTGCCCTTAGGTTCATCTGGACCATTTTTTTAGATTCCATATATATATGTGTTAGCATACAGTATTTGTTTTCCTCTTTCTGACATACTTTACTCTGTATGACAGACTCTAGGTCCATCCACCTCACTACAAGTAACTCAATTTTGTTTATTTTTATGGCTGAGTAATATTCCATTGTATATATGTGCCACATCTTCTTTATCCATTCCTCTGTTGATGGACACTTAGGTTGCTTCCATGTCCTGGCTATTGTACATAGAACTGCAATGAACATTGTGGTACATGACTCTTTTTGAATTATGGTTTTCTTAAGGTATATGTCCAGTAGTGGGACTGCTGGGTCATATGGTAATTCTATTTTTAGATTTTTAAGGAACCTCCATACTGTTCTCCATAGTGGCTGTATTAATTTACATTCCCATCAAGAGTGCAAGAGGGTTCCCTTTCTCTACATCCTCTCCAACATTTATTGTTTGTAGATTTTTTGATGATGGCCATTCTGACTGGTGTGAGGTGATACCTCATTGTAGTTTTGATTTACATTTCTCTAATGATTAGCGATGTTGAGCATCCTTTCATGTGTTTGTTGGCAATCTGTGTATCTTCTTTGGAAAAATGTCTATTTAGGTCCTCTGCCCAGTTTTGGATTGGCTTGCTTGTTTTTCTGATATTGAGCTGCATGAGCTACTTGTAAATTTTGGAGGTTAATCCTTTGTCAGTTGCTTTATTTGCAAATATTTTCTCCGGTTCTGAGGGTTGTCTTTTTATCTTGTTTATGGTTTCCTTTGCTGTGCAAAGGCTTTTAAGTTTCATTAGGTCCCATTTGTTTATTTTTGTTTTTATTTCCATTACTCTAGGAGGTGGATCAAAAAAGATCTTGCTGTGA
Organism: Kogia breviceps; assembly: GCF_026419965.1. NCBI lineage: Eukaryota > Metazoa > Chordata > Mammalia > Artiodactyla > Physeteridae > Kogia > Kogia breviceps. The sequence goes on along the minus strand of NC_081311.1, from coordinate 156,651,539 downwards.
TTTATGTCATAGAGTGTTCTGCCTATGTTTTCCTCTAAGACTTTCATAGTGTCTGGTCTTACATTTAGGTCTTTAATCCATTTTGAGTTTATTATTGTGTATGGTGTCAAGAAGTGTTCTAATTTCATTTTTTTACATTTATCTATCCAGTTTTCCCAGCACGATTTATTGAAGAGGCTCTCTTTTCTCTATTGTATATTCTTGCCTCCTTTATCAAAGATAAGGTGACCATATGTGCGTGGGTTTATCTCTGGGCTTTTTATCCTATTCCACTGATCTTTATTTCTGTTTTTGTGCCAGTACCATACTCAATAATTGTAGCTTTGTAGTATAGTTGGAAGTCAGGGAGCTTTTCCTGCAGCTGCATTTTCCTTTCTCAAGATTGCTTTGACTATTCTGGGTCTTTTGTGTTTCCATACAAATTGTGAAATTTTTTGTTCTAGTTCTGTGAAAAATGCCATTGGCAGTTTGATAGGGATTGAATTGTGCTTTGGGTAGTATAGTCACTTTCACATTGTTGATTCTTCCAATCCAAAAACATGGTATATGTCTCCATCTGTTTGTATCATCTTTAATTTCTTTCATCAGTGTCTTATAGTTTTCTGCATACAGGTCTTTTGTCTCCTTAGGTAGGTTTATTCCTAAGTATTTTATTCTTTTTGCTGCAATGGTAAATGGAAATGTTTCCTTAATTTCTCAGATTTTGCATCTTTAGTGTATAGGAATGCAAGAGAATTCTGTGCATTAATTTTGTATCTTGCTACTTTACCAAATTCATGGATTAGCTCTAGTTGTTTTCCGGTAGCATCTTTAGGATTCTCTATGTATAGTATCATGTCATCTGCAAATAGTGACAGTTTTACTTCTTCTTTTCTGAGTTGGATTCCTTTTATTTCTTTTTCTTCTCTGATTGCTGTGGCTAAAACTTCCAAAACTAAGTTGAATAATAGTAGTGAGAGTGGGGCAGCTCTAATTCGAATGTTGGTGCATTTAATATTATCCCAGAAGTCTGTGAGACTGTCCTCAAATTTTTTCATTCTCTTTTCTTAATTCTGTTCAGTGGTAGTTATTTCCACTATCTTATCTTCCAGATCACTTATCCTTTCTTCTGCCTCAGTTATTCTGCTATTGATTCCTTCTAGAGAATTTTTAATTTAATTTATTGTGTGGTTCATCATTTATTTTTTTGCTCCTTACTTCTTCTAGGTCTTTGTTAAACGTTTCTTGTATTTTCTCCATTCTATTTCCAAGATTTTGCATCATCTTTACTATCATTACTTTGAAATCTTTTTTAGGTAGACTGCTTATTTCCTCTTCATATCTTTGGTCTGGTGGGTTTTTACCTCCCTCCTTCTCCTGCATATTTCTGTGTCATCTCATTTTGCTTAACTTACTGTGTTTGGGGTCTCCTTTTCCCAGGCTGCAAGTTCGTAGTTCCTGTTGTTTTTGGTGTCTGCTCCCAGTGGGTAAGATTAGCTCAGTGGCTTGAGTAGGCTCCTGGTGGAGGGAACTGGTGCCTGTGTTCTGGTGGGTGGGACTGGATCATCTTTCTGGTGGGCAGGTCCACCTCTGGAGGTGTGTTTTGGGGTTTCTGTGAACTTATTCTGATTTTAGGCAGCCTCTCTTCTAATGGGTGGGGTTGTATTCCTGTCTTGCTACTTGTTTGGCATGGGACATCCGGAACTGGAGCTTGCTGGCTGTTGGGTGGAGCTGAGTCTTAGGGTTGAGACAGAGATCTCTGGGAGAGCTCTTGCCAATTTATACTGCATGGGGCTGGGAGGTCTCTGGTGGTCCAGTGTCCTGGACTCAGTTCTCCTACCTCAGAGGCTCAGGCCTGCCACCCGGCCAGAGCACCAAGACCCTGTCAGCCACATGGGTCAGAAGAAATAGAAGGGAAAAAAAAGGAAGAAAATAATATAAAATAAAATTTAAACAATTTAAAAAAATAATAAAATAAAAAAAGAAGAGTGCAACCAAACCAATAAACAATTCCACCGATGATAACAAGCACTAAAAACTAAACTCGTTGTTGTCTGTTCAGGTATTACACAGAATCAGGGTTAATCAAATTGATTGTGGGGATTTAATCCACTGCTCCTGAGGCTGCATGGAGAAATTTCCATTTCTCTTCTTCGTTTGCACAGCTCCTGGGGTTCAGCTTTGGTTTTGACCCTACCTCTGTGTGTAGGTCAACCTCAGGTGTTTGTTCCCTACACAGACAGGAGGGGGTTAAAGCAGCAGCTGATTAGGGCTCTCTTGCTCTCTCAGTCCTGGGAGAGGGAGGGGTATTGTAGTCATAATTGGAATGTGGGGAAGCCTGCGGCACCAGAGGCCAGCATGACATTTCAAAGCCTGAGGCGTACCATGTGCTCTCCCAGGGAAGTTATCCCTGGATCTTGGGACCCTGGCAGTGGCATGCTGCACAGGCTCACTGGCATGTGTGCGTGTGTGTGTGTGGGGGGGGTAGTGACCTGTGTTTGCACGCACGCAAGATTCTTGGTGGCAGCGGCAGCAGAGTTAGCGTTTCATGCCTGTCTCTGGGGTCTAAGCTGATAGCCGCAGACTGCACCCTTCTCTGGAGCTCACTTAGGCGGTGCTCTGCCTTCTGTGGGCACACAGGGAAGGAATCCCTTCTCGTGCATCCTGAAACAATGGTCTCTTGCCTCTTGGGCAAATCCAGACTTTTTCCCTCACTCCCTGCCGGATAGTTGTGGTACACTAGTCCCCTTCAGGCTGTCTTCATGCAGCCATCCCCAGTCCTCTCCCCTGGTGTTTGACCTTTGAAGCCTGAGCATAAGCTCCCAGCTCCTACCCACCCCAGTGGGTGAGCAGACAAGCCTCTCAGGCTGGTGAGTGCTGGTCGGCACCGATCCTCTGTGGGGGAAACCTCTCCGCTTTGCCCTCTGCACCCTGTTGCTGCACTCTCCTCCGTGGCTCTGAAGCTTCCCCTCCGCCCACCCCACTTCTCCACCAGTGAAGGGTCTTCCTAGCGTGTGGAAACTTTTCCTCCTTCACAGCTCCCTCCCAGAGGTGCAGGTCCCATCCCTATTCTTTTGTCTCTGTTTTTTCTTTTTTTCTTTTGCTCTACCCAGGTACCTGGGGAGTTTCTTGCCTTTTGGGAAGTCTGAGGTCTTCTGCCAGGGTTTAGTAGGTGTTCTGTAGGAGTTGTTCCACCTGTAGATGTATTTTTGATGTATTTGTGGAGAGGAAGGTGATCTCCACGTCTTACTCTTCCCCCATCTTGAAGGTCCCCGTTCAAGAAAGATTTGTCAAATTCATGGTTGGAGGACTTTAAATAGTATCATTTATTGTGGATTTGATTTTTAAAACAAAATAATAAAAACTATATTTTAGATTATGATTTTACTCAGCATGAATAAAATTAATGTGAGTCTCCCACTAGCCTCCATTTTTATGGAGGGACTGACAAATACAAGCTGATCCATGGAGTGGATTGAATGGAGCTGGACACGAGCATTTTTATACTATTTAAATATAATGTAAAAAATGCTAAAATTGAAATACATTAACTAGAGAAAAAGAAGGCAGCAAAGTATAGGATGAGAAAAGGGTTAGTAAAAATATACTTAAGTTTGAGTGATTTTGATATGATAGGTAATAGGTTACTATGTATCAACTTTCTTAAAATTTTATTCTGGTAGCCAGGTGTAAAACTGATTACAGAATGGAGCATGGAAATAAGAATTTAGAAACCAGGCATGGTATTCATTTGAAAATGATAAAATATTTTCAATTGTTAGCTCTGATTATTATTTTTTTACTATTATGGTACCTCATACATAATTTAGTTCTCTTTTTACCCTTCTACTCTAATTGCTGGTTAAACACCTTACCGTTGATTGACAAATTATTTGGAGCTCTAAAACATAAACATGTATTTATATATATGATTTCTTTAGGAATTTTCATTACTCAGAAATATACAGTGAACATATGCAAGAAATATAAATTTAAGGTATTATGTGACCTTAAGAATTGCATTTTATAAACTTTGATATAGTACTATAATCCTGTAGTTGTAAGTTTGGAAAAATAAACTCTCTATGGTTTCTTAGACTGATGTCTTATATCCAGTTATACTCGTGGTTCATTATGTCATATCATTGTGGGACTATGTTGCCAAATATTTTTGGTAAAGATACAATTCACTGCCACTTGGAAGGGTGACTGCTTTGTTGTTGTTTGTGTTTATGTTTTGTATTTTTATTATTGATTATATGATTGACCCAGTGTTCACCTTAGAATAAATTGTTTTGCAGTATGGAATCAAATGTATTGTTTTCCAAGTAGGCTTGGTTGATGTTAAAATGATTGGCAAGTACTCTATGTGAAGAGGAATGTACACACATGATCATAGTTTTTTTTTAAGTTATCTTTTATCTTGTCACAGTCCTTTTATTTCATACATATTTCATATGGAATATAAATCTGTTTTCCCTTTTCCAACCATAACCTAAAGATATTTCTCAATTCTTTTCTCTCCAAAGGCTTTATCTCAATCTCACTTTCACCACACCCATGTCTAGTCTCAACCAAAAGGAATTCATATTTTCTAACAGAATGATTGGGCTGGGAACATTCTGGCTGTTAGAATGTATCTTTAGGGTAAGTTCTGATTTGGGGAGTGTTTCTCTGATAAGCATAGTAGAGGGTGATAGAGTATTGTGCATCATTAAAGTGGTTCTCAACATAGAGTTTATAGATATAACACAAAGTTGGAAAAGATTTGTTTAGTTTACAGCATTGTTCTTTTATTGTTTTAAAAGGCAGAATTGTAACAGGATAAAGCAATATGGTATAATCCAAGAGTATTTTCTCCTTGAGAGTGATAATGATAAATTTAAAGATGTGCACAATTTGGCTTTTTTCCTATGGTACTTTGGTTGTCTCTGTTCCATGAACATCTTTCTTTTCATTTCAGAATATAAGTAAAGTTGATGTGAAGGAAGAACACAGACAGGAGTGAATGTTTCATAAAATAAGTTAGCAGTTGAAAAAATGATTCTATTCAGTACATTATCAGAAGAGCCACCCGATTCTCATCAGTATTATGACAATGAATAATGTCTGATAATTAGGACAATTAGTTACTCTAAATTTCAATTGAATAATAACATAATTCAAGTTTCTACCCCAAGAGCTTTATATACAATAAACCATCATTTGTGGCTTGAGCAAATTCCTTGAGGATTTTTTGCCTCAATTTGCTCATCAGTAAAACGGGGATAACAATTGTACTTAACTCGTAGCGTTTTGCTTTGTTTCGGTAAGGCTTAAATGTAAAGAACTAGAATAGTACCTGGAACATACGACGTACAATTTAAGTATTACAACATCGTTATTATTGTCAGCCGCTGAGTTGTAATGAACATGGATTCCTTAGACACTGTTCATGATTTTTTTCACTTTGATTTACTAATGATCAAAGAATTAAGCTGAGCAAACTGTACTTGAGATATACACCATATTGAAGATACAAGTGGATACCTCAGCTCCTTGTTTGATCTTTTGTTGTTCATAGAGGAACACCTGATGTTTATGGGTCAGTTTTAGACCATGAGATGTGAGGAATCTTTCACATGAGAGGATGCCAGTTTATGGGCTTGTGCGTTTTATGTAAGTGGTGTAGAAAAGGTTGTGTGGAACATAAGACTTTATCCTTTTAGCATATAAGGAATTAATTATTCAAGAAAAACTGTGTACCCATGATCTCTTTCTTATTGCATCAGTGAGCCTGACCTTTTTTTACCAGAGTAACCAAGAGAAGTGACTCAATCTCACTTTATTGAATACTTCCCGACAGAGGTAACTCACTTGTGTTTCCTCTGAACAGATGCAGCAAGACTGCAGAAGACTGGGTAAGTTGACTCATATGATTCTGAGGGCCTCCTTTGGCTATGTCACATTCCTATGTATCACTTGCCCTGATATATTAAGGTAGGGATTATTTGTGAATTATGAGAATCTACTGGGGAGACAGAGGTACCTGAGAAGAGAAAATATGAAGCCTTGGCACTTTGTTGCTTGCTTGTTTCTTAGGTCCTATTTATAGAACCGAAATCTTGAAAAATGCTCAATATATACTTAATAACCTTTCTGTGACTTGCTTTTCTCTTCTCAACTTTTAGCAGGATTCTTACTTTCAGTTTAGTTGTTGGAAGGTGTAAGACTGTTACTCCTACTCTTTTAATCAAAAGTTGGAAAAGCACATAATGATAAATTTTTTAAAAACCCATCAGGGAACAGAGAACACAAAGTAACCTAAATAAACGAAAATCCAGAATGTGACAAGCCCTTCATAAGAAAAAAGAGTGAAGAATCCCTTTTAACTGACATGGAGAGAGAAGAGTAATCCTTCATAGATGGGAATAAGGGAAAATCAGCCTAACATGACATTTCTAATGTGGGCTGGCATGACAGGTTAAATTCCACCAGAGCCTGAGACATGGAACAAAATGGAATTACTGCCAATTCTGTCCCTCTGATATTTACTGAGTGCTAAAAATAAGGATGGAGAGAGAAAGTTGAGAGAAACTCATAAAGATGACAGTCTTGCAGCTAAGAAACATTGGAGGAGGGATGGGGGAGCTGAGAGAACCCTCATCTCCTCCCGGAACTCTAGGCTTAGCTCAGAAATCTTGGGACAGAACAGGAGAGCTGAGCAAAACTCTCTAGGACAGTCTCTGCTTTCACAGAGTATAGAGAGTCCTCAGTTGATTTCTGAAGGCCAAGGGCAGGGTGGAATATTGAAAAATAGCTTTCCTAAGACTGGAGAGCCAAGAGAATTCCTCAGTAACACGAAAAGTTAGCTGCAGAGTGTAAAGCAAGGAGAATTCTCTCACATTTTAGAAAACAACTGTTCAGCCATGAGGAACATGCAGAATTTTGGAGCCTCATCAGTGCTTAGATCGAAGACCCTGGTGAAGACAAGCCCCAACACTGCCATCAAAGCATTTGAATCCAGTAGTGAACTGAAGCAAACTAAAGTTACCACCTCAGAGCCAGCTCAACCTAGAGTACATTTGTTCAGCTTTCATCCTAGAAGTCTGACAAGAAGGAGAGTCCTCCTTTATGGAGATAAATATAATTTACTTCAGTCTCTACTGTATTTTTAAATAGATTTGTTGAGGTTTATTTCATATGCCACACAAATAATTTATTTAAAGTGTACAATTTAATGGTTTTTAGTATATTCTTTATATGTACAATCCACCACTATGGTCAATTGTATAATATAGTCATCATCTTAAAAAGGGATCCAGTACATACCCTTTAGTTACCACCTCTGCCATCCTTTTACATATTTTGGATACAAGTTCCTCATCAGATATAGGATTTGCAAATATTTTTGACCATTTTGTGGATTGCCTTTTTACTTTCTGGATAATGCCCTTTGAAACACAAAAGTTTTAAATTTTGATGAAGTTCAATTTATCTATTTTTTCTTTTATTATTCATGCTTTCGGTGTCATATTTAAGAAATTGTGGCAAATCCAAGATCATGAAGATTATTTCTATGTTCTCTTCTAAGAATTTAATAGTTTTAGCTCTTTCATTTATGCCTACAATAATTTTTTTGTTAATTTTTTTATGGTATGACATCAAAGTCAAACTTAATATTTTGGCAACTGAATATGGCTATTCAGTTGTCTTAGCACTGATTCTTGACTATTTCTTTCTCATTAGTTTGTCTTGGCAACCTTGTCAAAATTAGTTGACTGTAGATGTACAGGCTTATTTCTGGATTCTCAACTGTATTCCATTGATTTTTATGTCTATCCTGTGTTATTATCACATAGTTTTTATTCACATTGCTTTTAGTGGAGTACATTTGAAATCAGGAAGTGTGAGTCTCTTCCTACTTTTTTCTGCTTTTTCAAGATAGTTTTGCCTATTCGGGGACCCTTGCAATTCTATATGAATTTTAGAATCAGTGTGTCAATTTCTACAAAGAATTCAGCTAGGCTTCTCATAGACATAGTGTTGAATTTATAGATCAGTTTGGGGAGTATTGCCACTCTAACAATGTTATGTCTTCCAATTCGTGAACATGGGATGCTTTCCCAATAAATTATGTCTTCTTTAATTTCTTTCAACAATGTTTTTCATATCGAGAATATAAGTTTTGCACTTCTTTAAAAATATTTGTCCTTGTTTTATTCTTTTCGATGTTATAGTAAATTTTTTTGGTGTCACCAACATTTTCTATTTATTCTTTAATAACAAAGTGCATAGTACAATCCCTCTATCTCAATCCAAGTACTCAGTGAAAGATTACAATAAACCCTGGATGGCACAGACATGATTTGTTTACCATGATTTAAACATTTTAAAACAACAATTAACGGGGCTTCCCTGGTGGCGCAGTGGTTGAGAGTCCACCTGCTGATGCAGGGGACACGGGTTCGAGCCCTGGTCTGGGAAGATCCCACATGCCGCAGAGCAGCTGGGCCTGTGAGCCACAGCTACTGACCCTGTGCGTCTGGAGCCTGTGCTCCACAACGAGAGAGGCCGCGACAGTGAGAGGCCCATGCACCGTGATGAGGAGTGGCCCCTGCTTGCCGCAACTAGAGAAAGCCCTCGCACAGAAATGAAGACCCAACACAGCCAAATAAATAAATAAATAAATTTATAAAGCAACAATTAACATTTAGTACATCACATAACCACCTTTTTATATTATTTTATTAATTTTATTTTCAGATTGCTCATTGCAAACGTATAGAAATTGATTTGTGTATATTTATCTTGTATCCTATAACCTTGACAAACTGGTTTATTAGTTTTAATGTCAGCTGATTCCTTAGGATATTGTACATACAAGATTATGTCATATGAAAATAGAGATAGATTTACTTCTTTCTTTCCAATCTGATGCTTTTTCTTTTCTTTTTTTTTTTTTTTTTTTGCGGTACACGGGCCTCTCACTGTTGTGGCCTCTCCCATTGCGGAGCACAGGCTCCAGACGCACAGGCTCAGTGGCCATGGCTCACAGGCCCAGCTGCTCCGCAGCATGTGGGATCTTCCCGGACCGGGGCACGAACCCGTGTCCCCTGCATCGGCAGGCGGATTCTCAACCACTGCGCCACCAGGGAAGCCCTAATCTGATGCTTTTTCATTCTTTCTCTTGCCTAATTGCTCTGGCTAGAATCCTTAGTATCAAGTTAAAGAAAAGAGGGAAAAATGGAACTCCTTGTCTTGCTCTTGATCTCAGGGTGAAAACATTCAGTCTTTCACCATTAGGTGTGACATTAGCTTTGGGGTTTTTGTAGATATCCTTTATCAGGTTGAAGAACTTCCCTTCTATTTCTAAGTTGTTGAGTGGCTTTTTCTATGAGTGTCTATAGAGATGATCATGTATTTTTATTTTTTTACTCTATAGATATAATGTATTACATTAATTGATTTTTGGATATTAAAATAAACCTTGCATTCCTGGGATAAATCCCACATGGTGGTGGTATATAATTCTTTTTAAATGATGGTGGATTCAGTACAATAGTATTTTATTTAGGATTTTTGTCATCAATATTCACAAAATATTGGTCTGTAGTTTTCTTTTTTGTGATGTCTTTGCCTGATTTTGGAGTCAGGGTAATATTGGTCTCATAGAAGGAGTTGGGAAGTATTCTCTCTTCTTTTATTTTCTACTTTACTTTTATATAAAAAATCTAGTAGAGAATTTTTAAAAATCACAAAACACATGAGCATGGAAGAAAATATGGCTGATGGCCAAAAAAGGAACATGTCAAGCAAGAAAAAAATTAAGAAAGGTAACAGAGATTGCTCAGATTTGGGAATTATCAGAAATTTTAAGATATCAATGAACAAATAACAATGAACTTATAAGTGAAGTTTAGGGTAACCAAATTTAAAGATTAGAAGAAAGATTTTGTGGTACCATATTCTAAAAGCCAGAATATGATTCATGATTAATCTTAGTAAAACTTTATTTTTTATTTGTCAGAGAGTAACTATATAACTTCTAAGCACAGTTTTTTTGGTCCAGAGCTTACATTAGATTGTCTAACATTTCTTAAAGTCAAATTTTAGATCTCTGAAACTTTGTTATCTTGTCTAACTCTCCTGCTGAAATGTATTTCTGTTAAAACTTTAAACATGGATGCAGTCAAATTCTGAGAACTAGGCTGTGAAGAATCCTTGCAAGTTAAATAGAGCCCAGAAGCAATTTAACCAACACTAGTTCTCTCATTATACTGCTATGTTGCCCTGCCACGTACGTAGCCTGGTACCAACCACTCATTCATATAATTAACTTAGGGTAAAAAGATTTTAGTTAGGGGTATGGAGGAACTCCATTGAACACATAGTTAGGAAGGGTTTGCTGCCCCCAAATCAGTGTTAGTACACATCTCTGTTATAATAACAAAATGAAGAAATGAAGCAGTAATTGGCAATACAATTTCCTAGAACCAGATAACCTTATGCATACATGCAAAGTCACCGTAAGCCACATATTTAGTGGCCAGATATTTTTATCTCAGCTCTATGGTGCAAGCTTAGGCTGTTTACTACAGATTCGAGAAATATAAATAGCAAATAAATCAATCATTGTGGGATTAAGGTGCTAAGAACAGGTGAGACAAAGAGAATTCAGGACTGGAAATTGGGCTGTGTAATAGAATAAAGAGGTGTAGAAGGACAGAATTTCTATCCCGCAGAAGAAAAATGGGGGGAAAAAAGATGATGCAAGCAATAAACAGTAAAGATACTAAACTAACAAATCTGGGAAACAGGGAATCAGAATCCAAGAACGATATTTTCTTTCACAGAAAAATAGCAAAAGTAGTGCAAAGGAAAGTTGTTTCTGATCCAGTACTTAATGTGTGCCTACTTGTATTCTCTTTGCTCTAGGTCAGGGTGGGAGCAGAGTGTGGGTGAACTTCGACCAAACAGCAAGGACAATAGTGGCTAGATAACAATAATTCACTACTGGTGAGTGAAGGAACAATAGTAGAACACAATATTATTTGTTTTATGGTATTTGAAGGCTCTGACATCTTAAAAAGTCTCTTCAGGAATTATATACCTCTAGTATATTTTGGAGATATATATAATATTCACTTTAATTCTGTTCCATGCTATACTTCCTAGTTTATGTCTATCTGTGCTCCACCTTAAGCCTCTTCTTTCTTTGCTAATACCATCAGGATGTCCCCTAAACCATCAACTCAAAGGTTGAATGAATTTAATGATGGTGTAGCAGTAAATGAAAGGACTATGCTGTAAACAACCAAAAAGTATCCAAAACTTAAATATCTCTGAGTACTTGGACAAAGCTGTTTACCTTCTGTGAACTCAGTGACTTCATTGTGAAGTCAAGTTAGATTTAGTGGTGCTCAAGTTCCTCTCTGTCACTAAAATTCCATCTGAACGTTTATCATATACAGTTATCCTCTGGTATCCATGAAGAATTGGTTCCAGAAACCCCTGCTGATACCAAAATCTGCAGATGCTCAAGTCCCTTATATAAAATGGTATAGTATTTGTGTATAACCTACACACGTCTTCCCATCTACTTAAATCATCTCTAGGTTACTTATAATACCTAATACATTGTAAATGCTATATAAATAGTTGTAAATACAATATAAATGCTATGTGAAATAGTTGGTGCACAGGAAAATTTAAGTTTCGCTTTTTTGAACATTCTGGGTTTTTGGGGTTTTTTTTACTATTTTTGATCCCTGGTTAGTTGAATTCATGGATGCAGAACCCACGGATACAGAGGGCCAGCTGTATTCTCTTCTCTTTAGCAAGTGCGTAAAGGAAAATCAAAATAGAAATTCCTAACATTTTCCCAGGCTTGAGAGATACAACTTAAAAAAAAAATTATGCCTGCAGGACTTCCCTGGTGGCGCAGTGGTTGAGAGTCCGCCTGCCAATGCAGGGGACATGGGTTCGTGCCCCGGTACGGGAAGATCTCGCATGCCATGGAGCGGCTAGGCCCGTGAGCCATGGTCTCTAAGCCTGCACGTCCAGAGACTGTGCCCCGCAAAGGGAGAGGCCCATGTACCGAAAAAAAAAAAAAAAATTATGCCTGCAAAAGCAAGGTTTTTCAAAAAAATGCTATCTTGATATTTATAAACTTGTTCTGAGCAATCAAGAAATTGAAAGGTTTAAAGAGAAAAATATCAGACAACTAAGCTACATACTAAATTTTCTCTGTCATCAAAAATCATGGTCTATAAATCAGAGTTCTCTGACTATGAAAAAAATATTGGCACCATAAAAATGTCACTAATATTTCATTTCACTTAGAAGTACAGCAAAGGCAATGCTTCAAGTTATAAAACACTTAGTGATTGACTGAAAGGTCACATAATTGTTTCTCATGGTACATATGGTCCATTGACCTAAAGAGAATACTGTGCCCTCACTTAAAGAAAAAAAAACAGAAGAAAATTTCTGTTTAATGTAAGGTCTAAGTCCTTTCCCTTTCCAGAGAAAACCTTTCTCACTAGTTCCAAACGTACACATTTTCATTTTCTATCCTGAGAGTTACACATTCAAAAGACTACAGCAGTCAGAAAGGCAACACAGATAAGTTGAGGAGGATGGGTGCAGATGTGGTGAGAGTGGACACACACCCTGATAATGGGAGTAGAGACTACTTACCTCCAACCAGTTGCCAGGTAGTAAAAACTGGCTACTTGTTCACAAGCCATTTTCTTTTCCTCTTGAATGCACAGTTAAAATATATACCCCAGTCTTCATTGCCATTAGGTGAGGCATGTGGTTGACTTCTGGCTCATGAAACAAGAGTGAGAGTGACAAACACCATATTTAGGCCTGGATCATAAAACCCACCATGCTTAATTCTCTATTCTCTTTCTTCTTTCCCCTGCTGAATAGAAAGAACTCCAAAGACCTAGAGTAGGGTGCAATTATAAAATAAAATGAGCTTGTGCTTTTGATATATTACTCAGTGGAGTGTTATCCAGAAAAGATACCAGATCAAAAACACCTTTGTTGAACCATTGTTTTGGGAAGAAATAAATATTAATTGTGTTAAGCTATTGAAAATTTGCAGTTGTTTATTACTGAATTCAGCCTAGCCTGAAAAATTTATACTGCCATGCTGAAAAGTAAGCTCAGAGTTTCAAGACAAACAAGGAATCTGAAGTGTAGTATGAAATCTCTCAGTTAGTAAATATTGACAAATAATTCAAACATTTTAAAAGCATTACTCTCTCTAAGCAAACATGTTGTGAACTAGATCTGATCTTCAAGCCATATGTTTAAGCCTGTTTTAGCCATACTGGATCACCCACTATTTCCTGAACATTCCCTACAATTTCCAGACCCACACATAGATTCACAATGCTCCCTCAGCCTGGTTGTCCTTCCTCATCTCTTTCTTCAGGGAAGACATCCCTGATCCTTTAGTTTGTATGGATAATTAAGGTTTTATTTGGTATAGAAATGAAATATATTGGGTATAGTATTAAATTTACTTGGTATATAAATTTAAAAGATTCATGCACATAGTAAGCATACAATAAATGAATAGCAAACTCTTATCAACGAAAGATGCTTACCCCTTGGGAAGTGTGTAAATAGTAGAAGGAGATATAGAGGGAGGTTAACAAAGAAAGCGAGGAAATAATCATACAATAAATAAAATTTGGAAAATAAGGTATAATCTTCTAGAATAAAATTAACACTTTTCTCTCCATATTTTTTCCCTCAAATTAAAGTCAGACAAGTATATTAAAACTTCTCCTTAAAAATAATTTTTGCAGGGGAAATCCATTATTCAAGGACATTTCACAGTCCAGATTTATCATCATTTTTCAGAGAAAAGTGGTAGGGTAGGTTTGCAGTGGAAGAAGGTAACATCTTCTTGATTTCCTACATGTGAGGAACTGTGCCATAAAAATTATGTAGAGAAACATTAAAGCAATAAAATTTAGGTGATTGAACTGTGGTTGAAAAAGCAGATACACCAACATCCACTCATTCATGATAAAAACTCTCAGAAAACTAGGAATAGAGGGGAATTGTTCCAACTTGATGGTGACATCACACTTCATGGTGAGAAACTTAAAGTTTTTTCACCAAGATCAAATACAAGACAAGGATAGCCCCTTTCACCATGCCTGTTCAACACCATAAGGGCAGTTCTTCCTAATGCAATATGGCAAGAAAAGAAAACAAACCATATACAGATTGAGAAGGAAGAAATAAAACTATCTTTGTTCACAGATGACATGAACATCCATGTAGAAAATCCCCAAAAAATGACAAAAATCTTCTGGAACTAATAAGCAATTATAACAAGGTTGAAGAATACAAGCATGGTACACAAAAGTCAACTATAACAGAGGAGTAAGACATGGAGATCACCTTCCTCCCCACAAATACATAAGAAATACATCTACATGTGGAACAACTCCTACAGAACACCTATTGACACTGGCAGAAGGCCTCAGACTTCCCAAAAGGCAAGAAACTCCCCACATACATGGGTAGGGCAAAAGAAAGAACAAGGATGAAAGAATAGGGACAGGACCTGAACCTCTGGGAGGGAGCTGTGAAGGAGGAAGAATTTCCATGCACTAGGAAGCCCCTTCACTGGTGGAGACAGGGGGTGGTGGTGGGGAAACTTCGGAGCCATGGAGGAGAGTGTAGCAATCAGTGTGCAGAGGGCAAAGCAGCCTGTGAAAGGAGACACGAAACACAGTAAGTTAAGCAAAATGAGAAGACAGAGAAACACATGGCAGATGAAGGAGCAAGACAAAAATTTACCAGACCAAACAAATGAAGAGGAAATAGGCAGTCTACCTGAAAAAGAATTCAAAGTAATGATAGTAAAGATGATGCAAAATCTTGGAAATAGAATGGAGAAAATACAAGAAACGTTTAACAAAGACCTAGAAGAACTAAGGAGAAAACAAAAAATGATGAACCACATAATAAATTAAATTAAAAATTCTCTAGAAGGAATCAATAGCAGAATAACTGAGGCAGAAGAATGGACAAGTGACCTGGAAGATAAAATAGTGGAAATAACTACTGCAGAACAGAATAAAGAGAAAAGAATTGAGGACAGTCTCAGAGACCTCTGGGACAATATTAAATGCACCAACATTCGAATTATATGGGTCCCAGAAGAAAAAGAGAAAAAGAAAGGGTCTGAGAAATTATTTGAAGAGATTATAGTTGAATACTTCCCGAATATGGGAAAGGAAATAATCAAGTCCAAGAAGAGCAGAGAGTCCCATACAGGACAAATCCAAGGAGAAACATGACAAGACACATATTAATCAAACTATCAAAAATTAAATACAAAGAAAAATATTAGAAGCAACAAGGGAAAAGAAACAAATAACATACAAGGGAATCACCATAAGGTTAACAGCTGATCTTTCAGCAGAAACTCTGAAAGCCAGAAAGGAATGGCAGGACATATTTAAAGTGATGAAAGGGAGAAACCTACAACCAAGATTACTCTACCCAGCAAGCATCTCATTCAGACTCAATGGAGAAATTAAAACCCTTACAGACAAGCAAAAGCTATGAGAATTCAGCACCACCAAACCAGTTTTACAACAAATGCTAAAGGAACTTCTCTAAGCAGGAAACACAAGAGAAGGAAAAGTCCTACAGAAACAAACCCAAAATAATTAAGAAAATAGAAATAGGAACATATGCATTGATAACTACCTTAAATGCAAATGGATTAAATGCTCCAACCAAAAGACATAGACTGGCTGAATGGATACAAAAACAAGACCCATACATATGCTGTCTATAAGAGACCCACTTCAGACCTAGGGACACATACAGACTGAAAGTGAGGGTATGAAAAAAGATATTCCATGCAAAGGGAAATCAAAAGAAAGTAGCAATTCTCATATCAGACAAAATGGACTTTAAAATAAAGACTATTACAAGAGACAAAGAAGGACACTACATAAAGATCAAGGGATCAATCCAAGAAGAAGACATAACAATTGTAAATACTTATGCACCCAACATAAGAGCACCTCAATACGTAAGGCAGATGCTAACAGCAATAAAAGGAGAAATCGAGAGTAACACAATCATAGAAGGGGACTTTAACACCCCACTTTCACCAATGGACAGATCATCCAAAATGAAAATAAATAAGGAAACATAAGCTTTAAATGATACCTTAAACAAGATGAACTTAACTGATATTTATAGAACATGCCATGCAAGAAAAAACAGAATACACTTTCTTCTCAAGTGCTCATGGAATATTCTCCAGGATAGATCATATATTGGTTCACAAATCAAGTCTTGGTAAATTTAAGAAAATTGAAATTGTATCAAATATCTTTTCTGACCACAACACTATGAGACTAGATATCAATTACAGGACAAAATCTGTAAAAAAAATACAAACACATGGAAGCCAAACAATACACTACCAAATAACCAAGAGATCACTGAAGAACACAAAGAGGAAATCAAAAAATACGTAGAAACAAATGACAATGAAAACATGACAACCCAGAACCTATGGGATGCAGCAAAAGCACTTTTAAGAGGGAAGTTTATAGCAATGCAATCCTACCTCAAGAAACAAGAAACATCTCAAACAACCTAAACTTACACCTAAAGCAATTAGAGAAAGAAGAACAAAAAGACCCCAAAGTTAGCAGAAGGAAAGAAATCATAAAGATCAGATCAGAAATAAATGAAAAAAATGAAGAAATGATAGCAAAGATCAATAAAACTAAAAGCTGGTTCTTTGAGAAGATAAACAAAATTGATAAACCATTAGTGAGCCTCATCAGGAACAAAAGAGAAGACTCAAATCAATAGATTTAGAAATGAAAAAGGAGTAAAGACTGACACTGCAGAAATATAAAAGGTCATTAGAGATTACTACAACCAACTATATGCCAATAAATTGGACAACCTGGAAGAAATGGACAAATTCTTAGATATGCACACCCTTCTGAGACTGAACCAGGAAGAAATAGAAAATATGAACAGACGAGTCACAAGCACTGAAATTGAAACTGTGATTAAAAATCTTCCAACAATCAAAAGCCCAGGACCAGATGGCTTCACAGGAGAATTCTATCAAACATTTAGAGAAGAGTTAACACCTTTCCTTCTCAAACTCTTCCAAAATATAGCAGAGGGAGTTACTCTCCCAAAGTCGTTCTAGGAGGCCATCATTACTGTGATAAGAAAACCAGATAAAGATGTTACAAAGAAAGAAAACTACAGGCCAGTATCACTAATGAACATAGAGGCAAAAATCTTCAACAAAATACTACCAAACAGAATCAAACAGCACATTAAAAGGATCATACACCATGATCAAGTGGGATTTATCTGAGGAATGCAAGGATTCTTCAATATATGCAACTCAATCAATGTGATAAACCATATTAAGAAATTGAAGGAGAAAAACCATATGGTCATCTCAATAGATGCAGAAAAAGCTTTCGACAAAATTCAACACCGATTTATGATAAAAACCCTGCAGAAAGTAGGCATAGAGGGAACTTACCTCAACATAATAAAGGCCATATATGACAAACCCACAGCCAACATAGTTCTCAATGGTGAAAAATTGAAACCATTTCCTTTAAGATCAGGAACAAGACTAGGTTGTCCACTCTCACCACTATTATTCAACGTAGTTTTGGAAGTTTAAGCCACAGAAATCAGAGATTAAAAAGAAATAAAAGAAATCCAAATTGGAAAAGAAGTAAAGCTGTCACTATTTGCAGATGACATGATACTATACATAGAGAATCCTAAAGATGCTACCAGAAAACTACTAGAGCTAATCAGTGAATCTAATAAAGTAGCTAGAAACAAAATTAATGCACAGAAATCTCTTATACTCCTCTACATTAATGATGAAATATCTGAAAGAGAATTTAAGGAAACACTCCCATTTACCATTGCAACAAAAAGAATAAAATACCTAGGAATAAACTTACCTAGGGAGACAAAAGACCTGTATGCAGAAAACTATAAGACACTGATGAAAGAAATTAAAGACGATTCACACAGATGGAAAGATATACCGTGTTCTTGGATTGGAAGAATCAACATTGTGAAAATGACTATACTACCCAAAGCAATCTACAGATTAAGTGCAATCTCTATCAAACTACCAATGGCCTTTTTCACAGAACTAGAACAAAAATTTTCACAATGTGTATGGAAATACGAAAGTTCCCGTATAGCCAAAGTAATCTTGAGAAAGAAAAATGGAACTGGATGAATCAGGCTTCCAGACTTCAGACTGTACTACAAAGCTACAACAATCAAGACAGTATGGTACTGGCACAAAAACAAAAATATAGATCTATGGAACAGGATAGAAAGAGCAGAGGTAAACCCATGCACATATGGTCACCTTATTTTTTATAAAGGAGGCAAGAATATACAATGGAGTAAAGACAGCCTCTTCAATAAGTGGTTCTGGGAAAACTGGATAGCTACATGTAAAAGAATGAAATTAGCACACTTCCTTACACCATACATAAAAATAAACTCAAAATGGATTAAAAACCTATATGTAAGGCCAGCACTGTAAAACTCTAGCAGAAAACATAGGCAGAATACTCTATGACATAAATCACAGCAAGATCCTTTCAGACCCACCTCCCAGAGAAATGAAAATAAAAACAAAAATAAACAAATGGGATCTAATTAAACTTAAAAGGTCTGCACAGCAAAGGAAACCATAAACAAGATGAAAAGACAACCCTTGGAATGGGAGTATATATTTGCAAATGAATCAACAGACAAATGATTAATCTTCAAAATATACAAGCAGCTCATGCAGCTCAATATCAAAATAACAAACAACCCAATCCAAAACTGGGCAGAAGACCTAAATAGACATTTATCCAAAGAAGATATACAGATTGCCAACAAACACATGAGAGGATTTTCAACATCACTAATCATTAGAGAGATGCAAATCAAAACTGCAATGAGGTATCACCTCACACCAGTCAGAATGGCCGTCATCAAAAAATCTACAAACAATAAATGTTGGAGAGGGTGTAGAGAAAGGGAACCCTCTTGCACTCTTGATGGGAATGTAAATTGATACAGCCACTATGGAGAACAGCATGGAGGTTCCTTAAAAAACTAAAAATAAAACTACCAGATGACCCAGCAATCCCACTACTGGGCATATACCCTGAGAAAACCATAATTCAAAAAGAGTCAGGTACCTTACAATGTTCATCATAGGTGTATTTACAATAGCCAGGACATGGAAGCCACCTAAGTGTCCACTGACAGAGGAATGGATAAAGAAGATGTGGCACACATGTACAATGGAATATTACTCAGCCATAATAAAAAACGAAATTGAGTTATTTGTAGTTAGGTGGATGGACCTAGAGACTCTCATACAGAGTGAAGTAAGTCAGAAAGTGATGGTGTCATCAAAAACTCTAGAAACAATAAATGCTGGAGAGGGTGTGGAGAAAAGGGAACACACTTGCACTGCTGGTGGGAATGTAAATTGATACAGCCACTATGGAGAACAGTATGGAGGTTCCTTAAAAAACTATAAGTAGAACTACCATACGACTCAGCAATCCCACTACTGGGCATATACCCTGAGAAAACCATAATTCAAAAAGAGTCATGTACCAAAATGTTTATTGCAGCTCTATTTATGATAGCCAGGACATGGAAGCAACCTAAATGTCCATCAACAGATGAATGGATAAAGAAGATGTGGCACATATATACAATGGAATATTACTCAGCCATAAAAAGAAATGAAACTGAGTTATTTGTAATGAGGTGGATAGAACTGGAGTCTGTCATACAGAGTGAAGTAAGTCAGAAGGAGAAAAACAAATACCGTATGCTAACACATATGTATGGAATCTAGGGGAAAAAAATGTCATGAAGAGATTAGTGGTAGGACGGGAATAAAACACAGACCTACTAGAGCATGGACTTGAGGATATGGGGAGGGGGAAGGGTAAGTGGTGACGGAGTGAGAGAGTGGCAGGGACATATACACACTACCAAACGTAAACTAGATAGCTAGTGGGAAGCTGCCACATAGCACAGGGAGTTCACCTCTGTGCTTTGTGACCACCTAGAGGGGTGGGATAGGGAGGGTGAGAGGGAGGGTGATGCAAGAGGGAAGAGATATGGGAACATATGTATATGTATAACTGATTCACTTTGTTGTAAAGGAGAAACTAACACACTATTTTAAAAAATATATACTCAAATAAAGATGTTAAAAATTTTTTAAAAATTTAAAAAAAGATCAGAAATGATTTTTACACTAGGTTTACAGTTTTACTCATTTTGTTGCTATATATAACATGTATTTCATTTCAAAATATTTACACTGGTTATCACTAGGTCACTGATTTTTTTCTTTGTTTTTAGTGGAAAAATTCTTCTATAATTAAAAAATTAAATTATGTATCAAAACATTAAAATAACATTAAAGTTTATAATGTACAAAAAAAAAAGAAAGTGATGGTGAAATAATAGACAAGTAGATCAATGGAATAGAATAGAAAGCCAAGAAACAGACCCCCAAAAATATAGTCAACTGATCTTTGACAAAGGATCAATGCCAATACAATATAGCAAAGATAGTCTTTTCAACAGATGGTGCTGGAACAACTAGATATCATTTTGCAA
This sequence comes from Kogia breviceps, assembly GCF_026419965.1. NCBI lineage: Eukaryota > Metazoa > Chordata > Mammalia > Artiodactyla > Physeteridae > Kogia > Kogia breviceps. The sequence goes on along the minus strand of NC_081311.1, from coordinate 156,630,860 downwards.
AACCAAGAAAAAAACAAACAAAAAAAAACCCAAAATGAATCTAGACACAGATTTTACATCCGTTACAAAAAAATTAACTCAAAATATATCACAGATCTACATATAAGTCACAAAACTGTAAAACTTCTAGAAGATAACATAGGAGAAAACCTAGATGACCTTGCAGATGGTAGGACTATGTAGATACAATACCAAAGGCAGGATTAATTAAAGAAATAACTGATAAGTTGGACTTCATTAAAATTAAAAACTTCTGCTCTGTGAAGGAAAATATCAATGAAATGAGAAGACAAGCCACAAACTGGGAGAAAATATTTGCAAAAGACACTTATGATAAAAAGTTGTTATCTAAAATATATGAAGAACTCTTAAAACTCAACAATAAGAAAACAAGCAACCCAATTTAAAAATGGGCCAAATGTGTTATTGGACACTTCACCAAAGAAGATATATAGATGGCAAATAAACATATGAAAATGTTCTCCATATCATATATCAGGGAAATTCAAATTAAAACAGCAAGAAACCACTACACTCCTATTTAGAATGGCCAAAATTTGGAACACTGACAACACTAAGTGCTGACAAGGATGTAGAGCCCAGGGAACTCACATTCATTGCTAGTGGGAATGCAAAATGATACAGTCACTTGGGAAGACAATCTGGAGATTTATATAGAACTAAACATACTTTCACATGATACAGTACTCGTGCTGCTCGGTATTTACTCAAAGAAGTTGGGTAAGTCTTCACAAAAACTTGTACATGGATGTTTTATCAGCTTTACTGATAATTGCCAAAACTTGGAAGCAATGAAGATGTCCTTTAGCAGGTGGATGGATTAAATAAACTATGGTATAACCAGACAGTGGAATATTATTCAAAGCTAAAAAGAACGAGGTATCAAGCCATGAAAAGACATAGAGGAACCTTAAGTGCACATTACTAAGTAAAAGAAGCCAATCTGAAAAGGCTACATACTGTAAGATTCCAAGTATATGACATTCTGGAGAAAGCAAAGCTATGGAGACAGTAAAAGTTCAGTGGTTACCAGTGGTGGGGTAGGGGAAGGGATAAATATGTGGAACACAAAGGATTTTTAGGGCAGGCAAAATACTCTGTATGATGCTGTAATGATGGAAACATGTCATTATACATCTGTCCAAACCCATAAAATGTACAATAAGAGTGAACTCTAATGTAAACTATGGGTTTTGGGTGATTATAATGTATCCGTGTAAGTTTGTCAACTGAGACAAATGTACCAGTCTAGTGGGGAATGTTGATAATGGGGCAGAGGTTATATGGGAAATCTCTGTATCTTCCTCTCAACTTTACTGTGAACCTAAAACTGCTCTAAAAAATAGTCTTTTGAAATAAAAAGATATCTTTTGTGTAGTAAAGACTAAATTTAGAGCAATTTTGCCTATCAGATAGTTAATACGTTAGCCTCAATCCAAGGCTTCTACAAATACCTGTATGAATCAACATGAGGGGAAGTAGGGCTGAAGGTGACATGTTGTCATATGACAAAAAAGAAAGGACCCACTTTGAACAAAACAATCTTTAATATCTTTGCTATTTTTGATCATTTTACTAATGCTGTAGTGAAAGACAATTGGTAGTTCAAGATAGTAGCATACTCTCACTCTTGTTTTACATAAATATGAACCATGAATTCACACAAGTGATTGCAGAAATAGTCACCAACAATTGCTCCCACACCTAAATTTATATGCCACATCTTCCTTCAAGATATAAAGCCTGATCCTTAAACTTTGGTAACCACATAAAAGAGCTAACCTGCGACATAACAAATTTCACTTTTTAAATTTGGTCACAGACTCTAGAGCTAATCTTAATTCACTTAGTCTATTGCTTTGTGATGAGATTAGAACAATGGTTTGAGAGAACAGGTAGTAGAGGAAGGTCTGAGACTGGTACTGGCTCAATAGATGGATTTTATATGTTGAGATGCTGTAGTAGCTGGAAGGACCAGCTTTATATAAAGGAGCAAGATGGGGGTCTATAGAGAGAAGACACTAGAAACAGGACTCCTCAAAGACCTTTGAACAGAGGCCAGAATTACATTAATTTTGTTGCTGAGCAAATAATCACTTCAACAAAGTCTTAAGGAGCCATTCACATTATTTTTATAAGATAATATCTTTTGTATGAAAGAGTCATGTAATGAAAAGGACACTGGGATTTGGTAAGGAAATCATGGGTTCAGTTTGGGCTCAGCCACATCCAAGCTGTGTGCTTTGGGCAAGTCAAAAATCTTCTATGTATCTCAGTTTCCTCCTATATCAAATGAAGCATTTAATCTAGGTGATCTTTAGCATCCTTTGAGCTGAAAAGTTTTGATTCCATGATTAGTGCTTAATATAAATACAGCATTAGCTAGACATTAGATTTATGCTGCTGTGGTAGTAGTCTTCATGGAATTATTATGTATTTAGTTCAAGGAAAATTATTGCATCCTTAATTCTGTTAGTCTCAGGCCAAAAATGAATAGGGTAATTAGCAGGCACTTCTAGAGTGCATACAGTTTTGGAAAAGGCACTTTAAAGGTTTAATAAAGATGTGAAAATTACATTTAACTTTCACATCTTAAAAATACATAAAACTGTTAAAAGACTGTATTTAATCATGGTCTTACTTGCAGCATTAAAATCTGTTCTACATGACAAGGATATTTACAGGCCTTAGAGAAGTCAATCTATTAAGAAATTCTCAACTGGCCATATGTGTGCTATGAAGCATTTTCACTTGGCAATTCTTTGCAATTAGAATTCCAAAGGTTATCCTGACTGGTTGTGCATACCATATGTTTGGCATTCGTCTTTACAGTTCTGCCACGTGTTGGTTTTGATAGCACAAGCACTATGGCGAAGGGAAAGAAAAGACTACCAAACATTTCTTTTTAAAAAAAAAATAAATTTATTTATTTACTTATTTTTGCCTGCGTTGGGTCTTCGTTGCTGCGCACGGGTTTTCTCTAGTTGCGGCAAGTGGGGGCCACTCCTTGCTGCAGTGCGCAGGCCTCTCACTGTGGTGACCTCTCTTGTTGTGGAACATGGGCTCTAGGCGCTCGGGCTTCAGAAGTTGTGGCTCGCGGGCTCCAGAGAGCAGGATCAGTAGTTGTGGCGCACGGGCTTAGCTGCTCCACGGCATGTGGGATCTTCCCAGACCAGGGCTCAAACTCATGTCCCCTGCATTGGCAGGTGGATTCTTAATCACTGCGCCACCAGGGAAGCTCAAACCAAACATTTCAAATCAACATCCAAACCCCATCTTTTAAAACCAAGTTAAGTATATAAAGACTTTGACAATTACAATAATTTGTTGGTTAATAATTGTTGAATGTACATATTGAGCTCAAAGTGTACCTTCCAAAACATATATTCAAAAACAAATAACAATGACACTTGGAATAAGCAAACTGACCTTGAGTTGTTTACTTTGTTTAGAAACAAAACTAAAGGTCAAATTTTTAAGTTTACTTAGAGTTGAAAGATTGCATGACAATCATTGGGGCCTTCAAGCCTCTTGTATCATGTTTTTGCAGAAGAGGGCGTATAAGAATTCTGCTTTGTGCGTACACAGCAAGCAGTAGCTTCTTAACTGAGAAATCAAGAGAGAATTTGGTCTTAGCCTGTTTCCACTAACGCAAAGGAATATTGTCATCAAAGTGGCTCTTTAGAGTCTAATAAAATGGCTCAAAGGATTTGCTGTTTTTGCTGTCCTTGTCCTTGACCTTTTTTTATGTCATTTCTTAATGTTTGGCAAGCAAGTAGACTCAGCTGATGACTGCCTTGGTATAACTGAGTAATCAGAAAAAACAATAAATTATTAATATGTGCAACAGGACCTAAAAAAGCATGGTTGTTGGTAATCTCTTTAACTGAAATGGTGAAAAGGAAAGTTAAAGAAATGTCCCATCCTTTTCAGCCATTTATTGACAGCTTCTAAGAGCAATGGGAGCAGTAATTCTAGATCTCTGCTTTTGCATCCTGCAGATCAGAATCAGTGAATCAAACAGACTATGTAGTGGTTGAAGGGACCGAGTGCTGAGAACATACCCACCTCTTAGGGCTAAACTCTAAAGCTATTTGACTTAAAGCTGGAAGGTGGTCCATCAAAGGATGTGAGAAGTACAAAACACAGGTCCTCTCTACACAGCTTTGGATTCAGCAATTAGCTTGAAAAGACTGGGAGAATTAATACATCATGAAAACTTTGTCAACTGAAGCAAGACTCAGACAGCAGACTTTCCTGCCTCCTTTGTTTCTAGCCCTGGTCAACTAGTGGGCATAAATGTTCCTGATTTTATTCCAGGTTTCATCAGGGTCACATGTTTTAGGTTCACCAGAAATTGTGTGCCGGAGAGATGTTGCTTTATTCATTTTTCACTCATGCAAAAATATTTTTGAGCTACTACTGAGTGTCAAGTACTCTGGTAGACACAGGAAATTCATCAGTGTTCAAGACAAGCATGATATCCGCTCTCATGGAGCTTAAAGTCCAGAAACGAAACCATTAAACTCTCACAATTATACAAATGGGTATTTACTAAGAACAGTATAATTTGACAAGAACCTAAAGTACTGGGACCTATGTGTGTGTGTTACTGAAAGACCTGAACTATTCCTAGAATTTTGGGGATGTTTTTATAAAAAAGGGACATTTATTTCACTTCAGGTCTGAAAGATGGATGAAGCCAGAAATGGAAGGGACCAGAGTGGAAAGTAAAAGTGTTTAGCTCAAACAGCGACTTTGGAAGTAGGGGAGGTTACTTTCTCAGATTATTGCATCTAAATAAAAAATTGGGGAGGAAAAATATGATTTAGACAAAAATGCATTTTGGAAATCATTACCACTTGTAGTGGCACAGACATACACAAAGGAAATGTATGTGAAATAACCAGAAAATGTTGAAATTGGAACAAGAAAATAAATATAAAATATTTTAATTATAAAATTAAAATATGGATAATATTATAAAATATCCAGTAGTCAAATAAGACTGTGCACTGATTGATATGAGCAACCTGATGGATTTTTGTGTTTTCCCACCAGTAAGTGGTGTGAACTAGTGGAAAGTGATGTTAGCATAGAAATGTTCTTGCTAAGACCAATGTAGGGAATTGAAAGCATTTCTCAGAGATCCCTGGCTGCAGTATTATTAAACTATTTCTCTGTTGGCTGAGTAGATTATCACACCCTCCTGAGGGGGAGAGGGAAAATCGTGCCCAATATGTTACTAGCAATGATGCTCTAGGCAATCGTTCCCAACCCCTCCTTTCTCTTTATTGACAATATTCCATATGCCATTTTCAGCACTTTTCTCTGAAACACAATTAGGAATCAGCTGATATAAGCACTGAAAATATAATTTAGAAGTATATGAAATCTAGCATAATAGTAAATCCTTAATGTGTAAATAATGGAGAAAAGTGGCCAGTGTTTTCCATTTCACAGTTTAAATCCCCTTGACAAGATTAGGAAATTCTTAAGTAGAATGACTGGACCAAATTATTTTCTTGTCACACAAAACCACATGGGAGTCAGGGTGCTTCTGCTATTATTCAGGCTGTCTTTCTAAACTGTGGTTTGGGGCTGCACCAGTCTGCTGGGAATTATGGACTGCTACTTCTCTGATAATGCTGCTGGCAAATGGTCAGAGAGGTCTAAGGGTATGTCGAGAAAGTTCTGGGGACTCCGAAAGGTAATTGTGACCTAGGTCACATGAGTCAGACCTTTGCAAACTCTAGGAGCCTTTCCATAAATTTTTTTAATCCTGTGTATCCAAGTCCAATAAATGGATTAAATGGTTTGAGATACTCAAAAGCAGCCACCAGATAAAGGACCTGGCTGAGTTTGCTTGTTGGAAACTTCAAAGCTTTTGGCATTTAGAGACAAGCAAAGAAGGGTGGGGAGCACTATTCCAGGGAGAGCCTGGAGACTGCTGCTGACTACCAAGGGGAAGAAAATTGTAAGGTCATGGGGGAAAAGATCTGGAAGCTACTTAGAAGTAACTGAACTAAAGCCAATAGCTTTTAGCAAATGGCCTTGGATGCCCCGGGTAACACATTTACAAGGGATAGCCCCTCTGCTCTAGGCTAATACACTTAAATCCACAGAGATTGCCAGTGATTCAGATTTCATAAGAGATACCTCCCCTTGCTTTTTTTTTTTTTTTCCTCTTTAATTCTACAACTATTTAAAACAGGAAACTGGGTAGTCTTTGCAAACCACTTTCACCCAAATAAGCTTAGTTTCAAAAGTTTTAAATAAATAGTCCCTACAGGTTACAACATTGGATAGATTCTTGAAGTTTCCAGGTCCATTAAAAAGTAAATTCAATGTGAGTGACATGACTGAATCAGGCACAGGGACACCATGTTAGAAATCTAGACCTAATACATCTATAAAAGTAGTAGTAGTAAAAATAGCACCTTCGGGGCTTCCCTGGTGGTGCAGTGGTTGAGAGTCTGCCTGCCGATGCATGGGACACGGGTTCGTGCCCCGGTCTGGGAAGATCCCACATGCCGCGGAACGGCTGAAAAAAACAAAAAAAAAAACAAAAAAACAACAACAAAAATAACACCTTCCATTTACGTAATAGGTTTTCACAGAACTTTCACATTTACCTCAGTCATTCACAACAACTACTGAGGTAAGTGGAATAAGAGTTATTACCCACATTTTACGAATGAGGAAACTGAGACTCAGACTGAGGTGCCCCAAAAATGTTGAAGGCTAATGCCAGGACTAGAAGACAAGCTGCCAAATTCCAAGTTTATTCATTTTCCCATTACTCAATACTGCCTCTTTCTCCATCTTACAGGAGTCATACAGGCTTATTTTTAATTTGAAAGGAAAAGGTGAAGATAAATATTTGAGAAACGGCAAAAGAAAAAATAAAAGCTAAAGCTATTGTGAACCATTATATAATGAGTTAGTGCTTGGCTCACCAATATGTAAAGTATCTAATGCTTGGGACTGATTGAATGGTAGGAACCTGGCTAAGACTGATACAATTAACATTTTACGATACACAGTGTACAGCCCAATAGACTGCAATAATTCATTTTTTGTTAACAATAGCCATATATATTCTGATACCCAAAAGCTATAGTAGTGTGAGAAGGCTTTCCATATCCCCCAAACATAAAATATAGCTCCCACTTCTCATTTTAGTTTCAAAACACAAGATATAAAACTGGTGCTTTTCATATTATCTTTTATTAACTAATTTTTTTCTAGAGGAATAAAATATCTTGATGAATTAATACATTCAATGCACATACCTTATTTAAATATTTTTAAAATGGGCTTGACAGTTATTAGTTAACTAAAATAGGACAAAATATCAATTATAAAGAAGAAATCCTGGGGAGTCTTTCAAGATCGCGGAGTGGAAGGACCTTGAGCTTACCTCCTCTCATGAACACACCAAAATCACAACTAACATCTGAACAGCCATCAGTAAAAAAGACTGGAACCTACAGAAAAAGATCTTCTACATCTAAAGGCATAAAGAAGAAAGCACAACGAGATGGTAGGATGGGTGCACTCGAAATATAATCAAATCCTTACCTACTGCCCCCCCTTGGGTGACCTTGCAGAGGCTCTCCCATAGGAGTGAGATTTCTGAGGCCCACATCAGGCTTCCAAGCCTGGAGGTCTGACATCGGGAAGAGGTGCCACCCCCAGAGCATTTGGATTTGAAGGCCAGTGGGGCTTAATTGCAGGAACTCCACAGGAATGGGGGAAGCGGAGACTTTACTCCTAAAGGGATTGCACAAAATCTCAGGTGCACTGGGACCAAGGGCAAAAGCAGTAAATTCATAGGAGTCTGGGCCAGACCTATGTGCTGGTCTTGGAGGGTCTCCTGGGGAGGTGGGGTTGGCTATGGCTCTTGCTGGGGCCGTAAAAGCTGGTGGCAGATATACTGAGGATTATTCATCTGCATGAACTCTCCTTGAGGCAGACACCTTGCTTGGGTCATTAGCACAAAGACCTGGCCCCACCCAACAGCCTGTAGGCTTCAGTGTTGGGTGCCTCAGGCCAAACAACTAACCAGGTAGAAACACAGCCCCACTCATTAGCAGACAGGTTGCCTAAAGACTTCATGATCACACAGTCCTGCCTACCAGAGGGCCAGGACCCAGCACCACCCACCAGTGGGCAGGCATCAGCCCTACCTGCCAGGAAGCCTACACAAGCTTCTAGACCAGCCTCACCCACCAGACGGCAGAAATCAGAAGGAAGAAAACTACAATCCAGCAGCCTGTAGTCTGCAAATGCAGGCCAGACACTACCCTGGGACCGCTGGCCCCTGGCCCTTGAGTGAGTACACTGCTAGGACCCATAGGATGTCTCCTACAGAAGGCTACTCCTCCAAAGTTGAGAAACATAATTAACCCAAAATGAGGTGGCAGAGGAATGTGTTTCAGATGAAGGAACAAGATAAAACTCCAGAAGAACCAAGTGATGTGGAGATAGGCAATCTACCTGAGAAAGAGTTCAGAGTAACGATTGTAAAGGTGATCCAAGGACTCGGGAGAAAAATGGATAAGTTAGAAGGATTTTTCTAACAGAGTTAGAAAATATAAAGAACAACCAGAGTTGAACAATACAATAACTGAAGTGAAAAACACACTGGAAGGAATCAATAGTAGAGTAAATGAAGCAGAATGGATCAGTGAGCTGGAAGACAGAGTAGGAGAAATCACTACTGTGGAGCAGAAAAAAGAAAAAAGAATGAAAAGAAATGAGGACAGTGTAAGAGACCTCTGGAGCAACATTAAGCACAATAACATTCACATTATAGAGGTCCCAGAAGGAGAAGAGAGAGAGAGAAATGGCCTGAGAACATATTTGAAGAGATAATAGCTGAAAACTTCCCTAACCTGGGAAAGGAAACAATCATCCAAGTCCAGGAAGCATGGAGAGTTCCATAGAGGATAAACCCACAGAGGAATACACCATGACACATTGTAATCAAAATGACAAAAATTAAAGATAAAGATAAAATATTAAAAGCAGCAAAAGAAAAGCAACAAATAACATACAAGGGAACTCCCATAAGGTTATCAGAAGATTTTTCAGCAGAAACTCTGCAGACCAGAAGGGAGTGGCATGATACATTTAAAATAATAAGTGAACAGAGTATCTGTCAGGCAAGAACTGCTTTGATGGTCTATGATGATGCCAGTAAAAAGTGGGTGCCAGCTGGTGGTTCAACCAGGTTCAGCAGAGTTCATATATATCATCATACAGGCAACAACACATCCAGAGTGGTGGGCAGGAAGGTTCAGGACCATCAGGTAGTGATATATTGTGCCATTCCTAAAGGGTTGAAGTACAATCAAGCTACACAGACCTTCCATCAAAGGCGGGATGCTAGACAGGTGTATGGTCTCAACTTTGGCAGCAAAGAAGATGCCTTTGTCTTTGCAAGTGCCATGATGCATGCCTTAGAAGTGTTGAATTCACAGGAAACAGGGCCAACATTTCCTACACAAAATTCACAACTACCTGCCCAAGTTCAGAATGGCCCATCTCAAGAAGAATCGGAAATTCAAAGAAGGCAACAACAAGAACATCAACAACAAAAGGAGCTGGAGCAGGAAAGGCTGGAGAGAGAAAGAATGGAAAGTGAGAGATTGGGGAGGGAGGGAGAGGTTAGAAAGGGAAAGGCTGAAGAGGGAGTGACTAGAACAGGAGCAGCTGGAGAGAGAGAGACAAAAAAGGGAACGTCAGAATTGCCTGGAGAGGGAGAGAATATCGGAAGAGGCTGGAGAGGCTGGGGAAGCTGGATGGGGAAAGGCAAGAAAGAGATCAGCAAGAGCAGCTAGAAAGGGAGCAACTGGAATGCGAGCGAGAGTGAAGAATGTCAAATGCCTCTCCATCCTCCGACAGCTCCCTGTATAATGCTCCACTTCCTGAGTGTGCCAGTTGCCAGCCTCCTTCAGCACCTCCTCCATCATATGCTAGTCATCTCAGCTCCAGTGTCAGAGACCACTCCTGATTATGCTGTAGTGACCGCTTTGCCACCTACTTCCACACCCCCTACACCACCACTTCTACACTTCGAGACATGTTTTGCAACATCTCTAGGTTCAGCCTTCCACCCTGTTCTTCCCTATTATGCTACAGTTCCTCATCCTCTGAACAAAAACTCTCAACCTTCTTCTCCTGTGAACACACCCTCTCTTCAACCTCCAGCTATGAAGCCCTGTGCCTGGTCTACTTCCAATTTCTCGCCCCTCCCTCCATCTCCTCTCCCCACCAGGCAGAGCTACTGGTCCAAGGTCTGTCCTCCCTGGTTGTGTTTCTTCTCCTGTGCCCCAGACGCCTCCATCACCAGCGGCACCCAGCGGGCTGCTCAACTCTGTCACATGTCCAGTGTCTCTACCAACCCACTGCTGCCTTCCCTCGCACCATTCTCACACTGTAGATGAGAGCTTCTCCTCCTCCAAGCATGCCTATTGCCTCAACTCCCTCATCCAAGCCTAGCGTTCTCCCTTCTCCCTCTGCAGCTGCCCCTGCCTCTGTGGATACTCCTCTAAATTCTGTGCTGGGAGCCTCTTCTTCTGAGCCAGGCTTGCAGGCAGTCTCTCAGCTGGCCGAGACTCCAGCCCAATAGGGCATTGTCTTGGGACCACCTGCACCTCCATTCCCTCCTGCACTCCCACCAGGTCCTGCCCAGGCACCAGCAGTGTTCCCTCCTCCCCCAGGGCCTCCTCCACTCCCTCCACTTCCATCCTCAGGGCCCCTGCCTCCACCTCCTCCACCGCCTCTTCCTAATCAAGTACCTCCTTCTCCCTCATCACCTCCTGCTCCTCCCCTCCCTGCATCTGGATTATTTTCAGGATCCATGTCTGAAGACAATCGCCCTTTAACTGGATTTGCAGCTGCAATTGCTGGAGGAAAACTTAGGAAAGTGTCACGGATGGAGGATGCCTCTTTCCCAAGCGGAGGGAATACCACTGGTGTGAATTCGGCCTCATCTAAAACAGATGTGGGTCGTGGAAATGGACGCCTTCCTTTAGGGGGTAGTGGTTTAATGGAAGGAATGAGTGCCCTGCTGGCCAGGAGGAGAAGAATTGCTGAAAAGGGATCAACAATAGAAACCAAACAAAAATAGGACAAAATGAAAATCCAGAGCCTGTAACTTCTAAGGTCTCTTCAACAAGTACATCTGAACCGACAAGAAAACCTTGGGAAAGAACAAATACAATGAATGGCAGCAAGTCTGTTGTTCCAGATGGGATTCTCCAAGGAAAAATCAGATTGTTTTTGACAACAGGTCCTATGATTCATTACACAGACCAAAATCTGTGCCCTAGTCACAGCCCAGTGCCAATGGAATCCAGACAGAGGGACTGGACTATGACAGGCTGAAGCAGGACATTTTAGATGAAATGAGAAAAGAATTAACTAAGCTAAAAGAAGAGCTCATTGATGCAATCAGGTAGGAACTGAGCAAGTCAAATACTGCATAGAGAATCAAACTAAGGAGAGATAGGACTTTAATCTGGAGAAGGAAAAAAAAAAATCTACAAAGAACAGCTGTGTTAACAACAAAACCCCTACACTTTGTGAGCTGTAAGAAGAAAATGGAGACAAACAGTCGGAAGGAGGGGAAAACCAACATACTTTGAAAGCCTTCAGCATTACTACTCTGGCAATAAGCTATTTCCCTCCCAGTTTGCTGCTTTTTTCTGACCTTTACAATAAGATGGAAGAGAGTCGTATAGGAGTTCCTGTATCAATTATGCAAAAAATACTAAATCCATCGGACAAGATCACCGTTCATTGAAATATTTTCATGTCAAGAGAAAATCGCACATTTTCCTCAATCGATTGCTAAAATAAAAAGGAGAAAGGCTTGAGAAGTTTTTTTTCAGAGAATGGTGATGAGGAATTAGCAAGTTATGCTATTATACTGTAAATGTTTCTCTCAGGTTTGTCTTTCTATCATATTTGATATTCCATGAATAACTGGGTTCAGCCCTATGTAGGTTAAGATAATAAAATGTGGAGCAAATAATTATTTTTGCCTCTTTTTGAATTTTATATGAAAGGAATCATACCATTTGGATCATTTCAGGTTGAGTCTTTCATTCAAGTTTTTGATTTGGGATTCATTCATGTTGTTGCACGTAGCATGTTTGGATAATTTCTATTGTGTCCATTGTATTATTGTGCCACAATTCAGTTATGCCTTCTACTATTGAGGATGATTTAGATTATGTTCTGGTTTGGGCATTATGAATCATTCTGTGAAAATTCTTGTACTTTAAAAACATTTTGGCACATTACTTCCTGGTATATTCCTTGAAGAGAAAGTCTTAGATCATGGCATATGCACATGTTCAGATACCGTCAAACAGTATTCCAAAGTTATGATACCAGTTTATACTCTCATCAGCATTCCAGCTGACTTCTGTCCTTCTCACCATCTACAGCTGTCATTTAAAAAATTTTATCATTTTAATTTGCACTTTTCTGGTGACTATGTTGAGCAATTTTTCACATATTTATTCAGCTATTTGAAAATCCTTTCTTGTGAACTGCCTGTGCAAGGCTTTTCCCCCACTTTACTAAATTCAACTTGTCTTTGCTTTCTATCTCTTATGAGGATTCTTTAATTTCTCTTGAGACTCCTTTGACCCAGGGGTTATTTAGAAGTACCGTATGTTGTTTAATTTCCAAATATTTAGGATTTTTTCAGCTAGTTTTTAGTTATTTATTTCTAGTTTAATTCCATCGTGGTCAGAGAACATAGTTTGTATGATTTCTAGTCTTTTAAATGTGTTAAGGTGTGTTTTATGGTCTATGTGAGTGAATGTTCCATATGAGCTTGAGAAGAATGTGTCCTGCTATTGTTGGATGGAGTATTCTATAAATGTGAAGGAGTAGTCTATAAATGGTGAGGTGTGAGTGGAACATTCTGTAATCTTCTAATTAAATCTTAATCTTTTTCCTGGACCTGTGTCTCAGGGCCATGATGTTCACAAATTCTATCTCCAGTGACACATTTTTTTTCTCCCTATTCCTCAACTCCCTTCTCTGGCTGCAGCACTCTCAATCTATTTCCTCTAAGCCCTAACACCTGTGACTACATTTTGTTGCTCCCCCTCCCCTTTGGAGAAGCAGGAGTGCTAGGGGGAGGTGGATTGGAAGGAATTCCCTTCCCCCAGATAGGATAAGGCTTAGAAAAATACTTTTCCCTTTAGCATAGACTTTTGTTGTGGAGAGGGCTCTAAGAGTATTTCAAAATGATTACTCTTTCCCTCTCTCTTCCAGAACCAAGACGGGATTTTTTTTTTTCCCCCAGATGTTCTCAGTGAGAACCTGGTGGGTTTCCTGGAGGTAAAGCCTACTAAAGGGTGGAGGTCCCCAGGAGTTTTTGGCTTTCATGCTAGGCCATTTTCTACCTCCAGCAATTCACCAAATTTACCATTAAGCACTCTTACAAATGTATGGCTCCTTTGGCTGCTACTCCAGGTAATCAGATCTTGACCTTGACTTTCTGGATTTGCCTGTCCCTCCAGATTGTGATGGTGGTTTTTCCTGAAACCTCAGTTCTCTGATGGGTCAAACAAAAGTTGTTGATTGTCTGATTGTCCGGCTTTTTCTTGTAAGGATGGGAGTGATAATTTACAAGCTCTTTACAGGTCAGAGTTGAAACTGGAAGTCCAATGTGTGTCCAGGAATTCTTTATATATTCTGTTTCCTTGGTTTATTTTGTATATAAAAAATATTTTCTTTCACTGTGGCTAGGCATTTCATCTTTTAATGGTGTCTGGGGTGAAGAGAAGTTTCTAATTTTAATGTCATACAATTAATAAAAATTTTCATTTGTTGGTAGTATTTTTGTGCCCTAATAAGTCTATTACAAAGATATTCTATGATTTCAACTACCAACTATATTGTTTGATATTTTATATTTAGATCTATAGTTCCCCTGTGCATAAGATAAGGATCAAGATTAATTTTTTTCCATAGGCTATAGAGTTGACTTTGCACCTTCATTGAAAACACAATGCTTTTCCCACTGCTCTGGTCTTAAATCAAATGTCCATTTAAATGTGGATCTCTTTCTGAACTCTATAATCTGTTATGTTGGTTTATTTGTCTGTGTTTGTCTATCACATAATGCTAAAATACTCTTATAATAAAGGTAGTTAACTATTTAACTACTTTATAATGTGTTGATATTCAGTAGTATTAGCCCCCCACATTTGTTCTTCTCCTTTAAGTTTGTCTAGACCAACACGTGGCCAAGGTTTTCTAGAAAGGGACAGACAGTAAACATTTCCCACTTTGGGGGCCACATAGTATCTGTCATAACTACTCAACTCTGCTGTTGTAACTCAAAAGCAGCCATAGACAATTTGTAAAAGGATAGGTGTGGCTGTGTTCCAATAAAAATTTATTTATAAACTAGGCAGTAGGCCCAAATTTGGCCCACAGGCTATAGTCTGTAGAATCCTGGCCTAGATCTTTTCAGTCCTGTTGGGATTTTAAATGGGATTGAAATGAAGTCATAAATAAATTTAAGGAGACAATATATCCTTATATTATTGAGTATCCTCATTCATGAATATGGGAGCGTTCTCCATTTATCTAGGTCTTCTTTAATTTGTCTCAATAATGTTTATGGTTTTTTGTGTAGAAATTTTGCACATCTTTTACTGGATTTTTGCTAGGTATTTGAATAGCTGTAAATAATTTTCTGTAACTATTGAGATGATTATATGATTTTTCTTTTAAACTGTTGAATTACAGTGATTAACTTTCAAAAGTTAAATCAATCTTTTATTTCTGTAATAACACCCCCCAGCATAATGTATTATTTTTCTAATATAACACTGTATTTTGTTTGCTATTATTTTGTTTAGATTTTTCATGTATGTTCAAAATAGAGGTTGGCCTTAATTTTCTCTTCTTGGAGTGCTTTTATAAGTTTTGATATCAAGATTATGCTAGCCTTATAAAAAGGGCTGAGAAACATTTTTTAAATGTATATATTTTTGGAAGAGTTTGTATAAGATGAGTGCTATTTTTTTCCTTCTTTTAAGAAAGGATTTACCAGTAGGGTTTGGAAATTTCTTTGGGGAAAATTTTTTTTTAATTATAGATTTAACTTCTTTAATAATTATAAAGCTGTTCAAATTTTCTATTTCTTCTTATATTCCTTTTCATAAGTTATTTCTCAGCTTTTATTCTTTTCTAGTATATGCACTTGAGGCAAAACATTTTCCTCTAAGTATAGTTAGCTGCATTCTACAAGTTATAATATATCATATTTTCATAAGCACTCAGTTCCAAGTATTTTCTAATTTTCTTTGTAATTGGGCCCATTGGTTATTAAGAATTGTATTGTTTAATTTCCAAATATTTCTGGATCTGTTCATTTCTAATATTGAGTTTGTTCTAGATTAATCTAACAATGGATAGAAGACATACTCTAGGATATTAGGTCTTTAAAATTTGTTAACACTTGCTTTATGGAAAAAATAATAGTCATTTTGGTAAATGTTTTATGTGCATTTGAAAATAATGTTTATTTTGCAATGATGAAATGCAGCTTTCTATATTTGTTATATTAAATCAAATTTATTAAATATTGCTCAAAATTTTATACACAAACTGACTTTTTTCAAGGATGTATGAGACAATCTGATATATCAATCCATACATGTCAGAACAATAGGAAATAAATGAAAGACTAACAGGAAATAAATGTGAGCATTATGACTTTTCATTCCTGAAATTCTATAGTTTGGTACTTTCCATTCTAAGACTACATATTAACTCAAAAAGTAACTCTGAATGAGGATTTCAAACACAATCTTGTCAGTAAAGAGATGCTTTTAGTGTAGTAATAGCCAATAATTGTGGGAGGGAAAAATCTGGGGATTTCTGATTATTAGGTAATAAATACACTCCTCAGACCTATTCTATGATAGATATATCTGTTTATATATGCACTGTACAAACATACTTCAAGGAAGTGTTTAATAATAATATATTCTAATTTGTACTCTTATTAAAACCAGGGTACTACTTGAATCTGATTTTATAACATCACAGTTGTTGATAACTCCATAAACAAACACTAGGCATTTCATTAAAACAGTATCTTTTGTCCTGTCTTCTAAATTAGTTATGGGGTTTGGAGTTGTATTTTCTAGAGGAGAGTATTTTTTCAATCCTAAGAGAATATAAAATCTGAATTACTACAGATTTTTGCATACTTGATTCCTGTCATCCACAGTCTTGTGAAATAATTTTCTAGATATTACCACTCAATGTTTGGCCACAATCTAATCAAGGTTTTCCTAAGCTTAACTGGCCTAGATCCTCATTTGTTGCCCTAAATTCTTGTTACTTTATTACGTCCAGAGATAAAATTATGTCACTCTTTACTTCTTTTAATGTCATTTTGAGACTTGTTGAAATATTTGTACAGATGGGATTTCCATCACTACCTGACTATTGTTTCTCAGGAAAGCAAACAGAAGCCTAGAGGCAGATTTGGTCTACTAACACTAGACATACTGCAAATATGTTCTATGATACAAATACAGCAGAAATTGATACTATAACTGCTACATTGAAAAGGAAAATATACTTTGGCTTTCACACAAAGCACATAGTGAACATAACCAATCTCTCCCTTGCCACCAAATGGATTCTCTCAGAGGTAATGACTCAACTCAGGCAACTGGAGAAAGCAGAAATGTCTTTAAGCATAAAAATTTTGGTGTAATTGTCTTGCTAATATAGATACTAGACCTAAAGGATTTCATTCAAGCAGTCAGAAATTTGATGTCCTGTTCTGACTTTCTTTGTAGCTTTAACAATACAATTCATTTTGCCAATTGATTCTTAGAGACAAATGCCAGTTGCAACCAGTTTCATTCTTGTTAATGATTTATATTGTGAAAACTCCCAAGAGCTCTTAGAGAAGCAGAATACAAGATTTATATTTCAATTGAAAATTCATTATTATAATAGCCATGCCATGTTCTGTGTACTTTCCTAAGTTGAATTGTGTCCATGTGATACCAAATCACGTAAATGGGAAGAAAAACATAAATTTAAGCATCCAGATTTAAGAACATGATAGACTTATTTTTTTTTTTTTTTTTTTTGAGGTATGCGGGCCTCTCACTGTTGTGGCCTCTCCCGTTGCGGAGCACAGGCTCCGGACGCGCAGGCCCAGCGGCCATGGCTCACGGGCCCAGTCGCTCCACGGCACGTGGGATCTTCCCGGACCAGGGCACGAACCCGTGTCTCCTGCATCGGCAGGCGGACTCTCAACCACTGCGCCACCAGCGAAGCCCAGACTTATTTTGTTGAATAAATTTTGTTATACAAAGTTGTATAAACTAAGACTGAGTTGTGTCCATTCACACATTTGATCAGTGTAAATATATGGCCACAATTCTTAATCAAAATTGGGGAAAAGGATATATAACTATTTTTATTACAAACTCTTTAATGAATTATTATAGACTATACCTTTGGAAAAGAATGCTATAAGAAGAGAAAATTACACAGAAATTTGGGAATATAAACTGACGTAGCCACTATAGAAAACAGTATGGAGTTTCTTCAGAAATATAAATATTGAATGATCCAGCAATCCCACTTCTGGGTATATATTCAAAGAAATTGAAATCAGTATTTTAAAGAGATAGCTGCACTCCCATATTTATTGAAGCTTTTTTTTAAAACAATAACCAAGATATGGAAACAGTATAAATGTCCACCAGTGAATGAGTGGATAAAGAAAAAGTGGTATATACATATGATGGGATATTATTCAGAAGGAAATCCTGCCATTTGCAGCAACATACATATACCTGGAGGACAGTATGCTAAGTGAAATAAGCCAGACACAGAAGGACAAATACTACATGATATCACTTACGTGAAGAATATAAAACAGTCAACCTCACAGAAGTAGAGAGTAGAATGGTAGTTGCCAGGGGCTGAGGGAAGGGGGAGATAGGGAGATATTAATCAAAGGGTACAACATTTCAGTTATATAAGATGAATATGTCCTAAATATCTACTGTACAGCATTGTGCCTATAGTTAATACCACTGTTTTGTATTAGGTGTTCTTGTGTTAAGTGTTCTTGTCTCACACACACACACACACACACACACACACACACACACACACACACTATATATATATACATACATACATACACATAAAGAAAATGAGAGAAAAATTTTTGAGGTGATGAATATGTTTATGGCAAAGATTGTGGTGATGGTTTCATGGATATATACTTATATATACTTATCTCCAAACTCAGCAAGTTGTATACATACAGATTTTTGGATGTCAATCATATCTCAATAAAGTGGTTTCTTTAAAAAAGAAAATTAATAGGTAAGATGTAGGCTGGGATAAGCTATTCATAAAACATATATTTAAAAAAATGACTAGTTTCTTGGGTATATAAAGAACTCCTAGGATTCAATAACAAAAAGACAAACAACCCAGTAAAAATAGACAAAATATTTGAACAGACACTTTGGAGATCATCAGGAAAATGCAAAATAAAATAGCAGTAAGATATATATCAATCAGAGTGACTGAAATTAAATATAAAATAATCTAGAAATCTCATATAATTATGGCTAAAATTCTTCAATGCTACTACCATATTTGAAAAAAGCTCTGTCAGTTACTCAAAATTTAAACATATATATTCCATAACCTCAGAAATTCCATTCCTAGGTATTTACCCAAGAAAAAGAAAGCATATGTTCATAAAGAGACTTGTTCAAGAATTTTCATATGTTTTATAAAACTCTCTGAAGCTCAGGTATCCATCAAGAGGAAAATAAATAAGAAAGTTGCGTTATATTCATACAAATGCATTGCTATTTAGTAATAAAACAGCATAAATTGCAGATATCTGTAACAACATGGGTGAAACTCAAAACAAAAAGTATGCAAAAGAGTACATACATACTTCATCATTCCATTTATATCAGGTTCTAGAACAGGGAAAACTAATCTGTGGTTAAAAAGAACCAGAACAATGGGATGAGGGCAAGGAAAAGCAACATAAGAGAATTTGGGGGAGGTGACAGAAATATTTTATGCCTTGCCAGATGTTTGGCTCACCTAGGTAAATGTATTTTCCAAAAGTATTCAATCAATGGAACAATCAATATTTGTGCTTTTCACATTTGTATATTTTATCACAAAAACGTTTTAGAAGTATTGAACGATAGTTAATGATAACACACTTTGAAAGATTTAGCAGTGACATGTACTGACACTTACAGCTTTGAAATATGTCAAAAATAAGACAGATATGTGCATGAATAGGATGGAAATATGGATAAATACATGATTAATATCACCAAATGTTAATCACAGAATCAAAGTAATGAGAATATGGGTGTGCATTATACAATTCTTATGTCCTTTCTGAATATTTGAACATTTTTGTGATAAAACTTTAAAAAACAAAAAAACATGTAGCTAATTTGCTTACCACAGTATGTACTCCTGTCCAAGTTTACTCCTTTTTGATTGGAATTAGATACCTTCCTTAAGTTTCCTTAAGGAAACTTATATAAGCAATTACCCTTGATTCACTTGATATCTTCAACCTCTCTGTCTTTCTTATTACTCTTTAAACATGCTCAAGTTCTCTTATTTTATAGACAATATTTTTTAAAATTACTTGAGTTTAACTACTGGCATATACATAATTTCTTCACTATCAAACATTTTGAAAGACCCACTGGCTCTGTTTTATCCCCCTTTCATAACTGATCTGCAATCTGGCCTCCATCTCCAGCACTTTACTGAAAGTAATCTTAAAGTTACAAGGAATCCTTTTGCTAAAGCCAGTTGGCTATTCTCCTTCCTTAATTGGCTTCTTGGCAGCTCGTGTTATGGCTAATGTCTGTCTTCCCTGCTAGCTTGTATAACATATCAGATGTCTATCTGAATAATAAAAAGTACTCAGTAATACCTAAGCCAGTCCTTCCACTCAGATCATCCTCCTATCCCACTACTTATCCAAACCTACCCAACTGTCAGGATTATTTTTATGTTTCAGCTCACTCACAATATTCTCATTGATTATGCCATGGGAATCATTATACTTTGAATTCATACAATATTTGTTTAAAAATAACATTTATTGAGCATCTGCTTGGCCCTGGTCTATGTGCATGGGATAGATCAGTAAACAAAGAGACAAAGATCTCTGTACTTATGGAGCTTCCCATGCAAGAGAAGACAGAAAATATAGAACATTGTCTTTATTTTTTGTTTCTAATAACCAGGAACAAATGTCAATTTTTATTAATTCCAAAGAAGGAGTTGAGCTGCTGATGGCATTTCAGGGAGCGCCACCATGAGACTATAGTGTTTTGTTTAGTATTACAACATGACCAGTTAGTGTGACAAGGGAAACCTATTTGGTGCCCAATGAATGGCTGGTTATGATGATGGGGGAAAGTCAAAATGCTGATGCCTAGTGACTGTTGTAGCACCTCCACTCCAACATTGAAGGTGGAGAAGGAACTAGCCCCACTGCTGATTGTAATCCAAGGAACTCTTCACCAATCTCACTCCAAAGCAGTACAAAATGTAAAAGAGGTTAAAAGTCTTAACATCGTCCCATTTGTCAGGAAATCCTGAAGAACATTGTCTTTATCATTCATTGAAAAATTAGCTGTAACACTCTTTGCTTGTCCTTGTTTATTTAAAAAAAGGATATTATTATAATTGGCTTCATATATTTTTGTAAGCATAAATCTTAATATATTGAATTTAAAGTCTTTCATGTCCTTTTTTTTTTTTACTATTTTACACTCATTTGTATGATGAAATGTTTTGTGTATCTTGTCTTTTCATTAGATTTCATGATCATTTCATGAAAGAATCAAATATCGAAAGTTATACAATTTCTCATACATTTAATAAAGTACTATGCAGATGATAGATATTAAAAACTAAATATAACAAAAGAATTATATGTTGTATATTCTACTGTTCTGTTATATATAACAGTTGGTGTTTTCTGTGGGGCAGAATGGGAGGATCAGAAAGTAATAAGTACTAAGTGCCTCCTATGTATATGACTATGCATTAACCTCATTCAATCCTCACAGCTATAGTCATCCAATTTACAAATGAGAATACTGAGGCTTAATGGGTTTAAGTTACCTGCTCACAGGTAACTTAAGCGAGGTCATACAAGCAATAAGTATCAGAGTAAAACTTCAAAGGCAATGTGTTTTTACTCTGTCATATTAGCTTCCTTGCTGAACTCATACATGGTTCTTAGAAATAAATAGATGTGGAATCCTCCCATTCTTTCTCTAACTCCTTTTTCAACTTTTAAAAACAAGCATCCATAAAAAATACCTACATGTGATAATAGTGTTGATAGCAATAACTTACTGTAATGGTCTTCAACAAATAAAATATATATATTGTAAAATATACTAGCATATTGTAAGAGAAAAGCATTGTCCTTGGAGTAAGGAACACTGATATATATCTATCTTGGTTCTGGTTGATTAATAATTAATTAATAATTAACTGATAACTAGAGTGCCTAATTTTTTTTGAGCTTTACATTTTGAAAGTCCTTTTCAATATAATATTTGAATGATATTAAATAGTTTTTAAATTAATTCTATTGAACATAAAGTACATCAGATTTTCATATAACTATCTTTTCTGTAACAGCAATGATGAAAACTTTTTGCACAGAAACATGTTTAAATAAGTATTTCTTTAACAGCACAGCTAACTAGCTATGTTGGAAATCCTTAATAACTGCCAAGTTATTTTGTGGCAGATGAATTAAGCTTAAGGTCAATATTAAATATTTCAGACAACACACACACACGCACACAAAATTAAAATAAATTTCTAAGCTTTGTCTTTCCTAGAGGCATGAAATATAAATTATCTGGATTCTTGTTATCATTGAACAGCTGTCAAATTATACATGTTTCAAAGAAATCATACACGTTTCAATTTCTCCACTTAATACAGTCTGAATGGCTTGGGGAAGGAGCTTAAAAGTAAGTGGGACCATAGGTTGTAGTTTTGGAGAAGTATTGCTTCTAGGGAAGATTCATATATAAGGAGAAATGGTGATATCCTGTAGTAATGTGGCCGTATAGAGAAAGAGGGCAAAGTTAGTTCTCCAGCAAAAACAAATGAGAAACAAAGTATGCAACTTCCCTGCTCCTGACATTATCCTTTCAGGAAATTGTATATAAAGGTCAGAACTGATATATGAAGCTTCTTGAGAGACAGGAAAATCCTCCCCTAAACAAACATGAAACAGAAGAAAACTGTACACTACATTGCACTATATTCCATAGCACCTAACAGGCTTTTAGGAATATAAGAAAATATTTTGAATCAGGAATATCAAATATCTTCATGTATGAGTTGTGTATGTTATTATTTTTCCCCCTTGATGACTATATGATTCCTTTTGTGAGGGTACTTGGGGTGATTCAAATTAGGTCCAGGGTCTACAGTTGGTTTTGGTCTTTAAGTTTTATATATTATCTATTACCTTTCCACTCCAGTTCAAGTTAAATATTAGTGTTTGGGGTAATTTTTGAGTCCCTGTGGTTGACTTCTACAGTCTTCAGAATGCAGTTCATCAAGAATTGTTTGTTGCAATAAGTGGCTGTCTGATTGCCTATTTTTGTGGCTACCCACAAAAATACTACCTCATGTCATTTTATGAGTAATCACATCCTTCAGTGAATAATCTGTAGAAAATAGAAATTTTTCAATAATTGAAAGCAATAGATTCTTGATACACTTTGCAAGTATCCCATATATATATATATGTATGTATCCTGTGTGTGTGTGTATATATATATATATATATATCCCATATATATATATATATATATATATAGTCCTAAAAGAAGAAATGAAAATCCAACAGTTAAAAACTAGTTTATCTACACATGCAGAATTAAAATTGGTAAGCAACTTATGTAACTAATCATGTAAAACAAAATAACCTAAAGTATTATTGAGAAGATATTTGTAATTGTAGTTTAAATGTATGAAAGTCCACTAATGGTATTGGTTCATAATTTGGCCATAAATATGTTACTTTCAATATAAAATATTAAAAGTAAGGGACAGTAGAGACCATTGGATCTCATAGTTAATAATCAAAATGTGAGAAGATGGAGATTTTTCAAAACATGCCTGCCAAGACACTGTCTCCTCACTTCTGACTCACAAGATTTGCGACAGAGAGTATACTTGAGTATTTCTGTTGTATGCCCCTGGTTCACATCCACTGGCAAGTTAACTGTTTCTATTTATAGTCAGAGGAACTGAGTACTAGAGAGATTAAATATTTTACAAAATTAGAGCTATTAATATAAAAAATTATAATACAGGGGAGTCACTTGTATTAGAATGATGTTTAATTACTTTACTGAAGGTATGAAATATATATGGGTGGCTTTAAATCTCCAGATCCTATTGAAAATACAGAAGATTTTTGAAGATATAACTTCTAGCGATGAGAAAATCAGTATGTTCATAGGAATGTGTATTAAATGCTCTACAAATTTTTTCAAATTTTATTATAATTATTTCTTTTCTATGAGTGGCAATATTTGTTTTTTACTTTTGGAAAGCCAATTTACTTTGCATATTACTGACTAGAAGGGCTACTTTTAAAAAAAAGTAAAATAAATTTTCATTAAGGTGAAATTCACATAATATTAAATTAACCTTTTTTTTTTTTTTTTTTTTTTTTTTGCGGTATGCGGGCCTCATTGTTGTGGCCTCTCCGTCGTGGAGCACAAGCTCCGGACGCGCAGGCTCAGCGGCCATGGCTCACGGGCCCAGCCGCTCCGCGACACGTGGGATCTTCCCGGACCGGGGCACGAACCCATGTCCCCTGCGTCGTCAGGCGGACTCTCAACCACTGTGCCACCAGGGAAGCCCTAAATTAACCATTTTAAAGTGAACAATCCAGTGATATATAGGACGTTTACAATGTTGTGCAATCACCACCTCTACCCAGTTCCGAAATATTTTCATGACCCCAAGAGGAAAGCCTATACCCATTAAGAAAGTGCCCCTCCATAGCCCCATTTTCTAACCCCTGGCAACCACCAATCTGCCTTTGTCCCCATGGGTTTATTTCTTGGGGTTATTTTATATAAATAAAATCATACATTACCTTTTGCATCTGGCTTCTTTCACTTAACATAATATTTTTGATATATGTCCATGGTGAAGCACATTATCAGTACTTCATTCCTTTCTATGGACAAATAATATTCTATTGTGTGTATATACCACCATTTGTTTATCCATTTATCCAGTGATGGCCAGGTAAAATATTAATGAATGGTATCATTTGTCAGAGTAACTTTCACATTTCTTCTAGTCACTCAAGACACAGCATATGTGATTTTATGGGACATGGTTTTGCTTACTCTAGCCAAACTACTCACAAACCCCTAGTAGAGTGCCTTGCTAAATAAATGGAAATGTGGATGAATGCATTTTAAATGGATTAAGATGTATTGTGTTTTATGGCCACTTGGCAACAAGACTAGCTAAGTTTCATCTCAGTGAAATATGAAGCCATGAATCTCATTTCCTTTAATGAGGTTATATGATAGAAATAATTGGAATATGGCATGATTGACTTTTTTTTTAACTTTGTTCTGGACTTGAGTACTGAATTTGTGGAGACAATCAACTTTGACCAACCTAACTAAGAACCATAGGATAATAATTGTCTCTGCCAGAAATTTTAAATGTTCATGGAAGTAATGATGCTTCAGCTATTCTGGGGCCTAAATATCGAAGAAAGTCTGAGATATTATCTTTCTGTAAACAAGGCTGTCTGGAGAAGAAAACAAATACTCCAAATTTGAGTGAGTTGCTCATTTTTATTAGAAGAACGAGATGGTTATCTCTGAGATCTAAGTTTTCAATTCATTTCACTCTTCTGACTTAGACTCACAGAACTATTACCAGCTAAAAGTTTTGATAATTATACAAAAATCATGATTTACTTTATATAAAGTCATGTAGTTTCAGGCTTTTTATCTCATTCACAGAATGTAATATTACTTTTTCTGTATAATATATGTTCACATACATGAGTAAATTTTTCTACTCCATTACATCCTTACTAAGTCATTCTTTTAGATTACAGAGAGAACGAATTATCATGATTTACATGAGACTTTCTTTGCGAGAAAGGTATCTGGGATTTACCATCAATGTCATTTTACTTTCAACTTTTATCACTGTTACTGCCTCTGAATAATTTATTTGATGTAGTCTCCATTTCACCCTTAAATTCAACAAAGTGGGAAGGTTGACTATTTTAAAGGTAGTACCTCTAATGGTAAATGGAGTGTTAAAAATAAGAAAAAGTATCACTTAAAGTTAAAGCAAAATACATTTCTCTAAACGATATTTATTTAAATTTAAAAAAATATGTATAGACTAAGTACAAAGTTGTAGTAAGTATAATATATCAATAGCAATATGTTATTTATATTTATATTATATATGTGTACGTTGCATATGTGTATATATTTTCCATGTATATAATAAGTATGCATGTAAATAAGTTTTAAATAGCTTAGTTTAAATATTTCCAAGTGTTAAAGTATACTTTAAGATTTTTTTTTTTTTTCTTTCAGCATTTTCCTCTCACCACTTCAATTTTAGTCTGGCTTTTATTATTAAAAAAAGTTTCCATCCCTGATTTTTCTAGCCTGCCCCATGTGATTAATGGGGCTCCCTTTAGTTATGATATCACTGCAGTCTCAAATTCAGAGACATGGCACACGTCGTAGACTTCTGCTTTTCTACTTACCAAAAGCCAAAATACACTTGGTAGCATTTAAACACAACTATGGGGGAGAATTAGGTCAGAAAGGAAAGAGAGGCTTAATGTTGAATTTACCAGTTGGAGCTATAAAGCCTCAAGTACGTTTTATGATTTCTGCACGTCTTAGACCCAACTAGGTCTGACGGAGCGCCATCGGAGCACACATTTCCTGTTTTAAGTCAGCGTTGGACCCAGCCCCAGAAGCTCACAGTATCGGACCGAGACTTTCCAGACTTTGGCCAGGGCTAAGCCTCGTCTCACCAACACATTCCTAGCCTGATTCCCTGACTCAGAAGAGCTGAACGTGCCTGGTTTGTTCGCTCACTCTAAAATTTACTAAGAGTGAGAAATACCTGTCCCCTCGGCCTGAAACACACGTGGACATACGGTCTAAATGCTGCGAGCATTCGGTTTCAGGCTATCTTTGTTTTACCTTTTGTTCTGCAGAAACATTAGTTAAACATAACATGTTTCTCTGGGAAAAAAATGCTTTCCCAAAGTCTGGCTATAAAAAGTAAAGCCAAACTGGAACTTAGTAATTGGGAACTAGGAGGGCATTTCAACATTTAGGAAAATCCTCCACGGACAATTACAACTCCCCACAGAGTTTTGGAAAAATACGTTAGCCACTTACTTGCCATGGTAAGAGGATCTCAACGTTACTTTAATATTTTAAAGAAACTAATTAGAAAGTTAATAAATAAGGAGATGCTCAGTCAAGATAACCATAGCTAGTCATTAAAATATTTTCCTGCCTATGACAGATCAGTGTGGTTTAAAATTATCTACTAATTATATTATATATTATATATTATATTTCTTTATACATATGGTTTTCAGGGGTGTTTGTTCCCCCATGAAACCAACATGAGAAGATTTTTATAGCTTACTTTATTCATAGAGATATACAATCTAATATTAGAGAAAGACACTGTAGCACTAGTAAACATTCAGTACTGTCCTAGGAAGAAAAGAAAAATACACATCACTCATTTCATTATTAATCAGCAACTTAAAGTCTTATCAATACAATTTCCTATTGTACAGCAAAAAGAGATAGATAGTATTGTACTTCACTTGCTCCCTGTAACTTCCTTTTGTGCTTGGTGGGAAGGAAAACATTGGAACAATTGCAGGACATTTTATTTACACAAAAAGTAACAAAGTCCCCCTTTTTCCATAGTTGAAGACCCTCCTCAAAAGTAAAGCTACTGCGCTAAACACCCTGTAAGTCAGCAGGTTTTCACAATAGTCTCTGTTAGGGCATGATGAAACTGAAAAGTTCACTTTACTTTGGGTTAGTACTGCCTCTCTTTGTGGCAGATTCTCTACAACCTCACTGTAAAGGCTACCAAGGGATTCCTTAAGAATCTGTGAGGGAAACCATGCCCATAACAAAAGGACTCCATTATTATCCTTTTTATGTGGATTTCAGTAATTTGGAAAGCAAAGAATACAGCAATATTTCAATTAAATTGAGTAGAGGCAAAGTCTTTTGTTTAGTTGTTTTTGTGTTGCTTTATTTCATTTAATGATATCAGCAAGTTTATAAAATAATAATAAACCTTGACCTGTTTTGTCTTGCTCAACAAGAACACTTTGCTAGCCTGCCAAAGTACAAGCACACAATGGTCTCTGTATGCTGCCCATTGTCTGTGACCAGGTGAAGGTAAATAGCAAAGAGGATGGGCAGTTATAAAGGTGGTCTTCAGTGTCAATGCTCTGTCACTTGTCTCTTCTTACTATATTATTTTCATCCTCAGTAGTAGCCCTTTTGCCCTTTTTCCCATCCAAGTTCTGGTTCTTTCCATTTTCAATTCTGTAACCCTAATCTAACTAGAAACAGATCTGAATCAGTTGTTTAGAATGATTATTGATTGGCTGGTTGATTATGTTTCAATCAGAATAGGAAAAATAAAAATAAAGAGAAAGACAGGGTACATTAGTTTTTTTAAATCACATTAAACATTGATCCAATTGAATATACTATAAATAATAATTTCTACCTTCTAATATTCTAGAATCCATCTTTGTATCTGTTATTGTTTTCTTCCTTTGGTAGCAAAGTTTTTAATAATTCTTCTATAAGTAGAATATACGTTTTTCAACTGTTGAAGTTGCATATAGCAGATAGAAAGTTATCTGAACCAAACTTTAAATGTCTCTGAGATTTTACTTTAAATATTTAGGAAGACATGAGGTAAATACATGAAAGTTAAAATGGAGAAAATAAGTCTACTAGATTGTTTTTGTAGTACTTTGTTTTCAGTATTAGATTCCCTTTTATAGATAAATTGGAACCCAGTGTCTGTACTTGGGCTAGATTAATGTATTTTGAAAGCCTGGCTAAATAAAGGAACAAGCAAGACTTTCACTCAAAGGATAAATCATATAATTAAAGGTGATTCAGGGAAAAAAACAAGTCCAGATATTCCTTTCAACTAGATCACCAATAAGAAGAGGGCAGAACCAAAAGAACTGAGTATGAGCAACGAGAGGAAATGAGAGAAACAGAATAAGATTTGAGTCACCTTAAAATTAACCACAATGAGTATTAATGTGACATCCATATCTCAGTGGCATGGTAAGACAACATGCTCTAGCCTTATATAGTATATTTTCTGACCAAAACATTAAACCAGTCATTCCTTCCCGGATCCCTGATTCCACTTAGTGAGAAAAAGTGCTAAGGGTCTGTATTAGTTTTCCATTTCTATGTAACAAATTACCACAAACTAGTGACTTAAAACACACACACACACACACGTAATCTTTTATGTATAAATGTCTATAAATATATATTTATATAAATATATTTACATTTACATAAAATATAAATTATTTTTTCTATTATACATATACACTTATGTACATGTATGAATGAAATCTTACAGTTTCTGTAGGTCAGGAATTTGGGCTTACTGCTTACTATAAGTCTTCAGCTTACCGTATCACAAGGTTGAACTCAAGGGTTCAGCTGAGCTGTACTCTTATTTGGAGGCTTGACTAAGGAAGAATTTGCTTTCAAGCTCATTTAGGTCACCTGCAGAATTCATTTTCTTGTGGCTGTATGACTAAAGGCCCACCTTCTTACTGGCTGTTGGCTAGAGACCACCCACAGTTCCCTGCTGCATGGCCCTCTCTGTGAATAGTTCACATCACAGCAGCTTGCTTCTTCAAGGCACAGGGCATCTCTCTCACTGAAGTCAGATGACATGGAATTTTATATAATGTAGTGTAATCATGAGAGTGACATACCCTTATCTTTGTCCATCCTATTGGTTAGAAGCAAGTTTGGAGTTCTGCCTGTACTCAAGGTAAGGAGGCTATACATGGGTGTGACTCATTGAGGAGCCCCTTAGGGTTTGTCCACAACAGTGATCAAACCCTGGGTATTTGTGATAACCTCTGCCTCTGAGTTGGTCATTGTTTTTAAACATTTTCAGTGGACTGAAGAAAAACATTTCTTTGATAGAGAAAAATACATGATGAGTGTATTAATGATGGTCACTTGGACTGTTAGGGCTGCTATAACAAAATATCATGGGCTAGATGGCTTAAAAACAATAGAAATGCATTTCTCACAGTTTTAGTAGCTAGAAGTCCCAGATCAGGGTGCCAGCACAGTTCTGGTGAAGGCCCTATTCTGGGTTGCAGGCTGCCAACTTCTCACTGTGTCCTTATATGGTTGAAGGGGCAAGGGAGATCTCTCAGGCTTCTTTTATAAGGATATTAATTCATTCATGAGGTTAAAATCCCCCACACAGAGATTCAGATCCTTCTTTCACAAACGCTGAAAATGAATTGATTTAAATGGCCATTCTTACTCTCACTCCATGGCTCCACGACAGGGGAAATTACATAGCCCATGACTTTTTCCCCAGCCTCACCATTAACTCTAATGGATTACTCAAGGAAAGTGGTGAATGTTCACAGCTTGATTGAAAACTAACCAAAGCCAGAATATGACTACAGGGCTCATCAGTGAATCATGCCCTTAAATTCTTGAGTGGTTGTTACATCTATCATTGTTTTATATATTGATATTGTGCATTCTCTTATGTAATGGCCTAAATATTTTCTTTTAGCAGAATTCTCATGCTATTTCTAACATTAAAAGAAGCATCCTTTCACACATATCTCAACTACCACATTTAGATTTCACTAAAATTTTTAAATATACTGATACTTATTTCTGTGTACTCTATACTCAGCCAATGATGTCTTATTTATCTAATTGTTTTGTTTTTTAGCTGTGTATTACAAAAGTTTTTCAAACATTTAGAAAATGCAGACAGTTACATAATTAAATCCATAAGCCATCACTCCAACAATTATCAACATCCTGAACTTCTTATTTTATTTATCACTGAGATTTTTTCCTGAAGTGTTAAAAAGCAAATCCCAGATATCAAAGAATTTCATCTGTAAATACTTAAGTATATGTTTCTAGTAGATAAGGATGCTTGTAACACATAACCACAATATCATTATCACATCCAACAAAATAAAGTTAAAAGTAATTTAATTTATCTAAAATCCATTGCATTTTCCCCAATTGTATAAAAATGAGTTTTTGTTTTGGGGTTTTCTTTTTTTTGGTAGTTGTTTACTCAAGTCAGGATCCAAACAGGATGACCAACTTCCTTTGATTGATGTGTATATTAGGGCTTTAAAAATTTACAGCAGCCCTCCCTCATTTTTGGTTCCCTTTACATGTCAAAACTGGGATATTGGTTTTCAAGAATGTCTCTGATTCTTGATTTGAATTATTGAATCTTCATGGAGTCATTTAAAATGATCCTTTCTTCCTCGTATTTCCTTTCTTTCCTTGTAAAGTGCTATCAGAGGCTTGATTGTATTTTAGCAAGAGTACTTCACATGGAATGCTGTTTATTGCTTATTGCTTCACATTGGGAGGCACTGCATTTCTGGATATTCACTTTTAGTGATGTTAAGATTTATTATCAGTGTGTTCAGGTAAAGTCACCCTCACTCTTTTTAGAGTTTCCCATCAACTTGTCTACGAATGGTTTAGCAGCCATTGATTATTTATGTATATATCCATTATTTCCTTTGGTGTTTGAAAATGATAACCTTTTAATTCTACCTTTTCTTCTCCTTTCTTTAACTGTGATTCTTCTATTATAAAAAAAAAAGTGTTTCTTCCATTAACTATTTGGTTAGCCTGAACTATATCTACAAAAAAAGATAGAATAAACACTAGAGTCTTTTCCTATATTTATCAATATTCAAAACTATGAATTAGCACTGTAGCAAACTTTAGAAATATCCAAGTTTTTTGAACATCAGTATGAACTTACAGATTTTTATGTATGTGATATGCTTCAATTACTTCAATCACTATTCTTTCTGGTGTTCAATTGTCCCACATTTGGACGGTAGGAGTCCTTCAAGTTGACACCTATTTCATTCTGCAAAGACCCCACTAATATTTGACAGATTTCTTGCATTCAGTACAAAGATATCTCAGGCTCAACTTGGCCTGAAACATTAGCCGATGTTTCCTTCCCCAGATCTGTAATCGACATTTTCCCCAAAGAACCTTGGTTTTAGTAGAAAATTGTATTTAGAGAGCACAATCTGGAAGTCAGTGTTCCTTTGTATTTTTTTACATTAGCCTTTATTATATATTTTGCAATAAGTAGGGTGGGTATGCACAAATAATAAAATAAGTAGAAATATATTGTGTCAACTGTACTGTAAAATTTACTCTAAATCTCATGGAAATGAACTTTAAATATTCAGCTTGGGAAAGGGCATTATATTTATTTTAATTGGTTGATAACACAGAGACCCAAGGCTTCCATTTTTCTAGGACATAGTTATTTCAGCTGTTGCTTATATTACACAGCTGTCCTTAGAATTTTCCATTTTCTATGCTACAACACGAAGCCAGATATTTCCAACAGTTCCATTGTCCATTCTCCCCAGTGACTATACAAACATCCTGCAAATGGTGTGACCTAGCACACTGCAAACACATGGATGCAACAACTAACCAAGAAACTGCTATAGTCTGACTCACTGTTTATAATAATTTGTTGTCAATGACAAATATGGATCAGCACATGCGGGAGAGTAATTAAAATTAAAGAGAGAGACATCATTGAAATAAAATGTGTGAGAGAAGAGCAAATATTTCTGAATGTAATTAAAAGTGGTATGTGCTCTAGATTTAAATAGCTGAAGGAAATTATCAACTTTTCAGAGGTTGCATACCAATATCTTCTTCAAAACCTGAACACATGAGCAATCTGAGCCAAGAGAAAGAATAAGGAATGAATGGGCTTCCTGGACAGCACTGTAACCCTCTGTGGTCTGGTACATTAACTGTTCTAGTGCACTATGCATTCAACTGCAAGTCCATGATGGCATACAAACTAATGTGCTAGGAAAAATTTTATAGGGACCTACATGAATTCATATTGTACTTACATCACCCTCCAGTTACCAATTGCACATGTCCTCATTCATCTTACAGAATCATGTGCTGTAAAAAAACACACTGGGTTTAATTATCCATATGTATTAACCATATGGACAGGTTAAGGCTTGAGCTCACCATTTCCTTTGGCAGAAATGCTTCAGATTTTCTATTCATAGGATGAGAATAAATAGATATACCTAAAGGTTTTCATCTAATTTCCCATCTGGTATATTTCTATAATGAGGTGTGACTATGATGTTATCCTTTGGGTAGTAGTTGTGGGACAATATTTCATGCGAAAGAGAGCTAGAATGTCTTTCTAGCAGGCCTAGTAATAAAAATCCTCTAGCATTCTCCTGCCATATAATGAATTGCCTACTTTTTATTAAATAAACTTTTGTTGAAAGGGTGAATTAAAGAATAAAACTCATTAATTAAAAGCTATTATTATCAGCCCCCAGTGTATTACTCTGTTCAGTTTCTTTTTTAAAAAATTGAACTGTAGTTAATAGACAATGTTGTGTTAGTTTCTGGTTACAGCAAAGTTTCAGTTATACATACAGGTATACATTATTTTTCATATTCTTTTCCATTACAGTTTATTACAAGATATTGAATATAGTTCCCTGTGCTATACAGTAGGTCCTTGCTGTTTACCTATTTTATATATAGTAGTTTGTATTTGCTAGTCCCAAGTCCCTAATTTATCCCTCCCTTTGGTAACTGTAAGTTTGTTTTCTATGTCCATGGGTCTGTTTCCCCCAGGGAGGGAAACATTTGTGGCAGCCATTTGGGGGATCTTGTTGCACTATGCTGACATTGGTGCTGGAAAGCACTCTTATGGAAATATCTCTCTAGGCTATTAGCTGGGGGCTTGTCCCATCCTCCAGTGAACCTATAGCAGCTGCACATGCCAAACATGCAACCAGCCATGCTGAGGTCCTGCCCCGCCTACCAGAGTGTCTGCAACTACTGCGCAAGGCAGGGCCTCACAGCCAGCTGGGACAGGGGCCAGCCACGTGTACCAGCCCACCCACAGTAGCTGGCTCCACCACAGCAGAAGGAGGCATGCAGCTGACATAGGGGACACCACTAGAAGTTCTAGCTCTGGTGACCAGAGGGGAGCATGCTGCTGGACCCAGAGGACAGCTTCATGAGGCCACTTCTCCAAGACTGGGAGATGCAACAGACCTACATAATACATAGAAATAAACACAGAGAATTCAGCAAAATGAGAGACAGAAGAATATGTTCCAAACAAAAGACAAGATAAAACCTCATAAAAAGAGCTAAACAAAATGAGAAAAACAATCTAATCAATAAATAGTTCAGGAAAATAATCATAAAGATGCTCACTGAACTTGGGAGAAGAATAGATGAACATAGTGAGAATTTCAACAAAGATTAAAAACAAAAAGGGACCAATGAGAGCTGAATAATACAATAATTGAAATAAAGAATACACCAGAAGGAATTAACAGCAGATTAGGTGATACAGAAGAATTCATGAGCTACTTGGAAGATAGAATAGTGTAAATCACCTACCGGAATGGCAGAAAAGAAAAATAATAAAAAACCAAGGATAGTTTAAGAGGCCTTTGAAACAACATCAGGCAAACCAACATTCACATTATAGGGGTCTCAGAGGAGAAGAGAGAGAGAGAGAAAGGGGCAAAAATGAATTTCACAAAATTATTGCTGAAAACTTCCCTAACCTAAAGAAGAAAACAGATAGCTGGGTCCAGGAAGCACAGAGTCTCAAACAAAATCCACAAAGACATCCACACTAAGACATATCATAATTAACATGGCCAGAGGTAAATATAAAGAGAGAATTTTAAGGGCAGCAAAAGAAAAACAAAGTGTCACACACAAGGGGACCCAAACACAAAGGAGGCAAGAATATACAATGGGGAAAACTGGACAGCACATGCAAAATAAACTGGACTACTTTTTCACACCATATACAAAAATAAACTCAAAGTGGAGTTTTAAATGTAAAGAAATGAAATGGAGATAAGTAATTTATCTGATAAAGAGTTTAAAAAACAGTAATAGGGATGTTCATGAAACCTGGAGAAGAATGGAGGAACTCAGTGAGAACTTCAACAAAGATTTAGAAAATATAAGAAGGAATAAATCAAAATGAATATAATAACTGAAAAAATAATCTAGAGGGAATCTTCTGTTTTAGAAGAACAGAAAAGCGATCTGGAAGATAGGATAGTGGAAATCAACCAATCTGAACAGCAAAAAAAAAAAAGAAAGAACTTTTTTTTTTAAATGAGGAAAGTTGAAGGCACCTCTCAGACAACATTAAACATACTAATATTTGTAGAAACTTTACAGGCCAGAAGAGAATCTCAGGGTATATTTAAATTGCTGAAAGTAAATAAATTAAAACTTTAATGTGCTACACCACATTAATAGAATGAAAGATAAAAATTATACAATCATCTCAATGGATGCATAAAAAGCTTAAACAAAATTCAACATCCATTTGTGTTAAAAACTCTCAACAAAGTGGGTATAGAAGGAACACATATCAACATAATAAAGGCCATTTATTACAAAGCCACAGCTAACATCATACTCAATGGTGAAAAGCTGAAAACACTTTCTCTAAGATCAGGAACAAGACAAAGATACTCACTCTCACCAACTTTATTCAACATAGTATTGGAAGCCCAAGTCACAGCTATTGGAAAAGAAAAGAAATAAAAGGAATCCAAATTGGAAAGGAAGAAGTAAAACTGTCACTGTTTGCAGATGACATAATACTTTATATAGAAAACCCTAAAGACTCCATCAAAATTATTAGAACTAATAAATGAATTAAATAAAGTTGTAGGATAAAAATAACTGACCTACAGAAATCTGTTCCACTTCTATACTCTAACAACAATCAGAAAGCTAAATAAAGAAAATAATCCCATTGAAAATTACACCAAAAATAATAAAATACTTAAGAATAAATCTAACCAAGGAGGTGAAAGACCTGTACTCTGAAAATTATAAGACATTGATGAAAGAAATGCTGTTATAAGACAGCAAATATGGGCTTCCCTGGTGGCGCAGTGGCCGATGCAGGGGACATGGGTTCGTGACCCGGTCCGGGAAGATCCCACATGCCGCGGAGCGGCTGGGTCCATGAGCCATGGCCACTGAGCCTGTGCGTCCGGAGCCTGTGCTCCGCAATGGGAGAGGCCACAACAGTGAAAGGCCCGCATACCACACACACAAAAAAATAAATAAATAAATTTTAAAAAGACAGCAAATACAAGTGAAAAGATTTACCATGCTCATGGATTGGAAGAACTAATATTGTTAAAATGTCCATACTACTCAAGGCAATGTATAGATTAAATGCAATCTCCATCAAAATACCAATGTTATTTTTCAAAACACTTGAACAAATAATTCTAAAATTTGTATGGAATCACAAAAGATCCCAAATATCCAAAACAATCTTGAGAAAGAAGAAAACAGGAGGTCTCACACTCCCTGATTTCAAACTATACTACAAAGCTACAGTAATCAAAACAGTATGATACTGGCACCAAAATAGACAAATAGATCAATGGAACAGAATAGACAGCACAGAGATAAACCCATATTTATATGGTCAATTAATCTATGACAAAAGAGGCAATAACATACAATGGAGAAAAGACAGTCTCTTCATTAAATGATATTGGGAAAACTGGACAGTACATGCAAAAGAATCAGACTGGACTAATTTCTCACACCATATACAAAAATAAATTAAAAATGGATTAATGATTTAAATGTAAGACCTGAAACCATAAAACTTTTCGAAGAAAACTTAGGCAGTAAGCTCTTGGACATCAGTCTTCACAATATTTTTGGGGATCTCTCTTCAGAAGGGGAAACAAAGGCAAAAATGAACAAATTAAACCAAATCAAACTAAAAACATTTTGCATAGCAAAGGAAACCATCAGCAAAACAAAAAGATGATCTATTGAATGGGAAAAGATATTTGTAAGTGATATGCATGATAAGGAGTTAATATTCAAAATATACAAAGAACTCATTCAACTCAAAATCAAAAAAGCAAACTAGCTGATTAAATAAAGGGCAGATATCCTGAATAGACATTTTTTCAAAGAAGACATATATATGGCCAATAGGCATGTTATAAACTATTCCATATCCTAAAAACTTTATGTTTAATATAACTTAAAAGTTAAATTAACAACTTAATTTGAATTTCTATACAGTGTAGATAGAAGACACAATGAGTGACAGTGTCACTTACACTTACTGCACTGGGAAATATTAACCATGGACAGTTCTGTTAAAACGTGTCATTTTGATATTGTGCTGTATCAATCAACTCACCCTTGAAAGCTAGAGTGCAGATATTTCTCAGTTCATTTGTCAGAGGTTACATGATATCTTTTTCCCCCCTTATATATAATCCTCTTCCTATTCCTATTTTTCTTTCAAAAGAGTTCCAAAGTTATTGTGGAGTATTTTTATTTTATTGTTTATATCTCCAACTAGTCACCATAGTGAAGCCCTGGTGATATTCATAGATTGTTGTTTCTCTTTGGTGGGGAAGAGTGAGTTTTCCAGAGGGAATAGTTACGTTCAAGGAGTATAAGACACATTAACAGTTATTAAAGTAATTTTATTTAGCTCTCGAATCTTGCATTTCCTTTAAGCTGTTTTCTTAGAAAAGTTTGCATCTTGCATTTGTAGCGGCAAACTAACTTTTCTCCCTGTCTTTCTTTGTCCCTGTTGTTATGAAATGCATTCTGTGCCTATCCAGCTGTGCTGGCAGTGTGTCAGGAATATGAGTCACTGCTTGATGTCCTCCACACACGAATAGGAACTAACACACACACAAAAATAAAAGGCATTGCTCTTGGATTCTGTTTACAGCCAAACATCAGGGAAAGAGGCAATCATGTGATTTTCAGTGAGGTATGATTAACTGTGTCTCTTTCTATTTGTCAGAGACATTGATATTTTTGGTTACCTGTAGTAGATCCAAGAGATGTACTTGGAAGAAGAAGAGAAACGGTCTTCAAGATATCTCTTGATTATATTTTAGCTAGAAAATCCCTTGACAAGGTTAGCAAACATTTTTATTAAAATGTCACAAAAGCAAAACATCTCTGAGAAAGTATTAAATAAATATGGGTTTCTCAAAGCCACCCAACCATTTGGTAACATATGTGAATATTTCTTTCTGTCCTTCAATCTCTTTTTATGTGTTGATTAGAATTATGAGTTCTGAGTCCCAGAGAGAATCTTATAAATTATGTGTTTACAGATAGGAAAATCAAGTTCCAGTAATCATAAAGTAATCTCAGCCCCATACAGATAAATTTTTTAAGAATCAAAGCTAGTATTCAATCTCATAACCAAGTTTACTGTGACTTCCCATACACTCCACCATAATTTCCCCCTCCCCTACTCTAATAATCAGCAAAGAAAATAACTTAGGGAATCATTGGTGGCAGTGTTTAGTTAGTCCTACGTTGTCTGATAATTAAATAAAATTATCAGGTGACCTACGTCACCAAGTTGCACTTGGATTGAGGTTGGTTAAACACCTGGGTTAAACAGTATGATGGCACTCAGAAGGTTCTAATTAAAGAACAATTGTACATCTTATTGCCAATACGAAGAACAGCAGATTCATAAACATATTCTCATGACTTGTTAATGAGAAAGCTTTAATAAAGCCAGTTGGCTGAAATAGTACTTTTTTCCCCCCTCTCTCTCTCCCTAAGGAGAAGGGTGAGAAAGAGTCCAAAGGCGAAGTGAATCTGAGGATGCAGTAATGCCACGTAGCTTCTCAGGAAAAAAAAAAAAAATCTCAGTCCACATCTTTCAGAAAAGTAATAAAAGCATAAATCTCATATTCTAAAAGTTCAAGAAATTAAGTTATTTCTGCACTGATCTCCAAATTGTAAGTCAGATTTATCTACTTTACTTTTATTACTTTATTAATTACTTTCTTAAAACAAAAAAGGAGCTCTAGTTTTGCCTTTTGTAATGTGTACAATGTTGCCTAGATGCAAAGCTAATTCCGTGTAAAGAATGGGGACATAGGTTCACTATGAGAACTATGTAGTTATGTAATTAAATATTTATGTGATGCATATTTTGTGTGTCGATAAATTTAATTCAATACAGAGTTCTCCTTTGAGAACTTAGTGTTCCTGCAAATAACAAAGACCGAAAAGCCTGCTATAAGCCCAGTTTTACTGATCATGTTAGAAATAATTAAACACCTGTCCTTTATTTGTGAGATCAGATGGTTATGTATTGTATTGTATATTGTATTGTATTGTATAACCAAGTGACTACTGTTAATTTTCTTCTGACTCTTTATAGGGCCCAAATGCTAATTCCATTTACTGAAGCCTCCATGGTTAAGGGTTCTGGAAAATTTCAAGAGCATACAATAAAAAACAGTGATGAACTAACTTAGGAATGCAGTTTTTCAAAGTCGTCATGAAAACAGCAAACCGATAAGAGACAAGAAAATGTTGTGAAGTATGGTGAAAATGTCCATCCTAGCAGAGGAGAAAAGGACAGTGGGCATTGCAGCCTTCCCTCTTGTCCTCCTTTACCCATATGATTCTTTTTCTCCAATTTAAGAGCGTGTGTTAGGAAGCTAAGAGAAAGGGGATGGCTTTCATGGGAGAAATGGAAAGAGACATGAAGGAAAACTGGGAGGGTGGGGAGAAGCAGAGAGGTGGAAGGGAGAATTCTAGAGCCTAGAGTAGCTATTGGCAATTGCAGGTTTTTGACCTGGGGTGAGAGGTATTTATTGCCTTTTGGCCTGGAGATAAGTTTAGCTTGAAAATGCTAAAAGATGAGGTTGGCACAAAGAGATTGAAACAGATAGGTCACTGCCAATAACTTATCTTCAACTATTTGCTCAAACACAAAGAATTAATGAACCTGTAAACATATTTATATATCTGTAAGTCTAGATCAAAAAAAAAAAAAACAAAAAAAAACAAGTGCTCAAAACTCTCTTTCCAATATGAAGTTTGTGTCATATTTTAGTACCTTCTCCCAACCAGGCCAGTCTGTCTCTTCCAAATGACTCACATTTATTTCAGATGATATGTTTGCTGCTGTTCTTTCCCAGACAACAGTATTACCACTTCTTAGAAACGTTATTTGGAGTTATATTTCTTCAGGTAGAAAGTTAGACAGAGATTATACAAACGGAGAAACACAATGTTATGTGAAAGGGGGCGGAAAAAATGTTATTTAATAAATTGCAGAGGACCGTCTGTTTAATTCCTTACATCTTCAGTAGTGACAAATGCGCTTCTGGGGAAAACCGCTCTCCTGTTTAGGAAAACTCTTTAATAGGCTTTGTAGTTATAGGAAACAAAGCATCTATAGGGAGAAGTTAAGAAAATACACAAATTCCCTATGTAATGAAGTAAAGGGTGTTAACCTTAGAGAATGTTTTGTTTTTGTTTGTACAATTTGTTATATGTGGATTTATACTGTGTCGTTGGTTAGTGGCATGGGGAGGCGGGATGATGAGCAGAGAACATCTTTCTGTTCTGAAGCCCTAGAGACATCAGAACAGGTCTGTACCCAAAGAGAGGGGCAGACACAAAAGAGCCCTCTTTTATAGAAATGGCTGAAAAACTTAAGAAACATGGTATCTATACCCAGTTTTAAATTATTTCATGTCCTGTACTGTGATTCTCCTCCATCAACTTCAGAGCATCAGTACGGTCTAATACACACAATAACCCTGTGTTAATGGGGACTTAATGATTTATGTCCGCATTTGGGACCAAGTGGTGTGGAGAAAAGGCAGCGACTGGCATGAACAGTGAGCGATGAGGCCATGGTCATTAAAAGGAAGCCAGGAGTTTAGAATGAGAGATAAGAGTGACCAAGAGAAAAGATATGTGTCCTGGTAAACTTCAGAATTATGGCAGAGGGGTCTGGACTTGCTACAGTTACATTGGATGAAAGAGGATTTGGAGACATTTGGATTACTAGGAAAATATGTTAAATTATTTCAGGATGTTGAAAAAATAAAATTAGAGCTTCCAAAATATATATAAATTATGTTTCTAAAGTAATGAACTTCCAGTGGTTTAGAAAGCAAATCATTTTCACCCAAGAGAACCCAGAGATGGGAGAAAAGAAGGGGTAACCAAAGAGAGAAGATGGCCTGTTGCCCATCTGAGGCAGACTTCGTACGGATGACTATGTTGCTAAAGGGAAAAGTAAGGGCTGGTTTATGGCAGCCTCAGCCTCAGCCATGCGCTTAGTTATATAAGAGTGAAAGGTCTGTACTGTCTTCAAGGGCATAAATAAAGGGCTACACATATTTGAAATTCATTTCCATATCTTTTTTTTAACACCTTTAATGGAGTATAACAGCTTTACAATGGTGCATTAGTTTCTGCTTTATAACAAAGTGAATCAGTTATACATATACATATATCCCCATAGTTCTTCTCTCTTGCATCTCCCTCCCTCCCACACTCCCTATCCCACCGCTCTAGGTGGTCACAAAGCACCAAGCTGATCTCCCTGTGCTATGTGGCTGCTTCCCACTAGCTATCTATTTTATATTTGGTAGTACATATATGTCCATGCCACTCTCTCACTTTATCCCAGCTTACCCTTTCCCCTCCGCATATCCTCAAGTCCATTCTGTAGTAGGTCTGAATCTTTATTCCCGTCTTGCCCCTAAGTTCTTCTGACCATTTTGTTTTTCTTTTTCTTTTTTAGATTCCATATATATGTGTTAGTATACAGTATTTCTTTTTCTCTTTCTCATGTACTTCACTCTGTATGACAGTCTCTAGGTCCATCCACCTCACTAAAAATAACTCAGTTTTGTTCCTTTTTATTGCTGAGTAATATTCCATTGTATATATGTGCCACATCTTCTTTATCCATTCATCTGTGTTGATGGACACTTAGGCTGCTTCCATGTCCTGGCTATTGTAAACAGAGCTGCAATGAACATTTTGGTACCTGACTCTTTTTGAATTATGGTTTTCTCAGGGTATATGCCCAGTAGTGGGATTGCTGGGTTGTATGGTAGTTCCACTTTTAGTTTTTTAAGGAACATCCATACTGTTCTCCATAGTGGCTGTATCACTTTACAT
Source organism: Kogia breviceps (assembly GCF_026419965.1). Lineage (NCBI taxonomy): Eukaryota > Metazoa > Chordata > Mammalia > Artiodactyla > Physeteridae > Kogia > Kogia breviceps. The sequence goes on along the minus strand of NC_081311.1, from coordinate 156,589,320 downwards.
TCCCACCAATAGTGCAAGAGGGTTCCCTTTTCTCCACACCCTCTCCAGCATTTATTGTTTGTAGATTTTTTGATGATGGCCATTCTGACTGGTGTGAGATGATATCTCATTGTAGTTTTGATTTGCATTTCTCTAATGATTAGTGATGTTGAGGATCATTTCATGTGTTTGTTGGCAATCAGTATATCTTCTTTGGAGAAATGTCTATTAAGCTCTACTGCCCATTTTTGGATTGGGTTGTTTTTTTTTTTTTTTTTGATATTGAGCTGCATGAGTTGCTTGTATGTTTTGGAAATTAATCTTTTGTCATTTGCTTCACTTGCAAATATTTTCTCTCATTCTGAGGGTTGTCTTTTCATCTTGTTTATGGTTTCCTTTGCTGTGCAAAAGCTTTTAAGTTTCATTAGGTCCCATTTGTTTATTTTTGTTTTTATTTCCATTTCTCTAGGAGGTGGGTCTAAAAGGATCCTGCTGTGGTTTATGTCACAGAGTGTTTTGCCTATGTTTTCCTCTAAGAGTTTCATGGTGTCTGGCCTTACATTGAGATCTTTAATCCATTTTGAGTTTATTTTTGTGTATGGTGTTAGGGAGTGTTCTAATTTCAATCTTTTACATGTAGCTGTTCAGTTTTCCCAGCACCACTTATTGAAGAGGCTGTCTTACCTCCATTGTATATTCTTGCCTCCTTTATCAAAGATAAGGTGACGATATGTGCATGGGTTTATCTCTGGGCTTTCTATCTTGTTCCATTGATCTATATTTCTGTTTTTTTTTTCCAGTACCATACTGTCTTGATTACTGTAGCTTTGTAGTATAGTCTGAAATCAGGGAGCCTGATTCCTCCAGCTCCATTTCTCTTTCTCAAGATTGCTTTTGCTATTTAGGGTCTTTTGTGTTTCCATACAAATTGTGAAATTTTTTGTTCTGGTTCTGTAAAAAATGCCAGTGGTAGTTTGTTGGGATTGCATTGAATCTGTAGATTGCTTTGGGTAGTAGAGTCATTTTCACAATGTTGATTCTTCCAATCCAAGAACATGGTATATCTCTCCATCTATTTGTATCATCTTCAATTTCTTTCATCAGTGTCTTATACTTTTCTGCATAAAGGTCTTTTGTCTATTTAGGTAGGTTTATTCCTAGATATTTTATTCTTTTTATTGCAATGGTAAATGGAAGTGTTTTCTTAATTTCACTTTCAGATTTCTCATCATTAGTGTATAGGAATGCAAGAGATTTCTGTGCATTAATTTTGCATCCTGCTACTTTACCAAATTCATTGATTAGCTCTAGTAGTTTTCTGGTAGCATCGTTAGGATTCTCTATGTAGATTATCATGTCATCTGCAAACAGTGACAGCTTTACTTCCTCTTTTCCAATTTGGATTCCTTTTATTTCTTTTTCTTCTTTGATTGCTTTGACTAGAACTTCCAAAACTATGTTGAATACTACTGGCGAGAGAGGGCAACCTTGTCTTGTTCCTGATCTTTGTGGAAATGGTTTCAGTTTTTCACCACTGAGGACGATATTGGCTGTGGGTTTGTCATATATGGCCTTCATTATGTTGAGGTGGGTTCCCTCTATGCCTTCTTTCTGGAGGGTTTTTATCATAAATGGGTTTTGAATGTTGTCAAAAGCTTTCTCTGCATCTATTGAGAAGGTCATATGGTTTTTCTCCTTCAATTTGTTAATATGATGTATCACGTTGATTGCTTTGCATATATTGAAGAATCTTTGCATTCCTGGGATAAACCACACTTGATCATAGTGCATGATCCTTTTAATGTGCTCTTGCATTCTGTTTGCTAGTATTTTTTTGAGGATTTTTGCATCTATGTTCATCAGTGATATTGGCCTGTAGATTTCTTTCTTTGTGACATCTTTGTTTGGTTTTGGTATCAGAGTGATGGCAGCCTCGTAGAATGAGTTTGGGAGTGTTCCTCCCTCTGCTATATTTTGGAAGAGTTTGAGAAGGATAGATGTTAGCTTTTCTCTAAATGTTTGATGGAATTCACCTGTAAAGCCATCTGGTCCTGGGCTTTTGTTTGTTGGAAGATTTTTAATCACAGTTTCAATTTCAGTGCTTGTGATTGGTCTGTTCATATTATCTATTTCTTCCTAGTTCAGTCTCAGAAGGGTGTGCATATCTAAGAATTTGTCCATTTCTTGCAGGTTGTCCATTTTATTGGCATATAGTTGCTTGTAGTAATCTCTCATGATCTTTTGTATTTCTGCAGTGTCAGTTGTTACTTCTCCTTTTTCATTTCTAATTCTCTTGATTTGAGTCTTCTTTTTTTCTTGATAAGTCTGGCTAATTGTTTATCAATTTTGTTTATCTTCTCAGAGAACCAGCTTTTAGTATTATTGATCTTTGCTATTATTTCCTTCATTTCTTTTTCATTTATTTCTGATCTGATCTTTATGATTTCTTTCCTTCTGCTAAATTGGGGGGGGGGGTTGTTCTTCTTTCTCTAATTGCTTTAGGTGTAAGGTTAGGTTGTTTATTTGAGATGTTTCTTTTTTTTAAAAGGTAGGATTGTATTGCTATAAACTTCCCTATTAAACTGCTTTTGCTGCATCTCATAGTTTTGGGGTCATTGTGTTTTCATTGTCATTTGTTTATAGGTATTTTTTGATTTCCTCTTTGATATATTCAGTGATCTCATGGTTATTAAGTAGTGTGTTTTTTAGCGTCCATGTGTTTCTATTTCTTACAGATTTTTTCATGTAATTGATATCTAGTCACATAGCATTGTATTTGGAAAAGATACTTGATACTATTTCAATTTTCTTAAATTTAGCAAGGCTTGATTTGTGAACCAAGATATGATCTATCCTCAAGAATGTTCCATGAGCACTGAGAAAAATGTTTATTCTGTTGTTTCTGGATGGAATGTCCTATAAATATCAATTAATTCCATCTTGTTTAATGTGTCATTTAAAGCTTGTGTTTCCTTATTTATTTTCATTTTGGATGATCTGTCCATTGTTGAAAGTGAGGTGTTAAAGTCCTCTACTATGATTGTGTTACTGTCGATTTCCCCTTTTATGGCTGTTAGCATTTGCCTTATGTATTGAGGTGCTGCTATGTTGGCTGCATAAATATTTACAATTTTTATATCTTCTTCTTGGTTTGATCCCTTGATTACTATGTAGTGTCCTTCTTTGTCTCTTGTAATAGTCTTTGTTTTAAAGTCTATTTTGTCTGATATGAGAATTGCTACTCCAGCTTTCTTTTGATTTCCATTTGCATGGTATATCTTTTTCCATCCCCTCACTTTCAGTCTGTATGTGTCCCAAGGTCTGAAATAGGTCTCTTGTAGACAGCATATATATGGGTCTTGTTTTTGTATCCATTCAGCCATTCTATGTCTTTTGGTTGGAGCATTTAATCCACTTACATTTAAGATAATTTTGATATGTATGTTCCTATTACCATTTTCTTAATTGTTGTGGTTTGTTGTTGTAGGTCTCTTCCTTTTCTTGTGTTTCCTGCCTAGAGAAGTTCCTTTGTAAGGCTGTTTTGGTGGTGCTGAATTCTCTTAGCTTTTGCTTGTCTGTAAAGCTTTTAATTTCTCTATCAAATCTGAATGAGATCCTTGCTGGGTAGAGTAATCTTGGTTGTAGGTTTTTCTCCTTCATCACTTTAAGTATGTCCTGCCACTCCCTTCTGGATTACAGAGTTTCTGCTGAAAGATAAGCTGTTAACCTTATGGGGATTCCCTTATGTGTTATTTGTTGTTTTTCCCTTGCTGCTTTTAATATTTTTTCTTTGTATTTAATTCTTTATAGTTTTATTAATATGTGTCTTGGTGTGTTTCTCCTTGGATTTATCCTATATGGGACTCTCTGTGCTTCCTTGACTTGATTAACTATTTCCTTTCCCATATTAGCGAAGTTTTCAACTATAATCTCTTCAAATAATTTCTCAGTCCCTTTCTTTTTCTCTTCTTCTTCTGGGACCCCTATAATTCAAATGTTGGTGCGTTTAATGTTGTCCCAGAGGTCTGTCTCTGAGACTGTCCTCAATTCTTTTCATTCTTTTCTCTTTATTCTGCTCTGCAGTAGTTAGTTCCAATATTTTATCTTCCAGGTCACTTATCCATTCTTCTGCCTCAGTTATTCTGCTATTAATCCCTTCTAGAGAATTTTTAATTTCATTTATTGTGTTTTTCATCACTTTGTTTGCTCTTTATTTCTTCTAGGTCCTTGTTAAACGTTTCTTCTATTTTCTCCATTCTATTTCCAAGATTTTGGATTATCTTTACTATCATTATTCTGAATTATTTTTCAGGTAGATGGCCTATTTCCTCTTCATTTGTTAGGTCTGGTGGGTTTTACCTTGCTCCTTCATCTGCTGTGTGTTTCTCTGTCTTCTCATTTTGCTTAACTTACTGTGTTTGGGGTCTCTTTTTCGCAGGCTGCAGGTTCGTAGTTTCTGTTGTTTTTGGTGTCTCTCCCGAGTGGCTCAGGTTGGTTCAGTGGGTTGTGTAGGTTTCCTGGTGGAGGCGAGTAGTGCCTGTGTTTAGGTGGATGAGGCTGGATCTTGTCTTTCTGTTGGGCAGGTCCCCATCTGGTGGTCTGTTTTGGGGTGTCTGTGGCCTTATTGTGATTTTAGGCAGCCTCTGTTCTAATGGATGGTGTTGTGTTCCTGTCTTGCTAGTTGTTTGGCATAGGGTGTCCTGCACTGTAGCTTGCTGGTCGTTGAGTGGAGCTGGGTCTTGGTGTTGAGATGGAGATCTCTGGGAGATTTTTGTCATTTGATATTACGTGGAGGTGGGAGGTCTCTTGTGGACCAGTGTCCTGAACTTTGCTCTCCCACCTCAGTGGCACAGCCCCGACGCCTGGCTGGAGCCCCAAGAGCCTATCTTCCACACAGCTCATAATAAAAGGGAGAAAAACAAAAGAAAGAAAGAAAGAAGAAGATAAAATAAAATAAAATAAAAGTAAATAAAATAAAGTCAGTAATATAAAAACTAAAAAATAATTATTAAGCAAAAAAAAATGTTTTGTAATAAAAAACAATCAAACAAAAAAACTGCACAGACAGAAGCCTAGGACAAATGGTAAAAGCAAAGCTATACAGACAAAATCACACACAGAAGTATACACATACACACTCACAAAAAGAGAAAAAGGGAAAAAATATTTATATATATATATCGTTGCTCCCAAAGTTCACCTCCTCAATTTGGGATGATTCATTGTCTATTCAGTTATTCCACAGATGGAGGGTACATCAAGTTGATTGTGGAGCTTTAATCCGCTGCTTTTGAGGTTGCTGGGAGAAATTTCCCTTTCTCTTCTTTGTTCGCACAGCTCCCGGGGTTCAGCTTTGGATTTGGACCCGCCTCTGCGTGTAGGTCGCCTGAGGGCGTCTGTTCTTCACTCAGACAGGACGGGGTTAAAGAAGCAGCCGATTCGGGGGCTCTGGCTCACTCAGGCTGGGTGGAGGGAAGGGTACGGATGCAGGGCGAGCCTGCAGCAGCAGAGGTCTCTGTGACGTTGCACCAGCCTGAGGCACGCCATGCGTTCCCCCGGGGAAGTTGTCCCTGGATCATGGGACCCTGGCAGTGGTGGGCTGAGCAGGCTCCCGGGAGGGGAAGGTGTGGAGATTGACCTGTGCTTGCACACAGCCTTCTTGGTGGCTGCAGCAGCAGCCTTAGCATCTCATGCCCGTCTCTGGGGTCCGCTCTGATAGCCGCGGCTCGCGCCCGTCTCTGGAGCTCCTTTAAGTGGAGCGCTTAATCCCCTCTCCTCGCACACCAGGAAAGAAAGAGGGAAGAAAAAGTCTCTTCCCTCTTTAGCAGGTCCAGACTTCTTCCCGGACTCCCTCCCGGCTAGCCGTGGTGCCCTAACCCCTTCAGGCTGTTTTCACGCTGCCAACTCCTCTCCCTGGGATCCGACCTCCTAAGCCCGAGCCTCAGCTCCCAGCCCCACCCGTCCCGGCGGGTGAGCACACAAGCCTCTCGGGCTGGTGAGGGCCGGTCGGCACCGACCTCTGTGCGGGAATCTCTCTGCTTTGCCCTCCGCACCCTGTGGCTGCGCTCTCCTCCGCGGCTCCGAAGCTTCCCCCTCTGCCATCCGCAGTCTCTGCCCACGAAGGGGCTTCTAGTGTGTGGGAACCTTTCCTCCTTCACAGCTCCCTCCCACTGGTGCAGGTCCCATCCCTTTTCTTTGTCTCTGGTTTTTCTTTTACCCTACCCAGGTACGTGGGGAGTTTCTTGCCTTTTGGGAGGTCTGAGGTCTTCTGCCAGCGTTCAGTAGGTGTTCTGTAGGAGTTGTTCCACATGTAGACGTGTTTCTGATGTATTTGTGGGGAGGAAGGTGATCTCCATGCCTTACTCTTCTGCCATCTTGAAGCTCCTCCCCACCATATCTTTTAACTCTTCGTAGATAAACATACTTGAAGACTGGGGAAATCTTAGAAATTTGAATCTTTGACCTTTAAGAGGAACAAACAAACTTTATGGAGCTTTATGTGTTACAAACAAAGAATCAACTAGTACGATGTTATCTCTCTAGATCTAGATTAAATGAGTAATTATTTTAATATGATTTTATGTAGCTGATTTGAATATGCATTAAGTTCTTCAAGGTTGGTTATATATTGATTCTCTTGGCAGCCTGGAGTGCCTAATGTTTAATAGGCACTTGAATAAATTTATAAATAAAATAATTCAAAGAAATCTTAATATGTGAATTACTCAGAATCTTTAAAATATTACAAAATACTCAGAAAAAAATATCTTTAGGTACTATAATTTGCTCAATTGATGCAAATAATATAAATACATAGGCATGTATTTACATTTAACATAGTGAGTGATCATATGTCCCAATAACATACACTTTTGAGAACTGCCTGTAAAGATTATGGCATAGATTTTCACTTCTTTTATTCTGAACTGAACCCTGCCATATTTTAAAAGTTCCCAAATTCTTTGTGAGAGAGAATTATGGGTCCTCTGAAGCATATAAAGTTACCCTAAGGTGTTGAAGAATACTTTTACTTTTGACTCTTATTCCCTGATGATTTTAATCCCAACAAAAGTGAAACTCCCCAGAATTAGAGTCTGAATCCATGAGGTCCCATTTTCACATCAACATTTTTGGTCAGAAACTAAAGGGGAGTGTATCACATCTCCAAACCTGAAATATATGTTTCATTTTCCATAAACTGTTCATGTTAAGGCTGCTATTTGAACACCAAGGTACCTGAAGGGTAAACTGAGGTTCTCTGTTCTCTTTTATTGTAGTTAGTCTGATAGAATATTGTGTGTGAGATGTATTACATTATTAAGAAAAAGTGGGTACATTTTGCTTTCAGTCAGAGATCCCCTTAAGTGATCAAATTCTTTCTATTTAACTCTATTTGTATCCACAGATGATTCGTTTGATGATCTTAGCTAGAACTGTGGGTCATGAAAACTGGAATAAGCATGTGAGATGTTGATTTTTGGAATGCTCATTCAGAACATTATTATGTGATGCAAAGCTCACAATATCAGTAAGACCAAATTGAATTCCTTTATACCAGGTGTTGCATTTTATCTGGGTTGCCAAAACATGACTATGATTCATATATATTTTTAAAATGTCTTTTCATCTTGTTTATCATTTCCTTTGCTGTGCAAAAGCTTTTAAGTTTAATTAGGTCCCATTGGTTTACATACACCCTGAGAAAACCATAATTCAAAAGGACACATGTACCCCCATGTTCATTGCAACACTATTTATAATAGCCAGGACATGGAAACAACCTAAATATCCTATGACAGATGAATGGATGAAGAAGAAGCGGTACATATATACAATGGAATATTACTCAGCCATAAAAAGAAACGAAATTGAGTTATTTGTAGTGAGGTGGATGGACCTAGAGTCTGTCATACAGAGTGAAATAAGCCAGAAAGAGAAACACGAGTATCGCATATTAATGCATATATGTGTAGGTAGAATGAATCGAGGTGGGGGTGGTGCCAAAGGGATGAAAGATCCAAGGAAAGCTGTTTGTTGCTGAAATCTGTAAGTGAAACTGCTTGAGTTTTGTGGTGGTTTTTGTCGTTTATAAAAAGGGTGAAGAGAGAAGAACCAGCCTCCACGTTTTGCCATCTCTCATTAACCTGAAACTCAGCTCCTGTCCGTCTTCTTCAAGACCTCTGGATTCCAGGAATCTTTCATATTTCCATGGTGTCCCCTCAATTTTCCTGTTCTCTTGATGCTGGCCTAGGTCTTGGCCCTAGTGTTTCTTGTATCACACAGTCAACAGAGGAGATGCTGTGCCCTCAGCATCTGACTCTCAGCTGCCGCAGGAATGCAGGAGGACAGTGAAGTATATGCAGTAAAGTAGGTAGAAAAGCAAAAGCTCACAATTCAGATCAAACTAAGTTTGAATTTCTTTTCACTCATTCATGTTGCAACAGGTCAAATGAATTTATATATCTGAGCCTCCTTTTGTTTTTTTGATGGTAAATAAGATAATTTATGTAAAACACTTAGTATGGTACGTGGCACATAACAAGCACTCATTAATTTTGTGGGAGGTGATAGATGAATAAAATTATTACTATTATTATGTTATTATTATTATCATCATTTAGATAATATCTAATCTAATTCCTCATCTAATGAAGCAATCTCTTCTACAATTTAATTTCTAAATGACTTAGCCAAACTTTTCACTAAGCATTTTTATTGTTGGAAATTTACGGCACAATTTGCTCTGCCCGACTTACACTCTTTGACTCTGCCCACTGCTGCCACATGGGATTGATATACTTATCTTAAAACACAAACATACACATACCACATTTATTTAACATCATGTGTGTACTTGGTCATGAGCTAGGGATACAAGAAATGAGACAGACGCGATACTTTCAAGGGGCTTACAAACTAGTAGTCAGAAAAAAAATGAAAGTATTATAAACACTAGGACAGAGTATAACAGAAGGACAAATACTGTATGATTCCACTTATATGGGGTATTCAAAATAGACTCATAGAAGCAGAGAATACAATACTCGTTGCCTAGGGTTTGGGGAGTGGGAGAAATGGGACATTGTACTGAACAATGTAAAGTTTCAGTTATGCGAGGTGAGTAAGTTCTAGAGATCAACTGTAAATCAGATTACCTATAGTTAATACCATGGTGTTCACTTCAACATTTAAGAGGTAAATCTCATGCTAACTGTTCTTACCACAAAAAAAATAATAATAATAATAAAAATTTTTAAAAATTTCATTTAAAAAAAACCCAAGAACCACAGGGGTGGTCAATTATCAGAAAGTTGTTCTTAAGGCAGATAATGATTAAGTTGCATCTTGGAAGATAAATAGGATTAGTCCAAGTAGGACTGGACAAGATAGTTTGTCATGACAGGATCAGAGAACAGAGGGAATGGGCACAGATAAGGCCAGGAGGTTTAACAGAAGTCTTACCCCAGGGAGATGTATATGGCATGCTAATAAGTTTGGACACTTTTGCCTAAAGCAATAGAGGAAGATGGCCTCATTTTAAGCTGGAGAGATTCATGTTAAAATTTCAAAATGTCATTCTGCAGTTGTGTACAATGAATTGGAAGGAGGCCACTAATAAAGACGGAACCATTTAACCAGTTGGAAGTTTGCTTCAATAATTTCTGGCAACACTGTGGTTCTCGAGATAATGACCTCTGTTCTCCACAAGACCACAAATGCAAAATGAGCTTTCATGATTTTTTATGCAATTAAATCATACCATCACTCATAAGGAAGCAACAGTCAATTAAAACCCTAGGTATTTTTTATATAATTGAAGACTCACTATTCTCTATTAAAGCAGTTGAATTGAACATACATTTATATCATCTCTTAATTTTGTCTGTTGTTCCCACAATCAAGATCTATTTTTCCTTAATTCCTGCCAGAGTTTAGGCTGTTCAAAATTTTCAGAGTGGCATAATATGTCTTTTTAAATTATTATCATTTTATTGTTAATTTAGCATTTATTAATCTTTAACTGGAAAGAAATTGGGTGAGAGAAGCTGTTACCATGCAAATTAATAAAAGTGGCAGAAAAGACTGGAATTCAAACCTTTGACCCAGGCCCTGTATATCATTAACTACATGACAGTTTTCACTCTGTGCAGTCCATTCCTGCACAGGTAAGTTATGTTATAAAAGTCGCTAATTTTCACACTGTCAGCTGAAAAGAATTTGGTTAAAAATATGTGAATTAGAATAGGGAGAATTAAAATCGCACACATTTCCCCATGGAAAATTACCTTCCTTTTAAAATATGATAAACTAATCTTTTCTGATTCCGTGGGAAAATATTAGGTTCATTAGTAAAATTTGAATAGGGGGTACTTTGGCAGGCAGAGGAGGAAATTTAAAACCAAAAACTAGTAAGGAAAGAGCATTAGAAATGCAATACTGACCAAATTCAGTTCAAGAAGGTTCTCATTAACATTATCTATTCACAATAAAACAGGTGTTCCAGACTTCATATGCGTAGAGAACAAATGAATTTGGATTTTCGTATCCAATGGCCAAAGGTTTTCAAATTATATTACCCACACTCATAAGCATATTTGAAAAAAGAGGTTATTATTAGAATTGACATCTTTTACAGATTTCTAACATTGTAAGAACTGTAAAAAGGCTTGTTGTTGACTTGATGTGTGACTAAGTTGATGTGTTGGCTAGTTCTCACTTGGAATAGTAGCATCTAGTGGTTTTCATTAAAACTATAACAGTAGTAGTAAAGTTGTTATTTTTCTCTTGGTTGCCCCGTTCATACCACTCTCATAACTACCTCATGCTCATCCTTCCAACAAAATAAAAGGTATTATGTTGTGACTTCCGAGACCATTGGACCGATCAGAAAAATATGTCTTGGCATGACCATTAGTCTTATCCACGAGGCAACAAATTGCATGCAGCAGCAATGTAGGGCACCAAAAACGTTTGTGAAATAACGATTTTTGATACTTTGAAAATTGTTGAACTTGTTTTTATGCCAAAAGTCAGAACATTTTGATTCCTTATAATTACTGTATAATTTAGGTTTGTTTCCTTTTTTGATTTTAAACCAAAGCAGGGAAAACCATAATCTTTTCAGTACTGAGCTGCAAAATCTCTTTTTAGCTGTTTCTTTTCCCTGTAATACTATTCAACTTATAAAAAATGACTAAATTTGATGGCCGTTTAAAATCACAAAAGAAATATCAATTCTAAAATTATTTTCATCTTCTGGTAAGAATGACACACATAAGCTGAGCTGAATAATCAATTTTGTGATTTTTATGGCTGCCCATGAAGAACATATTTTAGGCTTTCTACTGCTTTTTTCCTTTGTCTAATACTGATTGACCTAATTATGACTTAATAGAGGAGGGTTTTTTCCCCTTGATTTAACCCTCTATTCATTTTTTGCAGGTAGATTGATTATAATGGGCAGATAAACTTCTTGGAAATAGCAGCATTTGTCATCTAAGGACCTCTTTGTTAGTAAAACCAATCTCCCAAGATACATATTATTGATTCCATGGAGGAACATACCATATAAATCTCCATTTTCTGCAAATGGCTCTGTGTTCTGGGGGGTGTTGATTATTGGATTAAAATCAGAATTTGTGATAGAAATTATATTTTACTTGCAATGAGTGACATCTGATAAGCAAGGCTGTAGTCATCCTAGAAAATTCATAGGTAGATGTCAAAATGATGGTTTACTTATAAAGCTCTGTTCCTAGATCAATGTGATTTATTAAAGGTTCAGAGCAGTATCTGAGAGGATTAGAATGAACCCCAAGTCTTAACAGCATTTAAGGGACTGGGCTGCAAAATTGTGCCACAGAATTTTATCTGTATTCAGAGTGGACAAGTAGTTTGCCTATTGTTATTTTGATAACTCAGTCCTAAATGGCAAGTTAATGAATTATTAGGGCCTAAGTCACATTATAAATTATACATCAACTTTAAAATATCATTAAACAGATCTTCTAAATCTCAAATGGATCCACCAAGAGTTTTTAAAATCTTTCTTTGAAATATTCTTCTACTTTTCTGATCCAGGTTAAAAAATAAAAAGTCATATTGACTAGGACATTTATTTGGAAGTGATAGTATATGGATAAGCATATAAATAAAGGTTCCTGGAAATATTAACTTTTTGTAATGCCTGTGTTATCTCAGACTTAGCTGTAAAACTATAGTTCCAGTTTATAAAGAGATAGAAAAATGTTCAATATTATAGGTTAGTAGTAAGTATGTAAACTTCACAATCTATAGCTTCTTGAGTCATAACTACTATTTATAGCTTTTATATACTAAGTTAAGTTTTCTCTTTTTCCATGCAACCAAACTGATTTTTAGAAGGTTGGGTTAAAAGAACTCTGATGTATTCTTTGAGGTCACAGAATGAGTCGCCAACAGACAGGAGCCCGAGATGGGAACCAGTGGAGGACATTTTGCCAACTCTGATGAATTGTATTTAATTTTAAAGTCCATGTATCAAGGGTATGTTTTCTTTTAAGAACACTTACTTTGTAAATGTCACTACCATAGTTTGGAATTAAAAGTTTTTCCACATTAGTGTCTAGTGTCTTTCATCCTGAAGTAAGGCACTGAACATCTGTTCCTCAATTTAAAAACCACCCACTATTTTTTACAACTTAGAAAAAGTCCACATTCTTAATTCTTTCAAGATTTCCCCATTGTCTGTCTGCAACCTACATTCTCAATCAATTTACTCCTAAAAATTGGAGTCAAACATATGTATTATCAGATATTTATGTACATTCCATGTACAGTTTTTCTCAATAGTAACATAATGCAAACCCACGGACAATTCATGACCAGGATATTGACATTAATATAGTCAAGATACAGTCAAAATCTGTTTGTAGTATTCCCTTATCCTATTGATGTTTATAGAGTCTGTAGTGATATATTTCATGTCTGGTATGGTAGTTTGTGTCTTTTCTCCTTATTTATTTGTCACTCTTGCTGGAGATATCAATTTTATTAATATCTTTGAAGAATAAGATTTTTGTTTCACTAATTTTTCTCTATTTTTTTGTTTTCAGTTTCATTGATGTCTATCTACCTTTACTATTTCTTTCTTTCTACTTGCTTTGGGTTTATTTTGCTCTTCTATTTCCAGATTCTTGAGATTAGGTGATTGATTTGTGACTATACCTCTTTTCTATGATTATATATATATATTTATACATTTATTTAATTTGGCTGAGTTGGGTCTTTGTTGCTGTGCGTGGGCTTTCTCTAGTTGTGGCGAGTGGGAGCTATTCTTCGTTGCAGTGCACAGGCTTCTCATTGCGGTGGCTTCTCTTGTTTCGGAGCACGGGTTCTAAGCATGCAAGCTTCAGTAGTTGTGGCTCATGGGCTCTAGAGTGCAGGCTCAGTAGTTGTGGCGCACGGGCTTAGTTGCTCTGCGGCATGTGGGATCTTCCTGGACCAGGGTTCGAACCCGTGTCCCCTGCATTGGCAGACAGATTCTTATCCACTGTGCCACCAGGGAAGCCCCTCTACGATTATATTTTTAGTGTTATAGATTTCTCAGCAATTGTCTTTTATATTACAAAGGATCATTCCAGCATACTCTTGACATCGAAAATGTTCATCAATAACAGAAGTATTCTTGTCTTAAGTGCTCCTAGCATTGTATATCTAATTCTTCACAACACCTAAATGACACATTTATTGCTATACATCAAATTAAATATTTACACATATTTGAGAAAAACATTGATTAATGTCTTTCTCTCCCACTGGACTGTAAGCATATCAAATTCTATATTTACTGCATGCTAGTTTGATCAATGTCTTTATTTCCCACTAGACAGTAAGCTCCATAAGGTAATGGTTTGTTCACCATGCTTGGGATTTAATTTGTGCCAATTAGCTTTCACAGAGTAGAAAAACAAATATCCTAATTCTGAAAACATGAGAACTCATAATTGGCTAAATTTGACAGAAACCATCATCAAGGATATGTGCCTCTTAAAATTACTTTTACTCTCTCTTATGTTCTGTTCCCAGTATGATGGTGGCTGGCAGACCAGCCAACTCTGTTCTGGCCACATACTCCCATTCCTACCCTTTCACCCATATCTCATTTGAAATAACATATTCTACCAAGATTTGGATCTAATGGTCACCAGACACCCCAAAACTGTCTCTTGTTAAGTTTAAAATAGGCACTGTAAATTCTAATGTTGGGAAGAGAAAAATTTTTTAATAAACTCTTTTTCCCCCAAGAATATGTTTGAGGTAACCAAAATCAAGTGGGATAGAGTGAGCTGAATTTTATCATAGGAATCAGAATCCCATATTATGAATGTACATTAAGTATGTACTTCTGCATCATTATTGCCTGAGCACTGGCTAAGTTATTAGCAGGATATTCAGAAATGAGTTACAGTGGGCATAGGTGAGAATATAGATAGTTTTGTGTTTGATTTTCCAATACATGCCCCATTTTTCTCTATTATTTATCTTTCTTCTTGCATTCTTTTCTTTTCTTTCGACTACAGTCTTGGGCTAGATTGTGGTATTTTGGGGGATATTGTGCAACATACCAGGTACTTCTAAATAATTAGCAAGTCTAGGAAACTGTTTTAAGTGTGGAACTATTTATAAGTAAGGATAGGGGGAACAAAAACATTTACAGACGATATTAGACTCTTCATTGTAAAATCTCCATTGTTCAATGTAAAGGAAATTTATTTGGGGAGTAGGCCTACCTAATATTTTTTAAGTTTCTAGGCAACTGTGTAGTGTAACCGCATCAAGTTCCCTTATGGTTTAAAGGAACTAATATATCTATATGACATTCTTCCTTGCTATCTCTTTCACCTTTGATAAGATTATTTTAATGCGCTATTTTTATTAGTAAAAATCTCTGAGCTCATCTTTGAGGTTCTGAATTTCCTCTCTGATTCCCACTGGATCTTGTTTATATTTCTAAGATTGTCAATTTTTTTAAAGTTATATCAGATGCATTTGTACTTATGTGTGGTGGGACTAAAGCCAGTGTTTCTCTTTCTCCAAACAGCTTCCTCCTCTCTGATCTCTCTTTTCCCTTCTTATTCATTCCTGTAGAAAGGACAAAATTTCTAAATGCATATTCAAGGACTGACAGAGACATGGGGCTTCCCCAGCCAAGATTATCATTTGATTCAACAGGCAAGCTAATAATTTTTCATCCCTCCAAACTGCTATTATTTAAAGGTATAATCAACATTATACAATTGGGGCAGAGTTATGAACATAAAGAGCATTCTATTTAGCTTTAATTTCTTACCAAAATGTTGTCGTCTTTGGGAGAAGCCATTCCAATTTATATTTCAACAGTTATAAGAGGACACCCTAGTTAACTAGCAGCCACCAAATTTTTTGACCTGTTCATGTGATGTTTTAGCAATCCTTAACAGAGACGTGGTTTGGGTGCCCTGTTTACTCTCGCCTTAATCTGGCTGAAGAGCACCAAGAATGTGATACCCATCTCTTCTTTTTTCTCCTTTATCTGCTACCTCTTTCCTACCTTACTTTCAACCTCTAAAGCTCTCCTTGCTGCCTCATCCCCTTTCTCTCTGTTGCATTTCTTTTTTTTTTCTTTTTTCTTTTGAGATGAAGAATAAAGAGATAAAGAAAATAAGGTGAAAGTAATGCCTCTTCTTTCTCCTGCTTCAATACATCCTCCTTATGGCTATTAAGCTATTTTTCCAACTTTCAATATAATCATTCTGTAACTCTGTACTTCTTTAAAATACCACCCAAAATCTTAGTGTGATGTACAAGGCTCTCCAAGTACAATAATAATAAGTTCATATGTCTATATTCCTCACTGAACTGAGAGTCTCACAGGACAGAAACTGTGTGGGAAGTGGGTACATGTGTGTGTTTATTTTCCCCCATGTTCCCAGTACTTAATTTAGTGCCAAGTACAAAGAAGACTCGTAATAATGATGGTTGAATAAGCAATCGATAGATAATTGTGTCTCCCTTTCTTAGCAGTATGTTCTCTTGGCTGTAAAGATGAGAAGCTCTTAATTCACTATTGTGACAAACATTAACAGAGAATAAGAAAAGCCTCCCTTTGGCCTCCACCCCAAAGTAATATGTACAAAATTTAATGGACGTTCTGAATAAAAAGTTCTGTCTTTATTGTGTAATTATGAGAGGTGATTTTAATGGTAAAATGTTCTCAAAAGCAGGAGATGAAGCCAGCAGTCTTGCAGAGCTGTGAAGGGGGGTATGCTCAAATGGGTGGATTTTGTTTCATAGTAAATTAAAGGTCAGCTATGTAGTTGTGTCTTAAAATGTCTTTTCATCGAGAAAAATCTTTATAAATAAAGAAATCATCCATATTTTGCTGTTTTAAATAACAAATATTATTAAACAACATTAAATATGTTTATGCTGAGAGTATTTTCACATAAGGTATGGTGAATATTTTCTATAATTCTTTTATATTTTAAATTTCGCAAATTACACTGGTAAATGTTCATAACTGTGGCATACAGTGTTTTCCTTTTGAAAGAAGGTAGAACTTACCTTGGGGAGAAAGTTAGAGGCAGCCAACACACCAAGTCTGATTCTCCAAAAATACATAAGTCATAGGAGGCCACCATGAAATTCTATGCACCCAATGTTCACTCTCAATTGTTCAAAAAGATGTTAAGGGCTTCCCTGGTGGCGCAGTGGTTGCGAGTCCGCCTGCCGATGCAGGGGACGCGGGTTCGTGCCCCGGTCCGGGAGGATCCCACATGCTGCGGGGCAGCTACGCCCGTGAGCCATGGCCGCTGAGCCTGCGCGTCCGGAGCCTGTGCTCCGCAACGGGAGAGGCCACGACAGTGAAAGGCCCGCGCAACGCAAAAAAAAAAAAAAGATGTTAAGATGATCAAAGATAAATACTGATCAATATGTGTGACTGTTATATTCACAAACAAGAGTGGAAAACTAAAAAGAGTAGAAAGCTGAAATTTAATGTAAAATTACTGACATAAAACAGCACGTGAAATACAAAAGACAATTATAAGTTATTTTCTGCACACTTTATTGCACACTAGCAAAAATCTAGTGGGCTCATCTGTCAGCTATCTGTTCAGGGTTCTTTTCTCTCTCTTCTTCAGTTGATAATTCAAAGTCTTCCTCTGCCAAATCCTGTGAGGCCGTAGAGAACAGGTTGATCTTAATTATGTGGTTTGATAATGGAACATTTGCTAGAAGACATTTTTTCCTTTGAATAATTAATTTAAGGATAATTATTGTTTCTATATTTCTCTTTAGAAACCACATTAAGTATTTTTCTGGGTACATTTGTATCAGAAAGTCTTCTAAAAGTTGGTGAGAATACAAAGAAGAATACATGAAGAATAGAAATGTTCTGTTAAAAATATGGAATTGATTTATTTAAACAGATGAAAAGAACTAAATCTTATTCATCAGCTAGGCCAATTGATGAGTAAGAGGGAGTAGGGCTAAGATAATTTGAAGGGTGTTAACAAAAAACACGGACAACAAATGTTTAGCATTATGCAAATGTTGACTGGGTAAAACAGCAACATACAGGATAAATTCTGGTTCTAATAAAATGGTATTTAGACAAAAACAATTGTAAAGTGATGGGAAAATCATTGCCTGAATTATTTGAACTTAACAAATAAGAAACAATGAATGTTTTAGCAGCTAGTGGCAAATGTAGAAAGGTCATATATGGAGACTTAATGGATTAGGCAAATCAAACCAAACTTTTTTCAGACATCATCTTTCACAATATCATTAAATCCTGACTCAAAAATTCTGAAAATTTTATTATATCTGGTTGCATATTTCATTCTGGAGAGATGTTTATAAATGGACAATATGTGTTTCTGTTGGGAAACTGACAAAATTGAATGATATAGGACAGGGCTTCTTAATCTGTTTGTACAATAACAGGATGTCCAAAATTATGTCAAATAGTGTCACAGAAATCTCAAACTTCACCACCCCCTAAAAGCATTTCAGAACAAAGTAAATCTTAATTCATTTTAATCATTTTTAAAAATCACTGGTATTCAGGAGGCAGGTCATTTAGGAAGATGGGTATCATGAAATAAAAGCAAACTCCAAAAGTTTAAGAATCACTGTTTTAGGCAATAAATATAACCATTGAATGAGAAATTTTGCTCATTGGTAAAAATTCTCCCAGTGATTTGGTTCATAGTAAGGCAGCACTCCCAAAGTCAGATTTCCATATTCCTAATGATACAGCAGGGTGGTTTGCTTTTGTTTTGTTTTGTTTTGTTTTGTTTTTATCCTTTCCAAAACCACTAATTGTAGGGATTATCTATTTCTTCTAAGTGAAATCAGATTTTAGCATTTGACAGTCCCACAGAATATAATGAGAATGAATGCAAAATGGGACAGTTTTGATTTTGGTTTAATAACATAAGAATACATATCATGTCAACTTTGGAACATTTACTATTCAGTTCCAAGCATGACACCTTGGAAAACATGAAGAGGAAAATAAGATGCATTCACATTTTAGTTCAATGATTTCAGTTAAATATTTAATGAGTCTGCTGTGAGAAAGGCACAATGCTGAGCACAGTGTGGATTGCAAAGAAAACAAAAATAATCCTTGGTAGATAGATGTTTATCAAACAGATGTAGACATAAAACATATTCATAAACTATGGTAGAGTGATAAGCAATATAAGTGACACAAATGCAGGCTCTTGGTAAGGAAAGTAATTAACTCAACACTAAGGCTGAATATTTCAGCATACAAAAATACATTTGGAAGGTGAGACATTCCATATGGCAATAATATAGTCAAATACTCACAGGTCATGAGTGGTTTACAGAATATTTCATGGCTCAGTTTGCCTGAAACACAATCAGTGTTGAAGCTAGATTGTGACCAGATTGTGGGAAACTTTAGAGGCTAAGATGAAAAGTGTGGACTTTATTCCATAGGAAAGCCAAGTGAATTTCTTAACAGGTGAGTGATACATGAAATATATGCTTTAGAGCAATTAATTTTTCAGAAATACACAGGAAGAGTTGAAATGGCTAAAAGGTGTAGGCATGGAGGGGGACCTTCAAGATGGCAGAGGAGTAAGATGTGGAGATTACCTTCCTCCCCACAAAGACATCAAGAATACATCTACATGTGGGACAACTCCTGCAGAACACCTACTGAATGCTGGCAGAAGACCTCAGACTTCCCGAAACGCAAGAAACTCCCCACGTACCTGGATAGGGCAAAAGAAAAAAGGAAAAACAGGGACAAAAAAATAGGGACATGACCTGCACCTCGGGGAGGGAGCTGTGAAGGAGGAAAAGTTTCCAGGCACTAGGAAGCCCCTTCACTGGTGGAGACGGGAAGTGGCTCAGGGGGAAGATTCAGAGCCATGGAGGAGAGCACAGCAACACAAGTGCAAAGGGCAAAGCAGAGAGATTCACACACAGAGGATCAGTGCTGAACAGCACTCATCAGCCTGAGAGGCTTGTCTGCCCACCCGCCGGGGTGTGTGGGGCTGGAAGCTGAGGCTACGGCATTGGAGGTCAGATCCCAGGGAAAGGACTGGGGTTGGCTGCGTGAACACAGCCTGGAGGGGGCTAGTGCACCACAGATAGTCAGGGAAAACGTTTGGAACTGCCTAAGAGTTAAGAGACCATTGTTTCAGAGTGTGCGAGGAGAGGGGATTAAGAGCACCAACTAAACAAGCTCCAGAGATGGGCGTAAGCCACGGCTACCAGCTCGGACACCATAGACAGGCATGAAACGCTAATGCTGCTGCTGCAGCCACCAAGAAGCCTGTGTGCAAACACAGGTCGCTATCCACACCTCTCCTCCTGGGAGACTGTGCAGCCCACTACTGCCAGGGTCCCATGATCCATGGACAAATTCCACAGGAGAACACACAGCACACAACAGGCTTTTGCAATGTCATGCTGGTCTCTGCTGCCACAGGCTTGCCCAGCATTCCTCCCTCCCACCAGCCTGAGTGAGCCAGAGCCCCTGAATCAGCCACTCCTTTAACCTCCTCCTGTCTGGGTGAAGAACAGACGCCAGATAGGGACCTAAATGCAGAGGCGGGGCCAAGACCAAAGCTGAACCCTAGGAGCTGTGCGAGCAAAGAAAAGAAAGGGAAATCTCTCTGTGCAGCCTCAGGAGCAGCAGATTAAATCTCCACAATCAACCTGATGTACCCTGCATCTGTGGAATACATGAATAAACAACAAATCATTCCAAAACTGAGGTGGTGGACTTTGGGAGCAACTGTAGACTTGAGGTTTGCAATCTGTGTCTAATTTGTTTCTAGTTTTATGTTTATCATAGTTTACTATTTAGAGCTTATTATCATTGGTAGATTTGTTTATTGATTTGGTTGCTCTCTTCCTTTATTATTTTATCTATCTATCTATCTATATATTTCCCTTTTCTCTTTTTGTGAGTGTGTATGTGTATGCTTCTTTGGATGACTTTGTCTGTATAGGTTTGCTTTTACCATTTTTCCTAGGGTTCTGTCTGTCCATTTTTTAAAGTATAGTTTTAGTGCTTGTTACAAATGGTGGATGTTTTTATTGGTTTCTTGCTCTCATTTTTAAATTACTTTTTTAGTTTTTATTTAAATAATTTAAAAATATTTTTTATTTTAATAACTTTAATTTTCTTTCTTTTTTTTAATCTCCTTTCTCCCTTTTCTTCTGAGCCGTGTGACTGATAGTGTCTTGGTGCTCCAGTCAGGTGTCTGGCCTGTGTCTCTGAGCTGGGAGATCCGAGGTCAAGACATTGGCCCACCAGAGACCTCCTGGCCTGCCATAATATCAATCAGTGACAGCTCTCCCTGAGATAGCCATCTCACCTATAAGACCCAGCTCCACTAAACGACCAGCAAGCTCCAGAGTTGGAAAACTCATGCCAAACAACTAGCAAGACAGGAACAATATGCTACCCATTAGCAGAGAGGCTGCCTAAAATCATAATAAGTTCACAGACCTGACAAAACACACCACCAGATGATGTCCTGCCCACCAGAAAGTCAAGATCTAGACTTATCCACCAGAACACAGGCACCAGTCCAATCCACCAAAAAGCCTACACAACTCACTGCACCAACCTTACCCACTGGGGGCAGACACCAAACACAATGGACACTACAAACCTGCAGCCTGTGAAAAGGAGACCCCAAACACAGTAAGTTAAGTAAAATGGGAAGACAGAGAAATACAAAGAAGATAAAGGAGTAAGGTAAAAACCCACCAGACCAAACAAATGAAGAGGAAATGGGCAAGCTACCTGAAAAAGAATTCAGAGCAATGATAGTAAAGATGATCCAAAATATTGGAAATAAAATGGAGAAAATACAAGAAACGTTTAACAAGGACCTAGAAGAACTAAAGAGCAAACAAACAATGATGAACAACACAATAAGTGAAATTAAAAATCCTCTAGAAGGAATAAATAGCAGAATAACTGAGGCAGAAGAGTGGATAAGTGACCTGGAAGATAAAAGAGTGGAAGTAACTACCTCAGAGGAGAATAAAGAAAAAAGAAAGAAAAGAATTGAAGACAGTTTCAGAGACTTCTGGGACAACATTAAGCACACCAACATTCGAATTATAGGGGTCTCAGAGGAAGAAGAGAAAAAGAAAAGACTGAGAAAATATTTGCAGAGATTATAGTTGAAAACTTTCCTAATATGGGAAAGAAGATAATAAATCAAGTCCAGGAAGTGCAGAGAGTCCCATACATGATGAAACCAAGGAGAAACATGCCAAGACATATTAATCAAACTACCAAAAATTAAATACAAAGAAAAAATATTAAAAGCAGCAAGGGAAAAGAAACAAATAACATACAAGGGAATTCCCATAAGGTTAACAGCTGAAATTTCAGCAGAAACTGCATAAGACAGAAGGGTGTGGCAGGAGACATTTAAAGTGATGAAAGGGAAAAACCTACAAAGAAAATTACTCTTTGTAGATCCAGAAAGGATCTCATTCAGATTCACCAGAGAAATTAAAAACTTTACAGACAATCAAAAGCTAAGAGAATTCAGCACTGCCAAGCCAGCTTTACTACAAATGCTAAAGGAACTTCTCTAGGCAAGAAACACAAGAGAAGGAAAAGACCTACAATAACAAACCCAAAACAATTAAGAAAATGGTAATAGGAATATACATATTGATAACTACCTTAAATGTAAATGGATTAAATGCTCCAACCAAAACACATAGACTGGCTGAATGGATACAAAAACAAGACTCTTATATATCATGTCTACAAGAGACCCACTACAGACCTAGGGACACATACAGACTGAAAGTGAGGGGATGGAAAAAGATATTCCATGCAAAGGGAAATCAAAAGAAAGCTGGAGTAGCAATTCTCATATCAGACAAAATAGACTTTAAAATAAAGACTATTACAAGAGACAAAGAAGGACACTACATAATCATCAGGGGATCCATCCAAGAAGATATAACAATTATAAATATTTATGCACCCAACATAGGAGCACCTCAATACATAAGGAAAATGCTAAGAGCCAAAAAAGGGAAATTGACATTAACAAAATAATAATAGGGGACTTTAACACCCCACTTTCACCAATGGACAGACCATCCAAAATGAAAATAAATAAGGAAACACAAGCTTTAAATGACACATTAGACAAGCTGGATTTTATTGATACTTATAGGACATGCCATCCAAAACCAACACAATACACTTTCTTCTCAAGTGCACATGGAACATTCCCCAGGATAGATCATATCTTGGGTCACAAATCAAGCCTTGGTAAATTTAAGAAAACTGAAATCTTATCAAGTATCATTTCCAACCACAATGCTATGACACTAGATATAAATTACATGGAAAAAACTGTAAAAAAATACAAACACATGGAGGCTAAACAATACACTACTAAATAACCAAGAGATCAGTGAAGAAGTCAAATAGGAAATTAAAAAATACATAGAAACAAATGACAATGAAAACATGACAACCCAAAACCTATGGGATTCAGCAAAAGCAGTTCTAAGAGGGAACTTTATAGCAATACAATCCTACCTCAAGAAACAAGAAACATCACAAATAAACAACCTAACCTTACACCTAAAGCAATTAGAGAAAGAAGAACCCCAAAGTTAGTAGAAGGAAAGAAATCATAAAGATCAGATCAGAAATAAATGAAAAAGAAATGAAGGAAACAGTAACAAAGATCAATAAAAGTAACACCAGGTTCTTTGGGAAGATAAACAAAATTGATAAACCATTAGCTAGTCTCATCAAGAAAAAAAGGGAGAAGACTCAAATCAATACAATTAGAAATGAAAAAGGAAAAGAAACAATGGACACTGCAGAAATATAAAGGATCATGAGAGATTACTGCAAGAAAATCTATGCCAATAAAATGGACAACTTGCAAGAAATGGACAGATTCTTAAAAAGGCACAACCTTCTGAGACTGAACCAGGAAGAAATAGAAAATATGAACAGACCAATCACAAGCACTGAAATTAAAACTGTGATAAAAAATCTTCCAACAAACAAGAGCCCAGAACCAGATGGCTTCACAGGCGAATTCTATCAAACATTTAGAGAAGAGCTAACACATATCTTTCTCAAACTCCTCCAAAATATAGCAGAGGGAGGAACACTCCCAAACTCAATCTACGAGGCCACCATCACCCTGATTCCCAAAACAGACAAAGAAGTCATACGAAAAAAGAAAACTACAGACCAATATCACTGATGAACATAGATACAAAAATCCTCAAAAAAATACTAGCAAACAGAATCCAACAGTGCATTAAAAGGATCATACACCATGATCAAGTGTGGTTTATCCCAGAAATGCAAGGATTCTTCAATACACACAAATCAATCAATGTGATACACCATATTAATAAATTGAAGGATAAAAAACCTATGATCATCTCAATAGTTGCAGAGAAAGCTTTTGACAGAATTCAACAGCTATTTATGATAAAAACCCTCCAGAAAGTAGGCATAGAGGGAACCTACCTCAACATAATAAAGGCCATATATGATAAACCCACAGCCAACATCATTCTCAATGGTGAAAAACTGAAACCATTTCCTCTAAGATCAGGAACAAGACAAAGTTGTACACTCTCACCACTATTATTCAACATAGTTTTGGAAGTTTTAGCCACAGCAATCAGAGAAGAAAAAGAAATAAAAAGAATCCAAATTGGAAAGAAGAAGTAAGGTCACTGTTTGCAGATGACATGATACTAAACATAAAGAATCATAAAGATGCTACCAGAAAACTACTAGAGCTCATCAATGAATTTGGTAAAGTAGCAGGACAAAAAAATTAATGCACAGAAATCTCTCACATTCGTATACATTAATGATGAAAAATCTGAAATTGAGAAAACACTCTCATTTACCATTGCAACAAAAATAATAAAATATCTAGGAATAAACTACTTAGAAGACAAAAGACCTGTATGCAGAAAGCTATAAGACATGGATGATACAAACAGATGGAGAGATATACCATGTTCTTGGATTGCAAGACTCAACATTGTGAAAATGACTCTACTACCCAAAGCAATCTACAGATTCAATGCGATCCCTATCAAACTACCAATGGCATTTTTCACAGAACTAGAACAAAAATTTTCATAATTTGTACGGAAACACAAAATTCCGAATAGCCAAAGCAAACTTGAGAAAGAGAAATGGAGCTGGAGGAATCAAGCTCCCTGATTTCAGACTATACTATAAAGCTACAGTAATGAAGACAGTATGGTACTGGCAGAAAAACAGAAATATATATAAATGGAACAGGATAGAAAGCCCAGAGATAAACCCATGCACATATGGTAACCTTATCTTTGATAAAGGAGGCAAGAATATACAGTGGAGAAAAGATAGTTTCTTGAATAAGTGGTGCTGGGCATACTGGACAGCTACATGTAAAAGAAAAAAATTAGAACACTCCCTAGCACCATTCACAAAAATAAACTCAAAATAGATTAAATAACTAAATGTAAGGCCAGATACTATTAAACTCAGAGGAAAACAAGGGCAGAACACTTCATGACATAAATCACAGCATGATCCTTTTTGACCCACCTCCTAGAGAAATGGAAATAAAAACAAAAATAAACAAATGGGCCCTAATGAAACTTAAAAGCTTTTGCACAGCAAAGGAAACCATAAACAAGATGAAAAGACAACCATTAGAATGGGAGAAAATATTTGCAAATGAAGCAACTGACAAAGGATTTTCTCCAGTATATACAAGCAGCTCATGCAGCTCAATATCAAAATACCAAACCACCCAATCCAAAAATGGGAAGAAGACCTAAATACACATTTCTCCATAGAAGATATACAGATTGCCAATGAACACATGAAATGATGCTCAACATCACTAATTATTAGAGAAATGCAAGTCACAAGTACAATGAGGTATCACCTCACACAGGTCAGAATGGCCATCATCAAAACGTTTACAAACAATAAATGCTAGAGAGGGTGTGGAGAAAAGGGAACCCTCATGCACTGTTGGTGGGAATGTAAATTGATACAGCCACTATGGAGAACAGTATGGAGCTTCCTTAAAAAACTAAAAATAGAACTACCAGATGACCCAGCAATCCCACTACTGGGCATATACCCTGAGAAAACCATAATTCAAAAAGAGTCATGTACCTCAATGTTCATTGCAGCACTATTTACAATAGCTAGGACATGGAAGCAACCTAAGAGTCCATTGAGAGATGAACGGATAAAGAAGATTTTTGGTACATGTAGACAGTGGAATATTACTCAGCCATAAAAACGGAATTGAATTATTATAGTCAGGTTGATGGACCTAGAGTCTGTCATACAGAGTGAAGTAAGTCAGAAGAGAAAAACAAATACTGTATGCTAATGCATATATATGGAATCTTAAAAAAAACAGGTTCTGAAGAAACTAGGGGAAGGACAGGAATAAAGACGCAGCATAGAGAACAGAATTGAGGACATGGGAAGGGAAAAGGGTAAGCTGGAATGAAGTGATAGAGTGGCATGGATATACATACACACACTACCAAATGTAAAATAGATAGCTAGTGGGAAGCAGCTGCATAGTACAGGGAGATCAGCTCGGTGCTTTGTGACCATCTAGAGATTTGGGATAGGGTGGGTAGAAGGGAGATGCAAGAGGGAGGGGATATGGTGATATATGTATACGTATAGCTGACTCACTTTATTATACAGCAGAAACCAACACACCATTGTAAAGCAATTATACTCCAATAAAGATGTTAAAAAATTTTTAAAAATAAATAAGTAAATAAAAAGATTATATAGGGAACAATTTTTATTTTATAATAAATAAAGACCAAAAATTTAGTTTAAAGAAGGAAAAAAAATAAAAAGAGGTGGCATGAAGGTCACTTCATAATATTGAACCACTGCATAATCTTAAAATCATAAAATCTCATATTAATACAAATATACGTGAGTTGGGGCATTTACCAGTATACCTCATTAATTAAATTAGTGATAATATTTAGAAGAATTTTCATGCCTAATGTTACAATAATGACATACATCTAGTCATTTTAACAGTTTGATAGATGTTAACAACATGCTTTATGTTTAATGATATATTTTTATAATTTTCACCTTTTAAAAACTCAATATTTAATTTAATTAGAGCGTGAATGTATGAGTTAAAGGTTTAGTATAAGTAGGTAGGAGTAAATATAATTTCATTGGTGTGAATCAATGGATATATAATCTACAAGTAATTAATAAAGGCTTAATAAAGGCAAGTACACACTATTATACTACTTTTTGAGGAATTTGAATAATACATCTGTAAAGAATAATCATTTTTAAAAATAATTCTTAGAAACCAAAATTTCATAAATGAATAAAAATCTAATGATAAATGTAACAATCCACGTTATGTCACTGAAAGGGAAAGTTAAAACTTCAAGTATATGGCAGCCCTGAAAAATAAATGATGTTATATATATAATGGAATATTACTCAGCCATAAAATGGAACAAAACTGGGTCATTTGTAGAGATGTGCATGGATCTAGAGTATGTCATACAGAGTGAAGTAAGTCAGAAAGAGAAAAACAAATATCGTATATTAATGCATATATTTGTAATCTAGAAAAATGGTACAAATGAACTTGTTTGTAAGGCAGAAATAGAGACACAGACATAGAGAACAAACGTATGGGTACCAAGGGACAAAAGGGGGTGGTGGGATGAATTGGGAGATTGGGATTGACATATATACACTAATATGTATAAAACAGGTAACTAATAAGAACCTGCTGTATAGCACAGGGAACTCTACTTAGTACTCTGTGGTGACCTAAATGGGAAGGAAATTCAAAAAAGAGGAGATATATGTATACATATGGCTGATTCACTTCACTGTACAGTAGAAACTGACATAACATTTTAAAACAACTATACCCCAATAAAAATTTTAAAAACATGTGATATTAGATAAGTTAATATTCTGTATAGCTTTGAGTTCCCCCTATTTCTTTTTTATTTAAACATTTCCTGGTGGAAATATTCCCCAAATAAATACTGTGTTTCACTATTTTCTTAAATCATTGTATTATGTTGGGTACATATAGCTAAAGATTCAGTTGTATGTAGCATGGGGCATTGGACTAAGTAACAGTTGCTTCTGTATGGTAACTTTGCTGTTTTCTCTTATATTCCTATTTTTCTCTCTCTCATAGCTTTCCCACACATTTCTGCTTGTACTATTACCTAAATGACTATCATCATAGGGCATTATCAGCCACAGAGAGCCTTTTTTTTCAATTTTTTGCATTGGATAGAATTGGGAGATTTGGTCCTCTTTGTTTCATTCTTCGTTGCTGAACACTAAGGAATTGCTTCCTGGGCCACCAGAGACTTTCTTCTTGGCACGTTTCCTCTAATTAAACTTGGGAATCATATTATGGAAAATAAGTAAATCCATGAAGGACCGACTGGGGGTCTTCATGAGAACAAGAAGATAAGCTTCTTTGGAAATGCTAAATATGCCATTGAATATCCTTTCAACAAAAGTTGAACTTACGTTTCGTGTACTTCATTTATTCTTTGATAAATTCAAGGGAATAAACTTTTCTTTTTCTTCTCATTATTAGTATTACTAATTCTTTTATTTTTTCAGCTAAATAATCATTCTTTGAAATTAGATGACAGAACTGGGCCTGGAAGCCAAGTCACTTGACTTTCAATATGTTTCTTTGTACTTTAACTGGGAGTCACTATTCCTTTCTGAGTTTTTGCTTCTTCGGTGAAGAAAGGAATAGGCCATCTGTAAATGCCCTTCAAGTTCTGGAACTCAACTGTCAATCAAGGCAAACTTTTAAAATGTGCTTGGATGAGTTAATGGTGATCATGAAACCATGAGTTTTGCTTTAGATAAATTATTTGATCTCCTATGGAGATCAAACTGGTGTTTTTATTCTCATGATTAGTGCATGAGACCTGGTGTATTTAGTCTGAACAACAGGTTTCAGAATGATGTAATTGTTAAAAGAATATCAAGGATTGATGTGATCCTAGTATAATTTTAAATGGCCTTTTTCCTCATACCAATAGTGAATAGAGCAAGGAGAGAAGTAACAGAAATAAAATGTAGGTTCTAAAACATGAATTACTCAGAAGTAATTTGAGTAATTTTAAATTTTTATTAGCTCATTCAATTGAATCATTACTCAAATGTATTTTCTGACTAAAATTTATAACTTGAAAAAATGAGTTAGATAATTTGTACTTTAAGTTTCTTTATTAAATGTTCACCCAAATATACACAATTATGATCATACTGTTTGTGTTAAATAAATATTAATACTGTTTCCTCCCATCTTTCCAGCAACCATGGTGATCTTCCAATAAACTTATCAGGGCACTTTGAATAAAGTTAAAATTTCTTAACATGATCTTCAAGAATCTACAAGAACCTAGCCCCTGACTACCTTCTCAATCTCTTCATGTTTCTTCCCACACTCACTACACTCCTGAAGCCTAAGGAAACTAATGAGATTAAGAGACTTCGGGCATCAGGAAGCATGAGGGAATATGGTCTTTCACTCTCCAGAAACTGAGTTACTTGAGGGAGCTCCAATGTGACAAGAGGTCTCCCAGCAATGACAGTGAAGCCCTGAGGCACCATCAGAGATGATATCATTCACCAGACAAGAAGTTTGTAATTATGCTGATACCCACTTGTCATCAGAAATGGTCAGTATAACCATAAACTGAGTAAACTGTACAGAATTTCTTGGTAATTGCTTTACAATGTTGTGTTAGTTTCTGCTGTACAACGAAGTGAATCAGCTATGTGTGTACCTATATCCCCTCCCTCTGGGACCTCCCTCCCACCCCCTCATCCCACCCCTCTAGGTCGTCACAGAGCACTGAGCTGAGATCCCTGTGCTATACAGCAGGTTCTCACTAGCTATCTGTTTTACACATGGTAGTGTATATATGTCAATACTAATTTCCCAATTTGTCCCACCCTCCCTTTCCCGCTCTGTGTCCACATGTCCATTCTCTACATCTTCATCTCTATTCTTGCTCTGCAAATAGAAGGCTTTGCATCAAAACTGTTTTTAGGAAATTTCACTGTACCATAATTTTATTTTGTGTGAATTTCAGAAAAAAAGCAATTTTGTGTTTGTGTCTTTATCTCTAATATGTTTTAACACTTATAACACAGTGCAGTCCTAAATTCCTTTAAGAATAAAATAGATTTTTTTTTCAAATTTAGTTACCTACTTTCATTTTATTACTATCCTGTACTTCAAATGCACTTCCAGTTACGATTAAATCCCATAATATCCACCCGCAACATCTGGATAAATACATATAGATTCTATGCCAAAGAGCTATAATGCATGGAAAAATCCTCTTGGCATTCACTAGACTTTTCCATTTCTTTAAAATTAAGCTCTACTTCTGTAGTAAGCAGAGATGAAACATATAATTAGCTAATTTTTTTTCTACTCAGTGTTATATTTGCTATTTTCTTTTCTGTCAATTTCCTCCCAATACATCTGTTGCCTCTAATTTTGATAAAGAAGCTTCTCATCTTAATGAGAGCGTTTAAGTACTGATTATTTTCCTTTATTTTGTATAAAAGGCAATTTTTACGTTCAATTTTAAAAATTTCCCAAATTATTCTATGTTAATCCCCTGCTGATCTCAGGCCTATTAAAGGATATATTAAAGTGTGTGCAGGAGACAATGCTGAGTTTGATTGCTCACACAGACTGTAAAACAAACTCCTGTTAAAAAAGCCTATCCATTTGTATTTCACTAAGTAAATTAGTGTCCCTGAAGTCTCACAATTTGGTGCAAAACGTAAAAATTAAAATGCCATCTGGAAATTTCAGACTCAGTATGTCACATGATACACATGACCATTAATCTTGGTGGAGTGAAGACATTTAACAAAATTCCCATATTTTAATTTTCCTTTGCTTGCCAGTTATCATGAGGAAAGTCACTGTATTAAGAGCCTGTAGAAAGCATGTTTTTTTACACGGGAATTTTAACAACACATAATATTTAACCATCTAATTAATTTCAACTATGTAAAATCAACCTCCCAGAAATGTGAAAGCTATACTTGGTAGAGTTGTCAGACCGGACAATCATTGCTGCAAATTTTGGTTTAAATTGGAATCATTTTCCCTAAGAAGCCTGAGCCATTTTCTTTGCAGACCGGCACTTTTTATCATATTCTTGGTTTTATAAGGCTGATAGCAGGAGCAATTTTTCTCACTGCTTTATAGATACTGTTTTCTCGAGGGATCTCATATGAGCACTTGGACAGACTATGCTTGAAAGTCCCATGTTTTTGCAAAGTATACTATTTTGTGAGATGTTTTACATTTTGTTTCTTAGTTGAAAACTCCTTGTCCACAGTGGTCAAGAAGATTATATAAATATTGCCTCACACAGATGTACTTACCAGTATAACTTGCCTAAGAAATAAAACAACTAAATGTTTGACAAGTTAGAAGTTTTCATCACTGAGAATGTTCTTTCTGAGGGTTACAATAACCTTGGATGTGAGAATTATGTGCTGACCTCCAAATGATGCAGTTGTGGAGCTCTTTAGTAAAAATAGAAGGGAAAGAATTATATTTGTTGTTAAATCTCCATGAACATTTTGCTGACATAGATTTATTGGCTTTCAACCTTGTTTCCTCTAGCTTTTTATTAGCAGAATTCTGAGGAGAGTACTGAATAGTAATTTTCATCTTGCTGGGCTTAATTTCCAAAATACACAGATAGCTGATACAACTCAATAACAACAACAACAAAAAAAACCAAACAACCCAATCAAATAATGAGCTGAAGACCTAAATAGACATTTCTCCAAAAAAGACATACAGTTGGCCAACAGGCACATGAAAAGATTCTCAACCTCGCTAATTATTAGAGAAATGCAAATCAAAACTACAGTGATATATCACTTCACACCAGTCAGAATGGCCATCATTAAAATATCTACAACGAACAAATGCTGGTGAGGGTATAGAGAAAAGGGAACCTTCCTACACTGTTGGTGGGAATGTAAATTGGTGCAACCACTATGGAGAACAGTATGGTGGTTCCTTGAAAAACTAAAAATAGAGTTGCCATATGATCCAGCAATCCCACTTCTGGGCATATATCCAGACAAAACTCTAATTCAAAATGATAAATGCACCCCAATGTTCATAGCAGCACTATTTATAATAACTAAGACATGGAAGCAACCTAAATGTCCATCAATGAAGGAATGGATAAAGAAGACGTAGTGTGTATAGACAGATAGATAGATAGATAGATACACACACACATATATACATATACTAAGCCATAAAAAAGAATAAAATAATGCCATTTGCAGTAATACAGATGCACCTAGAGATTATCATAATAACTGAAGTAAGTCAGGAGAAAGACAAATATATGATATCACTTATATGTGGAACCTAAAATATGATACAGATGAACTTATTTACAAAATAGAAACATACAGACATAGGAAACAAACTTATGGTTACCAAAGGGGAAAGGAGGGAGGGATAAATTAACAGTTTGAGACTAGAAGATACAAACTACTATGTATAAAATAGATAAACAACAAGGTCCCACCATATAGCACAAGGAAACTATAGTCAATATCCTGTAATAAACCATATGGAAAAGAAAATAAAAAGAAATGTTCGGGCTTCCCTGGTGGAGCAGTGGTTGAGAGTCCGCCTGACGATGCAGGGGACACAGGTTCGTGCCTTGGTCCGGGAATATCCCACACGCCACGGAGCGGCTGGGCCCGTGAGCCATGGCTGCTGAGCCTGCGCATCCGGAGCCTGTGCTCCGCAACGGGAGAGGCTACAGCAGTGAGAGGCCCGCATACGGCAAAAAAAAAAAAAGAAATTTTCACTATGCTTATTAAACTCTTTTTTAGTAACAAAACTATACCTGAATTTCAATGACAGATACTATTTAAGAGCACTATCTATTTATGCATTATGACCTGTGAGTATTAAAACCTTCAGTTGGTAAAAATTGGCTTCTATGTTATCAAAATTATACCTTACATAATGTTAGTTTCTTTTTTTTTTTGATCATCAATGTAATTTAATTAAATCTATCTGTGTTTGAAGAAGGATAAATTTTTTGTGCTTCGAGATGATAGCCATTATTTTTTATATTTCAGTCCCCCTTCCGTGATATTGTCCTTATAGCTCTTTTCATAAGCAGTAAGAAGGTAATAAATTTATTTAATAATCGGAAATGAACTCATTCAATATTTATGATGAATGACAGGGAATGAGAATTTTCACTCACTTCACTCACTGATTGACTTGTTCAGACATTAGTCTATATTAAAGGAAATAATAAATATTTGACTTTCAACATTCAGCTTTGGTAGCAACCCACTACAGAATATTTGCATTTCAAGTTTGAGACAGAATTCAACCATGAACTGATGCAGCTTGCATTAATCAGTCAATGGGGCAATTAAAAATGAGAAAGAAAATTAGTTTTATATGTATTTTCATCTATACCATTTCCAGTGCTTCTCATTCCATTAGGTAAATTCAAGTTTTTAATCATATACATGTTGCCTAAAGAATTTCTTTGAACATTTTGTTGTGGGGGTTTGTTGTTATTAACTATGTTGTTTTTTCTTTGTCTGAAAAAGCTTTTTTTTCTCTTTCATTTTTGAAAGTTATTTATGCTAGATAGTGTAAACTAGTTTGACATTTTTTTCCCTTTAGGCCTTTTAAAGATGTCACTTCATGATCTTCTAGCTTCAGTAATTTCTGATGTGAATTACTGAGAAGTCTGCCATCATATATATATATATATATATATATATATGTTATATATATATGTAATATGTTCTTTTCCTCTAACTCCCTTTAAAATTTTCTTTTTATCTTTGGTTTTCAACACTTTGAATACCTTTGTCTAGGTGTTTCATGTATTTTGTTTAGTATTTATTCTGCTTGGTTTTCTATGAATTTCCTTGATCTGTGGTTTATATCTTTCAATATTTTTGGAAAATTCTCAATCATTAACTTACAGCCCTTTCCATTTTTTCTCTCTCTTCTTCTTTTGTGATTCCTATTACACCAGTATGAGACTGACTGACACTATCCTGAAAGCCTTTCATGTGTTGGTCTTTTAAATATTTTTTTACTCATTTAGTCTTTATAATTTAGCCTGGTTAATTTCTATTAAACTATTTTCACATTCACTTCATGTTCTTCTTTCTTTGGCTCTTTTAAGTCTATTAATAAACTTGTCAAAGGAATTTTTCTTATATCAGTTACTGTGTTTCTTGTATCTAGCATTTCCATTTGATTCTTTCTTATAATTTTCATCAGTCTGATGAAATTTAAAATCTATTCTTACAATTTTTGTCTCTTTGCTGTATTACATGCATGTTGCTCATCTTATTAACAAAAGATTTTTTAATACATTAATCATAGTTATTTAAAATTTTCTGTTTGATAATTCCAAGATGGACCTCGTTCTATTGATTGATTTTGGTGTATCTTAACAGAATATTGATATTGTTTTTTACTGCTTCATCACTCTGTACTTTTTTGTTGAATGCTGGACATTTTGTATAAGACAATACAAATTGAGGCAAATATTATTGATGTCTGAAAATGGAAATATTTCATTTTATGTTAGGTCTTCGGTGTGGCAGATTGAGTTAACCTAGCCAGGGGTTGAGATGTATTTGGGTTTTGTTGTTGTAATGATTTTTAGGGCACCACTGGCTTCAGATTCCTCTAGCTTTTCCTTGTGCTTATGATGTGAGCTGAGTTGCAGAGGTTTATTCTAAATTATTCTGTTCTACATTTAGTTTTAGAATTCTCTGTATATTTACCCATCAGAGAAGATCTTTCTCCATTTTCTTGTCCCTCTCTCAGCAGTTGACAGATTCTATTTATCACTCATCACTTGGTAGCCTGGTGAGGGAGGGTGGAGAGGGTTCGCTCTTGTCCTGCTTTAGCATTAGTCTTAGGCAAACTCTCTGTTCCCGGATCTTGGGACTTTGTTAGTGAACCTGCCATTCCACCAGTGGAGTGGACTTCAAATGTCCTGACTTTACCCTGGTATCAAAGGTTGTTTTTTCCTATTTTTTCTTCAAGCTGCAGTGGATTTCTGTGTGTTCTTTGAAAGCTACAGAGGTCTGCCTGAGTGGTGTATGGCTATTTCAGTAGAAGAGATGGGAAAGAATAATGAGGCTTTGTGCCTTTGCCACAGTGGTTGTTACTTTCCTCACCAAGGCCTAATGAAGCAGGAGACAATCTCTGATCTCCCAACCTGACCCACATCTTTGTCATGAGAACCTGGAGATGGGAGTGGATAAGAGCCTTAGATAAAGTGCAATCTCCTACTTTCTATGGCTTGAAGCATTCTATACTCTCATAGTAGTCAACACTCAACATTTCAAAATCTGTTCATTTAGCTGAATTTTCTTACCAGTTTCTTTGGCACCACATGTCCCTTCCTAGCTTGATCTCCTACAGGTGAACCAGTGCTCACATCTTGTCTCTGTTATGAGGCACCTGTATTCCCTTAAACTTGAGACTATTTGATTGCCTGTGTCCTCAGCTCTTTCATGGGCTCAAGAAAATTTATGATTTGGTAAATTATCCAACTTGTCATTGTTTGGGGTGAGGAGCAATGCTCTTTCAAATTTTCTGTATCTTAAGACAAAGCTAAAACCCTTCTCAACTGATTCTGAAGATATAACTTATTGGATTAAATATAATATGAGTTACATTGACAATTTATTAAAAGTAATTCATAAATTTTAAGTTTAAAATTGTTTTGAAATACTTAGTCAACATAAATTTTCTTCATCTTGAGTTCCCTGAGGGTTGCTAAATAAAAGAGAGGAATTAATTTCACAGAAAATACTGGAATATTGAGCAAATAATTGAACCCATTTCATAGTCAGGATACACTATTGGTATCATTAACTCAATATATGGATGATAAGATCATTAATTTTTGTTTGTTTGTTTAGTGCCAAAACTTGGTTTGATGTTGAAGTAACCCATAAATGCCTTTTCAAAATCTTATATTGTCTGAGAAAATAATATTAAATGGTGTGTTCAACACATTAATGATTTGAAATAACTATTTAATAACAATAAAATTGCTTTAATTCAACTAATCTAATAGTATGTTTTTAATTCACGAATTGTCATAAAAAATTGTTAGTACTTTAGTCAGAAACAAAAATAATTTCAAATATTTTTGGCTGAGTCAAATAATTCAAATAACTTGTGTTTACAAAATATAGACAACATTATTAAAAATATGATTTAATTTTCAGGATTTAAAAATGTCAATTTTGTACAAACTGCTTCATGGTTTCACTCTAATTTCAGTTTAAACTGTATTAGGAAAATGGAAAATAAGACTTTGAAGAAATTATTTCTCCCTTTAAAAACTTTACAATCTAATAGAAACTGAGAAGATATACATTGGATTTGAGATTTAAAAACATAAACATCTTCACACTTTAATTCAGCAATTTTTTAAACAAATATTTATATGGTGTCTTCTATGGCCAGGCACTATGCTGGGTGCAGATAGACACAAACATGAAGAAGAGTGACACAATGCTAAGAGATAAAAAAGTATAAATATGGCTTAACAAAAATTATAAAGTGATTGGAAAAGAAACACCAAGAACAAAGTCAAAAGCCAAACAAGCATATATGACCCAAAATAATCTGTTTTATTCATACGTAAAAGCTCCTAAAAACAAGAAAATCCCAACAGCCCAAAGCCCAATTGAAAATGGATAAAGTGACATGAATAGTATACATAAGAGGAAAGACAAATCAGTTTCAAACTTGTGAAAAGATATATAACCTCAGGACTTCCCTGGTGGCACAGTGGTTAAGAATCTGCCTGCCAGTGCAGGGGACACGGGTTTGAGCGCTGGTCTGGGAAGATCCCACATGCCACAGAGCAACTAAGTCCTTGCGCCACAACTACTGAGCCTGTGCTCTAGAGCCTGCGAGCTACAGCTGCTGAGCCCACACACCACAACTACTGAAACCCATGCACCTAGAGCCCGTGCTCTGCAACAAGAGAAGCCACCACAATGAGAAGCCAGTGCACCTCAAAGAAGAGCAGTCCCCACTTGCTGCAACTAGAGAAAGCCCATGCACAGCAATGAAGACCCAATGTAGCCAAAAATAAAATAAATAAATTTATTTTTAAAAAGATATATAACCTCACTTGTAATAAGTGAAATGGAAAATTAATCTAAAGTTATTTTTTACCAATGACATTGGTAGAACTTTTTAAAATTATTATATGTTCTATTAACAAGGAGGAAGAGAAACAGGCAACCTCATACATTATTGGTGGGAGAGTAAATTGACGTAAAGTCTTTGGAGATCATTTTGTCAATACCAATCAAAGAATAAAATATATATAACCATTTCCAACAATTTATTTTACTCTTCAAGCATCTAAAATTGTAAGACTATGAATATACATTGGAGAATGTTTATTTATAATAACCAAAGTATATGGCAATATATCAAATATCTACTAATAAAGGACATTCATTGTATAATGTATATGCAAAATAAAATAAAAATATACATTGTATAATATACCAAATATATTATCATACATTTATAGAGGAGACTAATCTCTCTTCCTTATCAAATATATGTTATACACAAAATTAAGACAAAAGGTATTTCAGTAACATAGATAGGAGATAATGAGTGTCTTAGTTTGGGTGGAATACTCAAGATGCAATTGAGAAATAAAATCAGTTGGTGTCATTTGGATATAAGGAGTTAGAAAAAATATGTATGAAGACATGTATTTCTGGCTTAGTATCTGCCTGGCCTAGTGATCAGATTCTATCAAATTAATTATCACTTATTTTATTTATTTTTTAAAATTTTTATTCAGTTTATTTAAACTAGAAAAAAAAGTTCACCATTATCTCTCCCATGTGAATATTTATTGCAGTTTCATCTGTTACCAGTTTCTAAAATTTTATCGCTATCAATGAAATATCTTTTTTTCACATTTTGGAAAAGTTCTTATTTACAATAAACAAACATAAATGAGAAATATATTTGCCTGACAATGAAAGGCATTATCCATTAGCCCACAGAAAAGCAGCAGGATCAGGAGGTCCTAAGGCCAGTTACATTAATGTATCTCAGTTTGGGCTATGATTGAGGGTGGGGTGCCCCCAAACAGACTCCTGATCATAGATGGAATTTATATCTATTTTGTTAAAATTTCTTTTGTTCATGAATTAATCACTTTAAAAAATATTCCTCCTTATAAAAGTATTAGAAAAGATATTTAAATTGTTAACATATTACAACCAGCAAAATATTATTTCATTTAAATGTAAAATTTTTCTAAAGATGAAGTATTTTCTACTTTAACATCTGTTTTAAATTATGATCTATATCTATCCTGCCATGTATCCCTCACAAAAAGTGACAGAACCACATGATAGATATTTCTGTCCCTTACTGCTTGGGCTTGTCTAAATCCACTTCT
The DNA here is from genome assembly GCF_026419965.1 of Kogia breviceps. Lineage (NCBI taxonomy): Eukaryota > Metazoa > Chordata > Mammalia > Artiodactyla > Physeteridae > Kogia > Kogia breviceps. The sequence goes on along the minus strand of NC_081311.1, from coordinate 156,551,205 downwards.
TACAAATTGGCAAAGATTTTTTTTCTTAGTTCCAACATTAACTACTTTTAATGCATTATTTTGGTACACTGTGATAATAAGTAACATGGAACATATTCCATACCTTAAAGACTAGTCATAAAACTTCAGACATAGAGTACATTTCTAAAACAGTCCCTCCAGTGGATTTAAGCCAAACTTAACTGAACAAGGATTACTCACAGAATACTGTGCTTTTATTTCCTTACTTCTCACTTCCCTTTCAGTGTTTTTACAAGCCAATAAGATATATATATGTAAATGTATGTAATTTTTCTTATTTAACTAACATTTTTTCTGAAGAAGTGTTTAATAATCAAGTTTCTTATTAATATATATTCATGCAGAAAAGTTTGTTCCTTAAGAAACTCAGGGATAAATAGTTTAGAATTATAAATTATAATACCTGATTTTTTCTTTCTAAATATTTATTATTACATAATGGAATATTTTTGCATGTGGTTTAACAAAGTAACATGATGTAACTTATTCATCTCATTTATGTTGATTAATGTTGCAAATCTGTAACATCTTTTTATATAGGTTACAGTTAGCAACGATTTGATAGAATTTCCTAAACATAAATTGAAGGGAACATAGAGCAAGTCATTATCTCAAAATGTTATCAATTTATGAAACTTTCTTCTTAGGAGTTCAGCTAATTCCAGGACATAATCTGGGGGTTCCTCAGAAATTAAGCATAGAATTACCATAAGATTCAGCAAGTTCACTCCTAAGTATATGCCCAAGAGGAATGGAACCATATATCCACAAACACACACACACTCAAAACTTGTACACCAGTGCTTTAGCAGCATTATTTGTAAAAGCCAAAAGGTGGAAACAATCCAAATGCTCATTACTGACAATAGAGAAACAAAATGTAGTATATCAATACATATTATTTTACCATTTAAAAAGGAATGAAACACTAATACATGATACCACATGGATAAACCTTGAAAACATGTTGGTAAGTGAAGGAAGACAGCCACACAAGACCACATATCATATGATTCCATTCATATGAAAGTCCAGAATAGGAAAATCTATAGTGGTTGCTTAGGGCTGGGGGATATGAGGATATATATCATTGTTAGAGGTTATAGCGTCTCTTCTGAGGTCATGAAAATGTTCTAAAATTGACTGGTAATGGTGGTAATGATTGCACATGTCTGTGAATATTCTAAAAGCCACTGCCTTGTCTACTTTAAATGAATGAATTGTATGGCATGTGAATTATATCTGAATAAGGCTGTTTTTTTAAATTTCAAAAGAATCTGATGCTAAGCAGATCAAGACTGGTTTAACTACTCAAGGTTGTCATCAGAATCAGAAACTTCTGACCATCCACCCCTTACATGCAGCTTTGATCACTAGGATCTCAATTTGACTCCTTCATCTCTAGCTCATCCACATTCCAGTAAGCAAGAGAAGCAAAAAATGTATAGCACCTACAAAAGGAAAGCAATTTACCCCAAAGCCCTCCATCGTATTGCTTCTGGAGCCAGAAGTACAGCCATCCTCAGCAACAAGATAGAATGGAGAATTTGATATGTATACCTGGACACCTTTACACATCAAACAAAATCTGGGGAAATGTATTTTAGATAGGAAATTTGCAGAATCTGTCACAAATTCTTATTCATAAGAGATATTTTAATTTAACAAGTCTTTCACTTTTTACCAGCGACCAAGATTCAGGGTTTTTTTTGTTTGTTTGTTTGTTTGTTTTTTGTGGTACGCGGGCCTCTCACTGTTGTGGCCTCTCCCGCTGCGGAGCACAGGCTCCGGACGCGCAGGCTCAGCGGCCATGGCTCACGGGCCCAGCCGCTCCGCGGCATGTGGGATCTTCCCGGACCAGAGCACAAACCCGTGTCCCCTGCATCGGCAGGCAGACTCTCAACCACTGCACAGCGAGGGAAGCCCCAGGGTTTTTTAAAAAAATCAATATTAAGCTTTTAGAATAATAGGAACTTATGATGAAAGAGAGTATTTGATAATAGAACAATAAGAAATGAATTCCTCCTTTCTAATCATAAACATTAATCAACTGTTATCCATCTTCATAGAGAATTTTTTTAATTAGCAAAACCTACATGGTATCAAAAAGATAACAATTAATTTTTTCTGTATAATTTTTCACAAAATTAATGGATTTATTAATTCGATAACTATTGATTAAAGATGTTCTATTGTTCATGCCCTCTCAAGTTGCTGGCCATATACACACCTTTAAATATATGATACTATAGAGAAAATCTTAACTAATAGGATGAGATTTAGAGATGTTTCACATTGGGGGTTAAATTTGGACTGATCCTTAAAGGAAAATTCTTTCTAACTAGAAAAGAGGTAAGGACAATGAATACCAAAAGAATAGTTGGTACAAACATCCAGAAGTATTTTATAAAGACAGTATTGCAGAAAACAGTGAAAAACATTTACAAAGGGTAAACAGGGTGCACAGAGAGGGCACGTGAACCACGGGAAGAGTTAGAAGAGGCCAAGTACATTTTATAAGTTATAAATGTTATAAATACAACAATAAGCAAATCATGATGTTCAGTGTTAGAATACTGAAAAAGGACTCCCCCTTATAATATTCTGAAGGAATCTAGTCTCTCTTTGGCCTGAAGATTGCAATTACTTCACCTCCGAAAGATTTAAAATATAGTGCACACCCAACATGAAGATAGAGTGGTTATAAAATATGTTCTAAAATATCTTTTTTTAAAAGGGAGGCTTATGTAAAAATTAAATTTTTCTTTTATATGCATAAACTATGATGAGCACAGAGTCCAATAAAATGATTACTTTTTCTGAATCATATTTATATTAGCTTATTTTTCAGCATTTTTTTTTTTTTTTTTTTTTTTTGTGGTACGCGGGCCTGTCACTGCTGTGAACTCTCCCGCTGCGGAGCACAGGCTCCGGACGCGCAGGCTCAGCGGCCATGGCTCACGGGCCTAGCTGCTCCACGGCACGCGGGATCCTCCTGGACCGGGGCACGAACCCGTGCCCCCCGCATCGGCAGGCAGACTCCCAACCACTGCGCCACCAGGGAAGCCCAGCATTTATTTTTATTACTAAGATTTCATTTAGTATGTTTCATAGAGTGTTGCATCAACTGGAAATTTTACCCATTATTTTTAGTCATATTTATATTGAGAAGCATTGTAACTGAAATAACACCTATTTCATTGGAATATACAATACCTTTTTCCATATATTTCAAAAATATTTTAATATATAATTTTAATATGTTATATACGGAAGAGTATAGTAGTAGGCTTGCTTATTTGTTTGTTGTTTTGTCCATTGTTCTGCTTTATTTTGGAAAGTATGAGGGGACTCCCTGACATTTACTTGAGTAAGAAATTTGTGATATTTCTAGAACATTTCAGGTATAAAATTAATAGTAAAAACTTGTATAAAAATATTTTAACAGTAAAGTTTAGATTTCTTTTCTGACCCATGAGGAATTCTAGGAATAGCACAATGTAGACTAAAATCTTAGTTTCACTTTAGTTATCTTATAAAGAGACAAAGATACTGTAATTTTCTGCAAATAGTCATATATTAGTGCTGGAATCACGATTCCTGATTTCAATCGTGTATGTGCCACTAATTTCTCTTGTGTGTCCTACTGACATAAAGCCACCCTTCCCTGGGGTAGGGAAAACAGTTTCCTGTCTCTTTTCTTAGACAGTGTAGAATAGGTGATACCTAGATTGTGATGGGAAATATCCTATGACCAAAAGTGACACAGGACTACAGAGATGAAAGATTCACTGAGAAATGGAGTTAGAACTCTGACTGTATAATTCCTGAAGCCCTCCTACTTCTAAAACTTTAAGTTTACATGAATTGGCACAGGACTTTAAAGGTTTAAAAAAAGTTTGAGTTGAGCTTTCTAATACTTGTGAGTGAAAATAACATAATTGACACAGATTGTAATATTCCAATATTAAAAATAAGATCCATCAATACATATCATTTACTGTATCATAAGAGATAGTGTGATGTAAAAGAGAAAGAGGAGACATGAGCTCTAATTTAGGTCAGTGTGCAGAGTGTCCTGGACATTGAATAAGCACTAGAGATAGAGGATCACATGAGAATCTGTGTCTCACTTCAGAGAGTTAGAGCGACTAGGGAAAAAACTGGTACATAAATTGATAATTTTCCTAAAATATTGTCTGCGTGTATGTGTTCATGTGCAAATGCTATCTATGATTAGGCTGCTCATAAGAGAGAGACATCAACACAACTTCTAAGAGTATCTAAAAAAAACCAGTCATTACTAAAAATGAAGAAAGTGGGATGACTTAGCATGAACAAAGGCATAATGTTATGAAATGGCTAATTGCTATTGTGTAGCTATTTAGCTACAATATAGAGTATAAGGCAAGGACTAGAAAGAGATGAAGTTGCAGAGATAGGTCATGAATGAATGATGTGCATTGTTCTGAGAAATTTGGTCTTAAAAACTAAATTGGGAAATAACAGTATATTAAACAAAAATATTAAACTCTTAGATCTACTAATACTAAACTCAGCAAGCACATGGAATACATTCAGAGACTAATAACAGAAGAAAGAAATTATACATGTATATGAAGACCATATTATTTACAATAAAATTCCTGAAACTTTTAATGATATCATTAAAAGTTATCATTTAATGATAAACATATAAAAGGATATCATGCTCCCAAATTTAAAACTAAATAGAACAAATCAGTGAAGTTTTATGTATTTGAATTTTGTTTAGAGACAAGACTGCTATTTGAAAGAATAAAGAAAATGTTATTTTATGCTGTAGAGATGGACAGCAAGATAGCAAATCATAAACTGTAAGTTTACCTTGAAAGTTTCTGTTTCCACATGTAAGGAGCTTGGAAGTCTCCACTCCTTCCTAACAACAAGTAGAAAGCTGAATAGATTGGAAAACAACAGTGCTTATTGGATCCATAAGAGAGTAGAGGACACAGGACAAAACACTGTCCCAAGATTGGAGAGACAGGCAAAAACAGGGGGTAATGGCTTACCAGGACAGAGATTCACATGCAGAAACCACCCTAGGAGCCAGTGCTGGGGTAGAAAAATCTGAGCTGTAATTGATGAATTGCTGGAGGCTCAGTATGTATAACTCTGAGAGTTAAAATCTCCAGGGGATGCAGTCATAGGATGCCCCCACAATATTGTGAGATTCTTCTCCAGGAGCTCAACCAAGTTCCCACAGTATATATGAGAAAAATTCCATTGTGCTTCTGTCATGGGAGGGGAAAAGGAACAATTTTGAAGAAGGCCTGCCATCAGGGGAAACTACTTACCCAGAACCTAACCTGCTGGGGTATTACCACAGCCTAACTGACCTGGAGGAAGCAAAATATGCAACTCTACCACTCTCTAACCATTCTGTCTCATCTAAAGGAAAGAAAAATACTGAGAAACTGTTGTGAAGTCAACAGCCCAAAGATGTAGGCTCACTAAAATACTGAAACACAATTGTAAGACTCTGGAATATTTACCCTCCCCACAGCTCACCACCACATGTGCTAAGTTCTATTTACAACCATTCCTTTACCCAGTATATTATGTCCAGCTATCAAGAAAAAATTACAAGACATACCAAAAGGCAAAAACATGATTTGAAGACACAGTGCAAGCATCAGAACAAGACTTGGCAGGGATGTTGGGATTATCAAACCAGGAATTTAAAACAACTTTAGTATGCTAAGTGTTCTAGTGGATTAAGTAGACAACAGGCAAGAACAGATGGGTAATGTAAGCAGAGAGATGGAAATCTTAAGAAAGAACCATAATAAATCCAAGAGATAAAAAATACTTTAACAGAAATGAAAAGTGCCTTTGATGGGTTTAACAGCAGGCTGGAAACCATCTCTGAGCTAGAAGATATATCAATAGAATCTGTGAACACCACAAAGCTAAGAGAATAAAGATGAAAACAAACAACAACAAAAAACAATATCCAAGTACTGTGGGACAATGGTGTAACATAGTGTAACATATGTATAATGGGAATACCAGAAGGGGAAGAAAGAGAGAAAGTGAGAGAAGAAATATTTGAAATAATAATGACTTAGAATTTCCCCCAAATGAAGTTCAGACACCAAACAACAGATCCAGAAAGCTTAGAGAACACCAAGCAGGAAAAATACCAAAAAACATCTCTAACTAAGCATATTATTTTCAAACTACAGAAAGTCAAAGATGAAGGAAAAATATCAAAAGAAGAAGTTTGAGGAAAACATCACCTCACCTACAGAGGAGCAAAGAGAAGAATTGTATCCAACTTCTCTTGAATTATATCCAAGCAAAAAGAGAATGAGGTGTAATAATTAAAGTTTTGAGAAAAAAAAAACCACAACATCTCACCACCAACATTTTCTGTACCCTAGAAAATTATCTTTCAAAAGGGAAGGAGAAATAAAGAATTTCTTAGACAAGCAAAGACTGAGGGAATCTGTTGCCAGTACACATGCTTTGCAAGAAATGTTAAAATAGTGATTTAGAGAGAGAGAAAATAATATAAGTCAGAAATGCATATGTTCATAAAGTAAGGGTGTCAAAAAGGAATAAGTGAAGGGAAACTAAAATTTTTTTTCTTATTCTTTATTTTTTAAACATCTTTATTGGAGTATAATTGCTTTACAATAGTGTGCTAGTTTCTGTTGTATAACAAAGTGAGTCAGTTATATGTATACATATATCCGCATATCACCCCCCTCTTGTGTCTCCCTCCCAGCCTCCCTATCCCACCCCTCTACGTGGTCCCGAAGCTCCCAGCTGATCTCCCTGTGCTATGTGGCTGCTTCTCACAAGCTATCCACTTTACATTTGGTAGTGTATATATGTCTGTGCCACTCTCTCACTTCGTCCCAGCTTACCCATCCTCCTCCCCATGTCCTCAAGTCCATTCTCTACATCTGCGTCTTTATTCCTGTCCTGCCCCTCAGTTCTTCAGAACCATTTTTTGTTCCTTAGATTCCATTATATATGTTAGCATATGGTATTTGTTTTTCTCTTTCTGACTTACTTCACTCTGCATGACAACTCTAGGTCCACCCAACTCACTAGAAATAACTCAGTTTCATTCCTTTTTATGGTGGAGTAATATTCCATTGTATATATGTTCCACATCTTCTTTATCCATTCATCTGTTGATGGACACTTAGGTTGCTTCCATGTCCTGGCTATTGTAAATAATGCTGCAATGAACATTGAGGCACATGACTCTTTTTGAATTATGGTTTCCTCAGGGTATATGCCCAGTAGTGAGATTGCTGGGTCATATGGTAGTTCTATTTTTAGTTTTTTAAGGAACCTCCATACTGTTCTCCATAGTGGCTGGATCAATTTACATTCCCACCAACAGTGCACGAGGGTTCTCTTTCCTCCACACCCTCCAGCATTTATTGTTTGTAGACTTTTAAATGGTAGGCATTCTGACCAGTGTGAGGTGATACCTCATTGTATTTATGATTTGCATTTCTCTAATAATTAGTGATGTTGAGGATCCTTTAATGTGTTTGCTGGCAATCTGTATATCTTCTTTGGAGAAATGTCTATTTAGTTCTTCTGCCCATTTTTTGATTGGATTGTTTGTGTTTTTGATATTGAGCTGCTTGAGCTGCTTTTATATTTTGGAGATAATCTTTGTCAGTTGCTTCATTTGCAAATATTTTCTAGCATTCTGAGGGTTGTGTTTTCGTGTTTTTTCTATGGTTTCCTTTGTTGTGCAAAAGCTTTTACGTTTCATTAGGTCCCATTTGTTTATTTCTGTTTTTATTTCTACTTCTCTAGGAGGTGGGTCAAAAAGGATCTTGCTGTGATTTATGTCAAAGAGTGTTCTTCCAATGTTTTCTTCTAAGAGTTTTGTAGTGTCCGGTCTTATATTTAGGTCTTTAATCCATTTTGGGTTTGTTTTTGTATATGGTGTTAGAGAGTGTTCTAATTTCATTCTTTTACATGTAGCTGTCTGGTTTTCCCAGCACCACTTATTGAAGAGGCTATTTTTTCCCCATTTTATATCCTTGCCTCCTTTATCAAAGATAAGGTGACCATATGTGTGTGGGTTTATCTCTGGGCTTTCTATCCTGTTCCATTGATCTATATTTCAAAATGGCACACCATTTTGTGCCAGTACCATACTGTCTTGATTACTGTAGCTTTGTAGTATAGTCTGAAGTCTGGGATCCTGATTCCTCCAGCTCCGTTTCTCTTCCTCAAGATTGCTTTGGCTATTCGGGGTCTTTTGTGTTTCCATACAAATTGTGAAATTTTATGTTCTAGTTCTGTGAAAAATGCCATTGGTAATTTGATAAGGATTGCACTGAATCTTTAGATTGCTTTGGGTAGTATACTCATTTTCACAATGTTGATTCTTTGAAGCTAAGAACATGGTATATCTCTCCCTCTGTATCATCTTTAATTTCTTTCATCAGTGTCTTATAATTTTCTGCATACAGGTCTTTTGTCTCCTTAGTTAGGTTTATTCCTAGCTATTTTATTGTTTTTGTTGCAATGGTAAATGGGAGTGTTTCCTTAATTTCTCTTTCAGATTTTTCGTCATTAGTGTAGAGGAATGCAAGAGATTTCTGTGCATTAATTTTGTATCCAGCTACTTTACCACATGCATTGATTAGCTCTAGTAGTTTTCTGGTAGCATCTTTAGGATTCTCTATGTAGATTATCATGACATCTGCAAACAGTGACAGTTTTAATTCTTCTTTTCCAATTTGGATTCCTTTTATTTCTTTTTCTTCTCTGATTGCTGTGGCTAAAAATTCCAAAACTGTTGAATAATAGTGATGAGAGTGGACAACCTTGTCTTGTTCCTGATCTTAGAGGAAATGGTTTCAATTTTTCAACATAGAGAATGATGTTGGCTATGGGTTTGTCATATATGGCCTTTATTATGTTGAAGTAGATTCCCTCTATGCCTACATTCTGAAGGGGTTTTATCATAAATGGGTGTTGAATTTTGTTGAAAGCTTTTTCTGCATCTATTGAGATGATAATATGGTTTTTATATTTCAATTTGTTAATATGGTGTATCACATTAATAGATTTACATATGTTGAAGAATCCTTGCATCCCTGGGATAAATCCCACTTGATCATGGTGTATGACCCTTTTCATGTGCTGTTGGATTCTGTTTGCTAGTATTTTGTTGAGAATTTTTGCATCTATGTTCATTAGTGATACTGGCCTGTAGTTTTCTTTTTTTGTGACATCTTTGCCTGGTTTTGGTATCAGGGTGATGGTGGCCTCATAGAATGAGTTTGGGAGTGTTCCTCCCTCTGTGGTATTTTGGAATGGAATGTCCTATAAATATCAATTAAGTCCATCTTGTTTAATGTATCACTTAAAACTTGTGTTTCCTTATTTATTTTCATTTTTGATGATCTGTCTATTGGTGAAAGTGGGGTATTAAAGTCCCCTACTATGATTATGTTACTGTCGATTTCCCCTTTTATGGTTGTTAGTATTTACCTTATGTATTGAGGTGCACCTATGTTGGTTGCATAATATTTACAATTGTTATATCTTCTTCTTGGATTGATCCCTTGATCATTCTCTGGTGTCCTTCTTTGTCTCTTGTAATACTCTTTATTTTAAAGTATATTTATTCTGATATGAGAATTGCTACTCCAGCTTTCTTTTGATTTCCATTTGCGTGGAATATCTATTTCCACCCCCTCACTTTCAGTCTGTATGTGTCCCTAGGTCTGAAGTTGGTCTCTTGTAGACAACACATATTCAGGTCTTGTTTTTGTAATCATTCAGCCAGTCTATTTCTTTTGGTTAGAGCATTTAATCCATTTACACTTAAGGTAATTATCGATATGTATTTTCCTATTACTATTTTCTTAATTGTTTGGGGTTTGTTATTGTAGGTCTTTTCCTTCTCTTGTGTTTCTTGCCTAGAGAAGTTCCTTTAGGATTTGTTGTAAAGCTGGTTTGTTGGTGCTGAATTCTCTTTGCTTTTGCTTGTCTGTAAAGGGTTTAATTTGTCTGTCGACTCTGAATGAGAGCCTTGCTGGGTAAAGTAATCTTGGTTGTACGTTTTTCCCTTGCATCACTTTAAATATATCCTGCCACTCCTTTTTGTCTTGCAGAGTTTCTGCTGAAAGATCAGCTGTTAACCTTGTGGGGATTCCCTTGTATGTTATTTGTTTCTTTTCCCTTGCTGCTTTTAATATTTTTTCTTTGTATTTAATTTTTGATAGTTTGATTAATATGTGTCTTGGCATGTTTCTCCTTGGTTTCATCCTGTATGGGACTCTCTGCACTTCCTGGACTTGATTGACTATCTCCTTTCCCATATTAGAGAAGTTTTCAATTATAATCTATTCAAATATTTTCTCAGTCCTTTCTTTTTCTCTTCTTCTTCTGGGACCCCTATAATTCAAATGTTCGTGCATCTAATGTTGTCCCAGAGGTCTCTTAGACTGTCCTCAATTCTTTTTATTCTTTTTTCTTTATTCTGCTCTGAGATAGTTATTTCCACTATTTTATTTTCCAGGTCACTTATCTGTTCTCCATGTTAGTCTGCTATTGATTCCTTCTAGCGAATTTTTAATTTCATTTATTGTGTTGATCATCATTGTTTGTTTGCTCCTTAGTTCTTCTAGGTCCTTATTAAATGTTTCTTGTATTTTCTCCAGTCTATTTCCAAGATTTTGGATCACCTTTACTATCATTACTCTGAATTCTTTTTCAGGTAGACTGCTTATTTCCTCTTCATTTGTTTGGTCTGGTGGGTTTTTACCTCATTCCTTCACCTGCTTTCTATTTCTCTGTCTTCTCATTTTGCTTAGTTTACTGTGTTTGGGTCTCCTTTTCACAGTCTGTAGGTTTGTAGTTCCTGTTGTTTTTGGTTTCTTCCACCAGTGGCTAAGGTTGGTTCAGTGGATTATGTAGGCTTCCTGGTGGAGGGGACTGGTGTCTGTGTTTTGGTGCATGAGGCTGGATCTTGTCTTCTGGTGGGAAGGACTGAATCTGGTGGTGTGTTTTGGCTGTCTCTGAACTTATTGTGATTTTAGGCAGCCTCTCTGCTAATGGGTGCATTTGTGTTCCTGTCTTGCTAGTTGCTTGACATGGGGTGCTCAGCCCTGGAGCTTGCTGGTCATTGAGTGGGGCTGGGTGTTAGCATTGAGACAGAGGCCTCTGTGAGAACTCTCACCAATTGATATTATGAGGGACTGGGAAGTCTCTGGTAGACCAATGTCCTGAACTCAGCTCTCCCAACTTAAAGTCTTGAGGCCTGACATGTGACTGGAGCACCAAGACCCTGTCAGCCACATGGCTCAGAAGAAAGGGAGAAAGGAAAGAAAGAAAAAAATAAATAAAGTTATTAAAATAAAAAATATTTAAAATTTATTAAAATAGAAACATAAAAATGTAATTTAAAAAAGAAGAGGTCAACCAAACCAATTAAAAAATCCACTAATGGTAACAAGTGCTGAAAACTATACTAAACAAAAACGGAGATACAGAACCCTAGGACAAATGGTAAATGCAGAGCTATACAGACAAAATCACACAAAGAAGCATACACATACACACTCACAAAAAGAGAAAAGGGGGAAAAAATATATATATATATTAAAAAAAGGAAAAGAGTAACCAAATCAATAAACAAATCTACCAATGATAATAAGCTCTAAATACTAAACTAAGATAAACATAAAACTAGAAACAAATTATACACAGAAAGCAAATCTGAAGTCTACAGTTGCTCCCAAAGTCCACCACAACTCAGTTTTGCAATGATTCATTCGTTGTCTATTCTGGTATTCAACAGATACAGGGTACATCAGGTTGATTGTGGAGATTTATTCCACTGCTCCTGATGCTCCACGGAGACATCTCTCCTTTTGTCTTCTTTGTTTGCACAGCTCCTAGTGTTCATCCTTGGATTTGGCTCTGCCTCTGCATGTAGATCACCTTCTGGCATCTGTTTTTCACCCAGACAGGAGCAGGGGTTAAAGGAGTGGTTGATTCCAGGGCTCTGACTCACTCAGGCCAGGGGGAGGGAGGTTGTGGTATGCAGGGCAAACATGCAGCGGCAGAGACCAGCATGACATTGCAACAGCCTGAGGCATGCCGTGTGTTCTCCCAGGGAAGTTGTCCCTAGACCATGGGACCCTGGTGGGGTGCACAGACTCCTGGAGGGGAAGTGTGGATAGTGACCTGTGCTTGTACACAGGATTCTTGGTGGCGGCAGCAGCAGCATTAGCATTTCATGCCTGTCTCTGGTGTCTGCACTGATAGCTGCAGCTCACACCTGTCTCTGCAGCTTGTTTAAGTGGTGTTCAGAATCCCCTCTCCTAACACACCCCAAAACAATGGTCTCTTGACTCTTTGGCAGGTCCAGAGTTTTTCCCAGACTCCCTCCCAGCTAGCTGTGGCTCACTAGTCCCCTTCAGGCTTATTCATGCAGCCAACCCCAGTCTTCTCCCTGGGATCAGACTCTGATGCCTGAGCCTCAGCTCCCAGCCCCCACCCACCCAGGTGGGTGAGCAGACAAGCCTCTCAGGCTGGTGAGTGCTGGTCAACACTGATCCTCTGTCTGGGAATCTGTCCACTTTGCCCTCTGCACCCCTGTTGCTGCGCTCTCCTCCATGGCTCTGAAGCTGAAGCTTCCCCTCCACTCACCTCCCATCTCCACCAGTGAAGGAGCTTCCTAGTGTGTGGAAACTTTTCCTCCTTCACAGCTCCTTCCCAGAGGTGCAGGTCCTATCCTTATTCTTTTGTCTCTGTTTTTCCTTTTTTTTTTCACCCTACCCTGGTATGTGGGGAGTTTCTTGCCTTTTGGGAAGTCTGAAGTCTTCTGCCAGCTTTCAGTAGGTGTTCTGTAGGGGTTGTCCCACATACAGATGTATTTTTGATATATTTGTGGGGAGGAATGTGATCTCCATGTCTTACTCCTCCACCATCTTGAAGGTCCTCCCTTTTTCTTATTCTTAATTCATCTAACAGGTAGCAGTTTTTTCAAGATAATAATTCCAAAACATAAATATTGATTATGTGTATATGTATTTTTATATGTAAGTAAAATGATTGACAACAATGACACAATTGACAGGAGGGAGGAATTAGAATTCTTTCATTACTATAAGATACTCACATTATCCATGAAGTTGTATAGTGTTGTTTGAAAGTGGATTTGGATTAGCTATAATTATATTGCAACCTCTATGGCAACAACTAAAAAAAGTTTACAAAGGAAGTATAACTTATATGCCAAGAAAGGAGAAAAAAAATGGAATCATATAATGCTAAATTAAAACCACAGAAAGGCAGAACAAGAGTGAAAGACAAAAACAGGGACAAAGAAAAATGGCAACAAACAGAAAATAGTAATGAATATGGTAGATATTGCTCCAGCTCTGACAGATAATCACTTTGAATGTCAATGGTCTAAATGCACCAAGTAAAAGACAGAGATTGTTGAGAGATTGTCAGAGTGGATGAAAAAACAAGACCCATCTATATGCTGTTTACAGGATACCCACTTTATATAAAGATGTGTACAGATGAAAAGTAAGTGGAAGGAGGAAAATATACCATGGTATGCTAATCAAAAGAAAAATCAGTCTTCATAGTAATAGAGGAGAATGGACATACAGTGAGAAATGGTATTAGACACAGACTCATGCATAGTGAAGCAAAGAGGGCAAGTGTATAAAAGGGTTTAATCATAGCCTCCTAATCATCTGGTGGAGAACAAAATGAAATATGTATCTGGTACATAGTAAAGATCATTAACTGTTAACCATGGTTTTTATGGTTTTGATTATTTCATCTCAAGGCTGTCCCGTGAGTCACACTATAAAGAACACATAAGAGCTCTGCCAGGATCAAGACTGCTTTATCCAATATTGTCCTGAGTCAATTTCAATATTATTTACTTTGTCAGTCTCCCTGGTTATCTGATTCCTTGCTTCGTGCTGGAATTTAAAGAGACTTTTCTGGCTTAACTCCCCATATTCATATTGGATTTTATCAGCATCTGTCCTCTCACTCTAGGTATACCTGATTCCACAGTCCTGACCTGTAGAATCCATAATAGTCTGCAGTGGGAGGATTCCACTTATATTCATTCTGCTTCTCAAATGTGTCTTGACATTTAGAAATCACATATTTCATTTTCATTTGTCAGAAATTACCTCTGAAATATGTCAATGTTGAAGTCATTGAATCTCTTTCATTTTGCAGGTTGGTAACTTAACTAACTTCAGTAAATTTTATATTCTTTGTAGACATGACCACATAACCACAGAGAGATTTGTAAACACCAGTGCTATTGTAATCTAGCAGGTGTATTTTAGCACAGAGTTACATTTTGGTGAGGGAACTGGAAATAATTCGTTTTGCTCTCCATGATGATACAATTCTCAGTTACTACATGTACTCTGCATAACACACACCAGCTATGAGAACAGTTCAGATTTTTAGTACACTTCTCTCAGAGGCATAATCAAAGTAAAAATATTAACTGACTAGTTCATACCACACCTTAAAACAACCAGTGGTTAATTCTCTTGTGTTTTGAGGGAATAGATATTTATTTTATAGTAACAATGACTGGCATCAACTAACCACATTTCATATTCATAGCATAAGATCTGAATAATTGATTATTTTAAAACATGTGGCCAATTATATGTTTCCTTTTGTCCAGAAATAAATTTCTCTCTAGGAGAGGAATGCAGTATGAGTTTATGCAGAACTGGGGAAATCAATCTCCATTTCATCTTCTTAAAAGACTTAGAAGTCTACAGTATTACAATTCCACGAAAGAATTTCTCTGGTTTCTATGTTTATTTGTTTTAAATGATATGTAAATCCTTCTTTATCAGTAACCAGGGATAAGATGTGAGTTGAGTGATGACTCTACAGTATCAGCAGGGCAAACAAGTGACTCTCCAATGATCATTGCAGTTGAGTTGTCCAGTTAATAATGAACCCAATGAAGTAAACAAGATAAATAACAGTAAGTGAATACAATATTCATTACACACACACACACATACACACACCCATGCATACACAGCCATGCCAAATCCTTAGAAAACTATCCTCATCAAATCAGAAGTTTTTTCTAGAGTTCTCTAGACAAACAGGTCAGGAAAATGTTAGCTGATTCTTCTCTGACGATAGATGATGCATAGTAACTTAAATTTTCAGAACTTGTTCTTAGCAACCAATTGCGATTCCAGAATCAGTCTTTTTACCTGGAAGGTCAAATCTGTAACTGGATATTTTTTTAATATGTTAGAAATTACATGAGAATTGAATTCACAAACCCTGTGTTAGAGTGTTGGCACTACTGTAATGAATTTGAGCATGTTACCTAGCATTCCTGCAACTTCAATTTTTTTTATTTATTTATTTTTGTGGTACATGGGCCTCTCACTGTCGTGGCCTCTCCCATTGCGGAGCACAGGCTCCGGACGCGCAGGCTCAGCGGCCATGGCTCACGGGCCCAGTCGCTCCGCGGCATGTGGGATCTTCCCGGACCGGGGCACGAACCCGTGTCCCCTGCATCGGCAGGCGGATTCTCAACCACTGCGCCACCAGGGAAGCCCCAATTTTATTTTTTATTGAGAATTTGAATAAAATTATAAATGTTCAGTGAGTTGCAAATTGTTAAATTATATGAAATTGTTTGTTATTACACAGCATATTTCTACAACAGTTCTTGTAGTGTGGGCTGTGGGTCATAAAACTCTCCTCATCTTTGTATAACTGAAACTGTCTTTATTTGACTTACATTTTTGGATGATAGATTAATTAAATGTTAGATTGCAGGTTAATGGCTCTTTTGTTGATATGTTCTCTTGTTGTTTATCTGTCTTTTTTCTCTCATTTTCTCTTATGTTTCGCATCACAAAACATTTAGCTGTTGGTGTTTACTTCTTTATCATTTATTTCTTGCTTTGTACTTTCAGTCTGAGGTTACATGTCTTCAATTCTATAAAAAATATCTCACCCTCATCCGTTTTCTTTTCAAAAATTTATCTTCTGCCCTTTCCTCTACAATTTTCTTCTGGAACTTCTTTAGACCTATGTTGACACATATAAACTTACCTTCCATTTCTTACATAGGGTCATATATTTCATTTCTTTATCTCTTACACTGCATCCTGGGAATGTTCCTCAGTCCTATCTCTGCATTTAACTATTTGTGTAGTTGTGACTTTCAGTGATTCTGTATTTCATTTCAGTTCTCCCAATTGCTTCTTGTGTCAATTCTACCTGTTTTTGTAATTTTCATTCCTGTTCATGGCTGTTATTCATCCTTTTAAGAATCATAAATATATTTCTTATAAAATCAGTTTCAGATTGCATTATGATTTCTGTTTTATTTGGAGTGAACTTAAAAATATTGATTTTGTTTATAACCATTTTAGCACTGCTTTCCTTCACATGTTTCGGAATGTTGATTTATACACTAATACTTAATAGGAGGATTATTTTTTTCACTCATTTATTGTCATTATTTTCTTGCAGATCCTCAGGTCCCACAGGTCAGAACCAAGTCTTGTATTTGAACTTCAAATAGCCAGGTTACATTAAAAAGTACCAAAATTGTTATTTTAATGATTGACACAAAAGAGTTGTTCTTAGGTAATAACCTAACTTTACTTGGGAAAATCTCTTTGGGGACTAGGATATTATGATAGGTTGGATTACTGTTCTCTACTCATCACTCCTGTCTGTTAAGAAATTATATGTAAGCACACTGTGCCATGTGACTGCAGTACCTCCCATTAGAGTAGGTAGAGAATATTTATTTACTTTATTGATTTTGGCTTGGCTTGGTCTTATAAATTGCTTTGGCCAATTGAAATGGCAAATGTGACACTAGGCAAGGCTTTATACTTATTTTTAAGGCTTTATGTATAACATTCATCTTGGCCTCCTGAGTTTCCACAATTCACTAAGAAAATAACTCACCCTTAGGGAATTCCCTAGCAGTGGTTAGGACTCCCCACTTTCACTGCCCGAGGGTGTAGGTTCAATCTCTGGTAGGGGAACTAAGATCCTGCAAGCCACGTGACATGGCCAAAAAAATGAACCCACCCTTGGTAGCTGCTGTTCTCACAATGATAAGAATCCCAACTTGTAGTACAGGTAAATCCAGGTAAGTCCAGCTGGGATCAACTAAATGATAACCAAATGAGACCTATGAAGGAGAAAAATATATTGTGTTGTAATTGATCAAGATCTTGTTGTTATTACATAGTATTTCTGTATAAATTGCTGACTAACTCAGAATGTGAAGAGGAAATAGGCTAGTGAAAAATTCCTGGTGTCAGGTTGGTCAAAAGACTTTAAAGAATAAATTTACCAAATATTCAAGTAAATGCTATTTTTTTTAATAATCTCCTGATTTCTAAAACTTGTATAAACTTTATTACACATATACAAACTCCTTATTGGTACTTTAAAAAAAATAGAAATAAAAGTAGTTGAGTTCTATATTTCACTTTGGAAGAAATGGAAAGAGAAAATTCTACCATACAAGAGAAGAAAGAAATGAAATCAAGAATACAGAGGAAGCAGTAACTGAGAGCTAGCAATGACCATGCAAATATAAGCACGAGGGAATTTGCAGAAATCTTGGTCAGAACATTCTACTTCACACAAAAATGGGTTAGAGGGCTAGTGCTAGCTTCACAAAAATTTCAAAAGACAGGGTTACACTTTTTGAAAACTGTAACTCCCATTAATATAATTTCTCAATTCTAAGAAGCTATAAATTATAAGACACATGATAAATGCAGTAAAAGAATTTTTTCTGGAAATAAATATTATATTAATTGCACTTAAAAAACTTAGAAATAATACAAAACATTTACTAACCAAGTTTTAAGTTACTGTGTTAGTTTGGATTCTGTGAGGAGACCCTGTGTCAAGATTAACCTTGTAAGAGATTCATTGGGAAAAGACCTGTGAGGGAAAATGGGTTGAGGGTCAGAAGAGGATGGGAGATTTTTCAGACCATGGAGCAGGTCCAAAGCTTGTGAAGGAGGAAAGCAAGGAAGGAAAGTTTGGAAAGAAACTGCAGCACAGTGCTGATAGAGCAAAAACCAATAAGGAGTCTTCAAGACAAAATCGCCTGTAAGAGGAGGATAGAATTTCCCGGGAATGGTCCTGGCTTAGATCTCTGCCTGACTCAATCATTGGTTGACAGTGGCCCCTGGGAAGTGTGGCTTCTGTGCAAATGCAGTGATAGATCTCAAAGTACAGCAGATGAGGCCATTGTCAATTATGCTCCTTGCAGTGGAAATTTGAGATCTGAGTGGAGATTTTTCATAGATGTTACATTTATAGCCTCTTAGAATTGAGAAGTTACAGTAATGGCTGTCACAGTTTTTATTGCTTTCTTTTGCATATTCCAATCAAATTCTGTGTCTTGACCTCCTTCATATTCAAAAGCTTAAACATTTTCTGAATTACTTTTGAATATCACAGTGACATATTTCATAGTTTTTGTTTTTGTAATCATGAGATATTTATCATATTTTGAATTGAATTTGTAATTTTGGGTTACATTGAAGAATAACAATGTTTTATCAGAATTTCATACTCAGTTAAATTAACAATTTTGTTTTTCCCTCTAAATGAATTGTATGTTTCTGGCAGATTAATGGCTTCTCTTAAAAGTCAGATGGTAACTTTTGACATACAAAGGCTTGATCTCTTCTTGCCTTTAGAATGGCTGAACTATCCATCACAGACTTAGTTAACTAAAAATGTTATGATATATTGCAAGAAATTCTGCTGTCTTATAATAATAAACTGGTTTTGTATACAGTAGTTTTTTTTTCTCACTGCTACAACATTTGGAGGCATTTAAATTACAAATTTTAAATTTTAAATGCTGCTCAAACTGACAGCAAATTTCATCTCATGTGGTGCTATCAAAGTAAATAACATAATTGGGATGACAGTTAGATGGATATATATTTTATCCATTACTAAGTTTGCACTATACAAATAAAAACAAATATATCACAAGTTACCCCACTTGTGGTAGGCAAGATGCATCCACATTTCAGGAATTTTACTAAAATGAATATTTTGAAATGAGAGGTTTCCTTATTGTTACAGAGGTTCTAACTAAAAATTTTAGACAAGATAAAAATTAGCATATAGATTCTTGCCAGAAATTTGTTTCTTCCTGGAAGTTGTATGTCTAACTATTTAGTGATTACTATCTTTAACCCAAATCACATAATTTGAGATATTTAAGAGATTATTAATTCCAGCAAAGTTCCAACATTTTTAAAGTTAAAACTTTTATTTTAAAAATAACTCTCACAGGGCTTCCCTGGTGGCGCAGTGGTTGAGAATCCGCCTGCCAATGCAGGGGACACGGGTTCGTGCCCCGGTCCGGGAAGATCCCACATGCCGCGGAGCGGCTGGGCCCGTGAGCCATGGCCGCTGAGCCTGTGCGTCTGGAGCCTATGCTCCACAACGGAAGAGGCCACAACAGTGAGAGGCCCGCGTACCACACACACACAAAAATAACTCTTACAAAGTATTCCAATGTATACAACAGATAAACAAGATTGCTATAATTAAATTTGAGAAGTGTTTCTTGGAGCATATCCACTGAGCCTTTTCACATCTTTCTCCTTCTGTAACCCTGGAACCCCTTCCCAAGTGTTGTTTCCACATAACTCAGTTTAAAAACAGATTATGAAAAAAAATTATTATTTGAATGGAAGTGGTGTGAATGAATACACTTTTGTCCTGACTGTAGGGGGTATACTTAACATAATGAGTATTAGGTTAGCTATAAGTTTTTCCAGCTATCTTTCTGTTATTGATTTCTAGTTTAATTCCATTGCAGTCTGAGGGCAAACGTGTATGATTTCTATTCTATCTCTTTAAATTTGTTAAGTGTATTTTGTTGCCCAGATGTGGTCTATCTTGGTCAATGTTCTATGTAAGCCTGAGAAGAATGTGTATCCTGTTGTTGAATGAAATAGTCAGTAGAGGTCCATGATATCCACTTGACTGATGGTGTTGTTGAGTTTAACTATGTCCTTACTGTTTTCTTCCTGCCATCCATTTCTTTTTCCTTTTTTTTTAACATCTTTACTGGAGTATAATTGCTTTACAATGGTGTGTTAGTTTCTGCTTTATAACAAAGTGAATCAGTTATATATATATATATATACATATATCTCCATATCTCTTCCCTCTTGCATCTCCCTCCCTCCCACCCTCCCTATCGCACCCCTCTAGGTGCCATCCATTTCTGACAGAAGAGTTTTGAAATCTCCAGAATTGATACTGGATTTATCTATTTCTCTTTGCAATTCTACCAGTTTTTATCTCACATAGTTCAATGCTCTGTTGTTAGGCAGGTCCATGTTAAGGATTGTTATGTCTTCTTGGAGAATTGACCCTTTTATCATTATGTAATGCTCACCTTTATTCATTGTAACTTTCCTTGCTTTGAAGATTGCTGTGTCTGAAACTAATAGAGCTACTCCTGCCTAGTTTTGATTAGTGTTAGCATGGTATATTTTTTTCTACATCTATTTACTTTTAATCTATATGTGTCTTTAAAGTGGGTATCTTGCATATTACATACAGTAGAGTTTTGTTTTTTGATCCACTCTGATATTCTCTATCTTATATTTGGTGCATTTAGACCAGACATTCAAAGTGATTATTTGACATAATTGGAGTAATATCTACCATATTCATTACTCTTTTCTACTTGTTGCCCTTGTTCTTTGTTCCTATTTTTGTCTTCCACTCTTTCTGCATTTGTGGGTTTTAATTGGACATTTTTAAAAAATTTTTTAAAAACAATTTTTGGCTGTGCTGCACAGCTTGGGGGATCTTAGTTCCCAGACCAGGGACTGAACCCTGGCCCCATCAAGCAAAGCACACAGTCCTAACCACTGGACCACCAGGGAATTCCAAAATGGACATTATATATGATTTCATTTTTCTCCATTCTTAGAATATCAGTTATACTTCCTTTCTTACCTCTTGAGTGGTTGCCCTAGAGATAGCAATATTCAGTTACAGCTAATCTAAGTCCACGTTTAAATACAGTGGACTTCATGGATAATGTACATAACTTATGCTAACAGAACAATCATAATTCCTCCTTCCTGTCAGTTGTGTCATTACTATAATTCATTTCACTTATATATAAACACATATATATGTATATAATTATACATATATATGAGATATACACACACAATCAAATACATTGTAGGTATTATTATTTTGAATAAACTGTTATATTTTAGGTTAATTAAAAATAAGAAAAATAAAAGCTTTATTTTACCTACACTTTTCCTTCTTAGATGGTCTTCCTTACTTTATGTAAATCCAAGTTTCTGACCTAAATTATTTTCTTTGTGTCTAAAGTACTCTCTTAACATTTCTTGCAAGGCATGTTTACTGGAGACATACTCCCTCAATTTTTGTTTGTCTGAGTAAGTCTTTATTTTCCTTCACTTTTGAAGGATACAGAATTTTAGGTTGGTGGGGTTTTTCTCTCAATACTTTATTCATCTCATTCTCTTCTTGCTTGCATGCTTTCTGAGAAGTCAGATGTAATACTTTTGTTTGTTCTTCTATATGAGAGTTGTTTTTGTCCTCTGACTTTTTCAGGATGTGTATTTATCTTTGATTTTCTGTAATTTGAAAATAATATGCCTAGGTGTAGTGTGTTTCTTTGGTTTGTTTGCTTTTTGTTTGCATTTATCCTGCTTGGTTTTCTTTGAGCTTCCTGGATCTATAGTGTCTGACATTAATTTAGGGGAAATTCTCAGTCATTGTTATTTCAAATATTTTTTTCTCTTGCTTTCTCTCTTTCTTTTTTGGTATTCTCATTATGCATATGTAGATAGATCTCAGCCTTTTAGTGAGCCTATGCTTCTGGACAGTAAACTTCACAAGAGTTTCTCAGTTTTTTCCTCCTCCTTCAGTTGGGACAGGATGTATAGAGTAGGTTAGAGTTGGGTATTTTCTTTCCTTCATGTCAGCTAGGCTGTGATGAAACCCCAGTGGGTTAGGCTTGGTTAACTTGCTTCCCTTGATGACAGCCCTTTTTAAGAACAGAGTGCTATGGTGTATATCAAAATGGTTCCTTTTCCTTGTCTCTTGCTGAAGTACAAGGGGATCTTTCTCAGATATTTACTTATGTTACTTATATTTACTTATGGAAACCTGGTTAAGCTCCAGGAGATAAGTGTTATAAAATTGTGGGTTTCCCCTTATGACTGGGTCCCCTGGAATTTTTAACCCTCAGACCTGCCCACACTGAATCTCCAGCAATGCATCAATTACCATTTCAGATTTTCTTTCTGGCCCTGGTTCCTATGGGGGTTTCTTCTTGTGAGTCCCTGGTCTGATAAGCCATGACTCCTTTCTCCAGTCTTGGGGGCAGCACTTTGCCCTGTGTCCTCTGCTCTCTATGGATTCAACAAGAGTTTTTGATTACTCAGTCTGTTCAGCTTTTTACTTATTGTTAGGATGGAGTGGAGGCTTCCAAGCTCCTTACACACAGAATTGGAAACTGCTTTCTCAGCTATGAGTTTTTTAATCGTGGTTCTATGTTAGGCTGCAAAAATGCCCTTCTGTTCTTAGTTTGCTGAGAACTTTTAATCATGAATGGCTTTCAGATTTGTCAAATGCTTTTCCTTTTATATTTTTAGATGATCATATGCTTTTTCCCAATTTTCTGTTAATGTCTTTCATTTCATAGATTGATATTCAAATCAACTAACTTCAAATACTTGGGATATAGCCTTTTGATCATAAACTGTTGTACTTTTACTATATTTCTGGTTTTAATTTGCCAATATTTTATTGAGAATATTTGCATCTTTGTTCATGAGGAATATCTTTCTGTAATTTCCTTTTCTTGTAGTATCTTTGTCAGGTTTTTTTTTTATCAGGATTCAGCTTATAAAATGAGTTGGGAAGTATTCTAATTTTTTTCATTTTTTACATTGGATGTTTTCATTTCTTTTTTTTTTTCCTTGAGCAGTCTAGGTAGGGGGTTGTCAATTTTATTAAAGTTCTCAACAATTTGTCTTTAGTTTTATTATTTTTCCTTATTGTTTGCCATATTTCTATTTATCTATATCATTTCTTTTCTTATATTTACTTTAAATTTAATTTTCCATTTTGTTTGTAGCTTCTTAATGTGAAGAATCTGATCCTTACTATTAGACTTCTCTTTTCTATGCATAATTTTATACTGATATTTTTATATTATTAAATAACTGCCACTATACCAACATTCCCTAATAAGCTTGAAAAATTATATTTTTGAGGGACTGCATTGTATTTTTTAATTTAAAGTTTCAAAAATTCCTTGTGGAAAATTTGATTAAATACATAATCCAACTTTCCTTGATACATTGTAGAATAAACATTACTATCTCAATAAAGTATAGAATTAATATTTTTCATGGCTTGGTTATACTTTGAATGTCAGAAACCATGTCCAAATTAATATTTGTACTTTTGTTTATCATCATTCCTGAGGTCTAAGTCTGTTGGATATATTCACAAAGTCCTAAAGAAATTGTGATATAAAAGGAGCTTTGGATATCCAGATAGTACTACTAAGTATTTCTTTGAAATGTAATAAAAATAAAATGTGTGATAAATATTTAAAATAATTTTTTAAAGATATGTTATCTTTTGTTTAATTCATGTTTTCTTTTCATCCCCTTCCTTGTCCCAACCCACTTCACCTACTTTAGTCCTAAAACTCCATTGTTTCTGAATCAAAGAGCACACTATGGCTATGAAGTAAAATATTTTGTCATAATATAATTTAGAATTTTAGAAGTTTTCATAAGTCCTCATATATTACAAAGAACAAGAATAAAAATGAATTTTCAGCCTTAAACAATCCAACTCATATCAAATTAACAAGAAATAAATCACTTTAAAAATAATAATTAGAATTGTTTTTCTTTTATGGCATCAGCTTTATATCAATCTGTTGAAGTTATAGAAGAAATGATTTGGATAGCGAGAAAATTACTTGCTTCAGATGGCACATTATTTAGTTAATTCTTAAGCAAGTTTACCATTGTCAGGCTTAAGTTATACATGTTTTAAAATCAGATTTTGAACAGTCATTATTATACAGGATGACATTTAACATTTTCATCCAGTAGTATTTCTGATCCATTTATGTTCTTCCTCGAATAATGGGCTGCATGCTGTTAAACACAATGGCATTCTATTTTGTGTCACTGGCAAGAAACCCTATATGTATTCAAACTTACACAAATAAATAGAGCTCCTTTTTATTATTTCCTGTAAAAGAATTTGGAAAATATTTTATAAAATTAACAACCACATTAAAAAAAACAATAACTGCATTGACTATATTATTAGAAACAAAAGAATATTTTGTAATTAGGAATATTAAGAATGTAAGTTCAAAAGGTCACTATTTTTTCTAATCATGTGCTATCCAGTTGCTTATGAAGATTTCCGTGAATTTATGTCAACCATGAAAATGACGTATGTGTCAAGAATGTGTTATGTTTTGTGTGAGGCCACTGAAAATTTTTTATTTTTATAAGAATGTCTAGTCTTATTTACTAGTGATTTGAGAAGTACATAAAAGAATAAAAATTAAGGTATAAAAATAAACATTATATGTATCAGACACTGTGCTAAGATTTTTGCATGCCTTATCACTTCTAACTTGATCCACATAGAAATCCAATGTGTACTTTCACTATGTGAACACTGAGCATTGAAGAAGGTTGGTAATGTGCCCAGTTTACCCACATAAATAGTGAATAAGGAGTCATTGCAACCAAATATGTCTGATTGCAGAACCCAGGCTGTTAATCATGTCACCTCTCTATGCTAACTTTCTATCTTGAGTTTCATGTGCAGAAAACTAAGAATTTGCAGGTAAGTCAAGTCAACTTTACTAATTTAGGAACACAGAATCAAAACCGTTCACATTACTAGCTAGTTTCCCTACACATCCTAGATAGATAAGTATTTGTCTCTAATAAAATATATATAAATATCATATCTGTAAGCATTTTGAGAAACTGTTTTCACTTTCTTTTATCTCCAACATCTACCACAGTACCTGCCAAGGACAGTTTTTTGGGGTTTTTTTGGATGACTTGAATAATATATATATATTTTTTCTATACAGCAGGTTCTTATTAGTCATCCATTTTATACACTTCAGTGTATACATGTCAATCCCAATCGCCCAATTCATCACACCACCATCCCCATCCCCCCTCTGCTTTCTCCACTTGGTGTCCATACTTTTGTTCACTACATCTGTGTCTCAATTTCTTCCCTGCAAACCAGTTCATCTGTACCATTTTTCTAGGTTCCACATATATGCGTTAATATACGATATTTGTTTTTCTCTTCTGACTTACTTCACTCTGTATGACAGTCTGTAGATCCATCCACATCTCAACAAATGACACAATTTCGTTCCTTTTTATGGTTGAGTAATGTTCCATTGTATATATGTACCACAACTTCTTTATACACTCGTCTGTCGATGGGCATTTAGTTTGCTTCCATGACCTGGTTATTGTAAATAGTGCTGCAGTGAACATTGGGGTGCATGTGTGTTTTTGAATTATGGTTTTCTCTGGGTATATGCCCAGTAGTGGGATTGCTGGGTCATATGGTAATTCTATTTTTAGTTTTTTAAGGAGTTTCCATACTGTTCTCCATAGTGGCTGGATCAATTTACATTCCCACCAACAGTGCAAGAGGTTTCCCTTTTCTACACACCCTCTCCAGTATTTGTTGTTTGTAGATTTTCTGATGGTGCCCATTCTAACTGGTGTGAGATGATACCTCATTGTAGTTTTGATTTGCATTTCTCTAATAATTAGTGATGTTGAGCAGCTTTTCATGTGCTTCTTGGCCATCTGTATGTCTTCTTTGGAGAAATGTCTATTTAGGTCTTCTGACCATTTTTGGATTGGGGTGTTTGCTCTTTTAATATTGAGCTGCATGAGCTCTTTATATATTTTAGAGATTAATCCTTTGTCCATTGATTCATTTGCAAATATTTTCTCCCATTCTGAGGGTTGTCTTTTTGTCTTGTTTATGGTTTCCTTTGCTGTGCAAATGCTTTGAAGTTTCATTAGGTCCCATTTGTTTATTTTTGTTTTTATTTCCATTACTCTAGGAGGTGGATCAAAAAAGATCTTGCTGTGACTTATGTCAGAGAGTGTTCTTTCTATGTTTTCCTCTAAGAGTTTTATAGTGTCCAGTCTTATATTTAGGTCTCTAATCCATTTTGAGTTTATTTTTGTGTATGGTGTTAGGGAGTGTTTTAATTTCATTCTTTTACATGTAGCTGTCCAGCTTTCCCAGCACTACTCATTGAAGAGACTGTCTTTTCTCCATTGTATATCCTTGCCTCCTTTGTCATAGATTAGTTGACCATAGGTGCGTGGGTTTATCTCCGGGCTTTCTATCTTGTTCCATTGATCTATGTTTCTGTTTTTGTGCCAGTACCATATTGTCTTGATTATTGTAGCTTTAGAGTATAGTCTGAAGTCAGGGAGCCTGATTCCTCCAGCTCTGGTTTTTTCCCTCAGGACTGCTTTGGCTCTTCAGGGTCTCTTGGAAGGACAGTTTTTTTTTAAGAGACAAATTTTTTTTGAACCAAATTATCAGATTATACATTTCAGAAATATACTTAGATGTTTCCCACAGTTGTATAAG
The DNA here is from genome assembly GCF_026419965.1 of Kogia breviceps. Classification (NCBI taxonomy): domain Eukaryota; kingdom Metazoa; phylum Chordata; class Mammalia; order Artiodactyla; family Physeteridae; genus Kogia; species Kogia breviceps. The sequence goes on along the minus strand of NC_081311.1, from coordinate 156,524,400 downwards.
TGGTTTTACATATAAGAAAATCACAACTAATTAAAAATAAATTTGTAAAAATTCACGAAATTAAATAAATTATGAAATCACATATATGCTAAATCAAAGTATTCCAAAGATATATAACATATTATACATGTGCACCATGTTTCAGAATCTGGATATGGTGCATATACATCCCAGGATTTTATTTCAGGTCTAAATATGTGTAAGTGATATCCTCTTTTACTAAAATGCAAGTTCATAAATATTCATTGAATGACTAACATGGGTTCAGTGTGTCTCTTCCTAACATGTGTAAAACAATGTTATATTAAATTGTAATTTTCAAAGGAAAATGGATCCTTCCTGTGGGTTCATGAAAAAGCATTTATCTGAGTTGAGGTATATGCTAATTTCAAGAATAAGTCAGACTATCTATCAGAGAACATTATATAGGATAAACTGAATACAATTAAAAACAAGAAGTGCTAGAGAACAGTCACATTGACTAACAAAGTTTGAGACTGTGATGAAATAGATCAGTGATCAACAGATTTGGGGTTCTAATATAAGTCATTTAAAACAGATTAGTTCATTTGAGGCCTACGATGGATTTTGTGGTAGATAAAATAATAATTCCCATTTTTGCCAATGGGAGAAAGAGACGCTTAGAGAGATCAAGTGTCATGCCATAGTCATACCACTAGGAAACAATAGTTAGGATTTGCTCTATACCATCCATCTCTAGAACTCATTCTTTCCTTAAACTATAAAATATTTTCTACAATAAGGAGTATCAGTAAAACATTATGTAAATTCAAAAATTGGAATATATTACACCTAAACAGGTAGGTAAATATCAAAAAAAAATCCTGGAGTATTAGAATTCAGGGACATGGGCCCTAGTCTCAGCTCTGGACAAATTAGCTATGCTTTACAGGCAACTCACTTTATCTTTACATGCCTCCGTTTGTCAATTTGTATATCAAGAAGGCTGGAAATGGTGCACTTAAAATCTTCTCCTTCTCACTCAATATTTGCAAATTTTCTGCTGCATTATTGGTTGTTTTCTGCTGTATCTGATTCTGCCACAATTTTCTCTTCCACTCCCAGTACACCGTGATATTTACATCAATAGGATAAAGTTAAAAGTCACTCATCGTGCTAAATTGGATTTGTAACTATTGCTTCTTGACATGAAGATAACTTGATGATTCAAGACTGTACCTAAGAAGAGATAAACTTATATTAATTTAGATTTGTGATGTTGAATTTTAGTAAACTCAGGTGCTAAGATTAAGGTCGGTGAGATAATAATCTCTTTGGGTTTGTAATTCTATAAAATGAAAAACTCTAAATATTTTAAACTATAGTTTTTATCACACAGTATAAAAACGTTTAAATTTCCTAGGTAATTTTTTACATATGATATTAAACAATACTAAAATTAAAATATGACACTAAATTTTAGCAATGAATCAAAAATTAAGTTAAATAAATGAATTAGAAATCTTTTGTAGTCTGCAATTTGGGAAGAGAAAATATGCTTTGGTTTACAAACAATTTATTCTCTGAAGAAGGTATTCCAAATGTTGGTGGGAACATAAGCAGTATTTACATTGATGAATAGAAGTTATTACAGCTTCATTTACGGGATACACCTTATTTACTCATTCTTTGACCCCAATCTACTCTCATCCCTCTTTCAGACATCTTAGTCGAATACATACCTATAAATTTTATGGAATGAATTTATTTACTATATTCAGCTGGGTCTGTTCTTTCTGACTCATGTAGGGAGACAGCCTGGCCAGCCACCCCAAAAATGCTTGAGGTTTACTTGAGGTGTGCAGACATCACTATCCACCACAGGGCACGGGAGCTGCATGCCTGTTTCTTGTTACTTGCCACCAGCCATGCCCACCACATTTGTGCACTGATCCAGAATACTCAACCTCGTTCTCTTGTTGCTGCAATAACAGAGCTGTCCGTGTTCTCAGGCACACACTTCTGCGATCAAGAAAAAAGAATTGACTTGCTTCTAGGTCTTAACTGAATATGTGTGAGACTAAAGTGTCCCAGCTCATTTAGGAAACGGACCTGATGAAACCAACCAAACTTCACCTAACTGTAATACCCTGCAAGTATCATCTCCTTCTAACCGCTTGTATTCTCATCCCCAAAAGACTCTGTGTTGTTTTCCCCTTCATCCATAACCATTCTCAGATAGGCCCATGCTATATGTCTCCCTGAACTGTTCCGGATTAAAAAAAAAAAAAAAAAATGGAGAAGACATTAAATTGTGTTGGGATATTTGTTTGACTTTCATCTAGAGAAAGATTTAAATCCGTACCCTAAAATATTCACAAAATACAAATGAATTTCAGTTAAATTAAAGATTCAAATATTTGTTTAAAAACCTATATAACATTAACTGCGGAACTGAGGGATATAATCATAATTTTTATGTATGTGATTGGAGGTCGTATCAAATAACACTCCAAATGCAGACTCTAAGAAATAAGACAGATACATTAGCCCGTGTTAAAATAAAAATATCTATACAACAATATATATTATAAAGCAATGTAAAAGATAAATAAAAAGCCTGGGTAAATCTTTTCAGTATATATAATAAAGGTTTAAATTATATTTTAAAATATGTAAAATTCTTCTTTTAAAGAAAAAACTCAATGGAAAGAAGCCAAAATATGAATAAAGAAATCACAAAAGAAAAAATATTAATGGCCTATAATCATTAAAAGAAGCTCAACCTCACTAATAATTAGAAAAATGTATATTAAAATAATTAACTCATCATATTGACAATTTTTTTTAAAAAGACATAATATCATTTCTTAGTACAGGTGTCAGAAAATGGCTTCTTTCTCATAATGTTGGAAAGAGCAAAAAATTAGACAGATTTTTTTTAATTTTTTTTTTTTTTTTTTTTTTTTTGCGTTACACGGACCTCTCACTGTTGTGGCCTTCTAGGCTCTAGACGCACAGGCTCAGTGGCCATGGCTCACGGGCCCAGCCGCTCCGCAGCATGTGGGATCTTCCCGGACACTGGCACGAACCAGTGGCCCCTGCATCGGCAGGCGGACTTGCAACCACTGCACCACCAGGGAAGCCCTCTTTAATTTTTAAAATTTTATTTATTTATTTATTTAATTTTGGCTGCATTGGGTATTCGTTGTTGTTCACGGGCTTTCTCTGCGGCAAGCGGGGACTACTCTTGGTCGTGGTGCGCAGGCTTCTCATTGCGGTGGCTTCTCCTGTTGCAGAGCACGGGCTTCAGTAGTTGTGGCTTGCAGGCTCTAGAGCACAGGCTCAGTAGTTGTGGCGCATGGGCTTAGTTGCTGCACAGCCTGTGGGATCTTCCCGGACCAGGGACTGAACCTGTGTCCCCTGCATTGGCAGGCAGATTCTAATCCACTGTGCCACCACGGAAGCCCTGGACAGATTTTTAGTAAGGAAATTTAACTAAAAAATACATGCTAAAAACATTAATTACCTAGAATGTAAATTGCTTAATTTGAGAGTCTAGCTCTTGAATTTATTTGCCATTATCTGCCCTTGGTATTGCTTTTTACACACACAGTGGGTTGGATTTTTTACTTAGTTATTTATTCAATTATTTACTCACACTTCTGGATTGAATTACTTATTCAAAAAACACATTCCCTTACCCCATTTAGATAACATTAAAAATATTATTCTGGATAATATGGCATATTGATAGTTATCCCCGTGATTTTCTTCTTACTAAAATAGAAGCAAAATAGAAACATTTGAAAGATATGCTTGTTGGCTTAGAAATCAACTCCAGAGAACAAAGATCTAGTTTAAATCATTCCTAAATTAACGGTTAAAACAGTCTCAGTTCTAACATGTTCTTTTTTTTTTCTATCTTGTCTCCTTCAGTTTCTATGTCTAAATTCCAATATGTATCTTGATTACTCCCATGTTCATGTCAGCAAGTGTACCCTTAGTATGTTTCATACACTTTGCTATTGATTATGAGAAAGAGAAAATAAATATGGCATGGATTAGCCCTTAAAAATCTGGCTGGGGAAGCAGACTTGTATATGACAAACAGCAAAGATATTAGGAACATAGTAAGAGATAAAACAAAGTTCAGTGGAGGCAAGGAAGAAGAAAAACTAATCCCAACTCATGGGTTAAAAAAAGTTGTTTGAGGAATTGACATTTTATACACACTACATAAAACTGATAATTAAAATATTGTCTGTAAAATTGTATGTTTACTTTCTTCCTTCTTTCTTTCTTTCTTTCATTCTTTCTCTTCCTCTTTCTTTCTTTTTACAATTATGTTCCTTAAAATTTTTCAAATCCATACATATTTTGTAAATTCCTAGAGGAGCTTATGAGTTAATGGAATTCTTTAGTGATTTCTTGATGAGATGAATAATTGTTCTCTGATGTTTCTTTTCTAGAAATCCAGATTTCCAAATATTGGAGAGTAAAATTAAGGACACACACCCATATATTCATTAGTTTGGTGTTCAGTGATATCACTAAAGGTATTGATGAGAAATTTTAAAATTCACTTCTGAAATTTAAAAAGAATCTTATAAAGATATTGCTATGACATTTATTGCTTTGTGCGTGCATTATATCCAACATAGTAACTAGGAAAAAATTAAGGGAGTTTACATAAAGCTTGCATTACTATTATTTTTAATGTATCTTTTTTTGGTTGTTATTTAGATTTCTTGGCAACTTCCCTGCTACGTGGTTAAATCTTCTCTATTTGTGAGTCACTGATATATGGGAAAGACAAGTACCATTTCATTTAACTTCACAAGTCATCTGTGCCTTTGTCTCTCTCTTGAATCCTTTAAAATGTCCCAGGCCCTGTTATGTTCTTCTGTTTTGTCAGTTTGTACTATTCTTCTGCTAGCCCTCCCAATATGTATGTACCACCCACTCCTGCCACAGACACCAAAACACCTTGGTAAGTTGAAGAGATGTTGAGTTTTGGTCCCTGTTTTTCCTTTGGAGCCAGGAAAAAAAAAAATCTACAAGTTGCCTCCCTGGGAGAGGACAACACATTCCCCTAGCTAAGGGCTAAGAGGAGAAGCAGGACAGTGTAGCAGTGGAAAGTGGCACAGAGGAAGGAACAAAGAACAGGGATGGGGGCTAGCGGGGGTTTCTGGCATCTGTGAGAGGAAAGGAAGTAGAGGAATTGAACTCTATGCCTGGAGGCTACTCCCACTTCCTTTCTGCTCAGCAAACCATTGCTAATCCTTTAAATCTCAATTCAATCTCTACCTCCTCTGTGAAGTCTTTCCTGATTGGTTCGGAAGTGATTAAGCACTGTTTCTATTTCATTTTACACAAACTTCTATAAAGGCCAGTATCTTGCTGTTTTGTGTTACTAGCATAAAGAAATGTGATTTTCTTAAAAGGATTCAGCCCCTGCTCCTAAAAGAGAGAGTGCCGACTTATAGGTTGCTGGAGTTATGGCCTGAGATGCTCTTAAATTGAAGAAATGTTTCTCAAGGAAGAAAGCAGCCAGGTTACTTTTTAATTTTGTTGTCTGGGGTATGCAAGTTGAGGGCCAGTACCAAATTGCCTGATGCCATAAAGGAGGAGGAAGGGAGTAAGTGGGGTCAGTAGACAAAGAAAAATAGATAACGAGTCTAGAAAATAAAATAGAATTCTCTGATTTTAAAGAAGTGATTCCAGATATAGGAAAAGAAAGTGCATTACATACATAAGTACTCCCAAAATTGCAATAGTTGTGGTGATGGTAGTGAAAGAGTTGATACATGACAATGTGTTGGGTCCAGCCTCAAAGTAGCCATGGGTGAGATGCTAGCTTCCCACATGGGCTCTACTTGTTTTTTAACAAACTATCCTCCCCTGAAGGTAAGCCAATCAAGTTAAGAATATTTGCTTTTTCATCTTGACATTTCCCGTAGCTCACATAGTACGCATGCTATCTGTTTAATAAATAGTGGTTGGAAGAATAAAAAGGAAGAGACCAAATTGTGCCTAAGCACAGAGTGAGAGATTGAGTGAGTTGGTCTGACCTATCCACGCTGGTACTAGTGCAGCCACTAGATAAGTCAGTGATTTTGTATATGTGTCCTGTTGCCTGGGCCAAGGGACAGCTTCTAGCAGCTAAGTCTTCATTTTCCTTGATCAGTAACACTAGGAAAAAAAAAAAGTATATTGTTATTGCCTGAGGCTATAGAACAGCTCACAATTTTCTCCAGTCCTTTCACCAAATCTTTATCACTCAATACCGAATACATACACCCAAGCATTTTCCCTCTATCATCTGTCTTGGCACACCTATTTGGGGAAATCTAGGGCAAAATTCCCATAATACCTGTGCCTAAGGAAAGTCTATATTCTCTAGAATAAAGAAATAGAAAGTCTGTCCTGTGTGTGTGTTATGCATCTGATCTGTGGTGTCAGTACTTCAAAATCTGGTGCTAATATTCAGAAGGTTTTGTCGTTCTTATCATTAAGAAACTCAGGGGCTTCCCTGGTGGCGCAGTGGTTGAGAATCCGCCTGCAGATGCAGGAGACACGGGTTCGTGCCCTGGTCCGGGAAGATCCCACATGCCGCGGAGCAACTAAGCCCGTGAGCCATGGCCGCTAGGCCTGCGCGTCCGGAGCCTGTGCTCCGCAATGGGAGAGGCCACAACAGTGAGAGGCCCGCATACCGCAAAAAAAAAAAAAAAAAAAAAAAAAAAAAAGAAACTCAGAATAACGGTTACGTATTACAATACAATTTTAAAAGTTAGGTTCAGGTTCTAAATATAATAAACCTTGGAAACTTTTACTCTGAAATCACACTAGCCTATTAAAAAATAAATATACACTCAATATGTATACTTCAAAGCATCACTGTTTGGATAAAGCTGAGAGAAAATTTTGTTTACGATAGACTAATATATAGATATTAAAAAAATGAAACAATTCTAATGAAAATAAAAATCTTAGATAAGATTTATTATGTTAGTTACTTCAGATGTTAGACTAGGAGAACATAGAATTTCCTTTCCATTTCTTTTTTTTTTTTTTTTTGTGGTACGCGGGCCTCTCACTGTTGTGGCTTCTCCCATTGTGGAGCACAGGCTCCAGAAGCGCAGGCTCAGCGGCCATGGCTCACGGGCCCAGCCACTCCGCGGCATGTGGGATCTTCCCGGACCAGGGCACGAACCCGTGTTCCCTGCATTGGCAGGCGGATTCTCAACCACTGCGCCACCAGGGAAGCCCCTCCTTTCCATTTCTTGAAAGTGAACCAATTATTTTTAGCCCGTATGAAGTAGGGAAATGGGAAAACTATTGCTTGATTTTAATAGAAGAAAATAAGTCAATATTTTAGGGCTATCCAATAGAAAATGAGAATGAATTTCAAATGTGTTTTAGCTAGGCCAATTACATATATCTGTGGTTTTTCATACTATCTAGTAGGTTTATCCTGCTTGCATAGTTAAAATGCCAGAGGAATGAACTTAACTGCAGAATGCAGATCAGAGAAAAATACTGTTTATATAGTGGGAGGTAAGATAGTTCCTGTAAGTGGAAAGCCTCAAGATATCTTTCAACTAGCCAGTGTCAACAGATTTCTTAAATTTTAATATTCTTGGTCTGTTCATACATGTTTTATTCCAAATTATTCAAGTTCAGCCATAGCAGTCCTGAGAGTTTCAAGATAGTGTTTCCTTTAGACTTATTACCTGCATCTTCTCTTAATATTCGTATCCTGACATTTAAGGAATAAAGATTATTTATCAGTTTTTATCAAATAATTCAAGAAGGTTCTTCTAGGCAGTTAGAAAATAATCCTGCAAAAATAGAATTCTTAAATGACTGCTTTTTTTTTTCTGTCCTAGCCTTATTATACCAGTCTACAACTATCATCCTTACTTAGAGACAAAGTGACAAACTTTATTGAATAATATAAATTTACATATTCCAACAGCTAAAAGGTTTTATTTCACTTCTCTCCAACCTATCTGGTAGGTAACCGGTACGTAAACTGACAGTGCCACAGAGATGAGAAGTCACTGAGCAATGTCATGTGTGTATCTACGTGTCTGGTGAATATTGCTGTGTTTCCACAGTGAAAAGACAGGAGAATATCTTCTAATAATATTCAAAGGGCTAGTGCAAGTACCAGCCCTAATTGGTCGTTTCAATCTGATGGCTGCAGACACTACCCCATATTATTAAGTCTTCAAATGAGAAGAGTCTTTCGAGTTCCCATTGCCAGGAAACAGACAAGGAATATGATGTAGAATCCATAAATCGTGGGTTTATCCCAAGGTAAGCTTTGAAGAGATTTTGACTGCTAGAGATACTCAGTCTTTAGCCTTTAATAAATTATATTAGCTCACTCTGAACTGTTTGAAATATTCAAGAACAAAGAACTGTTCACCTCAAAATTAAGATATGAATTTTAGCAACAGGTTTTACCTGATGGCGTGCCTGCTGCTAAACATGGAGACAAGCACACCCTCATGTATTTCTTATTTGGCTTCAGTTTGAAATTTATTTTGTATTTTCGGTTCTTTATTAACATTTTATATTTTATTTTGTTAACCTCTGCATTAAACACTGTGCCTGGCACAGAGTAGGAAGTGAAATTATGATACATAAATTGCATTGAACATGCTTTGTGTTCTTCTTTCAGTGAAATCCTTAGAGAAAGATATGCTTCCTTGAAGCATTAGTGCTGGTACTGTGAAAGGTTACAGTTGAAATAATGTTTTTAAAGAAAACATGCAGGCATTTAGCATGGGCCAAAATACTCTTGTTGGTCAGGTGGGACTCCCACTGAAATTTTATCCACAACATGACTTTCCCAAAACCCAGGCTCATTGTGTGGGTGAAGAACTAGGATTGAAATTGACCCCAAAGAAAGGAAAAAAATGTTTACTTGTAGGACTAGTCATTACATTTACTTCCAATGAAGAACTATTTACCTATGTAAGTAAGACGAACTTTGAACATACTATCTTGATGGAAATATTGCAGTAACACATAATTTACATCTTCTGATCACGATGCAGTTTGTCAGCAGGAGTAGCTATTATACAAAGCATGCCAAATAGGAGTAAAGACTTAAGTGGTCCATGTACAATTAGCTTCCCCTAAGCAAGCAAATTATCCAAAGAATTGCTTACCCTCCCCACATTACTAAAGGGAGTGAAAACATGATTGTATTTAGTAAACTCCTGTACATATATACGGTAGACACATTTCATATATCTAGCCTTCCCCGGCTTCCTGTGTGATTTCATGTTACTGGAAACAACTTTGGGCAAACTGGAGGTGACGTCTGAAAACGGATGGGCCAAAGCTTTCCCTCACTCTCTCTCTCTGTATGTCTCTCTCTCTCTCTCTCTCTCTCTCTCTCTCTGTGTGTCTCTCTCTCTCTTTTGGCCCCTTCCTTGCTATGACTGATTTTTTTGTTTGCTTGTTTGTTTGTTTTTAAACTAGCTTTAGCTTTAACTGATTTTTTTCTGTCAGAGATGTTACTAATGATGCATAAATTGCTGGAACCAATGTGGAAAATATTGCACAAAAGAAACACTATCCTTTTAGTTTTATTGCCAGGTATAACTGATTCCATACTGTCTGGCCATCATTCTAGTTGATTTTATTTCTTCCAGCACTTCTTTTGGGGAGAATGATAGATGGAGTATAAGAGTTGTGTTTACCTAACTACTCAGAAATTTAAAAATAGGAAATGATCATTTAAATACCTTACTTACTTTGCTTTATTTTTATATTTATTTATATTTTAACTCATTTTTCAATGGCCAAACATGATTTGACCTTTACAGTTTAAAATATATCTTATCAAGATTAACAGGCTATTAAATGTGCAGATGGTCTCTTAAAAATGTTTAATTATAGGACATTTGCCACAAAGGCTCCTTAAATAATATTTCACCTGATGAGCTTTCCTTAAATATCCAACTTTAGATTACACAGTGTTTTACAAATGACTTGATACTTGAACAAAACTCTAGCATTTATGTCTGCTACCTGAATGTTTTTATGCGATAAGTTCTTTTCTCATGAGTCATACTTCAGGGAATCCTACTGAAAAATAAATCACTCATACTTTTTAAATAGTTAACTTGACATTTTTTTGGTGATGTGTGTTTTGATTAAGTTGAAACCAAGAAAAAATAGTAAAAATAAGCTATCCGATATATATATACCTGTTTATTCACTATGAATAACATGTAGAAGCAAGGTCATTATACCTCCTACAGAAAGGCAGACTTCAGTGATCTCACAGATATTTTTTCTTCTTTATATTATTTTATCCATAAATGGTGTAGGTCATACTTGAAAAGATAATGAGAATTTGGAATGTGATGATGTCCAAAGCATCCCTCCTACTCCCAAAAGCATCTTTATTTTTCTTCACGTTATTCCAGAATGTTTATTAAAATATATTTTCCAAACACATGGAAACATTTGCAGAAATGTCACATAGCCAACACTAATTCAATACTTCTTTTTATATTGCTGTCTTTTTAAATCTTTAGATCTGCTCATCTTTCACTGTTCTTGAGAAGTCTGTGAAGGGGATTACATTTCTCTGCATCTAGATAGAATCATTTTATCTTATGTCTACCTAATTTCTTTCCAGCAGTGGAAGACTTCAAGACTGTAAGTAGAAGAACTTGCCAGCAGCCCAGAGCATAAGTTCTAAACTTGCCTATAAATTAAGCACGAAGAAAGTAAGTGACATGCAAATATATTTGAAAATAATGATGGCAATTTAGCAGAAACAAAAGACATAAAATATACACTTTTGTGTTTTAGATAGATAGTTGTGTTCAGAGAAACCCAGGGCTTCTTACTATTAGTTAAAGGGAAATAGATATCTAGCATGTATTGAAAGACATCATTGTAATAGCACCTTCACTTTGAATCAACTTAAACTACGACTTTAAATGCATGCTTATGATAAATGCTAGTAACTGAAAGTTAAGAGAATGTGTTAGTGATCTTCTCAATCAGTTGTAAGACATAATACAAGTCTCTGATGTTTGCTATAACAAAGCTCAAAGTAAAGGCAGTTAAGGTACCAGTGCTCATCTAATATGAAGACAAGTAACCTGTAAGAACCAAAGAAAGTCTTGTAGGTACAGATAATTGTGCTTTAATTATTTTATTTCCAAGAGGATTTACTTTATTTCAGATAGAAGCTTGCTCTGTAAAGAGAATGATATTGCATTTCCTGTTTTTGTTTTCATTCCAAAGCAAAGAGCAAGGGGAGGCATCTGTCTGCTAAGGCTGGTGACACAGGCACTGATGCTTCCCTCAGGTTCCAGATTGGTTCACCAGGAGCAAGTGTTAGGGACAAAGCTGGAGATAACCAAGGTTCCAACCCTGAAGACTGAGGGCCATGGTTGCCAGCAGCCAGGAGTGTCCCCCCAGCTCTGGCTCAGGCTGTCATCTCCAAAGTTTACCTCTACACATGAAACTGGGGGAAATAGAATTACTTAAAATTATTTTTATGTCAAAATTCATGGTGGAAGAAATAGTGAGTTCAAGGAAATGTATTATTTCGTAAAGACCTTACTTCAACTCACATAGTTGAATTTTTCATTGGATAAGAAGGGCTGAAATATACTCTCAATCAGTTTTGTTGTGAAAAAAAAAGTGAACCATTTCTCTATTTGTGTTACAAATAGATCTCTTCTTTTTAAGTCTATTTTTTATGGTGACACCCAAATTCTCTTTTTAGCCCCATTCTTTCCCCCTAGACAAATTGGTAGACTCCTATAGCTTTAATTAATTTTTCTGTCTAGTTGATTCCCAAGTTTCTTACAGGCTCCAACCTAGGCTGGAGCCCAGAAAAGCTCTGAAATAAGAGAAATAAATCCCACTACACATGCACACCTCAAAATATCTTGAGGACAACTCAGATTTATTACATCCAGAACTGAGCTCTAATCCATATTTTTTCGAAAAATAAAAACCTTCTAAAACGAATCTATACTCCTTCTAAAAATAAAAACATAAATAAAAAGTATCTCCCCTCTTCTTCATTGTCACAATCTAATCACCTAAGTTAGAAATCAGAAAGCCACTTCAGGATTTTCCTCTTCTGACCTATGCCACTCCCTCTACCTCACATCCAGTTAGTAACCAATACATGTCATTGCTGTCATTAATATTTCTTTTTTTTTTTTTGCATGGAACTGTCACCACTACTATGGTTTCATTATTATAGTCCTGACCTCTTCATCCCGCACTTATTTCCCATCTGTACGCTACTGTCAGAGTAAAATTTCTTCAATATAAAGGAGCTAATTTTGTCTCTTCTTTTTAAAAATGCTGCCTTCTGCTTCCCACTCGATCAAACTTAAAGCTCTTAGTGTAATACACAAGAGACCTCATGACCTAATTGCATTTTTTTACTCCCATCTTTTCCGGTTCTCATGTCCTTCTGTCCTACACAACCACCATATATACCAACATTACAAATAAAACAAATTAAGTTACTTAAAAGAACCTTGCTCTATTGTACCCTCAGACCTTTGTAAATACTAGTTCATCTACCTGCTTCTTCCACAGTCTGCTTTTTTGGGGCTGGTGAATGCTGTTACAGTTTCACATTAAGATTAAATATCACCTCCTTTATATAATCAACCTTGATCCCCAAAAGATCCCTTCCCTGTGCTCTCATGGTAACTTATGTACTTACTTCACTTTCTCACAGTTTGTCTGTGACTGTTGACATTGCAGACTTCCTCACTAGACTTGGAGAAATGTAAGTGCAGAAATCCTGTGTTATTCATGTTTGATTTCTCAGCACTTAGTCACTCTGCTTTGACATTTTTGCACAAATGGTGACCTGAAAATACATGCATTATGACTTAAAAGACTGGAGAAATAAGATAATATTTTCTACAGAATGATGAGTGTTGATGTTTTCTTTCAGTTAAAGGTTCATATAAATCTTATTCATTCATATGAACTGTTCTATTTCTCTAACACCTTAAGGACAGTAATATTAACAGGATGGGATGAGAGTGAGATTTTAAAATGCAAAGTTATAGTTTGATGATCATTTACTTTGTTTAGTAAACCCGTGCATTAGAGCATTTCTCAAAATCCCATCACCATATATGCTTTCATTTTAGCCTCAAGCTATCATCTGGGCATGGAGATATTTAAATACTTATTTTACTGATGAGGACACTAACCATTAGAGAGGTTAAATGATTTTACCAAGGCAGAATGTTAGAAACTGTAGGAAACAAGACTTAAACCCATATCCTCTAGCTACGAGTCCAGAGTTCTTTCCTCTCACATCATCAACCGTGTAAATAAGGTCCAGACATGTAGTTTTGATGTTGGATATATGGAGTCTTTCATAATCTCTGGTCAGATGCTGAAATTAAGTTAGAAGTGTAAGAGATTTACTGAGTGGTAACCCCTGGGATCAGAGAAAGCAGGATTGGGCAGAGAGTCTCAGACTATAACGCATTTTGGACAGACTCTTAGTCACCCGAAGGAGAGCTTTGGAGCACAGATTACAAGCCAGGTAAGTCTCTCACTGTGCAGAAATTGCCAGGCCCTGCTGTCTTCACTCTGCTCAGTCATTGGCGGGGGCTACTCTGGAAGTACTTGACCTTGGTTCAAAAGTGAGGCAGATCCTCCAGGTGCTAACAGCTGGAGGCTGTCAGCTAACCACCCTCCTTGCAACTAGATGGCCGGGTCTTCCTTGAAGGTACTGCAATAGTAACTTATATTCACACATAAGCTGTGGAGTTATAGAAGTCTAAAAGTTCTTGGAAATGGTAGAGCAAGAGACAAGCAGTGAATTAACCCAGATTGTAGAAAAGAAGTTGGCTCTGAAGGGTATTGAAGTTAAATATGTTTTAAAGTCTTGTTTCTAGAAAAGTGCGCTGCACCAAAAGTTCACATGAGCTATATTACTTTATGAATTTGTCTCCCTTCACCAAGAAAATAGGTTGGCCATACTCAGTGATTCTTTCCTAACAATCTTCAGAATAGGAGAAAACATTTCCTTATGAGTCACATAATTCTATTTTGGTGACTTGTAAGCAAGTTTGTACATGAAACATGAAAATGGAAAACAGCTGGACTTAAAATTTTGTATATGAGAATTTTCTTTAGTAGTTTATCAGTTTATAGAATGTATAAGATGGCTTAGAAATTACCATTGTTGGGCTTCCTTGGTGGCTCAGTGGTTGAGAGTCCGCCTGCCAATGCAGGGGACACGGGCTCCTGCCCCGGTCCGGGAGGATCCCACATGCCACGGAGCGTCTGGGCCCGTGAGCCATGGCCGCTGGGCCTGCGCATCCGGAGGCCACAGCAGTAAGAGGCCCGCGTACCGAAAAAAAAAAAAAGAAATTACCATTGTCAAAAGTGGCCAGATGACTCCTGAAAAGCAAATCTAATTTCAGAATCAAAAGAACTTAAAACATACAAATACTGCTTACTGTTCCAAGAATTCTTACATAAGAAAAATTTTAAAAGTTACATAGTTAAGTATTGGATAACTCAAATAATCGTCTTGAGATAAGTGGAAATAATATTAGAACAATCATTGCTGAGGATGTACACATTTTCAGCTGTTTCTCAGTTTTCATCCTGAATATATTATAGCAATGCTTATGAATATTTTGCTAAAGTGAAGTAGGATTAGCTATCCATTTATACGTGTAAATTAATTTATTTACTTATTTACAGAGGTAGTATTACGTAGATCTGTGAGTGTGTCTGAACCATTTAGATGTCAAATAAATACAGTTCAGCAACTAAACTATTTTCCAAACAGTTGAAAACCATTGACTTATATTTTTCACAGAATTCTGAAGAGAATCAAAGTGTATAATTCTCAGCAATATTTGTAACATCCCCCTTCAAACCCCTATCCTATTTATCAGATATAGTCATCACTCTTCCTCCATCCCCAACAAGCATTTTTTTTTCTTTTTCTCCATTTCCTTTTCTCTCCAATCTTGTATTATGAAAGCTAACTTAGTCAGCCTTTAATAAGCTAGAACCCTTAAAAATTTCAGGGGGAGAATGAGAAATATTAGTCTGGTAATAGCAATATTCTCTTTGAGTAGGGAATATCATGAATACAAATTAATTAATGTAACTTTTGTTCTAGTCACATTTTGCAGAACTCACTCAACTTTCACAATTTTGTATCATGTTCAGGCATTATGGAAAAACATTTTCAGAATGTCAAACTACTTAGGAGTGTATTTTGAGAAGTAAATCAACAGCCATCATGTCACTGTAGATGTTTTCTTCTGGGCCTCAACAACCTATGAGTTTACAAGCATTTTAATGACAAAATTACAATGGCTTGAAGTTCACATAGGCTCTTTTTTTTCTTTTAAACAGAATCCGATTTCCTAATAATTCCTGGAATTCTCACTTACAACACAAATCCATCTTGGATGTCACTAACTTCACAGTTAGCATCTGGTCTGTAACACACTTTGCCCTTAGGTCACCTCCTGCTGGCTCAAGGTCAGGATCCCTAGGGTTTCTGCTGCTTACACTACAAATACTTTTCTCTATGTATGGACCCAGTGCATCCTACAATGTATTACCACGGTTATGGTAACCAAGTTGTGATGTTTTAAAAGACGTCAATGAGTGACTGGGGAAAATACAAGAAAACAGTCAAACAAAACTAAATAAAGTTGAATACTTTCCCAGGATTATATAACACAAAATTTATAGGCAGTTCATATTATGCAAGTTGTTTCATAGGTGCATAATACAATTTTAGAGAGGTAGAAAATTTTGTTTTTTATGGAAATTCAAATTAGCCCTTTGATTATAAAGTAAGCATACATGGCAAAGACTAGAGCAAGAACACATTTTGCTTTTGAATGTTTTCGTTTTATTCTGTGTTGTTGTGGATTTTTGCTATAGAGATTCTTAATCCAGCAGTTTATATTATTTAGGTGTCGCAGGGTTATTCTACATCTTTTGTAGTAACTTCTTAGGTAGCTACATGAGGCATGAAGGCCTTGTTTGTACTAAATGAGTACTTTGTACTTAAATGAGTACAAAGAACCCTAAGAGCCAGGACAAAGTCAGGCAGACCTCCAGACTAGCGTGGCCCATGACCCAGGTTCACTTACTTCATGGATCACAGAAGCGGAAAGAGAAAGCTAAATTTGAGCTCTCTGAATGCAACAATCCCATGCTCAGACTCAGCAATCTATGTGGGTGTGTAAGAGTGCGGAGGATGGAAGGATAGGAAGGTTCTTTCTTGCCAATACTGCTGAAGGAACAAAAGTTCCTATATTATTCATTAATTTAGGGATACTGACAGAAGAAGAAATGTACGCTTCATCCTACAGTTTCAACCCATGATTCTTGTATTCATTAGGGTTAATTTGTCTGTAATTAACAAAAATCTGAAATAATACACACGTACTGATTTTTCTCTCACATAACAGCTGTCATGAGGTAGAATTCACCTGTCATTTGAAAGTTTCATTGTCATCACACACCCAAATACCCTCTGAACCTTATATTATACAATTGCTTTCATAGCACACTATTCTGCAAACGACATGTGCCTCTTTCTGCTTTTTAAGCAGGCTGTGCTCATTTCTGTTTTAGGGCCCATAAAATATGACCCAAAATTGATGGCCTGAGCTATTCAGAAGTGTCTGGATAATTAGCCTTTGTTCCACTTTTGCAGAAATAAATTCAGAAAAGTACTTAGGACTGGGTGTCCTAGTACAAGAGTGGTAAATAAGAGCCTTATTAATGCTGGATTTGTCTCATTGTATACTGAGGAATAAATTTTATATTTCTGTAAATAGCATGTTTACTTTTTCACTTATTGATTTCCCATTGTAAGCCTTACTTACTTACCACTATGGAAGATGGAAATTTAGTTGCCTTTCACTTTCTCCCACTTCATTACATTTTACCTAAGTATCCTTCTTTCCAACATACAGGTATACCTCTTTTTATTGCCCTTTGAAGATATTGCTTACTTTTACAAATTGAAATTCTGTGGCAACCCTGTGTCAAGCAAGTCTATCAGCTCAATTTTTCCAACAGCATTTGCTGTGTCACATCTTGGTAATTATAGCAATATTTCAAATGTTTCCATTATTTTTATAATTTGTTTGTTATGGTGATCTGTGACCAGGGATCTTTGATGTTACTATTGTAATTGGTTTGCGACGCCATGAACCACAACAACATGAAATGGCAAACTTAATCCATAAATGTTGTACTGCTCTGCTGACTGCTCTCTCCCTCGTCTCTTTCCCTCCTCAGGCCTCCCCATTCCCTGAGACACAACGATATTGAAATTAGGCCAGTTAATAACCCTACAGTGGCTTCTAAGTGTTCAAGTGAAAGGAAGAGTAGCATGTCTCTCACTAGATCAAAAGCTAGAAATGATGAAGCTTGGTGAAGAAGGCATATCTAAAGCTGGGACAGGCAGAGAGCTAGGCCTCTTGCACCAAACAGTTAGCCACGTTGTGAATGCAAAGGAAAAGTTCTTGAAGGAAATGAAAAGTGCTACACCAGTGAACACACAAATGATAAGAAAGTGAAACAGCCTATTGCTGATATGGAGAATGTTTTGGTGATCTGGATAGATCAAACCAGCCACAACATTCCCTTAAACCAAAGCCTAATCCAGAACAAGAGCCTAACTCTTCAATTCTATGAAGGCTGAGAGAAGTGAGGAAGCTGCAGAAGAAACGTTTGAAGCTAGCAGAAGTTGGTTCATGGGTTTAAGGAAAGAAGCCAACTTCATAACATGAAAGTGCAAGGTGAAGCAGCAAGTGCTGATGTAGAAGCTGCAGCAAGTTATCCAGAAGATCTAGCTAAGATAATTAATGAAGGTGGCTCCACTACACAACGAATTTTCAGTGTAGACAAAACAACCTTCTCTTGGAAGAAGAGGACATCTAAGACTGTCATAGCTAGAGAGGAGAAGTCAACGCCTGGCTTCAAAGCTTGAAAGGACAGGCTGACTCTCTTGTTAGGGGCTAATGCAGCAGGTGAATTGAAGTTGAAGCTAATGATCATTTACCAATATGAAAATCTTAGGGTCTTTATGAAGTATGCTAAATGTACTCTGCCTGCTCTATAAATGAAACAATAAAGCCTAGATGACAGCACATCTGTTGACATCATGGTTTATTGAATATTTAAAGCCCACTGTTGAGACCTACTGTTCAGAAAAAAAGATTCCTTTCAAAATACTACTGCTCATTGACAATGCACCTAGTCACCCAAGAGGTCTGATGAAGATGTATAATGATATTAATATCATTTTCATGCCAGCTAACACAACATCCATTCTGCAGCCCATGGATCAAGGAGTAATTTTCACTTTCAAGTCTTATTCCTGAAATTTTGTAAGGTTACCATCGCCATAGATAGAGATTCCTCCAATGAATCTGGGCAAAGTAAATTGAAAATCTTCTGGAGAGGATTCCCCATTTTAGATGCCACGAAGAACATTAGTGATTCATGGGAAGAGTTCCAAATGTCAACTTTAAGAGGAGTTTGGAAGAAGTTGATTCCAACCCTCATGGATGACTTTGAAAAGTTCAAGACTTTAGTGGATGAAGTAACTGCAGATGTGGTGAAAATAGCAGGAGAGGTAGAATTATAAGTGGAGACCGGAGATGATACTGAATTTCTACAGTCTCAGGATAAATGTTAATGAATGGGGAGTTGTTCTTGTGGATTAGTAAAGAAAGTTGTTTCTTGAGATAGAATCTACACCTGGTGAGGATGCTGTAAGGATTGTTGGAAACACAACAAAGGATTTAGAATATTATATAAACTTAGTTGATAAAGAAGGGGCAGGTTTTAAGAGGACTGACTCCAGTTTTGAAAGAAGTTCTGTAAGTAAAAGCTATCAAAATCATTGCACGCTACTGAGAAATCATTCGCATTCATGAAAGGAAGAGTCAGTCAATGTGGCAAACTTCATTGTTGTCTCATTTTAAGAAATTGACACAGCCACCCCAACCTTCAGCAACCATCATCCTGATCAGTCAGTAGTCATCACATTGAGGCAAGTTTACCACTTGCTAAAGATTAAAGATTACAACTTGCTAAAGGTTCAAATGATGGTTAGCATTTTTCAGCAATAAAGCGATAAACATCTTTAATTAAGGTATGTACATTATTTTTTAGACAATACTAGTGTACAGTTAGACTACTGTATAGTGTAAACATAACTTATATGCACTGGGAAACCAGAAAATTAGTGTGACTTGCTTTGTATCGATATTTGTTTTATTACAGTGGTCTGAAACCAAACCCACAATATGTCCAAGGTATGCTTGTAGTTAAGTTGTATTTTGATTAGTTAAATTTGTAATATTTACATTATAATTAGACATGTTGTCTACTATGACTATGTCTCTCATGTGTAACTTTCTTTTTTGCTAGAATTAATAAATGATTTGAATTTTTCCATATTTAAAATTCTCTTTATATTTTCTATTATCTAACCTTATATCTTTGCCAATATTTAAAAATATGTTACAATAAATCCAAATGAATTAAACATTCTAATTAATATTCTAAAATAAATCCCTCCTAGAGCAGTTTGATTTAGTCCATTCTAGACTGTTTTCCCTCTAGCCCAATATAAGCTCTCATCCTGGCATCTTCATTCTCATCATCTGAGGGAATCTCTTTGCCTCTCTCCTTTGTTGGGTATGCTGTTTCCTGTATCCTATGTCATTCTCTTTCTTGTTCTGCTCATCCAAGTTTGTGTAGTATATCCTCCAAAAACTTTCTGAGAATGATTGTATAAAAGACAAATGGTTAGAGTCCCTGCATGTCAGAAGTTATATGTATGTGACTGATCATTCAGCTAACTTAAGATTTTAGGTTGAAAAAATTTCCTTCCCTCAGGATTTAGAAGACAAAGTCTATTGTCTTTCAGCTTCCAATGTGCTGTTGAGTATTCTGTAATCATTCTTACTCGAGACATTGTGACCATTTCCCCCCACTTTCTAGAAACATCTTATTCCTTTTTGGGCTAGAAATAAAAAAATGCCAAAGACTTTTAGGTTTATGAGTGTTCCATCCGCATGACCTAATGACCTCTCAAATGCCCCACCTCCTAGTACCTTTGCCTTGGACATCAGGTTTTCAACATACAAATTTTGGAGGGATGTGAACATTCAAACCATAGTAGAAATTTTTCAGGATCTTCTCTTTTTCATTGGTCTTCTGAAAATGTACAATAATATACTTACTTTGGGTCTATTTTTAATCCATTGTATATGGAATTTCTCTAATTCAGGAAAAATACATTTTAGATTATAAAATAACTACTGTGTATTTGTTTCATGAGTGACTTAATTTTTTTTAATCATTCATTTCTGATTGTTTAAACAATACATACTCAACATAAAAATTTGGTGCATGGTGCATGTATAAATTTGCAAAATGTAATTAACATGAAGGAAAAATCAGGTATAATTCACTAGATTCCTATAAACATTTTGGAATATTTACCAAATATTAGAACTAATTACTTTTGATAACTTTTATAATCTGACTCAATTCCTTAGTGTTAATCTATGAATGAATATTTCCTCATGTCAAGAAAGATCTCATAGTGGTTTCAGATTTCTATATGTGGACTATTAATTATTTAATCATTCCACTAATTTTAAACATTAGGTTTGCTTATAGTGTTTGTTATAAATATAAATATGAGATATTTGCATATAATAACAGCTAGTACTAGATCTTCTTACCACATTTCTATTTGGACTTATTTAATCTTCATAAGAACACTGTGACTATACTTATCCTTATTTTACAGAAGAGCAACTGAGGCACAGTGACGTTAAGGTCACACAGCTAGTAAGAGGCAGTAATAAGATTTGAATTCAGGCAGTTTTTCTCCAGAGTCCATCTCTCTCACAATATTTCATACCATGCCACCAACAGCTTCAGTATTATTGTCAGATACTTTTTTCCTTAGGATAAATCCCCAGAAATTATATTTTTGGAACACATTGTAGGCAAGGATATTTTTTAAAAGAACTGACTATACTGGAAAAATTTTTTCCTTAACACTGTTCCAATGTTGAAACTAGTTAGAAGGGGACTTCCCTGGTGGTGCAGTGGTTAGGAATCCGCCTGCCAATGCAGGAGATAGAGGTTCAAGCCCTGGTCTGGGAAGATCCCACATGCTGTGGAGCAACTAAGCCCGTGAGCCACAACTACTGAGCCTGCACCCTAGAACACATGGGCCACAACTACTGAGCTCATGTGTCACAACTACTGAGCCTGTGTGCCACAACTACTGAGCCTTCATGTCACAACTACTGAAGCCCTTGCACCTAGAGCCCATACTCCACAAAAAGAGAAGCCACTGCAATGAGAAACCTGCAACAAAGAGTAGCCCCCACTCACCACAACTAGAGAAAACCCGCATGCAGCAACAAAGACCCAACGCAGCCAAAAATAAAAATAAGTAAATAAATAAATTCATTGAAAAAAAAAGAAACTAGTAAGAAGGTAATGAGGATTGTCTTTCTAAACTTACTCTTAAAACTTGCTAATTCTTACTTAAAAAATAGTCCAAATCAAAGATGCTGTGTAATCATTTTTATATTCAATTTCTATAAGTACTATAGGTTTATAAAATGTTTAATGATTATTTTCTTTTTTATTTTTTTCTAACTTTCTATTCATTTCCTAGATTCTCTACCAGCACATGTATATTTTCTTTATAATATGATGAAATTTTAAATGTTAAGGAAACCCATTTCCTGTTATGTTTGTGATAATTTTCCCTGAATTTTTGTGTTGCATTAAAGCTGACATTTATAATTTTAATTTTATTTTTTGGCAAATGCTATTTTTTTGCAATTGATTTTTTTTGCTACTTGAAAAGAAGGTATATTCTATAATAGTTGAATATGTAACAAACTTAATAAAGATACTTTCCAAATCATAAAAAATATTTTTCAAAGTCTAAAAGATGTATACTCTCACTGCTATTACGTTTCTGACAATTTATCCATATGTGCACAGTGTGTGTGTATAAAATTTTACTTACATGTTATTTAATTTTAAAAAATAATGCTTTTCAAGAACATGAGAAAAATAGGCTTTAAAAAAAATCATCCAGGACTTCCCTGGTGGCTCAGTGGTTGAGAGTCTGCCTGCCGATGCAGGGGACGCAGATTCGTGCCCCGGTCCGGGAAGATCCCACATGCCGCGGAACGGCTGGGCCCGTGGGCCATGGCCGCTGAGCCTGCGCGTCCGGAGCCTGTGCTCCGCAACGGGAGAGGCCACAGCAGTGGGAGGCCCGCGTATCACAAATAAAATTAAAAAATTAAAAATAAAAAAATCATCCAAATCCCAATTAGAAACCATAATATTTGATCAGCTTTATTCCAGATAACTCTAGAGAGAAAGAAAAGACATACAGCTTTAATTTTAGAGATGTGTTCTAGTGTTAATAAAATTGTTGTATTTAATTTTAATTGAGTGTAACCCAAAATTGCCCAAAAAAACTAGTAACATTGCTAAAATTCAGGCAATTGCTTCTTTACCAAAAGTGATATTACTTCCTAAAATATTCTTCTAAAGTTAAGATTTTAAAAAGATAATGAAAACTTGAAGGGATTAGAGTTTTATTTAAACAACAAATGATTTTCACATTTTGTCACAACTTATTTTGAAAGTTTTGAAATTCACAGATAATAAACAAGAACAATAAAACAAAGACCCCATATACCCTTGACATAAATTGTTGGAATCACTGACATTTTCTGGTGTTTTTTAAAGTTATGTGTCAATTAATACAGTTTGTATTTACTCCCTATTAGGAAAGACAGCGTAATGCACATTTATGTATCTCTTTTTCTTACTCCCTTGATTTATGTTATTAATATAGTTATGTTCATACTTCCTTTCTAAACTAATAGTAACTATGGCTGAATTCAGTTTTATAATTAAAAGGATTCATTACTCCCCACAATTCTCTTCCTACCTCCTCAAGGTAGTTTCTAAGGTACTGAGCTCTGTATACTGGTTGTCGTAGAATAATTTTGTTTGCCTATTTGTCTGACACTGAATTTGCTAAAGTTCTTGGACACTTGTGATCATGCATCTGTTGCTGTTATCCATGACGAAAATTTATCTAGGAAAATATTTAGGGTTATATTTCATGTCTCTCAGATCTGTAGACATCATTTACTGGTAAGAATACACTGCCTTCTAGTATAAGAGGCTGCTCCTTTCTGTCTGGACACCAATTATTAGTGATGTTAAAACCCCAAGACATGTCTGGTGTTTATTGTTCTCTATCAATTTTCCCTGGTAAGTAGCACACTCCATAAATCTACAGATTCCAGTCTTTATTTGTTTCAAAATTTTCACCTATTATATATTTGAATAGATTTTGTATTCTATGCATGCTGTTCTCTTCAAAACCGCTAACTATGTGGGGCCCAGATGTCCTTTGTTACTATATTTTTAATGTTTTGTAGTCTTATTTAATTAGTTGGCATTTTCCTTTTGTTATGTGTTTTGGCTCAAATCTATCAACATATTTCTGACATTCTTTTCAGCCATTTTATTTTATCTTTTTTTGTTTCTATAGTACTTTTGATATTTTAATTCACTTCCATTTCTTCCCCATGCTCTATTCTCAAGCTTTTCATTTGCACTGATCTATGGTCTTCTGCTCTGTTAAGTCTTTTCTCTCTCATTTCTATACTTCTTTTAAAAAAGATAATGTTTTCTTTCATTATTTTGAGATTTTGAAAGATGATTTCTAATATCTTCCTGTCTTTTTATGGAGTGATTCTTCCTGAGGTGTATGATATTTATCTTTTGATTATGTGTCTATTCCTGTTATATTTGGAAGTTTTTATGCATAGAAACTTTATTAGTTTATTTCCCATTAAAACTCATCTTTGAATGAGCAATGGCCTCCAGAAAATACAGTGTTGGGAGAGGCAGTTGGGAATAAGGCACAGAGGAGCACATTTTCTAGAACACACACTCTTCTATTTTCTTTGTATCTGACCACATTCTTTGTACAAGGGACACAATTCCCCTCAACTTTGCTTAAGAAACTCATGGGCCTCATAACAATTCCTGTTCAGGCTCAGGCTGTGTATTTGGTGGTCTGGCTCGACTCCTTCTTTCACTCTACTTCACTCTCTTTAGTCTCCTGGAACTAGGAAACTAAATCCTAAATAAAAGAAGTTATTTATCTGCTTGATTTTTCTCTTAGCTTCCCTACCTAGTTACTTTAACTGGGTTACCTTCTGGACATTCCACCTAAAACCTAGGACCTGTACTGAACTAGACCTAATCTCCCTAATCAAATTATACTCACATATGCCTTCCATGAAGGTGATACTTGTGGAGAATATGTATTTTGCTAAAGTTTAAAGGCAACAAATGTTAACCCTTAACACGTTCCTCATCTTAGTTCAGATTGTAGAGTTTTGGCAAGTGTGTCCCATAGTTTGTGGTTTGAGGCTATGGCTGTGTTTCTTTTTTGGCCACACCACCCAGCATATGGGGGCATGTGGGATCCTAGTTCCCAGACCGGAGACTGAAACCCCACCCCCCACCCCCCGCATTGGGAGTGTGGAGTCATAACGACTGGACCGTGAGGGATGTCCCATGTCTGTCTTTCTATATCACTGATGAAGTACTTTTAATACCTGTCGCAAGATGTGAAGTTGGGTAAACTATTAATGTTTTTTCTTAATTTCTATAGATTTAGTTATTCATTTTTCTGTAAGATTCCTTTGTTCTTGTGAGTATCAATCTTCTTCCATGTGTCTGATGCAATTGGAAAGGATATGGTGATTCCATATTAAAAGATGTTAGCATGGTACTCACCACTTGAATAGAAATCATGACCATGTCTTTGAAGTGCAGAAGTTCTTATAGCTTAGTAACGGTATATTTTTGTAATGAATTCAGTTGTTTTTATGAAGGAAAATATCTTTTCCAGATAGAAAACAGATGCATATTTGAAAGAGTTTTCTTCTAGCCCTTCTATAGTTTTAGTTTTGTTTTTTGTGGGTTATTTTTATTCCTATTTTAAATTTAATGCTTAATAAATTTAGTTGTTATTTTGGAATATAGTGTGAGCTGACAATCTAGAAATACTTTTTAAAATAAACAGCTAAGTTTTTGACACTTTGGCTGAGCAATATATATTTTTCTTTATTGATTTTTGCTTATTTATATCACTGTTTACACTGATGTTTCAAGTGCGTGGAAGAATGTGGAACATAGTAAGCTCTCAAATATATTTGAATTAAATAGTAATAGCTACTCACAAAAATAAATGTGTTTTGCTAGCATTTTCACTCACTGATAAAGATTTCCCTGGTTTCTTATGGAAAACCTTCACAAATAAGATAGAAAGTATGATGAAAATCTCACATTTGACAAGTGCCAATTGAATTCTTCAGGAGGCAGATGCCAAGACAGACTTAAAAGTGCAGTCATTTTATTGGAGACAATGCCTGTGAATGGATCAGGATTAGGAAACAGAAGGCTTTAGGCTGTTATGTAGACCTGAAACCAGTGAAGGGAGAGGAGGAAGGAAGGCAGATTAGGTAGGAAAGTTTTCAGACTTTAGTGTACCTCTGAGAAAGCCTTGGCCAGCTAAATGGGGACCTCTAGAGCAACGGTTGTGCAGAAATGGCCAGCCACTGGTATTCCCATCATGCTCTGTCATTGTTTGTCTTATATTGTCTGTGTGCTTTCTAGGAAAAGCATAACTTCAGCCTGAAATCTCAAGTAGATCATGAAAGTGTTTACACCACAGTTGGAGACTCTCAACTAAATACTTCTCATGACAGATTCTAGCTTGAAGAGAGATCTTATTGGAGTATAGTTTGGGTTACCACAGATACCATTGATAAGCCAACAAAAAGTGAAAGACAAGGAGACTCTACATGAATAATCCTCTTTTCTCAGATAGAACAGTTATGAAAGAAAGGCTCAATTATTATCAACATCAGAGACTATTATGATATTATATATAAAGTTCTATTATTACAATAAAAAAACAATTAACTTCATTTACCCAAGTTTGCACCCAGTTTACATAGCCTCAGTGTCCATGTGTGAAAACAACAAATAGCCCTACAACTGAGGAAGCTGTAATTTTACATTCTGGTTACACTGATACATGCCAGCCAATTTTTGATTTAAAGTAGTAGTAGTTTAAAATAAAAACATAGGAAATAAATGGATAAAAGTATGTATAGGGCCCAATTTAGTGTTATTAAGAGGTAAACCCTTTCTCCTAGTTAATTAAAGACATAAACACATGCACACACGCAGACACACAATATCTATAAGAAAGAGAACACAGTTTCAGCAGTATATTTATTGTATGTTTTTCTTAGAGAAGGTGAGATTTCACACAAGTTTTTATAGATGGCTGGATTGTGTTGTTGGTTGTCATAAAATAATTTTATCTTTCACTATTCTACTTTCTTCTTACAATGCTGATGTTACATGTTTTCATCATTAAATAGCACTGTCAATTTAATGAATTTTTTTTAATCAAATGAAAGCTTTCTCATAGACATTTTGTTTGTTAAGAACATTACATGGTTATTCTGTACTTTTCCATACTATGAATATCTCTGATATTCTTTTTCATATTTATTTTAAAAAATAAACCACACTCCTTATACTTCATAAAAAGGAAAGCAAAGTTCTCAAACTGGAGACATCTCCTTCAAAGAGAAATTCCAGAGAGCTCTACTCTCTAAATGATACATGCACCCTTTCCTTTCCATGAACTTGTTCACCTCATACTTGTACTATTATAATATTTGTTGATTTCAACCAAATGGATTTACAGTATATCACAAAGTCCAAGAATGAACTCTCATTCATAATGTTTTGCAGTTGATCTTCCTTCCATTGTTATGAGCAATAGAAATATGATATTGCCTAGTGATTAAGAGCATGGTCTCTGAAAGTGGATAGGAGTACAGATGTCATGACACTTGCAAAGCAGTGTGACTTGGTTCTTTTGCCTTATTTTTCTCTCTTGTGAAATGTAGATATAATAATATCTAAATTGCAGTTTTGCTGTGAGAAATAATAACATAAATGTAAAATCCTTACAGTACTGTCTGCAACATACTATATATCACTAAATATTAGTCATTATTAACTTTTGAATTGAAGGTAGCTTAGTAAATACTGTGCTTTTCTCAGTATATGCATTGGGGTTTTACTTTGGCTTATAGTCTAAGCTAGTCATGGCCTTCCCATCTCCCTTGTCAATCACTGATTGAAGCTTAAGTAAATTAACACTCTCTAGGAGGGGAAACTATAATAAAACACAAATGGATGTTCAATGAATGCCCCTAAGTAAAAAAGTTTCCCTTCATTTGAAAGAAAGGCATTATTCTTATCCTGGATATCATGATATGTGAGTATAAAGTATGGAACCCTGCCAGCCATTGTACTACCAGAAGGAAGATAAATCCAACACACCAAAAAATCAGGCCCTAGAGAATCAGAGAAAAATTGAGCTGTATCCGTGGAATTAAGCCAGTCCTATTGCACACCATGCCTCTTAACTTCCAAGAATGTGATCTGATTGATTTTTGTATCATAATTAATCTCTTTCAACTTGGGTTTTCTCTTATTTTCTATCAAATGAAAACTATAATAGATTTTCTTCTGAAACATAAATGCACAGAGTGCATGAATGTGTGTATACATTGATTTTAGTACTTTCAGTTGCAACAAACAGAAAATAGAAAACAGATTTGAAGAAAGAAAGTGTTATCTTACAATACATAACTGGAAAAGTCTATAGCTCAGTCGATAATCTGTTGTATTCTGTAAGGGCTCTAGCTTGACTTCCCTTATTCCCTTGGCTCTCTCCTCTCCATGTGTCACCTTCATCTTCACTACAGTAGCAGGAGGGTTGTGGCAATCCAGGCTTCTTTTTCATACACAGTAATGTGTAGAAGAACATGAAAAACCTTTCTTTCATTGGCTTTTTTTTTCCAGTTTTATTGAGAAATAACTGACATACATCACTGTATAAGTTTAAGGTATACTGCATACTCATTTGACTTACATACATCATAAACTGATTACCATAATAGGATAAGTTAACATCCATCATCTCATACAGATAGGATAAAAAGAAAAGAAAAAAATTGTGATGAGAACTCTTAGGATCTACTCTCTTAGTAATTTTCTTATATATCATACAGTAGTGTTAACTATAGTCATCATGTTGTACATTACATCATTAGTACTCATTTATCTTATAACTGAAAAGTTTGTATTTTGACCATCTTCTTTTAATTCCCCCTCCCCTCATACCCTATCTCTTGTAACCACAAATCTGTTCTTTTTTTCAATTATTTTGGTGAGCTTTTTTGGTTTTGTTTTTATTTTTTTAGATTACACATATAAGTGAGATTGTATAGTATTTGTCTTTCTCTGTCTGACTTATTTCACTTAGCATAATGCCTTCAAGTTCCATTCATGTTGTTGCAAATGGTAAGATTTCCTCATTTTATGGCTGAATAATATATACATATATAATATATATTATATGTGTATTTATTTGTGTATATATAATATATTTTTTATATTTTCTTTTATATATTTTATATATATCTGTAAATATGTGCATATGTATATATATATATATATATATATATATATATATACACAGAACAGTTCCTATCCATTCATCCATTGATGGACACTTAAGTTGTTTCCATGTCTTAGCTATTGTAAATAATGCTGCTATGAATATGGAGGTGCGGCTACCTTTTCATGTTACTGTTTTTGTTTCCTTTGGATATATTCCTAGAAGATGAATTGCTGAATCATATGGTAGCTCTAATCTTAATTTTTTCAGGAACCTCCATACTGTTTTCTTAGTGGCTGCACCAGTTTACAGTCCCACCAACAGGGCACAAGTGTTACCTTTTCTCCACATCCACGCCAACACTTGCTATCTGTTTTTTGTGGTTGGCTTTGACTCTGTCTTAACATCAAGCAAATATCACACAAAGAAAATCATTTTAACTTGCCTAGGAGTTTTATGAAGCATTACTAGAGACTTAAGGGAAGTACTACATGGTGATTAAATTAAACCTTAGTTGATAAACACTTGCACAGAGGATGGAGGATGGGACAAATAGATAAGTAATCAATAATCTTGACTAGAGTGTTTGTATATATTATTCTTTTATACATGCTTTCCACTAAAAATTCAAAGAATTTTTAATTACCCATATAGCAGAGTCCAACCAATGGATATCCTTGCCATGGAAAAGAATACATAATTCCTACTGTTCAACTTTGAGACATTAACGACAACTCTGCCTATCACCTCCTCTTTATGAATACTATAATACATTCCCTCAGGTAGTAGTGATAGAAGTATTTTTTAACACTGCTTACTATGGACTAATCACTCTTCTGAGCAATGCGTATTAACTCATTTAACCTTCACAATTACCTATTAGTTAGTTGTTACTATTGTATCATCTCCATTTCACAGATGAATTAATGTGGACATAGAGAGGTCAAGTGACTTTCCCAATCTCACACTTAGTAAGTAACTGGGCCAGGGTTTGAACCCAGGTGGTTTGGCTGCAGGGGCAGTGATCTTTACTATTGCGTAGTCTGTATCTTTGTGTTTCTAGCTCATAAAATTCAATTCGAGAATGTTTTGTCCATCTTTTGATACCCATTTATCATATATTATTCTGGCTCTGCCCACCAGAGTTTATGACTGTGATCCAATATGTTCCTGAATATGTCTACTGCACTTGCTGGGTGTTTAAACAGATGAAGAAGGTGAATAAAGAATATATTTAATTATATATTGAGTTATAATTGTTTCCTCTTTAAATAGAGTCTTGAGTTTGTATTGCAATGACCTAGTATCAGGCAAAAAATATGCTGGGATATCTTCACTGGAAGAGCATGGCATATTACTAGCTATAACAATATATATCTGTGTCCAACACCTGGTTGTATTTATTTACTTTTTCCTCCTTGGCAGGCTAATAAACCAAATAACCAAGAGAATTTTGGATTTTTATGTTTTTTGTAACCAATAAAACCTTGGATCATTTAAATATAAATTGAAAAAGTAAATGAAAATTAAATTATGTCTTTGTCTTAGCTGTTTTAACTCTAATATTGATTTAGTAAATATTAACTACCTTAAAATCACAAAGTTATTTAAGATGCGGTAACTTGATAATTACCAACAATGGAAGCAAACACCTTAAGTTTAAAATATGGCAAAATATAACAAATTCAATTTAAAAAAATCCACAAAGATGAAATCCAATCCCCAAGATATCAACAAGACATGAATCTATCAAAATCTGGACCTCAAATTTCTAGGATAGTATGACCACAATCACTATAATTAAATGGGCATGACAGAATGGCTTCACCATCAAAAAGTTTGGTGACTGATCTTGAGATGGTTTTAATTATGATTCAACTCTTCTACAAAATGCACATTTAGGGAAATATTTACCACCATGTGTGCAACTAGCTGCCTGATTTGTGCATTTTTAATTCAATCAGTGAAATGAATTAATTACCTCCTATATTCCAGGCATATGGGTATGCAGCACTACAGAAAACAGAACACTGTCATAACATCATAGAAGAGTAGAATGGTTTGAAGAAACAGAAATATAATCCAGCAATGGAGTGGAGCCAATAATAGCTGGAACAGACCATTGGTAGAGAAAAAAATCTGGTAAATAACAAGAAAAATGGAATAATCTCCTTCGAAAAGGGATTTTGAGAAGCACATGAGTCTGAGTCAGAGCCACAGAAGTAATCCATCTAAGACAAGACCATAGCCACATATCAAAAGATATTTTTATATGTCTGAACATTCATTTTTTACTATCCCAGCTGCTGTAAAAAATTGCATCCTCAACATTCTTACTTCCCTTTTCTTTCCTTGCTACCAGCCCCTCACAGATAATTGTTTACTCACAAGGCCAATGATGTAAGTACAGTAACTTGACATTTAGTTACCAAACATAAAGAGAAAAAAATGCCTAAAAGATTCTTAGTCAACAAGAGTTAAGAAGCCATCATTTATTTACCACTATACATCTAAATTTACCAGGCTCAGATCCTGGTAGAATTATCTATCCCAACAATAATAGAGTGTCTCAGATTTTTCATCTAGCCCCATAAATTATGATGTTGCTCTGGGAGAATGAGTAACGACCTTTGCCTCATCATTTAATTGTATAGTATAAGTGAAGGAGCCAGGGAGTTTTAGTATTCTCATCCAAATATTATTGGGTTGAATTTTCCAAGCTAAAATACAAAGGACCTTCATGTCTCACACTTGTTTCTTCATTAATAGGTTTCATTTTTTCCTATTCCTTTGTTAATTAAAGATTGAAGGAGGGACTTCCCTGGTGGTGCAGTGGTTAAGAATCCGCCCGCCAATTCGGGGGACAAGGGTTCTATCCCTGGACTGGGAAGATCCCACATGCCACGGAGCAACTAAGCCCGTGCATCACCACTACTGAGCCTGTCCTCTAGAGCCCACAAGCCACAACTGCTGCAGCCCGCGCACCAAATTACTGAAGCCTGTGTGCCGAGAGCCCGCGCTCAACAAAGAAGAGAAGCCACCACAATGAGAAGCCAGCACACCACAAGAAGAGTAGCCCACGCTCGCTGCAACTGGAGAAAGCCCGCGCGCAGCAACGAAGACCCAACACGGCCAAAAAAATAAATAAATAATAAAATTAAAAAAAAAAAAAGATTGCAGGAATGCACAAAAACTAAAGGTGCCCAGAAGAAAAAATATAAACATGAAAGTGTTCTCTTCCCTGAGTAAATTTTTCCTTATTGTAACAGTTGAAAAAGACTAGCCTGTTTGCTTCTTCTTGTATTATACTTAAAGTGAATCTTGCCCATCAAAATGCCTCACACATTTGCACAGATTTCAGTTACCCTCATATTCAGGAAAGAGGTCTGATCCAGAGACAAACTGCAAAGAAAGCTTACGTCATCTACCTATACTGAGAGCATAGTCTTTCATTAATAAATAGAATATCACCAAATATTTAAGACAAGATCAAGTAAGAGAAACTGATTTTAAAAAATAATTCAAGAAATAAAAAAAACATTTAAAATATAAATCTATGTCCATAATAGGTTCGAGGAACTATAACATCAATAAAATAAGACTGGACAGCTGTAAACTGTAGCCATCAAGAGAACAGAAATGAGTACTTTGGAATTAATTGCAATGTTTAAACTAAACAGAAAAATAATAGAATAAACACTGTTGAAGACTACATTAGTCCTATGGAAGAAAAATTCAAAGAAATATCCTAGAACATACAGCAAATTGACTTAAGACCAAGAAACAATTCCATAGGGAGAATAGAGACAGTGGTGGGGAAGAGTGAATTTCAAGGAAATATAGATCACTTTTATTAGTGTCATGATTATTTCTTCCTCTCTGCCAGAACATTATACATTTCTGCCTTGTTAAACACTGGAGTTGCAAGTGACTTGCTTAGCCAATTTACCGTTTGTGAAAGTTATGTGCACCACTTCTGAACAGGAGCTTTAAAGTCCATTTTCCTTTTCCCCATCTGCCATGAGACTTCAATGTTCTGCTATTTCTTAACCTAAGTCCTGGAGTGAAGACTATAGGAAGTTACTATTTTACAAAATATTTTGCCACTGCATAACATTCCAGAATCTAACAACAGATTTCTCACCATTCCTGCCTGGTGTAACACTCAATGGGTATATACACAGTGTGAAAAAATAAACATTTGTACACCACTGTTTTGTGAGGGATTTGAAATTTTATTTCTGCAGGCAGAGCTTTATGTTTTACGATTGATACACAAATTGGTTGTTACCACAGCAGAAAACCTCAAATATGCGTCACTGGTTGATGAACAGCCTGTGGACGGTGAGAAAAAACTGTTACTCTAGAAGGATAGTGATGGTATGCAGTGAAAAAACATTTTTAAGCTGTCACCATTTGTCATTCTGAAAGCAGATAAAGTACTGAACGGAGCTTGTGACTTTAGACTATTGGGAAACCCACTGTAGGTTGCCTGCTGTGGTGCTGTTGGTTGCATTTAACAAGTTTCTACAAGACAGAGACAAACTCAGAAGTAAATTGGCTGGATTGCAAGCAAAATTTAAGGGGTACAGAAAATTAAATATTTTGGATCCTTGTAATGTTAAATGTTTAAAGACTCTAAAACATCAGAAGAAAATATTACATATATATGTATATATATACACGTATGTATATATATGTACACAATTCATATATGTCTCTCTACATATACATACCTATATATAAACTCTTTCTTAGTAGAAGCCATAAAAGAAATGATTGACAGCTTTGACTACATTTCTATTTCATTTTGATAGTGAACTTCATAAACTAAGTTGAAAAATCTAAGACAGAATGGCAGAAATATTTTCACCATGTAGAAAGGACAAAGAATTAACATTCATTTTTATATAAATTCCTCCTAGAAATCAATACCCCCAAAAAGATAATTAAGTAGAGAAATGGACTCAGAAAAGAACAGGCAATTCAACAAAGAAAAAATAATCACCTGTCAAAAAAATATATAGAATGGTGCTCAATGCAAGCATTTTAATATCAAGATAAATACATTGAAATCACATATAAAATACCTTTTTAATGCCTGGTATTCTTGAACTGTAAGGAAAGAAATATTTACATTCAATTCTGAGGGGAGTAAACATTTTTATCACCCTTTAAAAGAGTACTTTGGCAATTTCTATCATTTTAAATTGTATGTACTCTTCGATTGATGTTATTTCTGTTAACATCTTATAGAAATGTTTGTGAGAGTAAGTATATGGAAATTAAGGCCTCTAGTATTTGTAAAAAGAAAAGATGGTAATAATCAATCAGAATGGAATTGTTAAATAAATTTTAATACATTTATATGGAATCACACAATGAAGAAGTTAAAAAAAATGACATAACTCTAGCAGGGTTGCCTAAGGAAGCATACTATCTATTTCTCCATAATAACAATCCCAAGGTATATCTGGACAGATTGCACAAATCAAAATATAAAAATAATTTTAAAATTAGAATGTTTAACTATAATATTTAGCAACTGAAAATCACTAGAATAAAATAAACATTTTGTTTTAATGAAAATGTAATTCTTTAGGATTGTTTCAGGGCTTATTTAATTCAATTTATTATAGATATGGTCACTAGATTTGACAGTCTTTTCTGTGATAGTTTAGAATTTACATAGCTCTTGGTAAATTTTAATTTTGGTAATAATGGCAAAATTAGACATACTGCAAGGACCACAAAAGTGTACAGAAACTAATGAAGTAAATTATTGCTACACATGCAATGTAACATTTCACTAAGACTCAAGCTAGATTATAGAAAAAAACATAATAATTTTTCTTTTTGTGTTCATAATCAATTTGAGTTGCAAAATTTTAAGTAGTTGTAGTGGTTTATTCATATGGTATCCAGAATGCTGAACTGACCATTAGATTGTCTTTGTTTCTAAGACCGAGATCAAAGATGAGCTGATGGTGAGATTCATAGTAGAAATCAGTTTTCTTTTTCCTTTTTCCAGCATTTTTTATGTCAGAAAGTTTGGCAACAATATCCAAAGACTCTACTCTTCATTTTATGAAAAAAAATATTTTAGTAAATAATACTGTTCTTCTAAGAAGTAGTGTATGTACCTGAAATCTTGGTTATTACATCATTTTGCTTACAAAATTTTTTTATTCAATTCATCATGCCTAATTGGTACTCATAAAATAAATTTAAAGGTAGATATTTTAAAATCTATATTTTTAATATTATTGACAATTGATAACAATGCTTTGCTTTGCATTCTCCCTTTAATTAAGTTTTTAGGAACACAATGACATCAGTTCACATAGAGTACTGTATTACTTTAAAAATACAACTGTGTAAAATTATAGTTATCTTTTCCACAGGGCTTACTTTAGAACTTATATCTAAATTGATCAAGTGATACCTGGCAAATTCATCTATTCAAAATTATTTCATGCATGACATGGCATTAATTTTTTAAATTTGATTTTGTCTCCTAAATCATGTGTAATATTATTTCTTATTGATGTTTGCAATGGCCATGGGCTCTCTTTTATAACATTATTTGATTTTGTTATGGTTTCTATCATGTGAAGAAAATTCCTATTTTCATAATTACAAAGTATTTTGGGATGATGTGCTGTAATCTAGGTATTGCCTCACTAAAATATAAATAAATTATATTATGAATTGAATGGCAAATGTTTTTCTGAGTCTCTCTTCTCTAAAACATCAGTATGATGACTTATAATGTTTTGATCTTTAGAATCAAAAAAATTATAATAAACTATGTAAAAATTCATATTATTTTCAAACTGAGTAAGCAAATAGATCTGAAATCCTATAAACAAACTATTAATTGTCAGAAGATAATAAGAACCTGGTTCCTGGATATTTACCTTAAAGGCTTATGTGAGAAAAACGTATTTTTCTGATTTTATTATATTTATTCCTAAAGAAAACACAATGCTATTTTCCAACAATTAAAAGATTAATTAATTATTGTGTTTAGGCACAGGTAAAGCAGCATACACATATAAGGAAACTACACTATTCTGAAGAGTAACAACTCCTCAGAAACTTGAATGATGTAAAAGCATCAACAAGGTTAAAATGGAGAGAAAAAACTACAATTACATGTCTGAGCTACTAAATGAATTCCTTAAAACAGAACGTCCTCTTCATCTTTCTGTGGTACCTAACACCTAATCTTTATAGGTGTTCAATAAATGTTCAGTAAATTATTGGGTGGATTCTTAGGAATAGATGATCGTGTTTAAGCATATCTGCCAGAAAGTGACTTATTAGAAATTTCAAAGCACAAAATTTCAGGAAGACATCCATCACTTTGCCTAAAATGGCTTGGATTCCATAATTAAACTATCAGATTAAAAAGTAATTTTTTAAACCTCAAATTATTATTATTATTATTTTTTGCGGTGCGCGGGCCTCTCACTGCTGTGGCCTTGCCCGTTGTGGATCACAGGCTCCGGACGCGCAGGCTCAGCAGCCATGGCTCATGGGCCCAGCCACTCCGCGGCATGTGGGATCTTCCCAGACCAGGGCACGAACCCGTGTCCGCTGCATCGGCAGGCGGACTCTCAACCACTGCGCCACCAGAGAAGCCCTCAAATTAATTTTTTATTATGTTATTATGAAATAGCTATAAATTTCATTTTTTTAGTAGTTGGTCTAAACTTATTATTATGTCCAATTTTCTTCATTTTACTTTTCCCCAACTTTTATAATCTTATCAGTCATTACTACATATGCTCACCAATTTGTTTATTTATTCTTTCAACAAACTTTTATTGAACCATTTTGTGAACAAGACAATTTATTATTGCACCAATTGCATTCACTAAATTTCTTACTAAAATCCTTTCTTACCAGATATTCACATTTCTCGCAGGTAAAAAGCTCTGTTGTAGATGTTTTCTCTGCTTTTCTTCAAGCTAAAATGGAATTTCTTACCAGAGAATAAGTCAAATAGTGATCTTAGATGCATTCATAGCACCTGAGATGGATACATTAAACGTAACTAACTCCTTTTTATTCATTTATTTATTTTTTAAGTTCTGATATCATCCTCATCATACAGGCCATGTCTGATGATCAGTAGAAAATGCAATGTCAACTAGTTATTACTATCTATGTAGAGAAAGGACAAACAACAGTCCTACTGTATAGCACAGGGAACTATATTCAATATCCTGTGATAAACCATCATGGAAAAGAACAGGAAAAAGAATATATACGTACAACTGAATCACTTTACATCAGAAATTAACATTGTAAATCAACTATACTTCAATAAAATAAAGTTTTTAAAAAGTAAAGAAGTAGATATTAATGTCTATACAACTTAATAGTCAGCTATTTAGAAACGTTATGATTACTGACAAATTTCTTTCTTCAGTATATTCAATAAATATCCTGGAACACTGGAGCACTTGACACTGGGAAGGAAATGAAATATTAAAGACCCAATTCCACTTTCAAAATTGTTTGTATATATTGCAAGCAGAGCAAAGCCTAAAATAGGACAAGTCCTGTGAGAGACTAATGACAGATGTGTGCCTGGGGATTCTCACTTTTTTATTCTGTTTTGTTTTCTTGTTGTTGTTGTTGTTGTTTTAATGCCCAAACTTTTCCATGTATTATCCACACTGTAATTGTGATTGCATCTCAGGAAGTTTTGCTTTTACTTTGAGATTTTAATTCTTACGCTTCAAGAACTAACTATAAATGTGCAGGTTTAAAAATAGTCACAAATGATCTAGTTAATCCCTTGGGTTTATGACATGACAAGAATGGGAATGAATGGTGTGATACCTGTTGAAACTCCTCCAAGGTTTTCACCCACTTGTTCCAAAAAAGGCATTGCTACTGCTGAGACATGTAACGAATCAAGACTTGAAATGCACCACAGTCGTTTTTTTTCTAGAAACACGTCTACTGATGTTTTAAATTTATTTATAAACTGACCTTAGAAATTAAAACACACAGAGCTTACTTAAGACTATCTGCCAAGTCTATTCTGCAGTAAGATACATAAACCATATATAAAAATTTTCATTGTTATGGTATACTAAGAAAAATGTACCATTTAAAATTAATTATGTGCATGAATAACTTCTTAACACAGGTTTGACAGTAAATGCTATTAATTAACAATTTCCACTATTATACATACGAGTAAAGTTGCTTTCAGACCCTTGTGACAAGATCTGTTAACTGCATTAATATTTATAATAAAATTATATTAATTAATGACGGGAATACGTTGAGAAGTACTATGGATATAATGTAGCTTAAAACAGGATGCATACAGGATTTGGCGTCTGATGGAACCTGAGTTAGGATTGACTGGAATGACATGCTAGAGATTTTGGACTTGATTTTGAATGCAAGAGGAAGCCTTTAAAACATTTTAGTTTTGAAAATTGCCAATGATTTGTGAAAATTTTCTTGTAGTGATTAGATTTTAAATCAGAAAAAACATTGGCTTGGCAATTACAATGGTAAAAGGACTAATGGATGAGTTTGGAGGAATGGATGATTAATGGTAATTTCATAATCAGAAAAGAATATTTAAGGAGCAGTGAAATACTATATGTTACACGTACATACTACATATATTTTATATTACATATATTTTTTGTTGGTTTTTTTTTTTTTTTTTTTTTCTTTTCGATACGCAGGCCTCTCACTGTTGTGGCCTCTCCCGTTGCGGGGCGCAGGCTCCGGACGCGCAGGCTCAGCAGCCATGGCTCACGGGTGCAGCCGCTCCGCGGCATGTGGGATCTTCCCGGACCTGGGCACGAGCCCGTGTCCCCTGCATTGGCAGGCGGACTCTCAACCACTGCGCCACCAGGGAAGCCCCCTATTACATATATTATATGCTACACACACACAC
Source organism: Kogia breviceps (assembly GCF_026419965.1). NCBI lineage: Eukaryota > Metazoa > Chordata > Mammalia > Artiodactyla > Physeteridae > Kogia > Kogia breviceps. The sequence goes on along the minus strand of NC_081311.1, from coordinate 156,485,824 downwards.
ACACACACACACACACACACGTGTTTAAAAATAGTTCTTTAAAAGTAGCTCTTGATGAATGTGAGATGTCTAAACATTGTAGAAAAATCCTATAATTTTACTGATATATAAGCAATAGTTTTTGAAATCCCATTTTGCAATTTATTTCTTCATTACTCAATGAACATTTGTGGAACACCTACTATGTTCCAGACAGATAATAAACAGGTGTACACACAAGTAAATGTAAAATATCAAGTTTTGATAAGTGCCATGATGGAAAAGAGTCAGATGTTTGGGAAGTGAGCAACAAGATGGGTGAAGATTTTTTCTTTAGATGGGTTGTTAGGGAAGCCTACTTTGGGAAACTGACATTTGAGCTGTGATATAAATAATGGGAAGCCAGATATAATGGTATGAAGAGTACTCAAAAAAGAGAAAATTCCATATGAAAAGATCATAAAGAAGTTAAAAGCACAGCGTATTTTAGGAATTCAAAAAGGTTAGTATAGCTAAGACTGTTGAGAAAAATGATTATTACATGAAATAGGAATAGTAACGTGGAAGACAAATTATGCCTTCTAAGCCATGGAACTTAAATCTAATTACATCTAAGTTAATCATTAGATCAACTTAGATCATTAACTTAGATCATTAACTTAGATCATTCTAAATTCAGTGATCAAAAAGGTGTAACTTTTCTGTTTTAGTTTATTCATTTGTAAAGTAGTGATAATAACTGTGCATCATAAGGTTTTCATGAAGATTAAATTAGTTGAACTAAATAAACTTAAAACAGTATCCAGCATAAAGGAAGTGCTCTATAATTGTTAACAATTATTTATATTTTTGTTGTTATTATTTACAATAATAACATATTGAAAGCCCTAAAAACATGTGTCAGTATTCATCATTATTCAGGAGACAAATCAAATAGACTAGGGGACAGATAGTAAGTATTTAGGATTTGTAAAACTTAAGTTCTCTATCACAACTGCCCAACTCTACCATTGTAGCATAAAAGTGGTAGGAGACAATATATTTTAAAAATGAGTGTGTTCGTGTCCAATAAAACTTTATTTATGAAAGTAGGTAGTGGGGTAGATTTGGCCTGTGGGCTATAGATGTTACTCCCTGAATTAGAGGATTATCCAACTTAAATATCTGTAGGCATCACCACAACGCCCCAAAAGGGCTGAAGATCTGAAAATCAGTCAACTTGATACTAGAAGGCAGTACTGGCGAAAAAAATTGGAAACTATTGGTTAAGTTTATAATTTTCAACAATATATTGCAGTTGATAGCAAGAGATAAACATGAATTATTGCCCTTCCAAGCATAATTTGTAGTATCTAACCATTTTTGACGAGGCAACCCCTAGCTAACCTGGTAACTCTCTAGAGACATGAAAAGTCTTAGCCAAGATGAGGTGGGCCTGGCTCAGCTTAGCACAGCTGGTCAGTCCTGCTAAAATTGATGACCTACAGAATCCTGAGGTAAATAAATGTTGTTTTAAGCCACATTACACAGCAAAAATTAATTGACATAATAGGCTGATTATCATTGCATTAAACAGTTAATGTATCTTTCTTAAATGATGGTAAAACTTATATAAAACAGAATGAATACCAATAACAGTATTTAGTAAGTACCCACTAGACATAGGGACCATGCTTGAGTTCTGAGATGCACCAAGAATCAAGAGAATCTTGCCACCCACCCTCAGAATTTTCATTTGTTATGTTCAAATAACAGGTTGTTGGAATGATCCAGTCTATAGTTAAAGGTTAACGTTCTGCAGTGATAAACATCAACAATGATGTAAACTTCAAAAAATTTATTTAAAGTGGCTGTAACCAAGGTGAGCTACAGTGTTTATGACATTTTAGATTTTATACGAAATAGAATTCATTGGCCTCCCCTTTTACTGGTTGCTTCCAGAATGAAGAATAATGTTGCAACCTACTCTTTCCTTCAGTTTTGCTTTTGTGGGGCAGCTTGTTGTGACGTGTCATATTCAATGAGCCTCTTTTTTTTTTTTCCTGTGAGTCTAAGTGGGAGACATAGGTACATGGGACTTGAGCATTTTCAAAAGAGCCTTGGCAGACTCCAGTGCTTTGAAATTTAGTTCTGCTCTCTATGCTGTAATAGTTTGAGTCTTAGCTTCAATATTATGACTATTTGCTGTTGGTTTAGTTAAACCTACTTGAAAATTCATTGACTTATAAACAATAGCACAGCTGTGTGCATAATAAGGGCCCCAAATGCATTTTACCTCTATACGCCTTTAAACTCAAAACTGAGTGAACCAAATGTCACCACTGTTGTCTACTGTGTAATAATTAATAACTATCTTATTAAAATGTGTGGAATAAAATATGTTGAAAATTATCTGTTTCTCATTTCCCACAATACAGAGATTCTCCACCATATTTTTAACCAGAACTGAGATTTGCTACACACTTCCTAAACTTTAAAATCCTGCTTTTTCTGAAATGAAGAAAATAAGAAAGAGAAAGCAGCTTGTTCACAATCATAAGAGTATGTTCAACTAAAATTGTTTCTGTGAAAGTTATTAAATTTAATATTATACATGAAACAAAAATTCCTAAATACATTTAATGTTTGCACTTTCAAAACACCTATATTTTAACAAAATAAAAACTTGAGTTTTTAAATTTGAGAGTAAAAACCAACATATGACTATATGCTTAAAATGGCATTAAAATGCTAAAGGTAAAATTTATCTCTATGTGCACTACATAAATAGTAAAAAGATAAATTGTATGACATCAAGTAGCACTTTTATTTGTATTCATTTAGAATACTATTAGAAGTTTTCTAGTGTATTAGGTTAACATTATTTTTTAAGTTATTCCCCATATGGAGTAGTGCAGCAATATAACATTGGGTCATCCTAATATTTTCTAAAATCCCCCCAAATACTCTAAATGTCAGATGACCAAGACTCTTGCTCAGACTATCAGTCACAGATACATACCAGAAAGAAACAGACTGAAATCAAATCACATTAGCTGTTCTGTCTGTGTGTCAATCATCTTAAAAAAATATTCAGGAAAATACTCTCAGCATGAGAACTGATGAAGTATCCATGAGTTTAAGCATTTCAATTATACATCTTTCCCCAAATTTTTGTATTTAAAAAATTTATTATCCACATTTTTCTTCACTTTATCATAGATAAAATGGTCTAGGCTCATAATAGGCAAATCCAGTCTGTTACTTTTTTTTTTTTTTTTTTTTTGCGGTACGCGGGCCTCTCACTGTTGTGGCCTCTCCCGTTGCGGAGCACAGGCTCCGGACGCGCAGGCTCAGCGGCCATGGCTCACGGGCCCAGCCGCTCCGCGGCATGTGGGATCCTCCCGGACCGGGGCACAAACCCACGTCCCCTGCATCGGCAGGAAGACTGTCAACCACTGCATCACCAGAGAAGCCCTGTTACATTTTTTTAACTATGATAAAACAACTATATGATTAATGAAATCTCATGTGTAAAATCTAAATGTTTACATCACACATTTTGTTTCATATTCTCAACTTTTTGATTTAAAATATTTTGGTTTTACATTTACATCTTGTTTTTAAAATAGAAATTATGAGCCTGAGATTCTTGACTCCTGTTGGCGTAAAACACCCTTGAGGTAGTTTTCTAAAGCACAAACCAGAGAAAGACAGTCCAAGTAGTCCAAGTAGAGAATGATCTCTCTAGAGTAAACAGAGATCAATACTTGAGGCTGCCAACACAACTGGAATTTGGGGGTAGTACTAGAGAGGAAGGATGCACAGGGAAGGAACCATAAAACCTGCATAAAAATTTCCTTCTGATTCTTGGCCAACTCCTGAGCTGCAAATTCACAGGGTGAGACTCTGGGAGACCATCCTCACAGCTACTAGGAGGCTGAGAGCTGAACAGAGATTTCAGAGGTTGCACAATGCAGGGAAGAACTTGGAAGCTGGGTAAGGCCAGATTGAAGTGACTTAGCTGGATATTTACTAAGCATTCAATTGAGGTAAAAAGGTCATATCCTAACCCCTAGAATCATGCCCAGTGGGCAAGTGGTGTGTCCAACAGTATGGGTACTGGCAAACCTGGAACAGACCCGCCAACAAAGCTTAAAACCAAGCTTGCACAGGTCCAAGGTCATCATCCAGGAAGTTAAGTGCTTCCTAGAACGGAATCAACACTTTCCTGTGTATAATTTACTAAAAATGTTTGTTCTACTGGCTATGTATAAAATAAATAATCTCAACACTTCCAATATGTGACTGGGATTTTATTTTATTTTATTTATTTTATTTACTGCTCTAGCAAATTTGGGCTAAGAACTCTTTGTTCTTTTTGAAAATATCTCTTCAGTCATTCCAGCTGACCCTACTTAAATCAGCCTTCACCCTTCTCATTCCCCCCATAAACTGTTGATACTGCACAACAACATCCCCTTCGTTTTTACATACATCATGCATTTTTGATGAGTTATAATATGGCTCTATCCACATTTTAACATTTCTATAATTAGATGTGACTTAATAATCAATGGTGGATAACTATTTACTTGGGAGTTTTTTCTTTCTGGTTGGTACATACAATGATAGTTGCATAAGGCTATCAATGTAGACTTAGAGTCAATGAATTATGGTAAATATGTAGGAATGCAATTAGTTTACAGGCATTAAAAATATAACACAAAGATAAAGGAATTGCTTTAGAAGTTCATAAGAGTTACCACCCTAAGGCAATGATACGTGAAGAGCAATATATCGGCATCTCAAAGATCTACATTAGACTCACGAATGGCTCTGTCATTGACTAGCTGGTAGACCTTGGATAATTTACTTCATATTTCTCAGTCTTGTTCTCCTCATCAGCAAAATTGTACCAATAATACTAGTGGACACCTCATAGTGTTGTGAGAATTTAAAAAGATAGAAAAGAACGTGCTTAAAACTGTTCCTGGAATAAACTGTGCTTGATTAAACAGAAACCATGTTTATTAGTATGAAGATGATGAAGATGTTGAGTTACCAATTTCTTGCATATATTAGCAAAAAAAGTATATTTTTAATCTTTCATTCCTAAAAAAAAGATGAAGGATGTAAGGAAGGCAAAAAAAGGCAGGGAAGGAAGGCAAAAGAGAGAAAGAAGGAAGAAAGAAGAAATTAAAGATGCTACTATTTAATGCAATTGGCAGATAGAAATGCATCCTCTGCTCATTTATGAAGTATAGTTGACACTAATTGCTGAGATAGTAGAGTTTCTGATCTGTGAATAAGTGCAAAATCATTATTGCTTTTCTTCCCACTAGACTGCAAGCTCCATGAGGGCAGAGATATGTCTTTTTTCTTTTTACTCAACAGAGAGGTAATAATAAAAAGTAAAATATACGATGAATAAATGTTATGCATTGTTGAATCCCAATTTCTTGAAGGAGAAAAAAACTTCCTCATAAAATTACTCTATTATAGAACTTAATAACAGAAATGAAGAAATATCTCTAACATGATAATATTCAACCAGCCACCCTATCAGGTAGAAATAATTACTTCCATTTTGGGTCCCTTTTGTGTAGCACCTGTTACATTTGATTGAATTTATATGTCTCTCCTTGAGGGCAGGGGCAGGCTTACTCTTCTTTGGGGTGCCAGCAATCTGCACAGGGCACAGAACAGAGAAGGTATCAGTGAATGCCTGATGGATGAATGAGCCAGAGAATGGTTAATCCTGAAGGAGATCTTAAATCTGGCGCTATCCTGACACTGACACTCAATCTAACTAAACCCTGACTGATGGAGAAAGGGAACAGGGACTGATGGAGAAAGGGAAGGAGGGCAAAGCCAACAGGAATGAGCAGTGGGAGAAAGATGGAGAGGGAGGGAGAGGGAAGGAGGGGAGAAAAATTATGACTAGAGGGAAGAGATGACAGAACAAGAAAGGGAAAAAGGAGGATAAAAAGGAGGGGTAGAAAGAAAAGAGAAGAAGGAAACAAGAGAGAAGAAAGGTACAGAAGAGTTGTTAAGAGGGAAGGGGGAGAAAAGAGGAAGAGGATGGCTGAGAAGCTGAGAAGGACAACACAGACCACCATAAAAAAAAATAAAATTTAATAAATCATTTTCCAAAAATAATACTTATATATTTGCTGTTTTATAAAAAGGAAACAATTAATTTTAGAAACATTTCCAGGATCCAGATGTTTTAAAATAATGAAAAGCCTCTGTGCTTGAAAGAGTATGTTTTGGTGACTTGGAAAATCCATTCGCTTAGGATAGCACTTCTCCAAAGACACTAAAAACAAGGACAGACTCAATTCCAGTAATGATAAGGTAGAGTAACAGAATATTTTGATTCTTTGCAGTTTGTATTGCTCTTGAAAGTAAGTGTTTCAGTTTTACCAATTTATATAAACAGTACAGAAAAATATAGTCATTTTATTTCTTAAGAGGCTCATTTTCCTTTATCATTATTTTTCACTCTTACACAATCTCTGTGAAGTGGCAAACTGGCTCAAAGAAGAGTGAAAACTGACAAAGTACATGGATGTTTCTTTCCCCTTTCTGCAGAAGGAAGGCTCTGTCTTTCATGGTTTCCCACTCAAGCGACCTATTTACTTTGCAGCCACTTGCCTTGGCTCCTAACGACAAGAATTTGCCATAATTCCCAAAGACACACCTGCATTTAGTTACTGTGCTCTAGATATGCACACATCTCAAGCTGACACCTAATGAAATACTGAAATCATTAAAAAAAAAATTCAAACTCTGTGTGCTTTGGAAGAGGCAGAAAGTACAATGACCACCGTACATTACACAGGCATAAAGTGAAGAGTTCAGAGGAAGGGTTGACATCACACATAATGAGAGAATTTCTCAGACTCCTTCACCCCGTGAGTCACTGAAGGGGAATAGCTACACAGCAATTCAACTTGCTAAATATTTTTCTCTAATATATTGTGAAATCTTTAGATGTCTTGCTTAAGATCTTTGTATCTCAAAAGGTTTTGACTTTATGTTACCCTTTATTTTGAAAGTGACAATGCAAATACTGTTACATGAAAAAGATAGCAAAAAAGAGTAGTCACTAAATCATTTATGAGTTGATCAATGAAAAGGGGGCATAAGATTTTCTATATTTTTCTATAAAGTAAGATTCAATAAGCATAAAAATATATAGTACATATTTTAAATATATTTTAATCTGTTGTATAATAATCCCTATTTGTGTCTATGTATTATCATTTTTATGTACTCACAGTTTTGTTCTTTTCAATTTTATTAAAGTTTCATTTGTCATTTGCTATTTACTCTGAATTGCTTATCTTCTGTGGAACTGTTACTGATCCCTTTATCCATTTTCATGTTCTTTTTTAAAGCATTCAGTTATAAAATCAAAGTTGAAATTTGTTTCTATTAGATTAGTGCATTATTGGAAATGCACTAATCAGAGAGAAAAAAAAGAAAGGAGTGTGATTATAACTATTTCACATTGAATAACTAGGTTTCAGAGCATTTTTTAATGGTATCTTTTTTCCAAAGCAGATTACAAATACAAAATTATCTTTATGGGCTGCAGATGTGCTGTCAAATAAAAAGCATCTCTAGGGCTCTTTGATGTATTATACACTTGTTTCCACATTTATCAGGCAGAGCAAAACTTGACCTGGCATTATATAAGATATCTTCCTGAAACTGTTAAAACCATCAGTGCAGCTGCTCATTTTATGGACTCTGTTTACTAAAAAGATTCCACAGACAGTAAATACACTGACAATGAAGACACAAAGGATCTCTAAGTGCATCCAAAGAGACGTTTTAAGATGTCTCCTTGGATCCTTGGGACCTACTAGTGTCACAGTGTGAAGCTTAAGCTATATAGTTAAAAGGAAGCATACCCATTTTTAAGTTTCAATTTTTCAATGTAAAGAAGACCTGAATTTGAAGCACAAATTTGCTTAACACTTTATACTTCAATTCTATAAACCAATGTATTTATGTCAGTACTTCAATACTGACAGTACTGTCAGTAGTTTAATTTCAATATTGTGTAGTCACCAGAGAGCAATGTACATATGGTTTATTCATAGGATTGAACTTGGTTAAAATTACCACAATTTTTAAGTTGCCATATTTTTAAAATCTAAACAATTCTTCCATAGTCTCATTTCTAATTTACTTAGTCAATTTTTATGTATAATAAATAATTTCAAATTTGATAAGGTGTGTCATTTTTTCTCCCTCAGTACATAAATACAATGCTAAAAATATACTTTCTCGATCAAAATCACAATGCAATACTACTTCATCACTAGAATGGCTAGAATTTTAAAATGGAAGAATGAGGAGAAACTTGAATACTTACACGGTGCTAGTGGGAACATAAAATGGCGCAGCCACTGTAGAAAACAGTTTGGGGTTTCTTCAATAAGTTAAGCATAGAATTAGCCTACAATTCAGCAATTCCACTGCTACATATATACTCAAAATAATTAAAACAGGTGTTCAAACAAAAACTTGTACATGAATGTTCATAGCAGCATTTTTTTTGCAATAGTCAAAACATGAAAACAACCCAAATATCCATCAGCTAATGAATCGATAAACAAATGTGGTACGTCCCACTCAACGGAACATTATTCAACCATTGCAAGAGTAGAGTACTGATTACGCCACAACATAAACCTTGAAAACATTTTGCTAACTGAAATAAGTCAGACACAAAAGGAGACGTATTGTATGACTTAATTTATATAAAATACCTCCAATAGACAAATACATAGGGTCAGGAAAACAGAATAATGGTTGCCAGCAGCTGGAGGAGGGTGGGAATGGGAAATGACTGCTAAATGGGTATGGAATTTCCTTTTGAGATGACGAAAATATTCTGGAACTAGATGGTGGCGATGGTTGATAACACTGTAAATGTGCTAAATGACACAACTGTACATTTTAAAATGGTTAAAATAGTAAATTTTATATCGTGTATTACGCTCAAATTTTTAAAATATATCTTGACAGCCACTCACCATATGGCCTATTGTCTACTTAAGAATTTATGCATTTGTTTACTGAATTTTATAACAATTTTCTACTGAAAAATTCAAAGCATGACTCTTTCTACTTCTTCATGAGATTATAAAATTAAATACACTGTAGATGAATTCTAAAATGGATATGAGCTAATAATGACAAAGATAAGGGCAAACTAATATCCGCAAGTAGAAATTATCCACAATATTTAGGAAACTAGGAAGTAAATTGATGAATGACATCGCAGAAAATGTTCACTATCCCCAATCTGTCCTCCCATTTTATGTTAATATAAATTTTTAGGTGAAAATAGGAAGATTTATTAGGAGCCTATTGCCAACATATTTTACTCTCAAAGTTAAAATTTTGAATTATGCTATAAGTTTCTCAAGAGATACCAGTGGTCTTTGTCCAGAAGGAATGTCAAGAGGCTGGACTCATTATTATTCATCATAAAGTCTATCTCTAATAGTAGAGACCATGGAAAGATTATGATTATGTACAATTTCTGCTAAAATATTCATAGTGAGAAAAGTTAAATCCTAAGTATTGCCTAGGAGTGAAGCATTCAAGGACCACACATACCAACATTTCCTATTCTCTTCCATTCTAATATCTCTATCATTATCCTTTAGCTAGGAACATAATGTGTTTCTTAACTTTGCACCCCATTCAAGAACAAAAACTTTTTTAGGGCTTTAGTACACAGAAATTAATGTTTTGGATCACAATGTCAAAACAAATCTATTAAAATACTGTATCCAACTTTAACTAGTTAGTCTTCTATGAGTGGAAAATTCTAGTGTCATGTGCCAAAACAAACAAAATGAAAAAGCAACTCTTAAAGGGTCTTTATGATTGTGTTTTAGATTAGTAATTGCTGTCCTTTGTTTAAACAAAAATATCCATAAAGATACTTAAATTCAGATAAAATATAAACATTTAGATTACAGTATTTTAGTCTTAATTTTTTAAAATTTTACTTTCATTTTGACAAAAAAAACCACTCGTCTTAAGAAGCATTTGTCTACAATTTTTTTTTTTTTTCTGATGATGTCTTTTGTCTTATTTCAATTTCAGGGTATTGTAGGTTCCCGAAAATCATTTGGGAAATATTTAATCTTTCTCTATTTTCTGAAGGAGATTGTGTAGAATCGGTATGATTTCTTCTTAAATCTTTGTTAGAATTAGCCCATGAAATCATCTGAGCCTAAAGTTTTCTTTTTCTGGAAGATTTTTAAGTAAGAATTCAATTTATCATATATGCGATTGTTCAGATTATCTATTTGTTAGTTTGTGTCTTCAAAGAATTGGTCAATTTCATTTAAGTAGTTGGATTTACATGAGTTGTTTGTACTATTATTATCCTTTTCAATGTCTGTGGAGTCAGTAACAATATTCCCTTCTTTCATTTCTTAATAGATAATTTGTGTTTTCTCTTTTTTTTCTTGGTCTGTCTGTTAAGAAGTTTATCAATATTAGTGATTGTGCAATTATTTTCTGCTCTCCTTTGCTTCTCCTTGTATTTTTAGTATAAACTCACATTTAGGTAACTAAATAAAGCCCATTTCTGTGACCTACAACAGGAAACATTCTAATGTATCCTTATTTTAAGCAATCTGTGATATGATAAACAAAAAGCTATAAACTTTTGATTTTAATCTATAAAATTAATTTTTAAATTAATTTTTATTGCAGTTTAGTTGATTTACTATGTTGTGTTAGTTTCAGGTGTACAGCAAAGTGAATCACTTATACATATACATACATCCACTCTTTTTTAGATTCTTTTCCCACATAGGTCATTACAGAGTATTGAGTAGAGTTCCCTATGCTATACAGTAGGTTCTTATTAATTATCGATTTTATATATGGCAGTGTGTATATGTCAATCCCAATCTCCCAATTTATCCCTGCCCCCTTTCCCCCTTGGTAACCATAAGTTTGTTTTCTATATCTGTGACCCTATTTCTATTTTGTAAATAATTTCATTTGTACCATTTTTTTAGATTCCACTTAAAAGCAACATCATATATTCGTCTTTCTCTGTCTGACTTACTTCACTCAGTATGACAATCTCTAGATCCATCCATGTTGCTGCAAATGGCATTATTTTATTCTTTTTAAGTCTGAGTAATATTCCATTGTATATATGTAACACATCTTTATCCATTCATCCGTTGATGGATAAAAAAAAATCTCTAAACTTTGGAACAAGACTCCTAGTAAATGAAACACAACAAAACTAAACAACTTGTGTAAATAAAAAGAAAAACACTTTGGGTAGAATGACTACTCTCTCCCCTTATCCTCTAAGCATAAATAAATATTGAATTACTCTGGAAATTTTTTTTTAATAAAAAAAGTTGACAATTTTTTCACAGAATCCTGTGATCTTCAAAGTATGTACACATAAATCCTTTGAAGTGCTGTAATTATGTTTTCCCAGGTATTGAAAAAAAATCATATTATTCAATAATATCTATTTACCAACTCTATTATTTTCCATATTATCACTGCACTTACCTATTTCTTGAACTTTAAAAAAATTGATTGATTCTGAAATCTTTTCAATTCATTCCTTAATTATTCAAGTTTTAGGTCCTGATATACATTTTTAGAGGAGAATTTCTTCAGAATAAAGTCAGTTTGGTTAAAATGTATAATATTTGTTAAAACTAAAATTAAACTTTTTTGGAGAATTTTAAATTTCTCTTGAAATATTTGGAAAGGTTTATCAAGTTACAAGAACAGAAGACAGAAAAGTCTTAAATGATAAAACAATTGTTTGTCTATATTTTGATATAGATAACTGTCCAAGTTTGATAAATAAACACTTATCCACATAGTTTGGAAAACAGTTAAATTTCACAGTTATATTGATAATTTACTTTCCATTCACACCAGATAACAAAAGCAATCTTTTTTAGATTTCATTCTATGTAACCTATACGTGTTGAGGACATCAGAAAACATTTTAATAAAAGACGTAGTTTTCATCCTTTGGTACTATTCCTCTAACATGAAAAAATAACTTGACATCCCATGAAAATACAACGTGGCATCCGTACTATCTGCTTTTCAAACATGTCCAAATCACTATGATTTCCATAAATCAGATTTAAAAATAACTCAACTGATTCCCAAATAACTTTAAGTGCAAAAATACATAAAGCTTTTTGATTTTTGAATACCAAAATGCCCATTTTAAGGACAACTTTATAAACTTTTAATAATCTTAAATAGAGAAAATAAAATTACTTTTTAATTAAACATATAAAAATTAAAATACAAAGCTAGGCTACAGAGTTTATCCAATTGTCTCTGAAATGCCATGCAAGTTGAACTCTTTCACTATCATTTAAAAAAAACATATGAAGTTGTTTGCCAAAAGCAATATTCATTTAAGCCTGGCATAAAACGTTTCAGTTATTATCTGCTCCTGCCAATCAAACAAATGACTCTTATCAAGACCAAAAAAATGAGTGTAGTCAGTTATAAAAAAGGTGTTATTTTCTTCTATATATGGCAAAATTGATTACTTAGCTGAGGAAATTGTAGAATAGTGGATGAGTAATCATTAAGATTGGAATCACATATACTCACATTTACCTCCCAGCTCTGTAACAAAGTAACTTTGTCATTCAAACCTATAACACTCCTTAACCTTGTTTTCCCTGTCTTCAAAAAGGGAAAAAAAATTGTAAAAACAGTAAGGAAATGATAGCCAAATTTAAAGTAGCATAGAAAAACTCTTCCTGACATTTGCTGTTTGTTTGTTTGTTTCATTATTTCTCAGCTTTTTTGACATAAAATTGATATATAATATTGTCTAAGATTAATGTGTACAACTTGTTGATTCAATACACTTATATTGTGAAACGATTACCACAGTAGCATTAATTAATACTGCTATCATCTCAATTACAGTTTCTTTTTTTGTGGTGAGAACACTTAATACCTACTCTTTAGTGACTTTCAAGTATAATACATTATTATTAGCTATAATCAACATGCTGCACATTAGAGCCCCAGAACTTATTCATCTTCTAACTGGAAGTTTGTACTCTTTGAACAACATCTTTTCATTTCTCCCCCAGTCCCTGGAAACCACAATTCTATTATCTCCTTCTATTAGTTAGCTTTTTTTTTCTTCTAGAAGTTTTTTGGTTTCAAGTCCTACGTTGAAGTTTTTAATACATTTTGTTAGTTTTTGTGTATGGTGTAATATAGTGTTCCAGTTTTATTTTTTTGCATGTGGCTGTACAGTTTCCCAGCATGGTTTATTGAAGAGATTTCCCCTTTCCCATTGTATATTCTTAGCTCCTTTGCAATAAATTAATTGATCATATATGCCTAGGGTTATTTCTGGGCTCTGAATTCTTTTCCATTGATTTATATGTCTGTCTTTATGCCAATACCATACTGTTTTGATAACCATAGCTTTGTAACATAGTTTGGAATCAATAAGCATGATGCCTCCAACTTTGTTCTTTCTCAAGATTGCTTTGGCTATTTGGGGTCTTTTTGTGATTCCATACAAATTTTAGCATTGTTTTCTATTTCTGTGAAAAATTCCATTGGAATTTTTATAGCGATTGCATTGAATCCATAGAAGACTTTGAGAAGTATGAATATTTTATCAATATTAATTCTTCCATTCCACGAACACGGGATATCTTTCCATTTATTTGTGTCATCTTTAATTTCTTTCATCAAAGTCTTAGTTTTAGCTCCTTTGTCAAACTTATTCCTAAATATTTTATTGTTTTTGATGATATTATGAATGAAATTACTTTCTTTATTTCTTTTTCAGATATTTTGTTGTTAGTGTATGGAAACACAATTGATTTCTGTATGTTGATTTTGTGCCTTGCAACTTTATTGAATGCATTGATTAGTTTTAACAGTATTTTTGGTGGAGTCTTTAGGATTTTCTATATCATCTAAAAACAAAGACAATTTTACTTCTTCCATTCTGATTTGGATGCCTTTTAAATTTCTTTTCCTTGCCTAATTGCTCTGGCTAAGACTTGCAGTGCTATGTTGAATAGGAGTGATGAGAGTGGGCACCCTTGTTTTGTTCCTAATCTTAGAGGGAAAGCTTTTAACCTTTCACCATTGAGTATGGTCTTGTCAGATATGGCCTTTATTATGTTGAAATATGTTCCTTCTTTACCCAATTTGATGAGACTTTTTATGATGAAAGTTTGTCGTATTTCATCAAATGCTTTTTTTCTGCATCTCTTGAGATGATCATATGATTTATATCTTTTATTCTATTAATATGGTTTATCACATTTATTGATTTATATGTGTTGAACCATCCTTGCATGCCTGGAGCAAATCTTCCTTGATCATGGTGAATGATCTTTTTAATGTGCTGTTAAATTTAGTTTTCTAATATTTTGTTGAGAATTTTTACGTCTATATTCATCAGGGACATTGGCTTATAATTCTTTTCTTGTAGTGTCTTTATTTGGTTTTGGTATCAGGGTCATGCTGGCCTCCCTAAATGAGTTTGAGGGTGTCACTTCCTCTACAAACTTTTTGAAGAACTTGAGAAGGTTTACTGTTCATTCTTCTTTAAATAAATGGTGGGATTCACCAGGGAAGCCTTCTGGTCCTGGGTGCTAAACTCAAATTTGTGGTCTCTTCCAGATTTACAGATTCTGGCTGGCTTTCTGCACATGCTCACTAACCATCTGTGAAAGCTTTCTCTCACCATCATCACTGGGAATGCACACAGGGAGCTGGCCTCCAAAAGGGTGTGTGGGTGAGATGCAGAATGCTGGGGGTGCTTGTGGGTCAGTTGGGGGCATCCATGGGGAAGGAATCCCCAACAATTTGTGGACAGGCTTCTTAATGCAGTCTACCACACATTTAGTAGGATCCAAGTAGCTTTAATGCCCTCCAAGAATCCTATCTTCCACTCTCCCAGCCTCTTTCTACTTCCCAGTCATTCAGCTCTTGACTCAGTACTCTGCATAGGGTGAGAGAGAAAGGAGCCTTTGGGGCAGTGTCCTGCACAGCTGGGGAAGCCAAATGCTCATTCACAAGCTCTCACGTTCTCTTGCAGGAGAAATCACTGGCCTAGGAAGATCACCCTTGGCTTTAAGCTGTACAGCCTTGGGGGAAAGATGATGCAGGTAAAGTCAAACAGTTCCTTGTACCCTCTTCATTGTGTCCAAACTGGAATTTTTTGGTTCTAAAGGTGTGCTGGAACTTCTATGCTGGAAACCTAGACTTCACAAAGGCTCTCTAAACTGCAGGTGATTGTCTAAGATAATGTGTTCCAGGGGCTCCTGGATGATGGCAGAGAGGGACTGGAGGCAGTAAATAGGCCACTGCAGATTCCACAGCTGGGAACAAAGTCTATACGCCTAATATCCAATGCACAGTTGGGCAAGACTTCTCTTGGGTCCCTTGGTGTATGTTGCTGGATCCTGCAGATCCCACAAATACACTTTTGTCCATGGATTGATGTCGACCTTTTGTTTTTTCAGGGGATGGGAGCACATAAATGAGGGATGTCATATTCAGCCATTATGTTTACTTTACTAGATTTATCTGATGTTTACTCTTGCTTTCCATTCAAGGAAGTAATTCATTTAATAAACTGGTCTTATGATGAGCTGGCTTTGACTGGAGTATTTATACAATTCTGTAATTTTTAAAGTGATAAGATCAATACAATTTCAAGATTTCCATACATGTATCTGCCATCCTGACTAAGAATGTGTTTTTTCTAAGCAGGTTTTAATAGTGCTCTTACCAGAGCTTATGTCTCTAATGATTTGGGCTGTCAGTTAAAGTAACTCCTGGTGTTAAAACTGCCACAAATATCCCTTTGTCCTATTAAAAGATGTAAAGTCTATAAGATTAAACTCACAAAAATCCTATATCTAAAATGACTATGATTACTCTGGCATAAAAATTAGTGATCTGTTGCCAAACCACATAAGGCTGATTTGAACTGTTAGTTAAATGTGAGTGTTATCTAAATGTGAAGTTTAAAGATATTGATCACCATCATTGATTTATTCTTGTATAATTAATCTGTCATGGCTTTTACATCACAGGAATGGAAGGCACAGATGGAAATTCCTGGTCATTAGGACTTCCTGTACTGATCTCTGGATCTCTCACACCAGATACTTCTTTATATGATAAAAGGTCTTGGATCCTCTTTTCACCAAAATGGCCAGAAATGGAGAGTACCTCTTGCCCTTGAGCTTTTCAGTGTTCACTTGATCATCTGAGGACAAATACTGACCATTTTGTCTACGCTACCACAGGCCAAAATGTTATCTTTTCTCCTAACTGGAAGATAGGAAGGAGTGGGAAATTACCTCAGGACCTGTTATAATCTTTCTTCTATTAATGTTATGGAGGATATTCCTTTGAGGCAAGAGATATACATAAGATATACTTAAGGCACTTCATTTTCTTAAAAATTCAGCATTTTGAATATTCTTATTTATTAAATGACTTATATGCCACCTCATTCCAAAGTGAATCAAGGCAGCTAATCCTTTAGCAAGGGTAGCCACAGCAAAGTGATGCATTGGATTTCTAAATCAACAGCATGCATTAGATCTTTTTTAAGTAGTTCTAGAAAGTTTATGGCTACCTATATCCCAAACTCAAGATATAACTCTTTTCAGGGGACCCTAAATGTTCGCATTTATATGGATGGAAGAGTTATCTTTTGATCAATACTGCTTAAGTGACTATGATCTATAGTCAGATGCTAGAAATATGTTATTTTCTTAATAAGTCTCTGTGTCCTTATCCCTTAGTGATTCTCAGTGATTTTCAAGCAGTCTAATTTGGCATACTATTGCACAGAAAATTCTTCACACATGTACCTTCAGTTTCTGATTAATTGTAAAATGTATTTGTTTCTATAACTAAGTGTAATGATATCTTTTAGTTAGAATGGGGGTAAGAAGGGTAAGATAAAGCTGAGATAGGGAAAAAGAAAAATTGTATTTTAAGAGAAAAAGAATTTTGCCTCTTGCATATACAGGAAGTAGAGACAGATGCAAGACCAAGTACTTTCTAATGGGAAGCTGAAGAGAAAGTAAGTGAAAGGACACCAGCTGAGGATGCTTTTGTGTACACTGGGGGATATTGCAAAAAATGGTCATGTTGTTGGAGTTGATGTCTCATAAGTGTTTTGGATCTTTAAATCTCTATACTCTTAGGATGCAAAAGTGAGTTGTAGGGATGAACTCTATCTTAAGATTTCATGTCATCAATCATATGTATTCCCCTGAATAACTGTCCTGTTAATGTTTCTGACGTAATAGTACTTCAACCACAAGAATGTTTTCTATTCTTAGCTGTAGTATTTGTTTTGAAACCTTGGTTTTGAAATAATATTGGGAAAAAATCCTCATGAGTACCCCTTTTCCATGAAACATGAAATTTAGCAATGCTAACCAGCCAGCCTTCCACTTTCATTCTCCTGTTCCTTATAATCCTTCTAATCAAAGGAACCTGCAAGGGGAAAAAGCACATGTACATAAGCAGACTCAAAAGTTTCAAGATCACTCTCCCAACGAACAGAATCAGCTGCAGATATTCGTTAAAATATGCTCTGTCTCTTGTCATCTAGGAGATATATCTCCCAGATTTAGCTATCCAAATGCTCACACAATCTTACCTGTCTCTCATTGTGAACTTCACACTTCAAATCTAGTTCTTGCTCTCCATCTGCCCCTTGGACTTAATGCCTAGAATAGGCTTTGCTTTCCAGACTCTTGGCATGGCTGAGCCTTACATGGCTCCTTCTTGAAACCAGCACATGCTTCTAAGGTCTTCAGGCCAAGTAAGAACTTCAGGACATCCATTTGTTTCCGAGGGAGGGAAAGAAGATTAATAATACCAATTTCCAAATATCACTAATCTAGGAAAGGAAGAGAGGAGAGAGTTTCAGAGGAGTCAAAGAAGACTCAAATGTATGATGAAATCTATAGTTATGTTTGTATATTTTTGCTGAGTTGTATTGTCCCTAAAATAGCTTCACTTACTCCATCGCTCTTCTCCATGTTCAGACTAGACTTTGGTCTCTCCTGATCCAGGAAAAAGATGAAAAACAACCCAAAATATGATATTTTAATTGAATTAGGGATATTGGTGGCTGAGTGAAGTTTTATTTCTTCTTATCTCTGATAGTTTGAATTATTAGTTCTAATTCTTCACTTTCCTGTAGTATACATCCATCTCTTTGCAATAGTCTCATGATGGACAGAGTATATTTTGCAGTCTCTGGAATTTGGGGATGGCCTTGTGAGTTATTTTAGCCAATGAGATGTTCGTGACATAATGTGAACAGAGGCTTAAGATGTGTTTGTGTGGATGTGTTTCCGGCCATTCACTTCTGCTTTTTTCACTATGAGAACATGCCTTGCGTAGTCACTGGTCCAAGGTAGAGCAGACCTAGACCCAATCTGCAACTTGGAGTCAAACCCAACTGAACCTAGACTTGATGAGCTAAGCCTCCATCAACCAAAAGTCATGCAAGTATATTTTTTATGCCCCTGAGTTGGAGGTAGTTTGATACATGCATTGTTTTGGTAATAGGTAAATGATCTACAGTCCTTGGAAAGATAAGATTCTCTAAACTGGAGAAGGGAGTAGGAAATGTTGGAGAAAAAAATATAACGAATTAGATACAAATGGAAGTTTCCATCATCTTTTTGCTCTACCCTACACTGATTCCATGGAAAAGGGTGGTAAATGAGAGAAGTCTCTTGAAATTTTAGAAATCCAAGATGAAAGATGCCCTATGCAGATGTTTTTCAGATAGGGTCCAGGAAGATGTCAAGTCTCATTCGATAACCTCCTGCAACAGTGCTGTATGATTGCTATAGAGGGAAACTGGCAGCATGCCATTTCCAAGTATAAGACTACCAGACCAGCACCTTCTAAGAGCATCTAAAATTTCCCCTGCTCCACCCTTCTCCTGCAGAGGAAGTGGAAGTTTCCTTTAAAAGTGAGGTTTAGGGACCTGAATGAAGAGATGTCATGCAGACTAGATATCTAACCAGGAAATTGATAAGTATCCCTGTGAATGCCAGAGATGCCTTGTGTCTCAAAGGATGCTAACATGAAACTCATACTACTGTAGCATTTGCCTCTTCTCCTATAGATTAGTGTTATCTTCAGGAAGAGGATCTGAACTACAAACCTCCTGGATCACAACACATTAAATTGATTTGGGGATGGGAGATGTTACCAGGTCATAAAAGAGATCTTAGTAAACACCCCTCACACCAGAGTTCTTGTCTATCAGCCTATTTCCAGCTTTTTAGTGATCAGGGAAAGCTTCGTCAGTCATTTCAGGAGAAAACAAAGGGTCTCTCCCATTTCCTTTAGGATCTATAAGAAAAAGCTAGCAAAGTATACTATATTTGGAAAAGAGCACAAAATCTGATATTAATACCATGAGGAAACCAGAAACTGAGGACTGTTGTACTAAATACGATAGTTTCCCCTCGTGAAAAGGTCCTAAGAGATTCACAAACTATATTGCACTTAAAAAATACTTAGGCACCAGATCTCCCACATAGCAAAGATGGAATCGATTAGACTATTTAAAACATGCACACAGAATTCTTTGTAAAATTAGTTTTAAATAATACACTGTTGGTGGACAGGGAAACTTCCAAATACAGAGAGACGGGGGGGGGGGGTGTTACATATATTAACTTCTTTAATCCACTTACAAAAAAATCTATGCAATGATACTGTTTCATGGATAATGGTCACCAACATCCTTCAAATAGGAAGTAGAGACATAAATGTGAACCTATAAGATAAACATATGCACAAAATAGACACAGAACCCTTTTTACTTCATAACTTTGAAATTCCTTATTATTGACCCTGGTGTTGTTTTTTAATACCTGAAATTTAATTCTTTTATAAGTCTCATTGCTTTTTAGGTCTTTTTGATATGAAACTAAGATGAGTTCATCTGTAGGATGGCATTTTTTTCCTGTCATAATTCTGCATGTGAATCTACAGATAAACATGTATTAATTATTGTCAATTACTTTGAAGTAGCACTTAACACTTAGATGTGTGTTCCCAAACTCTGTCACATCTTAAATTCAATAGATAAAAAACTTTAAAACATTTTTTTATAATTTGCATTAAACGTACAAAATGGAGGTATACAGCCTATATTTTACATCAAAGCAGATTAAATATACCTTTCTCATTTGACTAATAATCTTCCAACCATTTTAATATCATGTAGAAATAAGCACATATAAAAGATAACCTTTATGTACAGTTCTAATTTAAGAATAATAGCAGATTGAAAATATGTGTTATCATAAAAACTTAGTTGTTTAATTAGTAACAACCACAAATTTTCTTTTGGCTCTTTTTACTCATAGGATCTAAGACCAACTTAAACTAAGTTACCTAAATATACAACTGCTTTATATTAATGACCTTTATCATATGAAAGCAGCACAGTTGATACAATATCTTATTGTCAATCATATCAGCAAGAAGTAATAGAACACTTTTAGTACCTTTGTCATTCAAATCTGTCCTTCAACTCAAATACAGTTATCTTATTTACAATCATTTATACAGGGCTTACCAATTTCCAAGCACTGTACTAAATGTGTTACAAATATTGATGTTAAAATCTCATAGTAATCTTATGTGGTTGGTAATGAGGTACCATTTCCATTTCACAATGAGGAAACTGAGACACTAAGAGGGTAGGAAATGGTTGACACAGCTTTGATGATACAGCTAATGAGGAGAAGATGTAGGACTCTGACTTCTGCAGTCCACCTTCAGAGGCACTCCTCCAAATCATTACTCTCTACTCTCTATTTCTGCTGTAGTTTTCTTTTTCTATTTGTTTCACATTTTAAAATACAGTAGTTTTCAATTTAAGTCATTTATAGCTACATTATATGAACAAAAAAGCATGGTACCATTAAATAAAGTAAGCAATAACCCTAAACTACACAAGGTTTCATATCTGTATTAAACATGATTTGAATACACTATTTTTTAATTTGCTAATTTACTTTTTTTTCTTCTCTGTCATACCAGAGTTATTTCAGACCGTGGGGTTTCTTCATTTAGATTAATCTTCATACTAGTCAGTACCCCTCCTTAATTATTTCTTCCACTCTATCCTTCCCTCCTTCACTTATTTAAAAACATCTTTAACTTCTTATTATGGGTAAGGCTTGATGCCATGGAAATTCTCCTTCTACCAGAGTAACTGAAATCATTGGGATGACCAGATACATGACCAAAAATGGAATATTTTTGAGAATATAAGGAATCTTCTTAATAACTCTAAAAAATAACAGATATAAAATACACTCTTTGGTGCAGATCTGAATTTATGTCTACTTGAGAGATCACTGACATGTGAGATGCATCTTGAAATAAATACTTTTTTAGATGAAAACAGTGAAGAAGTGTTTCAAACGCAGGCAATAAAGTCATTAAAAGCAGGAAAGCCTGATGTATGTTTAGAAAAAGTACAAGAAGCCTAGGATGGCTGAGTTAGAGGTTCTATATTTCACTGAAACGGAAGATAAAGCTGCAGAGCAGTTATTTATAGTTAAAATATAGTGGACTGTGAACATCAGACTAAGGAATTTGACCTTAATTGTAGAGATTGAGAGGTATTAAGTGTTTCAGGGTAAAGAATGGCAAACCAAAATATGATGAACCAAAGTTTAAATAAGATTAATCTAGTCAGTGACTATCACTGATAGGTCATGGTATCAATTAGAAGATGGTTGAAATGGCTCAGGTATCAATTGATATGCTGGGCCTAGGAGGTCTAAGACGTGACCATTTAGAATAATGTAATTTAATTTTGTAGTTGAGAGAAATACAAGAAATCTCTTCAATTATTTCTCAGATTTTTACAATTACCCCCTAATTCCTAGTAAGCAAATATGTCTGCTATTATCACTTCTATCAGGTAGTTTATGCAATGCTTTTTTATGACCCTCACATATTATCAAATATTCTCTTTGGGTAACCCTTAAAATGTCACATCTTTTATGGATTAATTCATAATTCATAAAAGTCTGGAAGGTTTCCTTGCCCATATTTTGTTCAAACACACATAATAAAAACACACATGATAAAAACTAGTTATTATTGAGCAATATCCACTTACTTGAGTTTTTATAAAACTAATGGCGTTATTTTATTCATTTATTCACCACTTCAGTGCACAAGTTGTCATTGTTGGAAACACTGCCTAACAGCCCAGACTCGCCACCCCAGTGCTCTGAGTCCCAGTGCTCAGCCACTGCTCCAGAGGTGAGTGCTGGGCTCCAGGCGCCACAATCCCGAGGACATGGCCTGCCCGACACCTCCGGCCCCGGAGGAGCCAGCGGCAACCGTGGCAGGAGTGGCAGAAGCCACCTCGGTACCTCACTCTAGTCCTTCCCATCATCTCATTGAGGGCCTGTCCCGGCCAGAGGGACACTTCTTTCCATCCTCCCTCTGAGGGTCGGGGGACCAACGGATGGGCGCGGCAACAGAGGACCGGATGGCAGGCAGTGGCAAGCACACTGTGAATGGTGCTTTTGAGAGCCTTCTGTGATTACCACTCACACCTTTTCTGGGGACACTTTCTTAAAAGAACCAGCAATCATCCAGTTTACTGAGATATAATCCCAGATGCATGGAGTTGTTGCAGACCAGATACCTCTTATCTCACTAACACTGGCCGTGTGACTGACAGGGTCTTGGTGCTCTGACCAGGTGTCAGGCCTGTGCCTCTGAGGTGGGAGAGCTGAGTTCAGGACATTGGTCCTCCAGAGACCCCCCAGTTCCACATAATATCAAACAATGAAAGCCCTCCCAGAGATCTCCATCTCAATGCTAAGACCCAGCCACTCAAAAATCAGCAAGCTACAATGCTGGACACCTTATGCCAAGCAACTAGCAAGAGAGGAACACAATGCCACCCATTAGCAAAGAGGCTGCCTAAAATCATAATAAAGTCACAGACACCCCCAAACACAAAGCCAGACACAGTCCTGCCCTCCAGAAAGACAAGATCCAGCCTCATCCTCAAGAACACAGGCACCAGTCCCCTCCACCAGGAATCCTACACAACCCACTGAAGCAACCTTAGCCACTGGGGGCAGACCCCAAAAACAATGGGAACTATGAACCTGCAGCCTGCAAAAAGGAGACCCAAAACACAATAAGATAAGCAAAATGAGAAGACAGAGAAACACACAGCAGTTGAAGGAGCAAGGTTAAAACCCACTAGACCAAACAAATGCAGAGGAAATAGGCAGCCTACCTTAAAAAGAATTCAGAGTAATGATAGTAAACATAATCCAAAATCTTGGAAATAAAATGGAGAAAATACAAGAAATGTTTAACAAGGACCTAGAAGAACTAAAGAGCAAACAAACAATGATGAACTACACAATAAATGAAATTAAAAATTCTCTAGAAGGAATCAATACCACAATAACTGAGGCAGAAGAACAGATAAGTGACCTGGAAGGTAAAATAGTGGAAATAACTAAAACAGAGCAGAATAAAGAAAAAAGAATGTAAAGAATTGAGGACAGTCTCAGAGACCTCTGGGACAACATTAAACACATCAACATTAGAATTATAGGGGTTCCAGAGGAAGAAGAGAAAAAGAAACGGTCTGAGAAAATATTTGAAGAGATTATAGTTGAAAACTTCCCTAATATGGGAAAGGAAATAGTTAATCAAGTCCAGAAAGCACAGACAGTCCCATACAGGATAAATCCAAGGAGAAACACACCAAGACACATATTAATAAAACTATAAGGAATTAAATACAAAGAAAAAATATTAAAAGCAGCAAGGGAAAAATAATAAATAACATACAGGGGAATCCCCATGAGGTTAACAGCTGATCTTTCAGCAGAAACTCTGCAAGCCAGAAGGAAGTGGCAGGACATATTTAAAGTGATGAAAGGGAGAAACCTACAACCAAGATTACTCTACACAGCAAGCATCTCATTCAGTTTCAATGGAGAAATTAAAACTTTTACAGACAAGCAAAAGCTAAGAGTATTCAGGACCACCAAGCCAACTTTAAAACAAATGCTAAAGGAACTACTCTAGGCAGGAAACACAAGAGAAGGAAAAGACCTACAATAAAAAACCCAAAACAATTAAGAAAATGGTAATAAGAACATACACATTGATGACTATCTTAAATGTAAATGGATTAAATGCTCCAACCAAAACACATAGACTGGCTGAATGGATACAAAAACAAACCCCTATATATGCTGTATACAAGAGACCCACTTCAGACGTAGAGAAACATACAGACTGAAAGTGAGGGGATGGAAAAATATATTCCATGCAAATGGAAATCAAAAGAAAGCTAGAGTAGCATTCTCATATCAGACAAAATAGACTTTAAAATAAAGACTACTACAAGAGACAAAGAAGAACACTACATAATGATCAAGGGATCAATCCAAGAAGAAAATATAACAATTGTAAATATTTATGCACAAAACATAGGAACACCTCAATACATAAGGTAAATGCCAACACCCATAAAAGGGGAAATCGACAGTAACACAATCATAGTATGGGAGTCTAACACCCCACATTCACCAATAGACAGATCATCCAAAATGAAAATAAATAAGGAAACACAAGCTTTAAATGATACATTAAACAAGATGGACTTAATTGATATTTCTAGGATATGCCATCCAAAAACAACACAGTACACTTTCTTCTCATGTGATCATGGAACATTCTCCAAGATAGGTCATATCTTGAGTCACAGATCTAGCCTTGGTCAATTTAAGAAAATTGAAATCGTATCAAGTATCTTTTCCGACCATAGTGCTATGAGACTAGATATCAATTACAGGAAAAGATATGTAAAAAATACAAACACTTGGAGACTAAACAATACACTACTAAATAACCAAGAGATCACTGAGGAAATCAAAAAATACCTGGAGGGCTTCCCTGGTGGAGCAGTGGTTGAGAATCCGCCTGCCGATGCAGGAGACACGGGTTCGTGCCCTGGTCCGGGAAGATCCCACATGCCGCGGAGCGGCTGGGCCCGTGAGCCATGGCCGCTAGGCCTGTGCGTCCGGAGCCTGTGCTCTGCAACGGGAGAGGCCACAGCAGTGAGAGGCCCGCATACCGGAAAAAAAAAAAAAAAAAAAAAAAAAAAAAAACCTGGAAAAAAAGGACAATGAAAACACGATGACCAAATACCTATGGGATGCAGCAAAAGCAGTTTTAAAAGTAAGTTTATAGCAATACAATACTAACTCAAGAAATAAGAAAAATCTCAAATAAACAACCTAACCTTACACAAAAGCAATTAAAGAAAGAACAAAAAGACCCCAACGTTGGCAGAAGGAAAGAAATCATAAAGATCAGATCAGAAAGAAATGAAGAGAACAGCAGCAAAGATAAATAAAACTAAGCACTGGTTGTTTGAGAGGATAAACAAAATTAATAAACCATTAGCCAGCCTCATCAAAAAAAAAAAAAAAAAGGAGAAGATTCAAATCAATAGAATTAGAAACGAAAAAGGAGAAGTAACAACAGACACTGCAGAAATACAAAGGATCTTGAGAGATTACTACAAGAAACTTTATGACAAAAAATTGGACAACCTGAAAGAAATGGACAGATTCTTAGAAAAGCACAACCTTCCAAGACTGAGCCAGGAAGAAATAGAAAAAATAAACAGACCAATCACAAGCACTGAAATTGAAACTGTGATTAAAAATCTTCCAACAAACAAAAGTGCAGGACCAGATAGCTTCACAGGTGAATTCTCTCAAACATTTAGACAAGAGTTAACACCTATCCTTCTCAAACTCTTCCAAACTATAACCAAGGGAGAAACCCTCCAAAACTCATTCTACCAGGTCACCATCTCCCTGATAGCAAAACCAGAAAAAGATGTCACAAAAAAAGAGACTACAGGCCAATATCACTGATGAACATAGATGCAAAAAATCCTCAACAAAATACTAGCAAACAGAATCCAACAGCACATTTAAAGGATCATACACCATGATCAAGTGTGGTTTATACCAGGAATGCAAGGATTCTTCAATATACACAAATCAATCAATGTGATAAACCATATTAACAAACTGAAGGAGAAAAACCATATAATCATCTCAATAGATACAGAAGAAGCTTTCAACAAAATACGACACCAATTTATGATAAAAACCCTCCAGAAGGTAGACATAGAGAGAACTTACCTCAACATAATAAAGGCCATATATGACAAACCCACAGCCAATCTCGTTCTCAATGGTGAAAAACTGAAACCATTTCCTCTAAGATCAGGAAGAAGACAAGGATGCTCACTCTCACAACTATTATTCAACATAGCTTTGGGAATTTTAGCCACAGCAATCAGAGAAGTAAAAGAAATTAAAGGAATCCATTAGAAAAGAAGAAGTAAAGCTGTCACTGTTTGCAGATGACATGATACTATACATAGAGAATCCTAAAGGTGCTTCCAGAAATCTACTAGAGCTACTCAATGAATTTGGTAAAGTAGCAGGATACAAAGTTAATGCACAGAAATCTCTTGCATTCCTATACACTAATGATGAAAAATCTGAAAGAGAAATTAAGGAAACACTCCCATTTACCATTGCAACAAAAAGAATAAAATACCTCGGAATAAACCTACCTAAGGAGACAAAAGACCTGTATGCAGAAAACTGTAAGACACTGATGAAAGAAATTAAAGATGATAAAAACAGATGGAGAGATATACCATGTTCTTGGATTGGAAGACTCAACATTGTGAAAATGACTCTACTACCCAAAGCAATCTACAGATTCAATGCAATCCCTATCAAACTACCAATGGGATATTTCACAGAACTAAAACAAAAATTTTCACAATTTATATGGAAACACAACAGACCCTGAATAGCTAAAGTAATCTTTAGAAAGAAAAACAGAGATGGAGGAACCAGGCTCTCAGACTACAGACAACACTACAAAGCTACAATAATCAAGACAGTATGGTACTGGCACAAAAACAGAAATATAGATCAATGAAACAGGATAGAAAGCCCAGTGATAAACCCACTCACATCCAGTCACCTTATTTTTGATAAAGGAAACAAGAATATACAATGGAGAAAAGACAGCCTCTTCAATAAGTGGTGCTGGGAAAACTGGACAACCTCATATAAAAGAATGAAATTAGAACACTGCTTAACACCATACACAAAAATAAACTCAAAATGGATTAAAGAACTAAATGTAAGGCCAGACATTATAAAATTCTTAGAGAAAAACATAAGCAGAACACTCTATGACATATATCACAGAAAGATCCCTTTTGACCCACCTCCTAGAGTAAGGAGGTGGGTCAAAAAATAAAATAAACAAATGGGAACTAATGAAACTTAAAAGCTATTGCACAGCAAAGGAAACCATAAACAAATGAAAAGACAACCCTCAGAATGGGAGAAAATATTTGCAAATGAAGCAACTGACAAAGGATTAATCTCCAAAATTTACAAGCAGCTCAATAACAAAAGAACAAACAACTCAATCCAAAAATGGGCAGAAGACCTAAACAGACATTTCTCCAAAGAAGATATACAGATTGCCGACAGACACATGAAAGAATGCTCAACATCATTAATCATTAGAGAAATGCAAATCAAAACTACAATGAGATATCATCTCACACCAGTCAGATTGGCCATCATCAAAAAATCTAGAGACAATAAATGCTGGAGAGGGTGTGGAGAAAAGGGAACCCTCTTGCACTGTTGGTGGGAATGTAAATTGATACAGCCACTATGGAGAACAGTACGGAGGGTCCTTAAAAAACTAAAAATAGAACTACCATATGACCCAGCAATCCCACTACTGGGCATATACCCCGAGAAAACCATAATTCAAAAAGAGTCATGTACCACAATGTTCATTGCAGCTCTATTTACAATAGCCAGGACATGAAAACAACCTAAGTCTCCATCGACATATGAACGGATAAAGAAGTTGTGACACATATATACAATGGAATATTACTCAGCCACTAAAAGAAATGAAATTGAGTTGTTTGTAATGAGGTGGATGGACCTAGAGACTGTCATACAGAGTGAAGTAAGTCAGAAAGAGAAAAACAAATACTGTGTGCTAACACATATATATGGAATCTAAAAAGAAAAAAATGGTTCTGAAGAACCTAGGGCTGGACAGGAATAAAGATGCAGATGTAGATAATGGACTTGAGGACATGGGGAGTGTGATGGGTAAGCTGGGATGAAGTGAGAGAGTGGCATGGACATATATACACTACCAAATGTAAAATAGATAGCTAGTGGGAAGCAGCCGCATAGCACAGGTAGATCAGCTTGGTGCTTTGTGACCACCTAGAGGGGTGGGATAGGGAGGGTGGAAGGGAGACGCAAGAGGGAGGAGATATGGGGTTATATGTATATGTATAGCTGATTCACTTGTTATAAAGCAGAAACTAACACACCATTGTAAAGCAATTATACTCCAGTAAAGATGTTAAAAACAAAACAAAGTAAATAAACATAAAAGAAACACTGCCTAAGAAAGTAACATACCTGCTGTAGCACCTGAAAGGAGAAGTTATTGCTTGAGGGGATTTACTTTTTAATTAATAAATGAAACAGTAATTCTCTGGGATTTATTCAACTCCTTACTCAAAACTTTTCT
This sequence comes from Kogia breviceps, assembly GCF_026419965.1. Classification (NCBI taxonomy): domain Eukaryota; kingdom Metazoa; phylum Chordata; class Mammalia; order Artiodactyla; family Physeteridae; genus Kogia; species Kogia breviceps. Next base: position 156,457,072 of record NC_081311.1, on the reverse strand, counting down.
GTCTCACTGATTATGTACATGTTTTTAGTGCCTGTGTTAACATTGAACTACTTTGGTTATATAATTATATCCTGTTAGTTCAGGTTTATGCCTATTTTACATTATCTATTTGCTCTAGTTGTTCAGAATATCCTCACAAATGTAATGACAATAATTGTATTTTCTCACTGATTTCAATCTCTTTTAATCTAATATATTTATTTAAAATGTTCATTTTCTAAATGTGTAATCATTTCCTTTTAAAACGTGAATGGATCATAAGACAGCAGTTAATGAAAAATTGGCTATTTATGGGGGGAGTAGCAAATACATATTTCTTATTTTCATAGTAAGTGACTGTATTTAATTGGTAACATAATTTTGCACAACATGCTAGTAACAAAATTTAGTGTTTTGCCCCCTACAATACAGTATTAATTTAGTTTTGATCACATTAAATCTTGGTTTGCTGCTTCATTCCTGATGATGTTGAGATATCCAGTATCAGTCGTTATTCATGAAGGATGGAACCTACTATGGTAACAAGACCCCAGCAACTGGGAAATTGAATAGAGGGTGTTTGGCTCCTCAGATCATATTGAGCACTTCTGAGATGCTTCTAGTCCAAACTCAAAGGTTTGAAGAACCTATAATTTCTCCCTCTTAATATCATATGTATCTTTGGATCTTTTGCAGAATCTTCAATCAGAAATGACTAGTATTGATTTTTTTCTGTATCAAAAAACTACATAGTTAACCTTCCATGAATATATGAAGCCTTTCTGATAGCCTTAAAAAGGCCCATACTCTCAACTTTTCTCAGGAATTGGCAATGTCTTCTCATCACCAACATAGTACCATATTACACCTTTGATGCCAAACGCTTGTCTCTATCTTCAAGTGTGTGGTCAGTGCCTGTACCAGCTATGTTGCCTCAGAAAGCAATCTATTAAAGGAAGTCAGAGTTGAATAAAGAACAAGGAGGAAATGAATGTTGAAATCAGTTATAGCATGCTCCTGTTTACAAGATAATGCTAACAATCTGCTCTGCTTCAATTTACTTGGCGATGTTTCTTAAACCTAATCTCCAAAACTCTCTTCAGCCTTCATTAAAGCTGTCAAATTTAGTCACTTGAATTAAAAGACATACAGATGTTCAAACACTGGAACTGAACTATTGTTCTTTAACATTTATCAATATGTGTTAGTCACTTTTTTATTTTATAAATTGTGGTGTAATAAGAATTTTTGCCTTATTACTGTAATCTCAATGTTTGAGAAACTCAACAGATTTACCCAACCTAGCAGATTTGCTGGAACTTAAAAATCTTTAGTGATGGACTTCCTGGCAGCAATATTTTTTTCCCAAGATTTAGTCCAAAGTTATCTCAGTAAACACAGCTGCAAAATCATACCCTTACAGCTTGAACTACAATTCCCTAAGATTGAATATCAGGAAATATATATATATTTTCTAGTTTTTATACATGATTTTTAAATGAAGAAGTCAAAACCATTTTTATAATCATGAATCTCTTCTGCTTACATATATGAAGAAGTCAAAACCATTTTTATAATCATGAATCTCTTCTGCTTACATATCATTCCACAAAAGCAAAATATACCATGAAATCTTGGATTTCATAAAGGCAGAGCTAATAATTTATATTGGTGTAAAATGTATTGTTTCTATAAAATTAAACCATCAATTTTATTCTTCATAATTATCTCATTTTGCTAATGAAGAAACAAAGAGTCAAGGTAGTTAAGTAACTTCTGAGACTATCCAGCAAATAATTGTGAATAAAAGTAGGACCTCATTACTCTGAGTGTCAGTCCTCTTTCTAATTTTTCTACCAAAATCATGTTAAAAAAGTTTTATTTTCTAAATATTGCCTTCATGCATCACTAAAAGAAGAGTACTTCTATATTATCCTATACTTCACAATAATGAGTAAAATTTACTCTGTCATTTGGCCAAAGAAAGTCAAACTGTGAAGTGTTTCCACATAGTAGAGGCTAAAGGAATAAATAATCCAGGAAAGATCTTAAAATATGTTAGTGATAAATGGTAGTACTAACGTTAATGATAACAGCCCTCTTGCTTAGAGTATAGTTCTGCACAAAATTTTTTTAAAGAGTAGTGGGTGGTGTGTTTACTGATATATATCTTTGAATTCTAGTTTCATTCAAAATGCAGAAAATCAACAAGTAGACTTGTATAACTATGACAAAAAATATATAAATCCAAGCTGTCTATTCTCTCCAAAAATAACTTTTTCTCCACTACAAAGCTGTATATGATGCTTTTACAGGCATACCACGGAGATATTGTGGGTTCGGTTCCAGACCACCACAGTAAATTGGATATGGCATTAAAATGTCACATGAATTTTTTGGTTTCCTATGCATAAAAAGTTGTGTCTACACTGTCTTGTACTTTATTCAGTGTGCAATACCATTATGTCTAAAAGACCTGCACATACCTTAATTTTAAAAATTCTTTATTGCTGAAAAATGCTTACCATCATCTGAGTATTCAGTGAGTTGTAATTTTTGCTGGTAGAGGGTTTTGCCTTCATGTTGATGGCTGCTGACTGATCAGGGTGGTGTTTGCTGAAAGTTGAAGTGGGTGTGGCAATTTCATAAAATAAGACAATGATGAAGTTTACTTCATTGTCTCTTCCTTTCCTGAGAAATTTCTGTGTAGCATGCAATGCTGTTTGATAGCATTTTAACCCACAGTAGAACTTCTTTCAAAACTGGAGTCAATTCTTTCAAACCCCACTGCTTTATCAACTAGGTTTATGTATTATTCTAAATCCTTTGTTGTCATTTCAACAATCTTCATACCATCCTCACCAGGAGTAGATTTCACTCAAGAAAACATTTTCTTTGCTCACCCATAAGAAGAAACTCATCATCCATGAAACTTTATCCTGAGACTGCAGCAGTTCAGTCACATCTTCAGGCTCCACTTTAATTCTAGTTCTCTTGTTATTTCCACCACATCTGCAGTTACTTCCTCCACTAAAGTCTTGAATGCCTCAAAGTCATCCATGAAGAATGAGTTAGAATCAACCTCTTCCAAACTCCTGTGAATGATATTTGGACCTCTTGCTATGAATCACAAATGTTTTTAATGGCAACTAGAATGATGGATCCTTTCCAGAAAGTTTTTCATTTACTTTTCCCAGTTCCACTAGAGGAATCACTATCTATGGCAGCTGCCATATCTATAGCAGCTATATGTACTTCTTATATAATAAGACTTGAAAGTCTAAATTACTCCTTGTTATGATAGCAGGCATGAAAACATTAATCTTGTTATACATCTCACCAGAGCTCTTGGGTGACTAGGTGTATTGTCAGTAATATTTTGAAAGGAATCTTTTTTTCCGAGCAATAGGTCTCAACAGTGGGCTTAAATATCCAAAAAAACATGTTATAAAGAGACATGCTAGCATCTAGGCTTTGTGGTTCCATTTATAGAGCTCAGAGTAGATTTAGCATAGTTCTTAAGGGCCCTAGGATTTTCAGAGGGTAAATGAGCATTGGCTTCAACTTCAAGTCACCAGCTGCATTAGCCCCTAACAAGAGAGTCAGACTGTCCTTTGAAGATTTGAAACCAGGTATTGACTTCTCTCTAGCTATGAAAGTCCTAGATGGCAGCTTCTTCCAATAGAAGACTATTTGGTCTACATTGAAAATGTATTTAGTGGGGCCACTTTCATTCATTAACTCAGCTAGATTTTCTAGATAACTTGCTGTAGCCTCTACATCAGCACTTGCTGCCTCACCTTTCAAGTTATGGAGACAGCTTCTTTCCTTAAACTTCATCAACCAACTTCTGCTGGTTCAAATTTTTCTTTGGCAGATTCCTCATTTCTTTCAGTCTTCTTAGAATTAAAGAGGGTCAGGGCCATAATCCAGGGTCTGGATTATGCTTTGGGAATGTTATGGCTGGTTTGATCTTCTATCCAGACTACTAAAACATCTCCATATCAGCAATAAAGCTGTTGCAGTTATTTTATCATCGTTCATGAGTTCACTGGAGTAACACTTTTAATTTTCTTCAAGAACTTTTCCTTTGCATTCACAACTTGGCTAATTGTCACAAAAGGTCTAGTTTTTGGCCTATTTTGGCTTTCAACATGCATTCTTCACTAAGCTTAATCATTTCTAGCTTTTGATTTAAAGTGAGAAACGTGTGACCCTTTCTTTCACTCGGAGGGCATTGTAGGGTTATTAATTGACATAATTTCAATATTGTTATGTCTCAGGGAACAGGGATGCCCGAGGAGAGGGAGAGAGATGGAGGAATGGCTGGCCATTGGAGCAATCAGAGCACACACAACATTTATTGATTAAGTTCACTGTTTTATGGGGTGGTTCATTGCACCGCTAAACAATTACAATAATAACATCAAAAATCACTGATTACAGATCATCATAACATATATAATAAAGCTGGAAAGTTTGAAATATTGCTCAAAGCAGAGTTACCACAGATCTTCAATTTGTAAAAAAAAAAAATTTTTTTTTGCAAAGTGCAATAAAGTGAAGTACTATAAAACAAGGTATGCCTGTACTTGAAAAGTTTTTCTTTACTGCTCGATACAGGCTTACATAAAAGAACGTTTAGTTCTCCCCTAACAATAGTCTAGCCAAATGGAAGTTTCCTAGTACCAGCTTGGCAACAAGCGAGTCTTCCTCTAATTATGAGCCCCCAAGCATGTGCAAAAAATTTGATATACATATGAATCACCTGGAGAATCTTGTTAAAATGTAGATTATAAAGCAGTAGGTCTAGGGTGAGGTTGAGACTCCACATTTTTTCTTAGCTTTTATGATGCTTGCTGCTGGTTCTCAAACAACACTGAGTAGTAAAACATTATTAGAAGGACCCCAAATGTAAGGAACTTGGAAGGTCAGTCTCAATGGACTTCTCACAATACTGTGACTAGAAGATACTTGGAAATCTCATTGATTCTGGGAATTGCAAAGCTAGTGCCAAGGCAGCTGCAGTCAACTTGAGTGTATTCTCAATACACTGCATTCCACACAGTTGAGGCTAAAGGAGTGAATAATCCAGGAATGATCCTCAAATATGTTAGTGATAAATGTCAGAATTAATGCCAGCGATAAAGCATACCTTTAGCTAAAGAGTAGCTCCATCCAAAAAAAACTTCATTCTATAATGTTTCTCAAACCCAAACCAATGCATAAATATTTTGCTAAGTTTAATTTCAGGGGAAATGTCTTTGTACACACTAGGACACGTTTTAACTTTTTAGGTAATAAAACTGTATACTTTAATATAGCTTTTCTTCTTATAGCTACCTGGAAACTTTAGAGACAGCTTTAAATATTATCATAAAAAAAATAAATAAATATTATCATAAGTTTCAATTCTTAAAATGGTGACAAATATAATTTAACCTTGTTGCTTCATTTAATTTCTATTGTTTTGTATCCCTAATGTTCTTATTTTGCATAATGTTTAATCTGAAAGTGTCTCCAAATAGTTTTTAGAGTTAATCAGGAAAATAAGAGAGGAAAGGAAAAATAAACAATAAAAGAAAGAGAGAGAGGCTATATAGGAGGAAGGTAAGAAAAAAGAGAGAATGGAGACAAAAGGAATGCTGCAAGAAAAGACGGGAGGAAAGGGAAAAGCAAGGCAGGAAAGAAAAAGAAGGAAGACAGAAAGGAAGAAATGAAAAAAGGAAGGCGTTAAGTACAAGGTACGAGAAATTAGTTTTTTGTAAAATGTATGAGATTAGGGTCAAGTATTTTTTTCCCCTAAGGATATCTAATTGCTCCAGCACCATTGCTGAAATGTCATTTTTGCCATTGAATTGTTTTTGTATGTAAGTCCAAAATCAGTTGGGCATATTTGTGTGGGTCTATTTCTTGTTTCTCTGTTCTGTTCCATCGATCTGTGTATCTATCTCTCTGACAATACCACATGGTTTTGAACTGAAGTCAAAAACTATACTCTTTTTTTCTAATAGATCTTTATTGGATTATAACTGCTTCACAATACTGTGTTAGTTTCTGTTGTACAATGAAGTGAATGAGCCATATGCATACATATATCCCCATATCCCCTCCCTCTTGAGCCTCCCTCCCACCCTCCCTATCCCACCCCTCTAGGTGGTCGCAAAGCACCGAGCTGATCTCCCTGTGCTATGCTGCTGCTTCCCACTAGCTATTTTATATTTGGTAGTGTATATATGTGGATGCTACTCTCACTTCACCCCAGCTTCCTACTCCCTCCTCAGTGTTCTCAAGCCCATTCTCTATGTCTACGTCTTAAATGTCCATCGACAGATGAAAGGATAAAAAAGATGTGGTACATATATATAATGGAATATTACTCAGCCATAAAAAGAAACAAAATTGAGTTATTTGTAATGAGGTGAATGGACCTAAAGTCTGTCATACAGAGTGAAGTATACTCTGTCTTAAAAATCATATTCCTCCTACTTTATTCTTCCTTTCCTTTATTTGTCCTTTCCTTTCCTTTATCCTTCCTTTCCTTTAGCAATTCAAGTTCCTTTGCATTTCCATGCACATTTTAGAATAACCTTGAGTATGTTGACAAAAAACATCTTTCTGGAATTTTGATTGACATTGCATTAAACCTGAATATCCTTTTTGGGAGAATTGATATCTTTACTATGTTGAGTTTTCCAATCCCTAAAAAGATATTTCTCTCCATTGATTTAGATTTTCTTTTGTTTCTTTCATCAGAATCTTGTAGTTTTCAGTATACAAGCCCTGTACATGTTTTGTGAGATTTACATCTCAATAATTTGTTTTTTGAGCAATTGCAAATGGTATTGTCATTTTAATTCTGATGTCCACAATTATATTGGTAGTACATAGAAACACCATTGATTTTTGCATGTTTAGCTTCTATCTTGTTAACATACTAAACTTACAAATTCTTGGAATATTTTTGTAGATTCCTTTGGACATTTTTCTTAGACAATCGTGTCTTATGCAAACTGGTTTATTTATTCTTTTTCTGATGTGTATGTTTCTATTTTATTTCACTGATTTCTACTCTTACCTTTATCATTTCCTTCTTTATGCTTACATTGGGTTTATTTTGCTATTCAATATTCTTGAGGTAGGGACTTGGATTATTGATTTGAGACTTTTCCTCTTTTCTAATATGTAGTATGCATGTTAGCGCTATAAATTTTCCTTTCTTTTTTAAAAATTTTATTTTATTTTTGGCTGCATTGTGTCTTCATTGCTGCACGTAGGCTTTCTCTAGTTGCAGCGAGCAGAGACTGCTCTTTGTTGTGGTGTGCAGGCTTCTCAATGCAGTGGCTTCTCTTGTTGCAGAGCATGGGCTCTTGGCACATGGGCTTCAGTAGTTGTGATATGCAGGCTCAGTAGTTGTGGCTTGCTGGCTCTAGAGTATGGGCTCAAGTAGCTGTGGCACATGGCCTTAGTTGCTCTGTGGCATGTGAGATCTTCCCAGACCAGGGCTCGAACCCATGTCACCTGAATTAGCAGGTGGATTCTTAACCACTGCACCACCATGGAAGCCCTAAATTTTCCTTTCAATGTTGCTTTACCTGTGTCTCACATATTTTGCCATGTTGTGTTTTCATTTCCATTCAGTCAATAGTTATTTCCCAGTACCATTAGATTTAAAAAAAAGAATTATTTAGAAATGTGTTATTCAGTTTTCAAGTGTTTGGAGCTTTACATCTTATCTCTTATTGCTTTCTGGTTTGATTTTATTGTAGTTGGTGAACACTTTGTGTGTTATCAATTTTATTTTATCACCATAAATCTTCTGTGGGCACTGGAAAAGAATGTGCATTCTCCTGTTGATGGGAAGAGTGTTCTATAAAAGTTGATTTGACCCTGTCGGTTGATGGTGTTGTTAAATTCTTCTATATCGCTGCTGATCTTCTGTCTAAGTTATTCTTGTTAAGACAGAGGTGTTGAAGTCTCCAGCTTTAATTGTGGGTTTGTCCATTTCTACCCGTTCTACCAGGTTTGCTATTTTGCAGCTCTCTTGTTTGTCTTAGGCTTGTGATGCTTTCTTTTTGTTTTGACACTTTTATCACTATATATCACTACCCTTTTCTATGTCTGATAATTTCCTGTGCTCTGCAGTTTATTTTAACTGACTAGTAATATAGCCATTATTGCTTTCTTTTGCTTAATGTATGCATGATATATCTTTTCCCGTCTCTTTACTTTCAACCTGCTTCTATAATTATATTTTAAATGAATTGTTGTAGACAACCTACAGTTGTGGCATGTCATTAATCCACTCTGACAATCTCTACCTTTTACTTGGTGTATTGAGATTATTTACATTTAATGTGATTATTAACATGTTGAGGCTTAATATTGGCATTTTATTTGTTTTGTTTTCTGATTGTTCTGCTTTTCATCCCTCTGTTGTCTTTTACTTGGCTTTCTATATGTAACTTGAATATTTTTTTAGAATTCCATTGATGTATAATGTTTTTGAGGGTCTGTATTTTTATTGGTGCCTTTGGGTATTTCATGTTATATATGTAACATTTCACAGTCCATTAAAGACATAATTTTACTAGTTTGAGTAAATTGGAAAAACTTTCCTCCTTTACATCGATTTACCCTCCCACATTTATAATATAATTGCCTCTAATATTTCTTCTACAGACATTTAAAATCACTTTAGATATTATTATAATTTTTTATTCAATAATCAAAAATAATTTAGAAAACTCAGCAAGAGAAATTCTATTGTATTTACCCATTTTTTGCTGTGTTCTTTCTTCCTATGATCTAAGATTTCTTCATTTGTCATCATTCACTTTCTGTTTAGAGTACCTCCTTTTAGTCATTCTTTTAATATGGGTCTGCTAACAACAAATAATCTCAGTTTTGTTCTTCTGATAATGTCTTGGTTTCCCCTGAATTCCTCAAAGATATTTTTCTCAGATATAGGATTCGCAATAATTTTTTTCTTTGAGAAATTGAAAAATGTTTTGCCATTTCCTTCTGGACTCCATGGTTTCTAATAAGAAATGCAGTCATTCCAATTTTTTCTCCTATGGCAAATTTGTTCTCTTGCTGCTTTCAAGAATTTTTGTCTTTAGCTTTTAGAACTTTGACTATGATGTGTCTTTGCATGGAATTCTTTGCTTGGGATTTGCTCAGCTTTTCATATCTGTAAGTTTATGTCTTTTGCTAAATTGGGAAGTTCTCAGCCATTCTTCTTTGAATATTTTTCAGCCCCAACCTCTTTCTCCTCTCCTTTGTGAATCTCATAAGAATATCCAATCTTTTATTACCCTCTCACGCAGCCCTAAGGCTCTGCTTCTTTCCTTTTATTCCATTTTCTCTCTATTATTCTATTCGTATATTTTCCAGTTCACTGATTCTTTCCTCTCTCCCTTCCATTCTGCTGTTGAGCCTGTACAATTTTCAATGCTAACATTTCCATTTAGGTTCTTCTTAATATAATATCTCATATATGTGCATTGAGATTTTCTATTATGGTTGTTTAAAGTGTGTTCATTAATTTCTTATTGAAGCATTCTTAGGATGGCTGCTTTAGGATGTCAGATAATTTTAATACCTCTGTCATCTCAGTTTGTCTTTTTTTTTTTTTTAAGGTTGAGCTCTTCCTGATTCTTAGTATGGCAACTGATTTTTTGGTTGAAAGCTGGAAAGTTTGGGTATCATGCTATGGTGTTATTTAAACCTTCTAGATCTTATTTAAGCCTTCTTTTTTAGCTAGCTTGCTTCTCTCTGCTCTACCACTCCAGCTCTGTTGACACCTGAGTGGGATGCTTCTTATTAGTGCTGAGTGAGAGTGAGAGTTCTGGCTCTCAACTAGGTCTCTACTGATACCTCCCAGGCTGCAAGCATAGGTGGGCCTCATTACTGCTCCTCACACTGAGGCCTCCACTGAGATCAGAGAGGGGTGTGACCTCATTACCACTGGGTGGTGGTGAAACTCCTGACTCTCCACTAGGCCTCCTCTGATACTACCTTAGTGGGGGAGATGAGGAGGGTCTTTTTCACTGCCAATTGGGGGGTGGAAGTCCAGGTTCTCTAATTTGTTAGTCTCTACTGACACCAAGGTGAGCTCAGGTACTCTTTACATCCAGTGGTGATGATGTACTGTCTCCCTACTAGGCGTCTCATACCGCCCCAACAGAGGGGTTGAGATGCTTCATTGCAAGAAGTAGAAGTAGAAGCTCTAGGTTCCCCTGGTAAAGGTGGAAATCTAGACTTCACTTTCAACATTTGCTGACTTGGGGAAATGTCAGGACACACGGTTTTCTGTGATGTTTGCCTGGAGTGGAGTGGTTGTTTTGCTAGGCTTCACCTTTCTGGGAATTTGGCTACAGAGAGCAGGCTTTCATTAGGCCTTTTTTTCCTGTGTGCATTTGTTTTTCTGGGTTTCCAGCTCCTTCAGCCCCAAGTCTGAGATACATTAGTCAAAAAGGAAACCAAAGGAATTCACCATTGTGTTCTTTCTTGGATCTGGAGGCTCCTAGCCAGTCAGCCTTCTTTCAACTTTTCTGAATCTTATGTATGTTTTATATATAATGTCCAAGGTTTTCAGTTGTGCCAAAAAAGAGTAAAGAATGTATATTCCGTCTCTCTGGAAGCAGAAACTTTCTTCTCAATGTAGCTTTAATTTGCTTTTATCTTACTATATTGAAGATCCTTAATTATATCTTCTTTTGAACTCTCTGTTAATGTCTTTTTCCCATTTTTATAAATGGGTTTTCATCTTGTTTCCCTCAGCTTGTAAGAATTCATTACATATTAGGAATCTTAGCCTTTTATATCTGATACATATTAAAATATTTTTCTTACAGTTTTTCATATGTCTACTGAAGTTGGTGGTTATGTGAGGCAAGTATATTTTTTTAGTTTTTATGAGTCCAGTGTGTCAGTCTTTTATGTCATCTGGATTATGAGTTATATATGTCTTCTACTGCTGTTTCAACAAATAACCACAACACAAATTTACTGTTTTATAGCTCCATAAGTCAGACGTCTGACATAGATCTCACTGGGTACAATCAAAGTGTCAACAAGACAGCATTACTTTCTCAAAGCTCTATGAGAGAAACCATTTTCTTTCCATTCCCAGCTTCTAGAGGCTGCTCATATTCCTTGGCTGTGATCCCTTCCACCAGCTTCAAAGCCAGAATGTCAGGCATAATTCCTTTCACACTTCCTTCTTTCAATGTCACATCTCTTTCTTATCAAGTTGGGGAAGATTCTCTGCTTTTAAGAATTTATGTGATTATATTATATTTACCCAGATAATCCAGGAAAATCTTCCCTTCTCAAAGTTCTTACCCTTTATAATATCTGCAAAGTCCCTTCTGTCACATAAGGTAACATATTCACAAGATTCAGGGATTAAGGTTGGCCATCCTTGGGGGCCATTATTCTGTCTAACATATGACTCATAAGTATAAGGCCCTTCTTTATAAAGGATTATAGAAGAATTCAACATTTTCCCCCTACTTCTTATATTTATTTCTTATTGTTACTGTAACAAATTAAGTGATTTAAAAATATACATTTATTCTCCTACAGTTTTGGAGGTTCAATGTACAGATAGGGCTAATCAAGGTGATGGCAAGTCAGTTCCTTCTGGAGGCTCCAGGGGAAAATCCATTCCTTGCATCTTCTAGCTCCTAGAGGATGTTGGCATGTGTTAGCATTTGGCCACATCACTCATCATTTGATGATCACCCATCATCATATTGCATTTTTCATTTTTGACTGCTACTGTGTCTCTCATTTAAGGACCCTTGAGATTGCACTGGGACTATGTGGATAATCCAGGAAAGTCTCCCTTCCTCAAGATCCTTAACTTAATATCATCTACAAAGTCCCTTTTGCAAAATAAGGTAATATTTATAGATTCTGGGGATTAGTTCATGGGCTTGTTTGGGAGCCTATTCATTCAACTACACTTGTTTTCTTCTCTTTCTTTCTTTCTTTGTGTTTTTATCCAAGAAACATTTATTAAAAAGTCTATCTTTATCATAATGAATTTAGATGCCACTTTTTTCAAATACTAAATTTTCATACATACCTGAGTCTACTTTTGGAATTCCTCTTCTATTCCGCTGGATTGTCTATGTATGCCTGCTCAGCTTTAGTATGGAAACGTTTTAGTAAATTTTAATATCTGGTTAATCAGTGCTCGTAGCTTTTATCTTTCAGTGTTTACTAGGCTAATGTAGCATGATAATTGAGCTGCGTAAACCTTAGTTTTACTTTGTCTTACATCATGAAAAACGGATGTTTAACACACAAAAATAAACTCAAAATGGATTAAAGACCTAAATGTAAGGTCAGACACTATCAAACTCTTAGAGGAAAACATAGGCAGAACACTCTATGATGTAAATCACAACAAGATCCTTTTTGACCCACCTCCTAGAGAAATGGAAATAAAAACAAAAATAAACAAATGGGACCTAATGAAATTTAAAAGCTTTTGCACAGCGAAGGAAACCATAAACAAGACCAAAAGACAGCCCTCAGAATGGGAGAAAAGATTTACAAATGAAGCAACTGACAAAAGATTTATCTCCAAAATTTACAAGCAGCTCATGCAGCTCAATAACAAAAAAAAACAAACAACTCAATCCAAAAATGGGCAGAAGACCTAAATAGACATTTCTCCAAAGAAGATATACAGATTGCCGACAGACACATGAAAGAATGCTCAACATCATTAATCATTAGAGAAATGCAAATCAAAACTACAATGAGATATCATCTCACACCAGTCAGATTGGCCATCATCAAAAAATCTAGAAACAAGAAATGCTGGAGAGGGTGTGGAGAAAAGGGAACCCTCTTGCACTGTTGGTGGGAATGTAATTTGATATGGCCACTATGGAGAACAGTATGGAGGTTCCTTAAAAAACTAAAAATAGAACTACCATATGACCCAGCAATCCCACTCCTGGGCATATACCCTGAGAAAACCATAATTCAAAAAGAGTCATGTACCAAAATGTTCATTGCAGCTCTATTTACAATAGCCAGGACATGGAAGCAACTTAAGTGTCCATCAACACAGATGAATGGATAAAGAAGATGTGGCACATATATACAACAGAGTATTATTCAGCCATAAAAAGAAACGAAATTGAGTTATTTGTAGTGAGGTGGATGGACCTAGAGTCTGTCATACAGAGTGAAGTAAGTCAGAAAGAGAAAAACAAATACAGTATGCTAACACATATATATGGAATCTAAAAAAAAAGAAAAAAAATGGTCATGAAGAACGTAAGGGCAAGATGGGAATAAAGATGCAGACCTACTAGAGAATGGACTTGAGGACATGGGGAGGGGGAAGGGCATGCTGGGACAAAGTGAGAGAGAGGCTTGGACATATATACACTACCAAACATAAAATAGATAGCTAGTGGGAAGCAGCTGCATAGCATAGGGAGATCAGCTCGGTGCTTTTTGACCACCTAGAGGGGTGGGATAGGGAAGGTGGGAGGGAGGGAGATGCAAGAGGGAAGAAATATGGGGACATATGTATATGTATAACTGATTCACTTTGTTATAAAGCAGAAACTAACACACCATTGTAAAGCAATTGTACTCCAATAAAGATGTTTTTAAAAAAGAGTGTTTATATTTTCATTGAGATAAATTTACAGTAATAAATTAATGACATTTTTATGATGTCGAGTTGTTCCAAACAAGAACAAGGAGGTCTTTCTATTATTATCCCTTCTAAAGTAATTATATTTCTCCTCATATAGAGTGAGTATATTTTATTAGGTTTATTCCTATGTTATTTTTTTGTTGTTACTATATATGTGATTGTCCTCGCCATTATTTCCTCTAAGTGGGTATAGATTTTTGTATATGAAGGCTTTTTATTTCTGCTTCCTGCTATCCTTAAAGTCACTAATGACTAATTCCAGTGGTAAAGGTAGTCCACTGCACACTATGGGAGACAAGCACGTAAACAACACCCATAAACACCTGTAATTTTGTGTCAATATAGGTAATGGCTTTGGGTAACCAAGTATTTGCTGTGATAGAACACCTTAGTGAAAATAAGAAGTATAGTAGGGCTGGTGGACTGTTTTTTTTTTTTTTTTTATTTCTGTATGCGGGCCTCTCACTGTCGTGGCCTCTCCCGTTGCGGAGCACAGGCTCCGGACGCGCAGGCCTAGCGGCCATAGCTCACGGGCTTAGTTGCTCCACGGCATGTTGGATCTTCCCGGACCAGGGCACGAACCCGCGTCTCCTGCATCGGCAGGCGGATTCTCAACCACTGCGCCACCAGGGAAGCCTGGTGGACTGTTTTTAATTGCTCTGGAGAAACTGGGGAAAGAAAATGATTAGTTCAGATCATTAAATTCCTGCTTCAAGGTCCATATTTGTCTCTAGCCCAGTATTCAAGATCCTGCTTCTTCCCAGTCAATACTCTAACTTTAACAAATGATCATGTGAGGTTGGGGAATTCATTTGTGCTACTTCGGGCACCTGCAGGACTAAATGGTGGTATTGTTTTTCAGAAATCTAAGCTCTTTTCTCTATACTTTCAGAAATACTTTTCAACTAGCAAGGCTGGCAATATAGCTTAATTGGTCATACCTCAAGGCTATATCATGTCTCAGACCTGTGTCATAATCTAGTCTTCAGGGACTTTGATTGTCTTTCTATTCTATAAGGCACCATGCTAGTCTCTGGCATTGCTGATAACATGCTAAATGGACCTAGACTGATACAGTCTCCTTAAGCTTTTTATATCTAATGGGGTCCAATTTGGTAGACTATTTTCCCATTTTTCCCTATTTTCCCATTTCCCTAGTTACCCATTTCATCTAGGTTTTCAAATCTATTTGCATAAATCCCATTTGTTTCCCTTCTGTATCAGTGCTTATGTTCACTATTATTAATCATTTTTTACATTTGTATACTTGTTCTTTCCCTCTTGTAAATGGATTAAGTTGTCTGATTTGAATTTTTAAAAGTATACCTTTTATTTAATATTGAGATACAATTTTAAAAATACATTACCTACTTGATTTCTTGTATACTTATTATTTCCTTCTTTTGTTTTTATTTATGTGTTGTTCCTTCTCTGGGTTTTGGTCTGGGAACTTATTCATTTATTTTTATTTCTTAATCCTTACTGGTAAGTGTTTAGTGCCAAAAGCTTTTCTCTTATCACTACTTTAAACATATATCATAAATTCTTATGTGCAGTGTTTACAATATCATATCTTTTAGAAGTTCTATATCCAGCAGTCATTTTCTCTCTCTGCCAAATCTATTTAATAGAATATTTTAATTAATTTATAGATGGAAGAGCCTTTACAACATTTAAAAAAAGTATTTATTACACCATGAACAAAGATTGTTGATTAAAATATTTCTACCCTATAAAAATTACTGATGTATATTTGGACCTAACATATTATCAAATTTGGTAATATTCCACATGCACTTGAGAAGAAAGTGCATTCTTTATTATCAGAGGGCAAATTTCACATACAAATATATGTTCATAAAATACAATTTATTTATTGCATTGGTTTGTCTTTTACATCCCTACTTACTTTTGGCAATTTGTTCTCTCTTATACTGAATAGCAGTCTCTTATTGTTGGTGTGTTTCTACATAGATCTTCTTCAATCTCCTGTACTTTTTAACATGCAAAGGTGGCTACTATGTTATTTTGGTGCATGAATATATATAACTATAATATACTCATTACAAATTGTGATAGTTTGCATTAAAAGTGCCCTTTTTCACACTGAATTCTATTTTTTTGATATTAGGATGATGACCCCCCTTTTTTATAACATCTTTATTGGAGTATAATTGCTTTACAGTGGTGTGTTAGTTTCTGCTTTATAACAAAGTGAATCAGTTATACATATACACATGATCCCATATCTCTTCCCTCCTGCATCTCCTTCCCTCCCACCTTCCCTATCCCACCCCTCTAGGCGGTCACAAACCACCTAGCTGATCTCCCTGTGCTACGCGGCTGCTTCTCACTAGCTATCCACTTTACGCTTGGTAGTGTATATATGTCCATGCCACTCTCTCACCTCGTCACAGCCTCCCCCTCCCCCTCTCCATATCCTCAAGTCCATGCTCTAGTAGGTCTGTGTTTTTATTCCCTTCTTACTTCTTACCCATAGGTTCTTCATGACCTTTTTTTTTTTTCTTAGATTCCATATATATGTGTTAGCATACTGTATTTGTTTCTCCCTTTCTGACTTACTTCACTCTGTATGACAGACTCTAGGTCCATCCACCTCACCATAAATAACTCAATTTTGTTTCTTTTTATGGCTGAATAATATTCCATTGTATATATGTGCCACATCTTTATCCATTCATCTGCTGATGGACACTTAGGTTGCTTCCATGTCCTGGCTATTGTAAATAGAGCTGCAATGAACATTTTGGTACATGACTCTTTTTGAATTATGGTTTTCTCAGGGTATATGCCCAGGAGTGGGATTGCTGGGTCATATGGTAGTTCTATTTTTAGTTTTTTAAGGAACCTCCATACTGTTCTCCATAGTGGCCATATCAAATTACATTCCCACCAACAGTGCAAGAGGGTTCCCTTTTCTCCACACCCTCTCCAGCATTTCTTGTTTCTAGATTTTTTGATGATGGCCAATCTGACTGGTGTGAGATGATATCTCATTGTAGTTTTGATTTGCATTTCTCTAATGATTAATGATGTTGAGCATTCTTTCATGTGTCTGTCGGCAATCTGTATATCTTCTTTGGAGAAATGTCTATTTAGGTCTTCTGCCCATTTTTGGATTGAGTTGTTTGTTTTTTTTTGTTATTGAGCTGCATGAGCTGCTTGTAAATTTTGGAGATAAATCTTTTGTCAGTTGCTTCATTTGTAAATCTTTTCTCCCATTCTGAGGGCTGTCTTTTGGTCTTGTTTATGGTTTCCTTCGCTGTGCAAAAGCTTTTAAGTTTCATTAGATCCCATTTGTTTATTTTTGTTTTTATTTCCATTTCTCTAGGAGGTGGGTCAAAAAGTTTCTTGCTGTGATTTATGTCACAGAGTGTTCTGCCTATGTTTTCCTCTAAGAGTTTGATAGTGTCTGGTCTTACATTTAGGTTTTTAATCTATTTTGAGTTTATTTTTGTGTATGGTGTTAGGGAGTGTTCTAATTTCATACTTTTACATGATGACTCCTTTTTTTATATTTTCCATTTGTCCATTGTACTTTACATTTGTCCTTCCCTTTATTTTTAACCTGAGGTGTGTCTTAGCATTTTGTTTTGCTTTCAGATCCAAATTGAAGATGCTTTTCTTTTAAAATATGAATTAACTCCATTCACCTATATTGGTGCAATATTATGTTTGAGCTCATTACTACCATGTTATTTTATGTTATAATTTAGGAGAACTATGGCATATTTGCTTTTTATTTCTCTACACCTTGTATTCTCTTTGCTCTTATACCTTTTAATGTTTCTTTTGATATATAGGGAAGTTTTCCTTTTCTGTTCTAGTTGATACCCTTGTACATATATCTTCTCTAATTGTCCTTAGTCCACTGTTTTTCTTATTTAATGTTTTACTAACTTGTTTGTTATTTATTGATGGTATCCTTTGATTTCCACTATTTCCTATGAAAACAAGCAATGAGCTTATTCTACTGCCTTCCTTCTCTCTCCCTTATTCTATAATTTTTATTTGAATTATTTATATTTTGTTAGCATATATAATAGTTATGCATCATGCTTTCATCTTTGTTCCCACATTTACTTTAGTCATAGAACTGTAATTAAATATATTACATGCTTGCCATCAGGCTCTTGCCTACCTCTCCAACCTCGTCTCATCTGACTCTTCTCATTAATTGCTACTTTCCACCCTCAGTGGCTTTCTATGTGTTACTTTACCACCACTGTCACTCTGTGTCTTGTTGTTATGATTTAATGTCTTCATAAGGCTATGACTATCCGAAATAATCTTATGTTTTAATTTATTGTTCATCTTCTCTCTCCCCTGACAAGGCATACAAGGTTTCATCACCATAAGAGCAGAATCTTATCTGTAGTCGCAGGTCCTGGCACATCGACAATCGTAGTCAGCAGTCGGTAAGTACGTGGTGACTAAATGAATGAAGAGGTAGCAGAGCATGTTTGGTGTCAGTTTTTATTGTCAGTACCATTCCATTCTTCCCAAAATTATTCTCGATGCAAGATGCATATGGTGACCTACCTCCAGTAATATTTTGTCAACTAGACAATATCAATCCCTCCTCTCCTAAAGTATGATTTCCTCCTTCAGGATTGCCACCAATGGTCCACTGCTCTTGATGGAAGTGTCACAATATTACATAAGTTAGGTTGAAAATTTGCCTTACAGCATACTTTAATCATTAAAACAGTCTTCATCGAGAAGTGATACTATATCTAGTAAGAGAAGCCTCTAAATTACACTGTATCATCTTTTTCTGTCATCACATTTTTCCTCACCTTCCCATCCCTTATTTAAGTGGATGAAAATTGGATTAAGACTTGAAGTAAGTAGAGGTGAAGCACTAAGGCAGAACCAAGATTGCTAGCTACAGCGGAACGTCTGCAAATTCAAATAGTGGTTAGTCAGTTCTTCACAAGGACATGAGAAGAATAGAACCCTCCAGTAACATCGTGAAATGGCTACAGTTCAGTTTTTGTGTCTGGAAAAAAATCACACATGTTCCCCCCAAAAAGTTCAAACCCATGAGTCCAGCTGCATTTTTATCTCTTGTACTAAGAAAGGATGAGAAGATTATTTTCCAGAGATTTAAAATGTGCTAGACTTAAAAGAGAGAGCTAAATTCTCTATAAGATGTGTGAGGTGGGGGCCATATGTCTCTGCCAAAAATCTGAGCTCCTCTAATTTGGGGTTTCTGAACACAGAGCTTCCTGCATTCAGACAATACACAAAAGTGCATCATTTCTCCAATCACTTCCATTCAAAGGAGAGCAAATAATTTGACATGTGTGAAAAAATTTGATAAACTAAAGTTTGATCCAAATGTATGGCAATATTATTTTTAAACAAACTCAAGTTTCTGCTGTTGAGTAACTTTAAAGCCTAGATTAATACTATTTTATTAATAAATACTGAAAATTTATTGTCACATTTTAGTTGAAGCATATTTGGGGGTTAGAAAAAAAGAAAATCAGGAAAGCCTGAATAAAACCTAAAGAAGGGCAAATACATTCAGAGAAGTTTGGCTCTCAAGGCTTGTCACAGCAAGAATGAAGTGAACTTTAACATTGACCTCTGCCCACATTTATGACTATGTAAAAACGTGTATTGGTTGCACTATAATAAATAGTAAATGCATTTCATAAAAGTCTGTGCTTATGCTTCTAACTTACAGTTGCTAAATAATGTGAGGTAGTCATTGGTGTGACTCGCATACATTTCTACTCCTGGGCCAAACATCACCCTAACACCAAGTGAGGTTTCAATAAATGAATATCAAACAAGTAAACAAAATAGTATTGGTGAATGTATTAGGATTCTCCATAGAGGTAGAATCAATAGGATCTAAAAAGATATACAGAAAGAGATTTATTATGAGGAATTCGCTCACACAGTTATGGAGGCTGAGAGGCCCACCTTGCCTTTTGCAAGCTGGAAACCCAGGGAATTTGGTGGTGTAATTCCAGTCCAAGCCCCAAAGCTTGAGAACCAGGGAAGCCAATGATGTAAGTCCCAGTCCAAGTCAAAAGACCTAAGAACTGGGAGCACCAATGTACATGGGCAGAAGGAAATGGATGTCCCATTTCAAGTAGAGAGAGCAAACTTGCCCTTCCTCTGACTTTTTGTTCTATTTGGGCCCTCAGTGGATTGGTGGGGGAAATCTTCTTTAGTCTACTGATCCAAGTGCTAATGCCTTCAGGAAACACCTTTACTGATACCTTCAGAAACAATTTTTACCAATTCTCTGGTAAAAATCCTTTAGCCTGTAGCCCAATCAAGTTGACGCATAAAATTAACCATCAAAATGACTATAAAGTAATACTAAAACTACCTGTAAATAAATAATTGTGTCTCACTATTTAATCCAATTTTCTTTAGTTGACTTGTTTTATAAAATCAAAAGCAATATGGCTAAAATCATTTGTAGATTCAACAGTTCATCTGACTTTTGTGTATCTCCTTGCAAACTATACACTTTGAACTTGTATGTGCATTCCTTCCAAAGCCTGTTTAGGAAGAAAGCAATTATTCTAGCTTTATTCTGTTTTGGCTAGAGATCCATATATCTAGAGCACATTATTAAGCCTACTATTAGCTCAAAAGGATAAGCTGAGTTTTAAAATTTAGCCCCATTTATAGAATTAATTTGAAGAGAGCTGGAAATTGAATGAAACAGAGATTTGTAAAAGTTCTACAGGAGAACATTAACTCGAATAAAAACTTTTGTATGAGCAGTTGGATAAAGATTTTAAATCATGGCTAAAAGCACAAAGGAAAGGCAAAATGGAGTTAAACTGTATTAGATAAAATGAAATTTAAGAAAACTGGGCTTGGCTTACTTGGGATAATGTTTAGAATAGTTTGCTCTTTGCTCGCTCTCTTTTTTTTTTTTTTTTTTGGCCAAGCTGTGCTGCTCGCAGGATCTTAATTCCCTGACCAAGGATTTAACCTGCACTCTCAGCATTGAAAGCACAGAGTCCTAACCACTGGACCACCAGGGAATTCCCTAGTTTGCTTTTTATAAAGACATTAACTCTTTCAACTCTCTAGAATACTTATGAGTTTTAACTACATGAGTATTAGACAGAGTTAATGAAATCCAAAAAGTGAAATTTCATTAGATACGTAGTAGTCTAGTTTAAATTTTATTAATATCATAAAATATTGCCTTATTATTTATGTTACTTACATTGAATTCCAAACCCTGTATTCTCTGAGAATGTATAAAGTTTTCCTTGTCCATGTGAATCTGATATGTAGATAAATCCACAATACACTTCCTTTAATACAAAGTGCAGATTTTATCTTACCTTTTAAAATATGTACAATTTTGAGGGCCAGAGTTGTGTCTTGTTAAACTTTTAATCCCCCCAAACACCCAAACAATGTTCTGCACATAATTAGGTGAAAAGTAAATAACAGTAGTGTTTGCAGAGAAAAGTCAAGGAAAAAAGAGTTGACTCATAAAACTGAGAATATAATGTTTTCTTGTCTTTTGCATTTGCATTTGCCACTTGCATGGTCATCTCCTGAAATGAAAAGTTTACATTACAGAAAATAAATTCAAGTAACATGAAAATTTCAGAGAAGGCAATAACAAAGCAAGATGCCTCTTTCAAAACAGAACCTTGGTTTTTTAACAATATTAGAGAAAATTTGTATCAATTTACAAAGCATCCCAAACATGTTTTAAGTAAAATTAAGAACAAAAATAACAAATTTAAACAATTGTGAAATAAGCAGGTGACACTAATACAAAACATTTTTTTAATGTCTGGAAACTTCAGTTGAATGTAAGACAAACTTTTTTGCTATGTACATATATGATGCAAATGTACATTTAATTAAAGATCATTAAACATTAGAAATTTACTACTACTTATTACCTTCACTGCCTATTTATTCTCTGAATAAGTTAGCCAGATACATATAATTTTGTTGAACATAATCCTCCAAAATAAAGGTCATTACGTTATCTCATTTCTAGAAGCATATTATACCTGGCTTCTAAGAGCCATATGTAGGAAATGGCAGTTAAAATTAAAATGTCTATACGAACTCTGAGCTGTCTAAATTAAGTCAAGTACTGTGGATTCAAACAGTAGATCTAGGAAAGAGGCAATTTATTAAATTTAATTTTTAAAATTTATTAAATTCTTCCTCTTAGATGGTATCAATCAATAGCATTTCAGTGTTATCAAGGTAGAAGGATAGAATGTAAGTTACTTAAAATTTGTCAACTTGATCTATAACTTTAAATATTTAAACATATGGTATATGGGTCTCCATTTGTACATCTGTTCTGAGCCTTATAAATAATAAATAAGATATAAGGAAAGTAATCTAAGACAAAATTCTGCCATACTGATTTATTTGCAAGCAGGCACAGAACAATTATATTATCCTGGTCTATATGCTCGGTGAGTTCTTAGGTTTAAGCATTCCAGCAAGTGTCTTGCATGAAAAGTTCATTTGAGGCATATTCAACATTATTTCAAGGGCAGGATTCTGCTAATCTTCTCATCAGAGTCAGAGTAGAATAATCTGTACATGGCTTTTCACAAGACCAAATTTCTTAGCCTAGGATGCTATCCCACTAGATTATTCCTTCTGTTTATACAAGGGCTGAGATGCCTGTCTATTATTTCTAGCCCATCCACATGGATTTCTACCATTTCTTATGAAAAAATAATCAACTCTCAAAGGCAGATTAAAATAGAATTATTTAAAACTCCTCTCTGTTAATTCCTGCTGGTGTGTGGATTCGTAGTTAGGGTTTTAGAATGCTGTCTATCAAATCCTGAATGACGTACTCCTGAGTAAGGTACTTGCCCTAGTGTGGAGATTAAAATTTTCACCTATAGAGCATTATATATGCTGAAATGTTATAATGGAAATTAAATACAATAGAATACATTGTTACATAGGGTTTCATCCTGGCCTCTCCTAAAGTTCTACAGCAGAATAGGAGTCTGCAAGCCTAGAGCTTTATGCATCCCTTCTAATTCTACAGTCTCCTGCCCACTTTGCCATGACTCTCCAAATCTAGAATAGTGCCTAGGGAATTTGAGTTGGAATCTTGGCCAAGTGCCATCCATAAAACCATCAGAATTGGCTGCCTTTGTGTCAAAATTAGACTGCTAAAATATGAGACCTTTAAAGTCCATTTTGCTTGCTCTTGACAAAAGTATAAAGATGCTCTAAGATTCAGGAATGGAATGAATGCTGACTTTTAACCTTTTTCACTCTCCCCCAGTAGAGACTGAGAAAAAGTTTTCACAATCTGAATGTCAGATTTTTTTTTTCTTTTTGCTTTCTTTCTTTCCTATTTCTTTTCTTTTTTTTTGAGACAGATTCATTCAACCTAGGAGAAACAGCTTTTTGAGAACACTATTCTTTCCAGGTCTCTAGGAGTTTGATTGCCAGTCCTAACGCTCACAGGAAGTCAACTAAAATAAGGGTGCATTTGGTTCTCAGCAGAGCTCATTGCCCTCAGAGCTCTGCCCTTCCTCCAGGGGATTTCTTGGCCAGGAGTTACACAAAGGATTGTGAAAGGAGTATCAACCCACTGAGCTTTTTCTAAACAATCTACACCCATTTTTATCTACAGCAAACCCCTCCAAGCAGAACAAGGCCTTATAGGCCAGAGCCCATGCCAGACTTCTAGAGGCTGCACCTCATCAGACACAAAGAAACAGCAAATTTTATCCATCAGTTCTCTGGCCTGGCTCAGCTTTCACAGTATAGTGTCCTCAAGGAAAGTATCTAAAACATTCCAAAGAAAAAGAGCATCCTGTATTTTCTCCAACATTTCGCATCCACACCCTGCTTTCCTTACCCAGATATCAGAGTCTTGGAGAGAGGTATAAAAGGGCCTCATTCAAGGTCCCCTCCTCCCAAGTTCCCGTCCCAATTGTGCCAGGTACTTGTACCCAGAATAAATTCTAGTTTCCCTTGGATTCTTCAGCCTGGACATCTTTGGAGGCCCTCCCTTTCATAACCCTAACCTTGGCTGAGGACACTTGATTTGAAATGCTGGCCCACAATGACTTTGAACCACTCACAGTGTTCTCTCTCACAAAATCATTCATATCCCTGAGTCCAGGGATGGAGTAACTGCTCTGTAAACAGAAAGGGAACAACTGCCGGATCCTGAGGTCCAATTACAAGGATCACACTTGAAACTTTGGTGGATGAGAGATGTTTAAACCCTGAATTTCATAATGTCAGGGGATGGGTAATGTCCCAATTTGGGGCTTTTTGGTGTCTTCACCATTGGTTGTGTACTATGTCTCTTGTTCCTGGTGTTCTATGATGCCAACCACAAAAGAAACATTGCATGCCTCTGCAGTATCCATCCTTTTATCTTGTATTTCCCCAGGCTTCTGGCTGATTCTTCAATAGTAGCCTAGAGCCGGGGGATCTCCCATATCAGGAACAACGTCAGGCTTCCTAGCACTGGGACTTTAAAGATCCAAAATGGATGTCTCTGAGGCAAATAGCCCCACCCCCATTTATTTTCTGTTATGTTCCCTAAGAGGCAACGTAGAACACATAGCTTAAAAGAGGCAAAAAGAAATTATCATCTATTTTAAATTTAGAACATAGTATTTTATGATATGTGTGTGTGTGTGTGTGTGTGTGTGTAATTAGAATTTGAAGTACAATCAGTTTGCATTAACTGAGGAGTTTGTATGATTGAGCTTTTCTGTGTTCTGTGGGAATTGGAGCTTGTTTTTGCAAATGACTCTGTGTCTTTAATTGGAACTTTAAGTTCTACTATGAAAAAACATGACAAGACATATTAATTTTTTCTTATTTGAAGTGGATTAAGAGAATGGGGAAGTTAGGTCAGCAGGAACCTGGAAGGGAGGACAGGGAAGCCTGGGTACTCAATCCCAGTCATGGTACCTAATTAAATATAAAAATTGCAGCCAAGGAAAAATGTCAAATGCGGGGCCAAGTAAAAGATTCTTTCAAGGAACATTGTTGTAACACTTGGTCTTACTTGAGCTTGAGTCTTCTTTGACTGATTGTCAGGCTTCTCTCTGGTAGGAACACATAGTCACATGCGTTTGGAGCTAGCGCAGTTGATCATCTCATTGTGCTAATGAATCCCTAACTCCTACCACCAATGGCCTAGGAGGAGTTAACACGTGTCTGTGCCACAAAACTTTGCTGAGACTTGATGTAGATAATCCCACAAAGTCCCACAACATCCATATGCATCAAGATTATAACTAACGTGATGGTGCATTGAGATCAGGTTTGGAGGACTGAACTAAATAACCTGGAGACCAGTCAGCTGAAGGTGATTTGTGACATCTCCACCTCATGCATATACCTTAGAGATGTATCTTCCACTGTCCATGAACCTTAGCTCCATAATCTGGCAACAAAACCAGATCTTTGTCCTTAACACATAGATTCTAAGGGATGCTAATTTTTTTTGTTTGTTCGTTTTTTTAACCAAATACTTAACAGATCTTAAGAGCTATACTACTAAGGGACTTCATGAATATTATGGACTTAGAGCTGCCTTGAAAATGAACCATTAGAAATAATGCAATTCATTTTCCTAAGGGTCCAGCCTTCTTTCACACAGGAATGCAGGAGACACAATTGACAAAATTGGCTTGGCACTGTCTTAGAAGGCATTGAGTGTCAGACAGAGATTGTGGGTGGGGATACTGAAAGTTCTGAGCAAGGGGATACATTCCGTGAAGGATTCCAGACACAGAAAAAAATGCAAGTGCAGCCTCAGAGAAAAATTTAGAACTCCTATAGGGGAGTAAAACATCAAAATGATTTGTTTTATTGAGTGAAAGGAAAAGGAATAAAACCTGAAAGACTTTATATTTGATTTCAAAAATAACATAACACACAGGGAGAGTTTTAGGAAAAATAGTAAAATGCTTTAAAAAAGAAATCAGGGTACAGATATTGGTGAAATTGGGGCTATCCTGGAAAATTCACATATGGCTATAGACAAAGTACTGCTAATTTCTCTGAAGAGAAGAAATACCTGGAGGATAAATACATTTATGACCTAATGACCTTTCAAAATCTGTCCTAACCTAATTCTACCTATGAGACAGTAAACATTTATTAATAGAAGAGGCAGAATTTATAAAATTTGTGCTAAGTAGCTAAGTTTTTAAATGGATAGTTCAATTATTCTATGCACTGTCTTGTGAACTCAGTATTCATTCTGTAAAAAGAAAGAGGCTTAATTTATCATTTTTGCTCTTAAACCTACTTACCAGGAGTTCTGCTAGCTGAAAAAAGCATTTTATTTTTTTCCTTCCAGCCAGGAAAATTCAGATACTGAAAAACGAAGAGTTAAAAATTCAAGTTATAGGGCTACCACTTTAAGACCTTACTGATTAAATTGGGTTTTTTTAAATATAGATTTTTAAAATTTTGTTTGGTTCCATGCATCAGAAGCTTGAATCTCCTGGATAAACTAATTTTTTTCTTCCATACAAGAAATTCAGAGGTAAAAACTCAGAATTGGTATGGGGGTGGGCCACCATGCCGTTAAAAAGGGTTCAACATGTTTTCAACTGACTCTTTCCCTTTACATCAAGGAATAATATAGATTTGGCTATGAATGTCATACAAAGGAATATGAGGAGGTAAGTAATTTTAGTCAGGCTAGTTGATATCTTGAACAAAATCAGAGCTCTCTTAGTAAGGAAAAGCAGGAAATTATTTAGGCCATAAGCAATAATATTTTAATTGCTTAGCACTTTTAGAACTTTTTCAGTTTTAGCTTTTATCAAAAGCTCAAGGGACTGGTACATGTACTGTTACAAAAATCCCTTCGTGTATCCATGTATTCATCATTGAGATACAAAAATAAAATGTAGTATTTTATACTATGTACTATGATCCAAATAGTACATAGCTCTGTATGTGTTTTTGTGTTTATGAAGCTGGATGAATATAAGAAGAGAAAAATGTAAACATATTTCTATATAAATGATACATGAGAGCTACTTTTCAAGTTATCTATACTAGGGTTATAGAGCAAGTGACTGGAGTAGAGGTAAGGAGGTAGCACACATGTAGAGACGATTTCTTGGATAAGCTGACAGGTAAAATTTATCCTGTCTCCCATGATTTTAGCTGATCTCCATAATGTCACCAAGAACTGACCAGGGGCAAAAAGGAAGTGATGTTGAACAGCCACTCACGTTGACTCTTTGCCTCCAAAATCTGGTCTCAGAAAGTTGAAAGACCACTATAGGCTATT
This sequence comes from Kogia breviceps, assembly GCF_026419965.1. Classification (NCBI taxonomy): domain Eukaryota; kingdom Metazoa; phylum Chordata; class Mammalia; order Artiodactyla; family Physeteridae; genus Kogia; species Kogia breviceps. The sequence goes on along the minus strand of NC_081311.1, from coordinate 156,430,097 downwards.
GATTAAATCTACTTTTGGGAATTAGTCTCAATTTATTTAACTTTAATATCAGATAAGGACAAATAAAATAAGTCATTTGATGAAATTTGAACATAGAGGGAGTTTTTGGCTGTTTAATTTTTTGATCAATTCGATTTAAAAAATCAGGCTGTGAAACTATTTGAACAAGAGTCAGTGATGTTGAGATATAAAAATGAACAAACAGGGCTTCCCTGGTGGCGCAGTGGTTGAGAGTCCGCCTGCCGATGCAGGGGACACGGGTTCATGCCCCGGTCCGGGAGGGTCCCACATGCCGCGGAGCGGCTGGGCCCGTGAGCCATGGCCGCTGAGCCTGCGCGTCCAGAGCCTGTGCTCCGCAACGGGAGAGGCCACAACAGTGAGAGGCCCGCGTACCGCAAAAAAAATTTAAAAAATAAAAATAAATAAAAATGAACAAACAAAAATCATAAATCTTCAGGCCTGCATGGTGACGACCTAGATGGGTGGGATGGGGGGAGGGGTGGCAGGGAGGTCCAAGAGGGAGGGGATATATGTACACATATAGCTGATTCACTTCATTGTACAGCAGAAACTAACACAACATTGTAAAGCAATTTTACTCCAATTAAAAAAAAAAAAGAAAGAAAATGATGAATTAGAGCTTGCAAGGGAAAAATCTACTTCTTAATTAAAGGCTTTTTATTTATTTGTATGGTAGGCAGACTGTATCCCTTTCATGTCAGGCATCTGGAAAAGCAGAGACTGATCAAGGCATGAAAATCATCAGATTCACTCCAATAAAGCTTAACAGTTTTATAAGAAATAGACAGTTTGCAAATATTTTACCATAGCACCGTCTGAGGCTTATGAACCATAGACAGAGGCTTAGATCAAAGCCACAGGACATGCTGAGGTTTAGCTTGTGTTTGAGTTTATCCAGAAACAACGGAAACATGATATCATTTCACATCAGGGAATTAAACCAAAGTGGAAACAGCACAATTGCAGTGATGGGTTCAGTCTGTGGTCAGGTTACACAGGAAAAAGGAGAAAAAGTAAATTGTTCTGCTACAAAACTTTATTTCTCCTTGTAAAACTTTGTCATCAAATTGTGATCCAACCATGGCCATCAAGTTGTGATCAGTAAGATTAGAGAGAGATTACCAGAATAAGAAAACCCAGCAGCGAGGAGTTAGAGATGTTTTTTTTTTTTCCTTTTCTTCTCAAATCTCACCTTTTATTATGACAGTGTCAGGTTTCATATCAGGCCAGCATGTAGTGGTTAAATGTGTGAAGTCTGCTGGAAGGAAAGCAACATATTCTCTAGTCCTTCCAGATAATGATATAAAACCTAAAGGATCATTTTGATAAGCACATTTTATCCCTCCCAACCAAAAAGGCATAATCATCACTCTTGTACTGCCAATGAATGACAGGTACATTATTTTGTACATTTATAAAACGTTCATACAGATTTTCATTTTACTATAAACAAGCATACTTAGTATTCATTGAGGTCGTCTACATTTACTTATTTTTAATTTTTTAATTTTTTTATTGAAGTACAGCAAAGTGATTCAGATATACATATATATATTCTTTTTCAGATTCTTTTCCCTTATAGGTTATTATAAAATATTGAGTATAGTTCTCTGTGTTATACAATAGGTCCTTGTTGGTTATATATTTTATATATAGTAGTGTGTACATGTTAATTCCAAACTCCTAATTTATTCCTCCCTCAAGTCTATATTTATTAATGAAACATCATATTTAAATCTTCTTGATTCCTTCATAGCTAAAATAAATAAGGAAAATTTCTTGTATTTGATGTGTACATCAAAAGTGTATTTTTTATACTTTTTAGTGTTTTAATACCCACTATTCTATGTATCACTCACCTTCACTTTCTCAACTAAATAAACAGAGATATACCATTGTTCTTTTAAGGAAAAGAAAGGCATGAAGAGGTTAAGTAACTTTCCCAAGTGACACATCACACTAATATTGGAGTTGGGACCAGAAGACTATCTCCTTTCCCCAGACCCTGAAAACAGTGGCGGAAAATTCATAAACTAGTCACCTATATGCTTTTGCCCGGTAAATATGGCTTATCTGGGGTTGCTTATTTGCCTGTTCAATTAAACTACCCAGAACTTCCTAGAATTTTTAAATGTATTGTGTAAAGTGCTTCAATAATCTCTGTCCAAATCAAAAGTGTAAATGTCTACAAGAATCTTTCTGTTCCTCTATGGCTGTTGGATACAACAATCACATCAATGATTAAACAATGCTGAGAATTGCATTTTTATTTTTCGAACAGAGTTATTTTACTTTAAAATAATGAATTCTAGAGAAAGCAATGAATTACCAATGGTAAAACATCAGGAATCAGTGGGGTACCACCAAGAACCTTCAAGCTATATTTATCTGAAATTCAAATTTAATTTAATAAAAAAAAATACTCAGAGGTTGGAATTCTGCTTGAAAAGGTAAAATCTAGAAGTAATTCTGAAACACTATAGGGACAAATTGGGCAGCGCCTGGTAAAATAATCTGGATAAAAATTGAACTGTCAGTATAATTAGCACTCACTCTCTTCTGCATGTTTACTAGTTACCCTAATTTGTTCCCATTCTTGAATGGCTGGCTCTTTCTTACTGTTTACTTTACCCGAGGACTTAAGTCTGTCTTACGTCACTCGGACATCAGGAGGAGAGCTTCTTTCACCTACCTAAAACTATGGCACAATACAGCCAACGTATTTTCAGGACAATTTGTAGTGCAACGATGCTCATTTGGTTTTTTAAGGTAATAAAAATAAAAAGAATAATAAGGAAAGATAAATGAACCAATTTTTATCATGGCAAATACCTTAGAAGATAGTAAGTTTAATTATGGTTACACTCCTTGTAAAACTGAGGCATAGAGAGTTTAAGTAAATTCTCTGTGCCATACGACTCACCAGCGGCAGAGATAGGGTTCAAGTTCAGGATTTAGAGAACTCGTACCCACTACTCATGACAGTGTTACATTAGTAATATTCTATTGTAATATAATGTTATACCATCACTCATGATAAATAAGTTAATAATTATTTGTGAGTTAGACAAGCACAGATCTAGATTTTTTTGTTGTTTCTAACATTTTTTTTTCTGATTATTAACTTACTAAACTGGAAACTGGGAGATATTAGATCTCTATTCTAATTTAGCTCTGAGACATTGAGACAGTAACATCTTTGAGTTTCACTTTCATTGTGTGTATAATGGAATTTTTAGAATGGATGTTGTACAAAGCCCTTTTTGCCCTCTAAAGCCAACTATTCATTCGAACCCCATTCTACAGAGAGTGCCCATTTATTTCAGTAGTCACGTTGTCAAAGCAGCAAAATTGACTGGGATCAAGAGGGCAGTGGGGGAAAAGAGGACACAGAATATTCCTCTCTCCAAAGTTTTGTCACATTTTGAAATAAGCCTGGAAGGCAGATTGGGTTTACTTAGACACTTGAATAGGTTTGCCATATAATGAATTAGAGCCTATATATTCCTTAAAAGGTAAGAGAAAATATAGAGTAAATGCTCTATGGAAGATGTGGGTCTTCGGACTTGAAGAATGATTAAGATTTAGATAAGTGGAGTGGATGAAGAGAGAATTCCACATAGAGGACACATCATGGGAACAAGTATAGATGCAGGAATGAGAATCATGTGTTTAGGGACAAAATGGGGGAAGCTGGAAATACTGAAACAATGTTTCCATTTTGGCTTATCTTGAGAAATACCACTGAAGAGATAAGTCAAGTTTGAGTTGTAGAATGTCTTAAACGTTCGTCATTAGTGATCAATTGCTGCATAAAAAGTACCACAAGTTTGTGGCTCAAAACAGCACACATTTATTGTATTATCTCATAGTTTCTGTAGGTCAGGAGTCCAGGTATGGCTTAGCTGGATTTTCTGCTCAGTGTCATACAAGGCTGAAAGGAAGCTGAAATCAAGTTCCAAAGCCGAAACTGCTTCTTACCCGAGACTTGGGGTCCTCTTTCAAGCTCATTCAGGTTGTGGTTGTGTGACTGAGTCCCCAGTTTCTTGCTGGCTGTCAGTCAGAGTGCTCTCTTAGCAGCTAGAAGACTTCCATTCCCAAGCATTCTAACAGCATGCTAGTGTCTGCTTCTTAGTGGTCATTGGGAAAGTTTCTTTTCACGTCTTTTATTGGGCTCACCTGAGTGTGCCAGACCCACCCAAGATAATCTCTTCTTTTGATTAACTCAAATTCAATTGACTAGTAACACAATCATGGGACTGATTGATATCTCATTATATTCACTGGTCCTGCCCACATCAAGGGAAGGGGCTCATACAGGGCATGTACACCACAGGATGGGAATCTTAGGGCTGTCTTAAAAATATGCCTACCACAGCTGGATATTGGGAACATTATATTATAATAGAATATCACTCAAAGTTTATTGCTGTGTGAGATAATTTTGTTATTCAAATCAAGCATAGAGAGGCATATTACCATATAGTGTTTGCGACTGATGCAGGCTGGTATGCCTCTGCCTCTCAGATACCCCCACAGGGCTTGGGGCATTCATTCTCCCAAATGCTGGTAACGTTGCTCCCTGATGAATCAATAGCTGAGTGCCTCCCTAGGAACTTCCCTCTGTCAAAGGCTTCACCTAAGATTACACTCCATCTTCAGGGAAGGCTACATACAATGACGGACCTAAGTAGCAAGTACAAGTTTTCTCGAGTCAGGACATTTCTGAAAAGATATTCCAACTACAGAGTTCCTTATGGGACCATCTGAAGTCTTTGTTGCAACTACATTGTACTGCAATTTCTCCTCTGCCCAATCCTACTTCCCTCATTCCTTTACAGGTGTTGATACTACAGATTTACATCACAAGGTCTATTTCCTCAGGAAACTGACCTATGTCAGTTAATACAAGGTGGGGTCTTAAAAAGCAAACTCTAAAATGATATTTTGAAGGAAGTAGACTTTTGGCAAACTGAGAGTCAGGACCAATTAGTGCTGATGGGCAGAATACTGAGAGCCTGGAATGCAGCCAAAGAATTTTATGCAATTGATAAAAGTGATGAAATGGAACAGGATACCACTGGAAGGGAACATGCATTAGATGCAATACTGTATATACTTAAGGGTTTGGGAAATGTATTAATTATAAGGACTATGGAATTTGATAACTGTTGCTTGGGTATGTAGGTAGATAAGGAAAAAAAAAACAAAAACAAAAGAAAACAATAGTTGGTAAAGGTGATTAATCAACAATTGAAGACAAACTATGAAAACCAGAGTGCCTTGGCACAATATAAAGAGACTATCTCCTTCATTTGGGGGGAGAAAAAATTAATAGGATTCAGGATATTAAGGGAAGGCTGGCTCCAGAAAAGGTTGGACTCTCAAATTTGAAAGTCCATTACACAAAGTCAGTGCTTTGACTGGGAAGAAATGAGAAGCTGAGACATGGAATGGGACATGTGAGTAAATGCATTAAAAATCTTGAATACTCAGATCACCTTGAACCCTCTAAACCCACAGAAGAGGCCCAGTCTTCTCTATTAAAGGTTTGTACTCCTCATTTGCTTTTAGAGGCCTCAAGGGTCTTCAACTGGCAAGACAATATGTTTCCTTTCTTAGGATCTACACTCATCTATACTCTGGGCCACGAGAGCAAGGACTAGAGTAGTCACAATATAATTTATCATAGGAAGTTCTGAGCTTGCTAAGGGAGGAAAAGAACTATACCCTGAAGATGCTTCAGAAGTTATATATCAGCAGTAACAGGAAAACATTTGGGGATCAAAGGAAAGAAATGACAGCTTTGGCTAGGGGATAATTTATTAATTTGGGAGCATTCTCCTGTGATACAGAATTTCATACTGGGAAGACAGCGTTAACACGCTGAGGAGATGGTTTTTGAATGAAAATGACAGAACTTCTGTGGAAGATAGTGAAATAAGAATTTTTTTAAAAAGATTCAGAGAAGTATTGGTAGAGTGAATTATCTACATAAAGATAGAAAACCCACCAGCCACATCCTGCCAAATCACCCAGGGTACACTCCATTTGCCACAGTGATAGGAAATATGCTTGTGAGAGAAACACCAGCATTGTTGAGAACATCAGTGGTCGCTGAACTATTTAGGTTGATGGTAGATGGTGTTGTTACAGAACAAGGCTTGCATATAGCAATGGAGATGGAAGGATCACAGATAGAGGTCAAGTGGAGGCCTTTAACCATCAGAAGAAAAGTATTGTGATTATCGTAATTAATAAGTAAAACGGTTGCTCTGACAAGCAGAGGTGTCTGGCCTATAAGAAGCTATGGAGATGGTCAATAGAGCATGACTTCTTCATGGACAATATAAATGTTCAGTCAACAAGAGTAATATTCAGTCTATAGATATATGGTCTATGGTCAGCCAACGAAAGTATTACTCAACCTATGTCTATAGATATAAAATTACTCAAACTATACAATAAAAAATCAAGTATAGATAATCAGGAGTCTGAGTGCAGCTGCTCCAATAAAATTCCATAATCCTTTGTCTAGCACCATAATTGAGCAAGTTTTCAGAACTAGAGCTCATTGACTGAAAAAGAGACCAAATCCTCAGAAATAAGGACCCAGTCAAGTGTATATGGTAATGATGACATATACTAGACTTTCCCCCAAATGATCTATGGACAATTATTTGAGTAACTGTACACTGAGGAAAGAAATGAACCCATATTTTGAAGACAGCTGGACACAAGGCATCATCATAGACCTTCTGTTAGAGTGAGAGAGTTTGAGGTCTAGTGATAAATAAATTCCTGGCCAAAGTTCAACTTGTCATGGGGTCAGCTGGGTTCTTGGCCATTTCTCTGGTACATAAATTTATAATTTTACTGAATGTAGTTATTGTTAGGCAAAACTCCCAAATTCATTCCTTGGTCTGTAGGTTCAGAGATATTGCACTGGAGTAAATAAAATGGAATCAATTGAAACTATATCCTCTCTTTCTCCAGACAAGATACTAAATCAAAAACAATAAATGTTGAATTCCAGGAGAATGGAGGGTGAGGAGGGCAGTAATTAGTTCCATCCTTAAAGATCTAAAGAATAAAGGATCAATGGTCTCATCAAATCCCTATTTAATTCAAGTCTGTTTCTTACACTGGTAGATGACAGTATTCTACAGCAAATTCAAACAAATAGTCTCAATTGCAGCTGCTGTGCCAGAACAGATTAACTGGGTCTCAGGTGAATGGTATGTGCTTTGATCTGGAGAATGGATGCTTTTCCATGTCACTGCCCAGCAAGAATGTCATGGTGGGAAATCCTCAAAACGGGCACATCTTAGATGATGCATTTAGTCATCCACTTTATGAAGGGGAGTGTCCTCTTGTAATAATACATACAGTCTCATAGGCAGTGATGAGTGAATTGGTTTGTTGGTCTGAGACCTAGAGAAAGATTGGAAGATCAAGAACAAGCATATCTGGGTTTATGGCATGTGGATGACATTATAGGCTTGAGCATGAAATGTGAAGATGTTTGTATTGTGGGTTAACAACCACCATGGAAATGGCAATAAACATCTAAGTCATCAGAATGACTTGGCTAGTTTCTGTAGACATCAGCAACTCCTGTCTTCAGAAAAATAAGTGCTAGAACAGAGAAGCATGGTGACAGAGATGGAAGCAATGCATAGTCCAGCAGCCTAGGCTCTCATTCATTAAGGCTGATCTAGCCATTGTCATTGCCAAATGTCAATCTTCCAGCAATGGAAAATGTCCCAAATTCCCCAAATAGGTACCATTCTCTGAGGAGAAGTAGCATCTGATAGCAACTTGACCGTATTGGAACACTTTTACAAAGGAAAGCACAGCAATCCATCTATACTATAATATTGTAGATAAATATTCTGGGTATGGTTTTACCTTCCTTGCCTATAAAAAAAACTTCAGGGCTTAAAAAGAGTTTGTTCTATTGACAATGAATTCCTGAATAACATCACATCAGACCAAGGGACCTATTTTATAGAATAGAAGGGACAGTAGTGGTCATGTATCCAAGAGATCCACTGGTCCAATCCTATATTGTATAATCCAAAAACTGCACTCCTAATAGCATGATGGCCTTTTGACAATTCACCTAAGGTACCAATTTGGAGATGATTTTTTGTTAGCATAGAGAGTCATCCTCCACAGTGTAATACATACCTTTAATCAATGACCAAACATAACAAAAATATACAAATATAGAAGTTATAAACTAAAAAATTATGCTACCCAGAGGCTCAGCCTCATGAATAAGTGTCTCATTTTCCCCACTAGAGAGAGCATTTACACAGAAAAGAGTGCCACCTATGATGGAATTTAGAATGGATAGTAGTAGAAGATAGTGATGAGTATCATTTTCTTCCTAAATACCACCTGCACTGGAGGGAGCTCTAGGTTTTCCCACTAATCTTACTCAAGTATATTTCCTCTTGAAACAAAGACTGACAAAAATCATGGAGGGACTGTTCCCAAGTGGGAAAAACTTAGATACCCACATACCTCCATTAGGATGTTCCAAGGCACTCATGTTTCTGGTTGCCAGAATCATCGCCTTCTAATGGCTCCTAGTTGAGTTCTTCCCCAGTAATTACTTTTGACCGAAGGGAGATGCCTCACCTGAATCAACTGCCTCACTCCAAAGCAAACTGCATATAATTACTAACCCATGAGAAGGCACAGCACACTTTCCTCAATTCAGAGTATCTCTGAGGGTCATTCCAGCCCCAGAGCTCCCTGTTGGATAACTGAAGGCATTGTTGTATCACAGTTTAACATCTCCTTCTACCCAGTCCAGCTCCCTCACTCCTGCATAGGTATCATTACCAGAAGACATCCCCTGTGAACCATCTGTATGCAAATATCCATCTCAGATTCTTTTTGCTCGGAAACTCATCCTATGACTTTATTATATCTGAATGACTTTAGCATATATTTAAAACATGTTGTTAAACTGGCTCTCACCTCCCAGTGCCACACCTTCCAAAGTAGTCTTTCCCTAGGTGATTCTTGGAATTGCTGTAGGCCCCTTTTTACCACGTTTTCTTCCCAGGACTCTGGAGAAGGGAGGTCTTTTATCTTCAGGCTCATTCATATGTGAAAAGCTGCTGCACTGCTTATCTTTTCTCCTGGTTGTGAAAGCTCATGAGATCCTTACTAAGTTACAGCTCAAACTGCCCAGTTCAGCAGCTTCTCTTGTATTTATCCTCTTTTCTCTGATTTAAAGCTCAGTTTGGGATTGTTTACTCCAGATCTTCCATTCTGGGTAATCCATCCTTTAATAATGCTCATGTTTCCTTTTTTACCCAACTTCCCACATTTTTATTGAAAGTATCTGTACTCTCTTTTGCCTTTATGCAAGGAGAGCAGCTTGGTGGTTTCAATTCCCGGAATACCTTAAACACACATTTTTAGAAAATTATGTAGGACAAATACAAATTTAAATTGTGCCTTTATTAGCAAGGTGCATTTATTAGCATAGACTGACTCGAAAATATTTCTAAATAGTTTTTGTTTCCTCACTTAAAATTGATAAAATATTTCTGTGGGTCAACCCTCAACCATAATTGTCTTTTAAGAAAACTATCATTTTGTGTATAGGACAGCAATAAAACCAAGAAAAATGATGAGTAGGTAGATAAAAAGGTTCACAAGCAAAACATGTTTATTAATACACTGTGCTAGACACTAAAGGTCATAAAAAAGTATATTTTGTACTTGCTGTTAGTAAGCACTTAAAAGCTAGATGGAAAAGCAGATGATATCACATAAAATATCACATTAAATGGAAAGATTTAACAGTATCCAAGTAAAAGTGGATAAAACTATAAGAACGTGAGAGGATATTTATTAGTGAGAAAGAAATTGTACTTGCAAAAAGGGAGTATTAGAAGAGTGTAGACTCATGGAAACCAAATATCCAAATTTTCAAGAGGAAGAAAGATAAGGGCAAAATATAATCTAAACAAAATATAATCACTTTCTACTCAATGTCTACCATGTTCAATGAAACGAAATTGGACCGACACTTTGTCAGCAGCCATTTACAGTTCAGCATATTTGAGCTGCCTGAGTACTCACATTTTAAAAGAATTTTAACCAAGTTTGGTTTTGGTTTGAATTCTCCTTGGGATAAATTTCAAACCATAGAAAAAGCACATAGTTTTTTGGTTTCCAGTAAGGCAACATGAGTTATATTTTGTGGGACTCTTGGTTCTGTAGCCATGCTCAGCACAAAGATTTCTGGCAAACACAGACCCATTTCAAAAGCCATGCCAATGGCCTCTATTGCAGGGGTAAGCCCTTCAAAAGACCAACATTACTGTTTTCAATTATGTAGCTCTTGTTATGATTTATTTAGTTCTGTACATCCAACCCTGGAAAGATTGAATCTCACTTTCATTAAAGATATTATATGGAGCAAATAGGCAGCTCAAAATTGCAGAACATTTTATGGAGCAGACAAAATGAACTTATTCTGAAAATATATACATAGTGAAACAATATTTGTTATTAAGTCACTTGATGATGTATAAAACATTAAAAGAAATACAAGACTAAGCCCTTTTATATTAATTTCCTTATTGCTTTATTTTTATTGCCTAAGACTTATTTGAAGCATAAGTATCTCATGGCTGTAACAGTACCTCTGTGTTCATTTGGCATTTTTATAATAATAGCTATCATTTATTTAGTTCCTAGCTAATTTAGAGGCTTTATGTATTCAGTTTCATTTTATCCTTAACTCTGTGACTAAACACTGTTCATATATTAGCAAGGAGACTGAAGCTTAAGATACTAGGTGTTTTTTCTAAGGTCACAAAGTTAATAAGTATTGGAGGCATTTAGTAAGTATCAAGGACTATATTAATGTTTGCAAAATTTGGTTTCCCTCTTTATAGTTTCCCATTCTATATCCCTTTCCTGATGAACTCAGAGGTAGGCCTGTACTTGCTTTGGCCAATGAAATGATGTGTGTTCACTCCTGAGCAACAGCACTGTGTGCCTCTGCCAAGCATAAGTGTTGTGTCAGTGAGTAGCTCATCACGCCTTTTTCCTTTGTACCGCACAATCGGTACTGCCCCAGTTAGGGACAGCTTCTTTAGCCTGGAGTGGATCCGCCTTGGGATAAACAGAGGCAGCATTTGCAGTGGACATGTGGTGTGAGTGAAAAATAAGCTCTTGTTCTCTTCTGATACTTGGGGGTCACTTGTTGACACACTATATCCGGGCCTGGACTGACTGACTCAATAGAATCAACAAGTATAAGTCACTTTGACTTGATTCAACAACCATTCCATGATTGTTGCAAATATAATGTGCTATGTTTATACTTTTATATTTCTCTCCACCAAAAAAAAAACCAATTGCTCTACTCAAAGTATTTATGTGGCATCTGCTGTGAATGAATATTATGTTCATTTGCTTTCATTGATTTTATTTTTGCATTTTTAATCTATGACCACACAACAGTATATGTATATGTATATATGTATATGTATATGTGTATATATGTATATATATGTATATGTATATATGTATATGTATATATATGTATATGTATATATGTATATGTATATGCCTTTCCTTCTGCTTAACCTTAAGTATATTAAGTACCACACTATCTTTTTATCCCCAAGGTGTCTATTTAACCTTGGCAGACACTAACTCTTGAAATAAATCGTATCTTTGGAATAGCATTGAAAATATCATTTTGTAACATTTCTACAACTTAAAAAATCTAATACTTCTATTGAGTTCATGTAAAATTAATGCTCACTCAATTCTGTTTTATCACCACTTCTGTATTTCTGATGCACATTTCTCTTGTACTTTTCAGATCGAATGGACATTTCCTCTAGTGTTTAGGCCTAGAGAAAAACTGGCATTCAATAGTTAATATCTTCTAAATACCTATATTTTGCTTTTTTAATATTTTGAGTGTTATACTAATAAAAAAAACTTTAGCCAGCAAACATATAGGTTGCTATATATCTCAAGAAGCTATTAAAATTCTTTAAAATAAACTTTAATTCAGAATAGTTTTAGATTTACAGAAAAATCACAAAGATAGTACAGGTAATTCCCATGTACTGCACACATATACCCCTATTATTAACTTGTTTAGTATTTGTCACCATTAATGACTAATAATGATGTATTATTATTATTCACTAAAGTCCACAAATTATTCAGATTTCTTAGTTTTAACCTAATGTCTTTTTTCCGTTCCAGGATCCTATCCAGGATACCATGTTACATTGAGTAGTCAAGTCTCCTTAGGTTCCTCTCAGCTGTGACAATTTCCCACATTGCCCTAGTTTTTGATGACCTTGACAGCTTTAAGTAGTACTGGTTAGCTGTTTTGTAGAATGGCCCTCTAATCTGATTTGTCGAATGCTTTTTTCTCATGATTAGGTGGGGCTGTGGTTTTATGAGAGGAAGTCCTCAAAAGTAAAGTGCCACTTTCATCACATCATTTCAAGGGCACGTACTATCAACATGGCTGATTACTTTTGATGTGCACCCAGATCACCTGTCAGAGGTAGTGTCTATCAGGTTTCTCCCCTGCAAAGTTAACTTTTCCCAGCTTTTGATGTTGTACTCTTTTTCACCTTTCCTTATTGTGCTGTGCTTCTTTCTAAACAGCCCACACTTAAGGAGTGGGGAGTTATGCTTCACCCCCTTGAGGGCAAAGTATCTATAAAAATAATTTGGAATTCTTCTGTATGGCATATTTATCTTTTCTCCACAATTTATTAATTTATTCAATCACTTGTTTACATCAATATAACCTCATGGATATTTATTTTTAACTTTGGATCATAATCCAATTCTACTTTATTTCCTTGCTCAAATTTTTCTGTCTTAGGCCATTGGAAGCTCTTTCAGTTGACTCCTGTGTCCCTCTGATATACTCCATCATTGTGGTTTTCTTTTCTTTTCTTTCTTTTCTCTTTTCTTTTCTTTTTAACCAACCCCTTACTTTCAGGCACTACAAGATGCTCCAGGCTCATCTTGTATATATTTATTTTCCCCCAAATTCTAGAATCACCCAAATTTTCAAGGAGGAGCTTTGGTTCCTTTTACTAGAAACCAAGATCTAGGTAACATATGTGCTCATTGTTACTAAGGTGTCACTGCTTCTAGATCCTCTAAGCTGAAAAAGCAGGGAACAATATGTGTGTATACTAACTGGTGTATACTCACATATCTATAAATATTTCTATATGCAACTATTTGAATCTACATTAAGCTACAAATGGGTTTTTGCTGATATATCCAAATCGAATCCATTTCCACATAGATCATCGTAGCCTTATTCCTTTGCTTATCTGTAATCGTCTACTCCAAAAGTGAGAAACCTGTTTATCAGCATTGGCCATAGGTTCACTTAATTGTTTAATCCCAATATACATGTGTAGTGGTATCAGAATTATTAATTCATACCCCCATGTAAAACAACTTTAATATCTAGAGCATATTGCTTATGGACAGTTCCCTCTGCCTTTAGTCTTGCAGACCCCACTCATTTGCAAGTTTACTTAGGCCAGCACATTTACTCCCTCCCCTTTCAGTGAACTTGTTTCAAACACTTGTAATACAGTTAGATTGTTTTGCTACATTCTGTATTTCATCCTGGGATCTCCCAATATCCCAAGTGATTTTTTAAATTTTTCATACATTAAGGTTCAGTCTTGTGCTGCACAGCGTTGTTTATTCATCATTATAGTATCAGACAAAATACTTTCACTGCCTTAAATTGTTTTCTATGCTTTGTCCATTAAATCATCTCCCATTCCCCAAGCCCTTAGCAAACACATCTTTTTACTGTGGCTATAGTTTTGCCTTTTCCATAATAACATATTCTTTCAATCATAAAGTACATAGCCTTTTCAGAGTGACTTCTTTCAGTTAGAAATATGCATTTAAGGTTCATCCATGTCTTTTCGTGGTTTGATAGCTCATTTTGTTTTCCTTTAGTAGTATTATATGGATGTACATTGCACAAGTGTACCAGTTTGTTTATACATTCTCCTATTGAAGGATATCTTGGTTGCTTCTAGTTTTTGGCAATTATGAATAAAGTTGCTATAAGCATTCCCATGCAGGTTTTTATGTAAACCCATAAGTTTTCAAATCAGTTGGACAAATACTCATGCGAATGTTTGCTGAATCGAATGGTAGGACTGTATTTAGTTTTATAAGAAGCTGCCAAACTGTCTTCCAAGTCACTGTACCATTTTCCATTCTCACCAGCAATGAATGAGAGTTTCTATTGGACTACATCCTTGCCTGCAATCAGCACTGTCAGTATTTTGGATTTTAGCCAAATATTATTATTTAATATAGAAGTTCTAGTTAGGAAGAGGCAGATATCATCAAGAACTGCCAAAGCCCTCACATTTTAAACTTTTTTTTCTGAGAGTCATTAATCCAAGTAAGGTGCTTCAAAGTCCACTTCAGAATACTTTAACATTAGTAATTTGGGGAGATAACACATCCTGAATAAGTTATCTCTGTGCTTGAATGTAATTTCCACTATAAAAAGAAGTTAGAACCAAAGTTGGAACTAACAATTAGAGGAACATACGTTAACACATGAAATCAATAAGCAAAAAAACAAAACAAAACAAAACACCTAACACAATCCAAAGTATATTAAATGATTTGATATTTTTTTCTTCCAGTTTTATTGAGATATATTTGACACACAGCACTGTATAAGTTTAAGGTGTACAACATAATGATTTGACTTACATACACCATGAAATGATTAGCACAATGAGTTTAGTGAACATCTGTCATCTCATATCGATACAAAATTAAATAGAAAAAAATATTTCTCCGTGTGGTGAATACTCTTAGGATTTACTCTCTTAACTTTCCTATTTAACATCAAGCAGTGTTAATTATACTTATCGTGTTGTATATTACATCCTTAGTACTTATTTATCTCATAATTGGAAGTTTGTACCTGTTGACTGCCTTCATCCAGTTCCCCCTACCCCCCACTGGTAACCACAATTCTGATCTATTTTTCTATGAGTTTATTTGTTTTTGAAGTATAATTGATCTATACTATGTTAGTTCTTGTTACAAAGCATAGTGATTCCATATTTTTGTACATTTCAAAATGATCACCACAAGTCTAGTTACCATACAAAGATATTACATAGTTATTGAATATATTCCCCACACTGTACATTTCATAGCTGTGACTCATTTATTTTGCAACTGGAAGGTTGTACCTCTTAATCTCCCTCACCTATTTCTTTCCTCTCCCCAACCTCTCCCATCTGACAACCACCTGTTTCTTCTCTGTATCTATAACTCTGTTTTGTTATGTTTGTTCATTTGTTTTCTTTTTTAGATTCCCCACAAAAGTGAAATCTCACTGTCTGTTTTTCTCAGTCTGACTTATTTCACTTAGCCTAATACATTCCAGGACCATCCATGTTGTCACAAATGGCAAGATTTCATTATTTTTATGGCTAATATTCCATTGTGTGTATATCTATCTATCTATCTATCTATCTATACCACATCTCCTTTATCCATTCATCTATTGATGGGAATTTAGGGTGCTTCCATATCTTGGCTACTGTAAATAATGCTACAATAAACATAGGAATGCATATATCTTTTCAAATTAGTGTTTTTGTTTTCTTCAGATAAATACCCAGGAGTGGAACTGCTGGGTGATATGGTAGTTCTATTTTTAACTTTTTGAGGAAGCTCCATATTGTTTTCTGTAGTGGCTGCACCAATTTATATTCCCACCAACAGTGCACAAAGTTCCCTTTTCTCCAAGTTCTCACCAACACGTGTTATTTATTGTCTTTTTGATAATCGCCATTCTGACAGGTGTGAGGTGATATCTCATTGTGGTTTTGATTTACATTTCTCTGATGATTAGTGATGTTGAGCAACTTTTAATGTGCCTGGAAGTCAACTGTGTCTTCTTTGGAAAAATGTTTGTTCAGATACTCTGCCCATTTTCTAATCAGGTTGGTTTTTTGATGTTGAGCTGTATGAGTTCTTTGGATATTAACTCCTTATCAGATATATTGTTTGCAAATACCTTCTCACATTCAGTAGGTGGTCTTTTCATTTTGTTGATAGTTTTCCTCTGCTGTGCAAAAGCTTTAGTTTGATGTGGTCCCATTGGTTTATTTTTGCTTTTGTTTCCCTTGCCTGAGGAGACGATTTCCCCCCCCCCCCAAAAATGACAAAAAAAAAAAAACAATAAAAAAACAACAAAAACACAAAACAAAAACCTACTAAAACCAATGTCAAAGAGCTTTCTATTTATGTTTTTTTTTTGTAGAAGTTTTATGGTTTCAGATCTTACACCTAAGTCTTTAATGTATTTTGAACCACATGATTTGATATTTGAACTCTTTTTTTTTTTTTTTTTTTTGCGGTACGCGGGCCTCTCACTGTTGTGGCCTCTCCCGTTGCAGAGTACAGGCTCCGGACGTGCAGGCTCAGTGGCCATGGCTCACGGGCCCAGCCGCTCCGCGGCACGTGGGATCTTCCCGGATTGGGGCACGAACCTGCGTCCCCTGCATTGGCAGACAGACTCTCAACCACTGCGCCACCGGGGAAGCCCTGAACTCTTTATTTTAATAGGGCATCTACAACTTGTGGATTTTAGGCTATTTGTATAGAAACCCACTAGTCCATGTTGTGATTTCACAAATATAGGAATAAAGAATTATGACATAGTAATCAGAAGTTTCTGCCAAATTATCCATAACACTTCATGTACTCTGGGAAAAAAACGTAAGCTAGAACAGTTGATAGTAAATGATCCTTTTATCACATCACTAATAGATAGCTTCTGTTCTACTGAAATAACTCAATGGAAGATATTGAATAAACTTTTTTGTCAATAGTACCATATGTAGAGCTAAAAATATGGGATCAGAAAAAAGCATCACTTATACGGGTAAGCTAACTTAAAAATACTGTGTAGAACAGATTAACAATATGTAGCATTAAAAACATACATTAAAATTAAGAAATAGAAACTCATTTTGCAAATTTATTTTCACAAAATCTTGATATGAAAACAAACACATTTAATGAATATATGCATATTTATTGTACTTTATTTGTTTTTCAAAATTTGAAGTTCTTACAAAAGCTTAAACATAGTGGACCTCTCTGCCACTCAAGCTGAATCTGTCTGGAATATTGCTATAAATAAATAGAAATCACTTTTTTCTACATCCATAATTGCCTTGGCTCTAATTCATACTAATTTATAATTATGATGAAGTGTCAATAAAGTCAAGAATAATTTTATGAGAGCATCTGAAAAAGTATGTACTTTAAAATTAGAATAAAATTTTTCTATATGGTGATCTATAATCTATACAAGTCATAATTTGTGATTACTATTTATTTAGGCAGAATAGAGATATTTAGATGCAATAAGCTTGACTAAAATGTATAACTGATATTGTTTGCAACTCTCTTTTGAGGATACATCTAAGAAAAAAAGGCAGCATGAAATTGCTGTTCAGCCATCTACTTTAGAACCACATTCTGTAGTTTGCTAATAACTTTTCCATATTATGCTGATCTGCAATTTTTGAAACCATATTTTTAACCCAAGCAGTTGGCATAATTTCTAGAGCAACTGCTTTATTCTGGGAAATCTGGCTGCCATGATTAGTGGTTTGACTACAGTATTTCCATACGAGTAAGTTCCCACTGATGTATTTGTGGTTTCACATACACCAAGAAATATTCTGTGATGACTGCTGGATGGAAAAGATTGTTCATCTCACAATGATCTTTCTGGCCACATAGACATACCACAATCTGTATCAGTAATCTTGAAATTTTGGCAGTCTTAAATACACATTATTCTTGCCAATATATATTCATTATTTAGATGGTTTTCTTTTGGTGTTTTAGTCTTTAGGAAACGAAAGAAAAAAGAAATATGTCTCTAACATTTTTCCAGCTTTTTTTTTTTTTTTTTTTTTTTTGAGAGAGAGATAGAGACTTCTCTTGCTGGAAAGGGAGCATAGTCAGAGTGGAGATGCAGCCAGGGTGCAGAAATTTCAATTGTCTCTTCAAAATATGTGCAGTTAAGTCACATGAAAGAATCAGTAAAGGGCAATAACTTGTTTTTTTTTTTTCAGTCTATACCCACCTGGGAGAACAGACTCCAGTCAGCACAAACGGACTTCATCAGAGAAGCCTTTTAACATAAAGCATCTGTCTTAAGTTTTAAAAATATGACTTCAATTTTCCTCTTAAATACCATGAATGCTGACCTTTTGAAACAGAGCTGAAGTTTCTCTCTACTTGAAATTGCTCATTCCCATGAAGAACAATAATCAATTAATGCATTTATTTTAATCTTGCTTGGCCTTTCTTGAGAGCAAGCACATTCCAAAATAGCTCTCTGTGTTCTTTAAATTCTAGTTACACTGTTTTATTATACATCTGAAAAATGAATTTGTTATAGCAATTTTCCTGATAATTGTTAAAGGAAAAGATAAGTGGTATTACATGAAAGTTAATATTACATATAATATGATATAAAAGCACTGTTGAACAGCATTTAACATATAAAATTCAAAATGATAAAACATGGTCTTCCTTTTACTTTTCCATTAATTTTGTTTTGTTAGTTGTTAGACAATTTTCAAGCATTGCTTTCTGGGACATTTTTATACAAGTCTCCTTTGACCTTCTAATTTTTAGTTGGGGAACAGTACAGGAAACAATCTGGTTTTGATGGAATCCCGAATTTTTGTAAGTGTGTATGTTCTAAATAAACTCAACTAGGTCATGTGACTCATGTGCTTTCCATGGTCTTATTGACATTATGTGTACAGACTTTCTAATTAATTTTATTTGATCACATAGACATTTTTAATTGTTTCTTTTTTTAAAAAATTGAACTGTTTGCTAAGAAAGAGGTACTTCTTTAGAGTTTTTTGGCAAGATAACTTCGAAAGGTTTGTACAGATTTGCTCAATTTGGATGGCAAAAATAAATGCTCAAGCTCCTGTGGTTTTCAAGGACAGCTGTTTTCTCTAGTTTCAGATCTGTGATTAAGCCTTAAGGAAGGGATACAGAGTGATGAGAAACACAATTGGTGCTTTTGGAAGATCTAACAGGCATGCTGGGGATTTTTATGTTCTCTGTGTTTCTTTTCTTTATAGGTACAGTAATAAGAAAAACTTTACCAAAAAACTGACACAAAGGAGTGTAATACAACATATGTCAAAGGCAAGTTTTATTTGAATACATTTCAAGAAAATATTCTAGTATTCACATTCTCACATATGAAGCTTCATTATAAAACTTGTGGAGAAAAGCAGTGCAGATCTCTGTGAATCTAAATATTTCACTCCGTGTAAACATATTTAAGAATACTTGTGCTTTGATATTTCAATATAGGATTATCTTACACATTTCAGCATTTTCTCCTGGCATTTTTAAAATTTTAATGTTTACTTGGAAAGATGGGAGCTTCTGAATTCCTTTGAGACACGCAACGTTTATCTTGAAGTTATCCTGAAAATGTAGCAAGCCAATAACTTTTGAAGAGAAGCATAGGCCCCATTTCTGCCCTGCAAATATGCTCTGAGGTTGTGTATCTAAGATTAGGAAAGGCTGAGAAAGGAGAGAATCTTAGAATAATGCTTTTGCCTTGCATCCAACTTTATTATGAAGGGACAGAACTCTATACACAGATTTTGAGATGATAAACAGATACAAAGGCTGGGACAGTTTTCTGGTTTCTGCTGTCCTTTTTTAAGAGATTTTGGACAGCCAGATGCATCATTTACCTAGGATTCATTGATTCAATATTTATTTATAATGGGTATGTAAATGAAAGAAGAAATATTGCTTTCTATGACAATTTTTTTAAACTTTGGTTTCTTTGAAGAACTTCCTTCCTTTTACACCAAGAATAGCTAATGTTCAGGAATGTTATGAACCCCATTACATGACTTTCCCAAAGTCAAAGATCAGTCTAGAGTTATAACCGTGTCATATCACAGTATGAAGTTTTAAATCTTAGTTCAGTGTTTCCCTATAGATCAGACTGAGTTGTTTTAAAGTAAATGCAATTTACAGGAGTAATTTTTTTTAAATTACTTAAAAATTCACATAACATATGGTTGAGAAATTTTCAAAATCAAGTGATTCTAAGAAAGTGATATATGTTTTTCTAATAGCCATGGATAGCAGGAAGCCATGAAAGAGGTGTCCAGCTTTATCTTCAGGCATTTTCCTTTTTAAATCCTTTTATGTAGAAAAGATGAAAAATGGAGGCGTTATCGGAGAACTAGGGGGAATTAAAGAGGAATTACTGTAGAAACAGCTTTTTACATAATTGCATCATACTTATTACTCCCTAACCTGCAAATGGTCCAAGTTTTCTGAAAAATGAACGGGTCAGGTATCTGTTCATAGTCACTTTGCCACATGTGGTTAGTTGATATCTCTGAACATTTATGACGATCTCCGCACTATCTGACTCCCACTATCTGTCTTCTCCTGTTCCTTGTACTGTCTGTCGAGTACAAGTTTGGGTTTTTTTTTTTTTTCTCAATTAACACAGATACCAAGAATAAAATAAATGGAAAACTAAATAGCTAAATGAAGTGCGTACATTTGTGTATGTGTCTGTGAAAGAAATTAGTTTAAGCTGAATCTTTGCAAAAATCTCTCTGTGTTCATACACTTCCTACATGTACTTAATTATTTAATTCCAATTATTAAATGATACTCATATTAAATTTTAAGAGTATATAAAAAACCAAAATGACACAAAGCCCTGGAAAATAGTAACACTTTTAAATTAGTCCCAGAGCTACATTAATTTTTTCAACTATTAATAGACTTAGCCATAAAATTTTTATTTTTTTCTATCAAAATGTAGCTAAGAAACAAACATCTTTCTTTGCTTTCTTTGCAGGAAAGAACTGGTATCTGGATTATTTCCAGTCCATCCAGACAGCTATTTCAACTGGAACAAGTGACCTTTGGAACAGAGTAGAACATAGCAGCCTGGCCAGACAGAGGGGAGGGAGTAGGCAACTGGGAAGGGCCCAAACATGTTCTTATGAAATGTCATTTGAAGTAAGAGGACAATAAAAAACTAAGGACAAATAAATGAACTTAAACATATTTAAGACCAATGAAAACTGTGTGGCCACAACGTGGGATTCAAGGAAAGATGCAGTTTGAGTCTTTACCTATCATTCTTTAACACACATGCTCAACAAATATAGTTCTTCACCCTCTGAGTCCAGGCAATGTCCTTTAATTATACAACATTCATCTTTGAATCCTCACAGTCTCGTTGAAGCTATAATAATCAATTAATAAAAATCAATATTAACATAATTAATATAAACAATAGTCAATTGTTTTTCCTCCCTTGAGTGAGCCAGATTTCCTTAGTCTATGAATCTATGGTGATTAATAGATGCTCATAGAGAATGTCAAGGTCTTTATTTAGCAGATCATTGCTACGTAAGATAAAAGTTAAAATACTGGTAAAGATTTTATCAGAAAGGGCAAAGTGGTTATCTTCTCTTAAGATTTACTTGGAAGGTATGTTGTTCTTCTCTTTCACAGAGAGCATAAGAAGTCTTAGTTCACATCATTAGCAAGAAACATGCTAAAGAATCATTTAACCTTTTACTGAACACTTTATGGGTAAAGTGTTGTGCGTGGCACCAAAGAAGATACAAAACTGTCAAAGCAATACTTCATTAAGATTTTTGGAGGATAAACAGAAAAGTTTTTTTAAAAAGCTTCATTAAACAAATAGAAAAGTTAAAAAAATACTTTATTAAAAATATATTTAAATGATGTTTCCAAGACAGTATTTTATTGATTTTTGCAAAATATATTAATAATGACAAGTTGATAAACTAAAATTTACAGAGAAAATGCTAGGAGATTTCAGAATGTCCTTTAACAGAGAACTTAATTAGGTCCTGCGCGTACTGGGGAATTCTTTTAAGAAGATATCTCCTACAGCTTATAGCCAGACTCCCTTTAATGAAAACAGCAACATTTAAAAGTCTGATGCAAGTTCCAAAGTGCCTATAGAGCTGCTTGCAAACTGGAAATGTTTGGCTCAATGAATTTTGACTGTGCATCTGAATAAACACCAAAATTGTGGCTAAAGGTAATTATATAAGCAAAGTTTTAGTTACCCAGTTGTAGTGGTACTATTAGCTCACACAAAACCCAATGTTAGTGATACAGAAATAAATTCAGCTATTTCAATATATCATGTAGTGATAAATTTTTATCAGAAAAATTCAAAGTGAGCTTTCAAACTCAACTTCTTAAGTATGCCATCCTTTATATATTATTAACTATGATTTTGGAATTAGTGTGTCTTAGGATCAATGAACTAGAGTGGAAAGAAATGAATTCAGAGAAAGGAAATGTCTTCTGCTATTTAAATAATACCCAATTTCATAAAAATTCACTTGAAAGTAAGGAAATAGAAGACCATACATTATTTTAAGAGGTGGTCTCCTCACTAGAGTAAAGGAATCCCACTTTCCATGAATTCCAGAGAAATACGTTTTGAGGGAGAGAATTCTGTAAGTGGGTTACATCTGGATCTTAATAATATAAGGTCAAGACATGGAACGAGTGTATAAGAAGTAAGGTTTGGGTCGAATTTATGAAATGGGTGTTGGAGGGGGAAGTTCTTGAGACAGTTGTCTGAGGTTATCTAGGAAGGTGAGGACACTTAAATTAGGCACTTCCTTCATGAGACACAAGGGTCTGAGGGCAATACTAGCCATGCCCATATCAACAGTGTGTTAACTGCCCGTAAAGAGTGTAGTTTGGGTGTAGTCTGGGTTTTAGTTGTCAAAATTGAGTCCAAGATTCTTCAAAAAATTTAACAGAGGCTGAAGCCCAAAATCATGAATAAATATTGAATTTGGAACTACAAATGGAAACACTGGAACAGAAAAATATTAACAGCCAGTTTCTTTTCATGGTTATGTTAAGTAACATCAAAAGGAGTAAAAACAAAAGTCAGTATTTAGAAATGCATCAACACAAAAATCTATCAGAAGTTCTATCTGAAAATGAATTCCCATAATTTGACTAAAATTTAAAAAAAATCAAATTCCAAATACAAGAAACAAGAAGAGATGAAGAAAATTATTGTCATTGGCCTGTCTTCATAAGCTTCACATTGGATATCTAACATTATAGACACTAGCCAGTGCTAGGTACCCAAATTTAAACATCGTTAAATATTAATATTGTAAAGGAAATTTTGGTTCACACAGTACTTTAATACATATAGGTTTTCATTTATTAATTCAAATATTTGCCTTACTTTTCCTTTACGACAATAAACTAACTGAAGACAGGGATCTTGTCACCTTCAATTTAACAATGTCTGTTAGCAAACTTACGTGATGTTTTCTTACCCAGCTAATACACGATATTGACATAGAGTAATAAATGAATTTTAGTGAACAGATGGATGAATTGCTCAATGGTGTGCAAAGCTGTGCATGTGAGTCCTGGGTAGCATTAAAGTACTTAACATTGTGCTTTAAATAGATTCAAAACTTCATGATATTCTAATTAGCCACCACTCAAACTCTATGATCAAGTCCACCTTTTTAAGACTACCAGCCAAGATACCCTTTGTATTACTAGCTTAAAAATGCTCTCCATTCTGAAAAGAGATATTTATGCAATACAGTTATTACACCAGATGCTTCTGGTGAAAGAAACCAAACTATGACCTCTCTCACCAGCAGGATGAAATCCACTGTTTTCACAACTGAATTATGTTGGATCATAAAGCTAAAATGTGTGTGGGCTGTAAGAAATGAAATTAAAGTCTTTTTCTGCTTTCTTCTTTCTCTTTCTGTCTTTCTTTTGGCACCAATCTATGACCAGGAGAATTTGGCATGAAGTTAGCTTCAGAATGTGTCTAAATTAGAGGTTATTTAATGAGTTATATGTACAAATGTAAATTATACGATTTAATTTATTTAAAATCATTTATTCTCAGCAAAATCAAACATATCATTGAGTTTACATAGAAATAAAATTTGCAACTGTATCTTGATAAAAATGCACTGGTGAAATAAATGCTCGTAATTAATGACCAATTATATACTATTTAATCATGCCAGTAGCAGAATTGATTACCATTAAAAATTGATACAGTAACATATTTTAAATGTGCAAAGTACTCTATTGTGTTACCATTGATAATAAATCGCCACTAAATATATACTTATTACATAAAGCTTTTTAAAGTACAATAAAAATACAAATTCTATCTGTTAAAAAAAGCCATTGATATGGCTTCTAAATATCCTCATTATACAAATTCCAAAATACTATATGACAAACAAAATTATAAAGACTCTTCTTTATGAAACATATACTACCCTCTAATTAAGGTACAACTTAGCAGATAACAGAAAGCAAACAAGAAGGCTTATATACACCACAGAACATTATGGGGATACATATAAATATAATATTGCATAAGCCTATTTGATTTCTGTTCCTAGTGAAAATGTACCTTTAGCACATGAAGAAAATTCCCATGACTAAAGGAAAAGAAACATTTTTGAAATCTACCTTCAATCTAAGCTCATATTTTCATTAATTTAATTTTTTTCTTATAATGTGATGAACCAAATTATAAATTTGACCATAAATTTTGCACTCAGTACAAATTACAGTCTGTTACATAATGGGCAAAGGTGTAAGAAACAAACATTTTTAAAAGTCAGAGTTCATCAGCACATCAAGAATCAGCTGCAAGAAAATGTTATTGTTCATGTTAAAGACCAAACTGAGCAGCAATTTCATTTTTGTGAAAAATGAGATTCTGACTTTAACAAAACAGATACAAATTAAATTTGATAAATAATATTGATAATTCATAAAGAACAGGTGCCATAGATTTTTAACAGTATCAAAACTAATGGGTCATCACAAAATAAACTTTGGTGAGAAAATATCTTTATCAAGGGAGAAAATATAAGAAGGATAGTCTTATTCAGTTCAGAAAAAAATATATTTGGTAAAGTATATATGGGTAATAGATACTGCAACTAAAGACAGCATATATTCCAAATGTTTTTTTCAGAAACTTCAGATCAGATGATGTTTAGTAATGTAACTTATCTCATTAGAAATTAAATTTTATTTTAAGTGTTTTGTAAATAGAAAATTTTCATTTTTTCCACAATCTTTATGTATGAAATAAATAAAAGATTTAGAGTGTAGCTGATAATAATAACTAACATTATTACCTTGCTTTTACTAATAAGTACTCTAAATACATTCAGTCTAATTATTACTGGAATTTATATTTTTGTTATTTTACCTGCTAAAAATGATCTGGTGGTATTATATTCAAAGTTTACATTTTCCCAATAATATGAACAACATTTCAGACATAAAATGACATCTGTCTAATGAATGGTAACACGTTCATTGGTTTGAATATAGAACATATTTAGTTTGGCATTGGTGTATCTCTTTAGGACTCTGAAAGGTATCTTTAAGGTATGGCTTTTGGGAAATCAGTAATAAACTAGCATCCTAGAGAATGAACTTAAATTTGAAGAAGCTAATTATTTAGAGCTCAGACACAGGCAGACATCTGGATAATTTGTCTTTCAATTATAAATTCTTCTACAAACAAACAGAAAGGAACATAAAAGTATGATTTACTTTACAGTGAGTTGTTTTAAAACAAAATGCTACCGTTCAACAGTGAAAGTATGAGGAAATTTTACTGAAATAATTTTCAGAAAGTTATGAGATTCAAAAATATATTGGTACATATATAGTACCTGTCATAAGTAATAATGAATAATAGATATGTATACAAAACAAATTTAACAGATTCAAGACCTCTTGTTCTGACATCAGCACCTGCTGTCTAATGGGTCGAGACAAAATACTGTGCCTTCAAGAGTTAGTCCCATTTTGAACCCCTCCTGCAAAATAAAGTAAAATCATTAAAACAGGAAATGCTCATAGCTAAAAAAAAAAAAAAAAAAAAAAAAAAAAAATCCGTAAATGAAAGAGATTATGAGAAGTTGAAATCTTCATGTTTTGATCAACTAAGAAATAATTATATGTCAATGTTGGCTTGTCAAATTTTTATCAACTCCTTTTATACCCATTAGCATTTTAAATGTTCTAAATATACATGAGGTTAGCACGCATAAGAGATAGAAGAAAACAGAAATATGTGGAATTAAGTAATTTTAAGACTTAATGTTTCTTTTCAGTGAAGTCTAGTTTATGTCATTCTACTGTAGCTTAAATCACTTGGCTTTAAAGGTCAATATTCATATAAGTAAGATAGCTAGACCTCAAGGTGATGACAGCCTGATAGTTTTCACTTTTTCTTCTTGGTTACCACTATCCAGAGCCTGGGAAAATAAATTGCATTGTATTCCCTAAATGTAATGCTGTAACCTATGTGTAACACAGGACTGCAGACCACTTTGCCATGGAAAAAGTTTCCTCTACTAGCCTTGTAGCTGCCTGTAGCTGCAAATTATTGCTTTGAATTCCACTCACCTCTAGCATGTTTTAGATGCTTCTAGAAGTTAAATTTCTTTTGATTTATTGAGACCAAGTACCCAATTGCCATGAAAAAACATTTTTTTGAAGATTTTTTAGTTAAAAGTTAGTGGCAGGGCTTCCCTGGTGGCGCAGTGGTTGAGAATCTGCCTGCCGATGCAGGGGATACGGGTTCGTGCCCCGGTCCGGGAGGATCCCACATGCCGCGGAGCAGCTGGGCCCGTGAGCCATGGCTGCTGAGCCTGCACGTCCGGAGCCTGTGCTCCGCAACGGGAGAGGCCACAACACTGAGAGGCCCTCGTACCACACACACACAAAAAAAAGTTAGTGGCAAAGGTGTTTGTCCTTCTCTACTCCCCAGCTCTCTTTTTTTCTGTATAAGGTAGTTGAACTATGGGCCATCTCTGGTCTTACCACCTTCCCCATCCCCATCTTTGCTCATAAAACGAAATGTAGACAAAAGTCTATTCCTGAGGAAAAGAAAATCTCTATCAAAGAGAAGGCTTTTGTCCTCTGTTCTGCTTTGTGTTTTGTTTAATTAGATGGTATCTACTCGTGTGTTAGCCAGTTGCATATCTATTTGCATTTCCTCAGGTTACTTTCATTTAGAACCAGTATCTAATGTACTTTCTATAAATCCAATGTAAACATTATCATATAGAGGAAGAAAATCATTACAAAATACAAGCCACACCTTTTTCGCTGTTAATGTTTAGAGAGCACTCTTCATTATGTCTAAGCACAAAGACCACACGGCAATGCCATCACTTTAACGGTTTTTCAAATGTACTTCTCGGTACTTGGAATACAAATTATATTTAGTTAAGTAAAAGTCAGAGTACCTACCATTGTTTTAAAAGCCTATTCTGGTCACAAGAGAAATATTTTGCCACATGTATGCATATTGTTTTAAACAGCCGCCAAATACTTAGAAAAGTCAATACTTTAAACTGAAAATATTGTAAATAAACTGTGTTTTAAAATATTTTATTTGGATATCTGAGGATCTATGTACTATGTCATCTTCTGGAATATCAGATAGATAGATAGATAGATAGACAGATAGGTAAGTAATGTGGATATATATTACTTTTGGAAAGATTTGATACCATTGTTTTTTAATCAGTTCATTCTGAAATTAAACCACTATCGCTTCAGTTACCCTGAAAATACTATTTATCAATGTGTTATCAGTATATGAACAGCAGAATAGTAATCAAAGAGGTTCATTGTTTCAACAAAAAATGTTTGTATATCACTTACGAGAATATCTCCATATTTTTTTAAGGATTCTTTAGGAGTCCTCTTAGATTAACTTAATTATCCCTTTTGACAGACACATTGTTATATGGCTCCTTGGTTTTCTTTCCTCTTAAATTTCCCACACATTTTCTGACCCTTCCTTCTAGGCATCATTTAGTAAGTCATGACTTAATGCATTCTAAATCCTTCTAAGGTTTCCATATCCTCTTGAATTCTAAACGTCTGAATGAAAATAAGGCTTATTTAACTTATGTAGTGATGGAAACTATCATAAATTCATATCACACAAAATAATGATCTTATTATTGCTATATTATTGGAGAAAAGCATATCAAGGAAGAAAAAAACACTCATATGCAACAATTAACATGTTGAAGTATGTCCTTTGAGTCTCCCTTTTTCTACCTATAAATTTAAAAAAATTAATACTAATATAAATAACTATATATTATATATAACTTATTTAATGTATTAGATATATTATATATAAATTTCTATACTCTTTTTTAATCTTAGCAGAGCAAACTTGATTATTTTGAGTCCCTGTAAAACTAATTTGATAATTTTATAATGTTCTATTAATTTTAATATAATTTATTTCCTGTGTTTTATAATTATAAATAAGGTTGACTGTATATTTTTATGCATAGAGATTTTCCACATTCATAGTTATTTTCTCCTCAGAATAGATTGTATTAAAGTTTTTGACATCAAACAGAAATACAAGTATTAGTAACAAATTACTCCCCAAAAGGATGCTGTGAACTGACCCTGGCCCAGCAATGATTTAGACTGCTCGTTTCAGCACGATTTCATTTGCACTCTATATTAGTAAAAAAATATAATGTTTAATTTGCTGGATTAAAATAGCTTTTGTGTGTGTGTGTGTGATATGCGGGCCTCTCACTGTTGTGGCTTCTCCCGTTGTGGGGCACAGGCTCCGGACGCGCAGGCTCAGCGGCCATGGCTCACGGGCCCAGCCGCTCCGCGGCATGTGGGATCCTCCCGGACCGGGGCACGAACCCGTATCTCCTGCATCGGCAGGCGGATTCTCAACCACTGCGCCACCAGGGAAGCCCTAAAATAGCTTTTATAGTTCTTAATTTGTATGTTTTCTTTGATTAGACTTAACATGTCTACAAGTATATAGCCACCTGTGGTCTTATTTTGTGAGCTATGGTTTTTTATTTATATGTTGATTATTTAGTTTCCTAATCATTTGTCTACTTACTTTAATCAAGTGTACATGATATAGTTATATTTTTTAAGAGAAAATTTAAAAGAACTATAGAAGACCTTCTATAGGAGACTATATGTACATATTTTCCTTTTCCTTATAAAAATTTCTTTCCTATTCAAAAGTCTGATGTATATTTAATTGTATTTCAAAAATTTTAAACTGCCTAAGGCTTCTAAAATTTATCTGAGTATTTGTTGTAGGTTTCAGCTATACATTGATCTTCTCCTAAATTATTAACCAGTTGACTTAAAATCACTTAATGCAAAATTCTTTCATTGACTTGTCACTCTCATTTTTTAATGTATTAAATTATTATACAAGGTACACTTCTGGGCTATCAATGCTATTAAACTAATTTGCCTGTCGGTGACATGTCCTAAGAAGTTTAAATTATGTCAAATCATATAAGCATATAATTGATTTCAATAAATATCTAATTTTCTAACAATTTATAAAAAATATGGCTTAACATTTCTGTTTAAATTCTTACATTCATGAGATATTTCTATGATTTCCTCTGTAAATAAAAGAGGAAAATCCAAAATCTCACTAGGCTTATTAACTCAATATAGTTTATACAATCTATTATACTGTATTAAGTTTTTGCATTATATACAAAGATAAAAATAGTAGCCAAATGTGTGTATTCAATTAATTAGGCTAACAAGATTAATAACAAAAGTCATTATAAATTTTAGATAAAATATTATTTTACTTTAATTAAGTCACCTTGCAAACACATCGTGTACTAAAAGAAACAGACAGGCAATGAGGTGGACAATGCAATAGTGATTGAGTCGTTGAAAAAAATAACTTCAAATATGGGTTATAAAACCTCTTTAAACAAAACTAATAATCAGACATATACATGTGAAACTGCTTTTTGAATATTTATTAAATAAAACATGCAAATATTAAGGTTTAGCTTTAAGAAGTTATAAGTTGTTTAAAATTATTATGAAAATAATATACCAACCATCTCTGGCGCTACCCACCATGAAAGCAGAAAAGAATAAAAAAGACATTAAGAATGTATTAGAAATGACAAAAACAAAAGCAAAAATACCACATTGTAACATTATTTGACTACCATATCGTTAAATCATTTCACTATAGTGTTTCTCAAACTGGGCTTCTACAAACATCTGGAGATACAGGCTTATCTTCAAACATCTATAGAAAACATTTGTTGTGTAAAAATCTAAAAAACATTAATAGAAACTCTTTGTGTTTTGTATAACCTTTGAGAACAAATACTACCACATCAGTGCCCATGTTTGTTTTTGTTCTTACAAAAGCATTAGTCCCAAGGTAGTACAAACATAATTGATAAAACTAATGAAAAGGAAAATAAATTTACTTCATATAAAATAATAAAGCATTCTCACTAAATAATCATGCACTATTTGAATGAAAGTCTCGTAGTATTTTAACTATCGAAAAGATGGGTAATTATGTCATCGCACAAGATACACGCTCATATCAACAGAAGCATGATGTTGGTGGTTTTAGTTTCAGCCAAATAAAATAATCCATGCTGTTATATTAAAGTTCTTAATCTGAATTTTATTAGGTGTTGTAATTTTGCTTTTATTTAATTTATAAGTTTTGACTTAATAGTTGTATAAGAACTATAAGGATAAAATGTATATAACTTTTTTGTAAATATTTAAGAAATATTATAGAAATAGTTTAAGTCAATATTAAGGATTTAAAATAATTTTTCATGCAAAAGGGAATTATAAATCACCCAACTTGAGAAATTTTTGTTTTGACATATTCTTTAAAAACCTCAAGGTATGTTAAACAATCCAACTTTTAAAATGCAGAGGCACTATTATATCTAGAATAATAAGGAAATTCACATAATACCTAGAAAAGAAGACTGCTTCACAACTTCAGTCCAAAATCAGTGAAAGGATATTTATTATCTTTCTAGGAAGCAGTGTTTAATCAGTGTTAGAAGATCATAATCCACCCCTCAACTTTTTTTTTTCCAGGAAATGAAGCATAGAGAGTGAATGTATTAACCCAGGCCTAATAAATAAAAACCACTCCATCTCTTCACCACATCTTCTCAATCAGCTTCATACAATTGGTCTCTGCCTGAATTCTACCGTGTATATATTGTCTTTCTGATGAAAAATAGGATGTAATAACTTCATCAAAATGTAAAGGGAAATATAAAGAGAAGACTTTATTATAATGCTTATAAGACTAATTACTAATCATGGCCCACTGTACAAAGCTTTTAAAACCAATGTCTTCAAACTTCCAGAACAATTCAGAATTGAAAAATAAAAGCGAGAGAAAGAAATGAAAACCTAATTGGACTACATTCCTAAGGAAGCTGTCATTTGGTGTCTGCTGTTTCAATAAGAGCCCAGAAGTTATGAACTATAGTTACAATGCTTCCTATTATTTTATACCCCTCCTCCTTCGGAATTCTTCATTTTAGCTCTCAGCTTTATTTATTAATTGAGGTGACATTGGTTTATAACATTATATAAATTTCATGTGTGCAACATCATATTTCGACTTCTGTACACAGGACAGTGTGTTCACCATCAAAAGTTTAGTTTCTGACCATCACCATACAGTTGACTCCCTTTACAATGTTTCTTTTTAAGAGACTGATTTCATTCTTACAAAGATTTTCCTTCACCCATTCACAATTCTGAAATTCATAATGGTTAAGACTGAGATCAAATCTTATAAATCTAGTGCAATGACCTTTTAATTTTTGGATTTTGAATAATTAACTCATGAAGAATTTATGTTATTTTGTATAAAAAAATGAACCATGTTTTTGCCACTGTAAATCACACCATTAAGAACAAAACACAACAAAACCTTATCCTTAGCATCTGTCTGAGTATTTTTAGGACTAAATGTATGTTATTGTTATTTTAAAGTAATTATTTTAAGTAAGTTGATAACAGTTCAAGGGAAGGGTAGTTTTAGTAATAACATTCTCTTAGTCCCATAGAAAAAAGCAAAAAAAAAAAACCATTTATGGGCCAATCTGTTAAAATAGTCACCTGCATCTCATCTAATTTTGATTGAATATCTGGAGGGAAATCCCCTGCTCCACAGTTAAATGGGTCAAAAGGTTCTGCTCCAAACAGGTCCCGTTCTAAAAGGAAGAAAATAATTTAGTATATGAAATGACAAGGAGTGAGTTGGGGTGAGTTAGGTTTCAAAGGCAGGATTATATAAAGAAGCACCTGCATGACCAAATGAGCCCCTATCCACATGTACACTTTATGCTGGGCTTTCCTGAGCTTAGACTAGTTAAACACTAACAAGGAAGCAAAGATCTGCTTTTATGATGATTTAAGAACTATTTGGTTACAAAGAATGATTATTCAGAGAGGCTTCTGTGTCTTTAGGTAAGACTTAATATCAAATTCACCAAATATTTGATAATATATTACAATACCTACACTGTACTAAAACAATTTAAATGTACTAAAATTAACGTATTACTCACTGAAACTTCTCTATTCCATTTATTGATGACTCTGCAACACAATAGCGAAGCAATACGTAGGACCTAGTAGATTAGGAAGTAGTTTAACTCACAGTTCATGTACTTTAATCTCACCTTTTAGCCAGAAAAAACTTAAGGCACATCATCTCATGTAGTATAAAATCATATCACCTTCCTAGATTACCACAATGAGACAGGTTCTTTAAAAATGCCTCCTATCCCCCAAAACAAATTTCTTTTAAAAAAATAGCAGTAATTGAGTATCAAAAAGCTCTCTGTGCATATATTTTAAAGTCTGCATTGTTTTTTTAATCATTAAAGAAGTATCAAAGTTAAAATTGATGTTTGTAATTGAGAGG
The DNA here is from genome assembly GCF_026419965.1 of Kogia breviceps. Taxonomy (NCBI): domain Eukaryota; kingdom Metazoa; phylum Chordata; class Mammalia; order Artiodactyla; family Physeteridae; genus Kogia; species Kogia breviceps. The sequence continues at coordinate 156,397,087 of NC_081311.1, read as the reverse complement.
ACTATGACTTAATTTATGATTTAAAATTTTTTTTTAATTTAAGAAATTTCTTTCCTCTGAATCAATTCAAATGCAGCCTTAACTGACAAAAAAATTAAATTATATATGGGCAAGGGAATTTATAATGTATCAAGACTTTCATTTTTCGGAAACTATATTCTTTAAATTAAATGCTTTGTAAGAAATAATATTTATGCTACTTGAGTTCTATGATATCTTCTAAATCATCCTGTAACTCCCATTATGAAAGATTCTTGCTTCTCTAGTTACAATTTTTTTTTCAGATTCATGTATTAAGTTAATAAATGTAAAATGTTTAGAAGCTCCTGGTTCTGGTAAGTATTGTATAAATAAGAAGGACATATAATTTATCTTCCAAATAAAGATACTTTTAAGAGTGAAAGGAGTGCTACCAAGTTTCACCAGGATGAAAGATATAAGACAAGGTACTCCTAAACAAATGGAAATTTACTGTCACCGTACATATAACTGATGGATATTATTGTTGTTGTTACTATATATTTTCCTCAGTCTGATGTTTATTGTAGGCAATAAACCAGAACTTAGAGAAAAGAGAATCTGTTCTTTGGAGGTGTATCCTGGTTACCACCGTACCACAAACACATCAAGCAATGCTTTACATGTGGTAGATGCTTGTCAAAAGAAATGAATTAATAAAGAGGAAATAGAGTTGTCAGGAGAAACAGAGATTCTCATTACACAGGTTTTTTAAAGTTGGGACTCAAAATCACCAGAGATTTCAGATGGGCTTAAGGGATCCTTAACATTCCTGAAATGCAATGCAAAATTTTGTATGAGTGGGCATGCTGTGTTTTTCAGTGAAGAGGTTTAACTTTTATCATATTCTCAAGGGTCCACAACTCCCCCACAAGTCAAGAAAGTACTACTTTACATATTAAGTAGACATATCAATACCAGGCAAATTAATAAATATAACAGAGCTCTTTGGCATATTTTGGTCAGCTCAGATGGATCTAAAATTCATAACAAAAAATCAAATAAGTCCAATTTTCAATTTAAAAAGATTTGCTATGTAATTAATGCCATGAAAATTATTTAATCTAACACAAGAGCAAAAGAATAAAAAATAGGTGATACTTCACTCATTCTTTTGTTTATCCACTAAATATTTATTGAACACATATTATGTGCCATACATTTTGCTAGGCAGTGGATTAAACCAGTTGAGGAAAGGACTTTAGAGTCAAGTGCCTTCCCTCGTAATTTATAATCAATTAGGAAACATGATATTAAACAAATTAATTAAAGTCTGATACATATTCAAAGATCAAAATTATGCTCTGGAGAACTACTAGGGTTCTCAGGCAGTAAGGAGAGAAACTAAGGAACAATCTTGTAGGTTTCTGCTTTTATGTATTTAAAATATAAAGAAAAATAAATGAATGAATACATTTAAGATTTCCTTTAAAGAAATAGTCCTACTACTAAAACCCCACTGGATTACAGTTTTAGACAATTTTACAATTAAAACTGAGTTGAACAATCTGTCCTTAAATTGTTAGTATAGATAGACAAAAAGATGATTGCTAGATAAATGATAGATAGATATAATACAGTGGTAATCAGAACTCCATTTCCTTCTATCTATCTACGTATCTATCAATCTAATCTTTCTATTGATATACTGCTGTATTTACTAAACTCTGGCATTTGGTATAGATAGACATTAAAAAATATAGCAAGATGTTACTTCAGTTTCTCATTAATAAATCCCTAAAAACCATTTGACCATCTCCGCCTAGATTTTCCAAAGGCATTTCAAACTCACTAATGATTAAAAGAGACTCATCAGTTTCCCCTTCTCTACCTCTAGTTTTCCCATTAACATTTGGTCCCAAATCCTGAATCATAATGGAGTTTGAACTCTCAGTTACCATCCTGATGGATTATTCCTTCTAAGTGTCTTAAAATCTATTCACTCGTCTCAATTTATATTCTACTCGGATTAAAACCTGACATTGTGGATACACTTCTAATTTATATTTCAAATTCTAGCATGTAACCCAAGCCTAGCGTACATACTAAACAAATGCCTATTGAATTAAATACATGAATGAGCAAAACACTGATGTAGTCCAAGGAAGTAAAAGAACAGTGGTAAAGGAAGAGATCTGCGACACTCTTAAGGACAAAAAATACCCCATATATCAGGATACTGGCAACATCTTCTAAAAACACACCACGACGTATATATCATGGATTATTTCCTTGAAAAAAATATTTTGCATTGACACAAAATATATTCAGAAGAATTTAAATGTACTATATTTCAACAAACATATTGAAATATTTTTGTACACTGATTTTTAAAGTTCTAATGTTATTATTTTGTATTTACAAATTAGTCCTCTGAAATTTACTGAATACCTAAAATGTGCAATGCACTTTGTTGAGTTCTGCAGGGGAAACAAATAAACTATAGGCTCTGAAATGCTTTATAGCCTTAAGCTAAAACTTCAGAGTTACACTGAAAACATCTCAAATGTGAACCAGAGAGGATGCAGTAAAGCAAAATATGTAAAACTCTCTTTTCTTCAGTGCCCCTTTAGACCTGATGACTGATCATGGCCATTGGAAACTATTCTTTCACTTTCTGTGACAGGGCACAGAGCAAAATATAGTCAAGACATTGATGATGAACATCTGTTAGATGCTTTCTACTTCGTCAGAGAGACTTTTATGTTCCTTCCAGATATACAGAAAGTAAATCAGAAAAGCAATGCATTTATAGCTTTGTAGATATCAAAGAAAGAACACTTACATAGGGTTAATAAATAAATAAATCATGGAATTCATAGATTTATATATTTCTTTAAGACTATCCATATACTCTATGATAAAAAAAATTTAAGCTGAGCTCTAAATGATGAGTCAAAATGATTAAAATAATTACCACAGGACTGTTCTTAATCATTAAAAAAAATTAAAAATATAACCCCAACACAATAAACATAATGTTTTGTAATATGATGTAACTAACCCTATACCAAAATATCATTTTTCATAAAATAGTTTCAAATGCAAATAGTGATGTCTTTAGTAGTATACTCTCAATTATTAAGTAAAATATAAATAAGTGAATTTGGCACATATATATAAACATAATTCTTTGGTGATTAAAACTTTTAGTGAGCTTGCTAAGATATATAATTTTCCATAAAGTGTTAATTAAACATTTAAAATGTACACAAATATAGCAAAGAATATTGATTTGGTTAGAAAACTTACTAATCTCGGTAGATCTGCTAGGGACTGGAGGTGGCTGTGTGCCATTGCGAGTAGGTATTGAAGACTGGTGTGAAATTGGAGAAAATGGAATCATATCAAAGATGTCGGTGGAGGGAGACTTAGGTGTCACATTGCCTGCCTGCAATGAAGATAACATGAATTAGGGTAGCATTCCATGTAGACACATTATAATGCTAAATATTTCATCCACATATAAAACATATATAAGCACAACAAAAAATGCAGTTGAGCCATATAAACTTGCCATTCTGTAGATCAAAAATAGTTACATATTGGCAATTTTGTATGACTCAACCACTTATGCTAAATGCTCACTGGCAAGGAAATTTCTGCAAAAATGTTCTCAAAGATGATGGCAAACATGGTGACAATACTATTCTAGACAGATATAAAAGATACGTTGGATTTTTGTATATCTAGAAATAATTGCCACTTATATCAGAGAATTGAAAACGTTAGAAACTATTTATATAAAACCTTGATTTCAGTAATGTATTTTGCACAAGATTACAAGATTTAGACAGAAATAACCAAACATAAGCGATGCATCTTAAATATAACCATTCAAAAGCAATTGATAATGATTTTTAAAACATTTTAAGAATTCTATTTTAATTTGTACTTATAACTGTAATGGAGCCAACTATTATATTCATTGCAGTGACTTTTCTTCTTAGAATAAGACTTCATCCATTTTCTACAATAAATAGCTACCTTGTGAAATAAATTATAATCACAAAATGATTAAGTTATCTGGGCCAGTCTGGGCTAGGACTGATAAAAGAGAGAATTCCCATTTTGGAGAGAAATAGTGAGAAATATTTATTTTTCTTATAAGAACATGAACATTGTTTAAAACTGCTTAGAGTGGTTCATATTACAATTTGTGTTCTCAAAATACACTTGTTTACTGATTCACAGATGATGCAGGTAGTGAAGATAAAAAGGCTTATTGTGTGTAAAGAGTGATAGATTTGCTATTGAGTTAATAAACCTGTTAGTACATTTTTTCATGCAGGAAAATTTCTGTCATCTCCCTTTCTTTAGCAACTTACTTCAACTTTAATGGATAGTCTATCAGTTACAAATAATATCCAAAGACTTGGAGGCAACTTTAGCCCTCAGCTCTTTCCTCCTACTCAGGAATGTTGTTCTCCTAATCAGCCTCTCTCTCAATTTCCCCTGGCTTCCATCTCTTTCCTCTTTGTCAAGATATAAAGATACTCAGATCTTGACTGTTGTCAAAACAAACCAACCAGAAAGGTCTTTACCCAGTGCCTCTTTACTCCTCTCGTCTCTCATCTCTCTTTCCCTTCCCTTCAAAGCTGAGGTCCTTGAAGGAGGTATTACACTTCTTGCCCTTTTACTTCATCCAGTCCTCAACTCAGATCATTCCAGACTTTGCCCTTTTCACTGAACTCTACTGAAATAGTTTTTGCCAGTCTCAAAAATGGCCTAATTTCCCAATTGCTATATCTGATGGATCTTTGAAAGTACCTATCCTATTTCATCTTTTTGTGGATTTGGACCACCACTCTCTACTAGAAACTCTCTGATATCAGATGACCAAAGGATGCAAAAATGGCACACAAGGGCCCCAGATCACATCACATTGATTCAAGACATACCTGATATTTTTCATTACTATATAATTGGCATATTTTGGCAGAATTAAAAAAATAAGTGGGATAATAAAAAGAATTTTCTATTTAGCGAATTACATGAGGTCTTGGGACGCTGCTCTCACTGATTGGCTTGGGAAGGCCACATTTAGAAGGTGGTGGTATTAACAGTCCCAATGATAGTCTGGAATCAGGCGAGTTGACAGGAGTGACAGTAATGGAAGAAATATTTAGACAGGGAGATGAATCATCAGTTCTATGCCAGAAAGAAGGTGAGCATCTCTGAAACCCATGTTGCTCATGATCAGACATTTTGTGCAGCAGCTGTAAAGGAATGACAGAAAAATATACTAAGGAGAAGAAAGAAGACATGGAGGAAAAAGAAAAATGTACATATGAAAATGTATTACGATATTTTGTGAAAATGATAAGTACTTTCAAAATAACTTTACTAAAATTAAAACAAATCATTTGAGTAGATTTTTTTCCTATTGCAAGAGTCTTCAGATTCTGGATTGTTTAATTGGATGATGTTTCACTGAAATATTACATTTTTAGATATTTAAATAAAATATCACATTCACTATGACTTGAGAGGAAGAAAGTGGAGAGAAAAATGACAAATGCCTAAAGATTTATTTCTGAGAGAGCCTCTGTGTACTGAGATGGGAAAAAGGAAGGATAGCAACAAGAAAAAAAAAATGTCAGTAGGAGTAAAGTCTGGTATAAGTTAAGACTTTGTAGAAATTTTCCAAAAGGGCTACAACATACATTTTAGATTGAATCCTCCAAAACTCCATTTGAAGTATTAGTATTAGTAATATTATGTCCATATTATATCCTAAAGATAGGGGACTCAAGGCCCATAAACTCTTTATGAGCTACTCCTACGTATGTAAGAAGCAAAGCCAAAATTCAGAACAATCTGACTCCAATCATCATGCCCCTTCTATAGATAGTAAGTTCCAAATGGTAAAACTGTTGGGGGATGGGCAGAGGGTGTTGTCAAGCATCTCAAGTAAATCAGAGACATAAATAATAAGAAGCAACCAGTACACTGTACTGGGTCTGCACATCAGTCTTTGGATGACTTTTGGAAGCTATTTCCATTACATCATGGAAAGCTGCTGTCAAGTACTGAGCTGGACAGAGCTGAGGGGCCAGATGTCAGAGTCGTCAGTTAAAACAACAACCAAAATGAAAGTATGTAATCATTGAGCCTTTATTCACTTACAATGATAGTGTAAGCAAGAGGCCAGAAAGAAGGTTCTGGTTCCATCAATGTCCCATTTTTCCCCAGTGAATGGCACTGGGCAAAGGTCACAGGAGTATCATTACAGAAGCAGGACAGTATCTCTCTCCGGAGGGAGCCCTGAACAAAAGGTTTCTGCTGGTTTTGCTTTGTTTTGTTTTGTGGGAGGTGGAGATGGGGGTGCAGAGGGAAGAAAAGGGAAAAGAACTAGGAGTAGAAAATACTGAAAATTGAATCCTAGTGGAGAAAAGTATCTTCAAGGCCCCCAAAAGATGAGGCACTTAAGAGAGGCCTTGGCCAAGGGCCTCCAATAAGGAGGCCTCTGAATGGAGGTACCTGGGCTGGGAACGCAGTTAATGCATAATAGTGTGGCCAGCCTGTGTGGTGAAGGGGGCTGAGTCCCTGACTACAACTCCTCCAAGCAGTGCACTGAATCTGGGGTGGGGAGGGCAACTTTCTCCCATGAGGCTTGCCATGGAAAGCCTTTGTACCTTTGTAGGGCCTAGAGGATTTGACCTGGAGCCAGACTTCTCAGCTACAAGTCACACTGCAGAGATTTTTCAACACTAATAGGACTTGGAGGCAGCTAACACATCTGGCTTTTGATAAACCTCATGGTGAAAGGTTGTAACTAAAATTATAGTTAGGAGAAACAACTTTGAAGGAATCTTTAAACTAGGAGTCACCTCTTCACACATTTCAGGAAGCAGAGGGGGAAAGAAGGAAGCATAAAATGAGAGATTTAAGTTGAGGAAAGAATTCAGTGTGGAAGCAAGTCTCTGATGGTCTGAATTATGTAATTTATCACTCTATTAATATGCATATACAGTTACATAATGATTGCTTTCCGTACTGATCTCCATAGTGTTCTATCTATCTATAGATATGTATACATGTATGCATGTATGTATATAATTTTAAGATCTATTTCATGGTCTGTATAATTCACTATAAACTTTTGTAGTTGGTGGGCACCTTTTACTTAATTATAGGTAACAACTGTAAGCTCCTGGTGGACAAAACTTTGTTTTTCTAAAATAATCTGTATAACATATTAGAATACTTGATATATAATGTCAATGAATATTTATTGTTTAATGTATACTACAGCAACTTTTTTTAACATAAACTATAAATTGATAAGGATGTCTGTACTGAGTAAAAAATAAAAAGATATCAAGTGTAAGTTGTCCTTGGTATCATTTGGCTTATAAATGGGAGTACTGTATATTGTTCTATGACTTGTATTCATCAAAACATCTTTACCAGGTCCCTCAAAACAAACTGAAGGCCAACATAACCTAACTTAAAAGTGCTCTAGTGTTTTATCATGGTGTTAATATTTGTATCCTACTTCCTCTGAGAAAGTATACTTATATAAAAGAAGAATGTATATAATATGAAAATAATCAAATATTTCAATACCCCAATTAAGAAGTATTTTCACTTTCAAAATGGTAAAGCAGGGCTATCTATCAGTAATTTTGGGGCTTCCCTGGTGGCGCAGTGGTTGAGAGTCCACCTGCTGATGCAGGGGACACGGGTTCGTGCCCCGGTCCGGGAGGATCCCACATGCCGCAGAGCGGCTGGGCCCGTGAGCCATAGCCGTTGAGCCTGCGCGTCTGGAGCCTGTGCTCCGCAGCGGGAGAGGCCACAACAGTGAGAGGCCCGCGTACCGCAAATAATAATAATAATAATAATTTTGGTATCTAAAGTTTAAAACTCTAACACTAATTATTACAATTTTCCTTTGGGTCATCAGTAATCTAGATTTGGTCAACTAAGATTTTTGTTTGGGTCTCATAGATCTTTAAAATAGGTCTTGATTCAGTTGCTTACAGGTTAATATTAAGAGGTTGTACATTAAAATCCAGAGAGTTTGTTTAGAAGTTAGAAAATCAAGAAAGTGGACCCACAAACTTGTGTAAAAATAACTGACTGGTATTGAGCAAGTAGCTGTGCCTTCTAAGTTGGTGTCTGCTCTCCAACTCCTCACTCCACCACATGCCCATTTCACACATTTATTTAGGCCACAGCCTGGGCTCTGCTAACATTTGTGTTTGTCATTCCTAACTTAGAAATAATTCAAGTCAGGGAATTAGATGTTACCTCTGATTCCTTATAAGAATGAAATCTAAGTATATAGACATATTTCAATAGCATCTGATTCTGCATCAAACTATTACACTTATTAAATAAGAATATGTGACTACAGCCCCTAAATGGCATACAGTGGCATTTTGGGCACTGGATAAATATTTTGAGTAGTGTGTCTAAATTTAAGTGTTCAGGAACTAGTCATTTTTTAATCTTCCATTTTTAAGTGGTTGAGGATATTTATTTTTTTAAGAAATGAAATACATAGTTCAGATGAAAATGGTTTGATATTTTTGTGTTGGGCCTTCCTTCTGTCAGTATTTTGACAGATGGCTAGAGACCAAAATTTTGGGAGTTTCCTACAGAAGTTTATGGCAATACTGTTTGATCCTTTTATGCTCATAATTCTAAGTGCTTTGGTCTTCAGGAAGGTGCACAGCCTCTGAATTATTATATGAAGGGGAATGAGGAATTCTGTGTTCAACAATTACATGTTAATTATGCAGAAGTTATTAGGTTATTAAGACATATTAATAATGAGTGCCCATATTTGAGATTCATAGTTGTAATTTTATAGCCCTTTCTTTCAGTAAGTAGAGGCTTGGTGCATTAGGCCATGGTGAATATTTCAATACTGAGCTTTGCCTAAATATGACAATGGTGAAATGTCATAAAAGCGTTTGAATCCTATCAGTTAATGTTGAATACATCTAAACTATAACAAAAATACTGCACTAAAGATTAGATACTTCGATTATTTAAAAAAAAAAAACAAAGATGGGGAAATATAAAGGTAATGTAAAATGTTCTAGCAAATCCTTCTGTATTGTCATGCTGATTCATTCTTTTGAAGTTCACTATTATGGCACATTTTCAGCATCACTTTTTAAATAAGCTTCAAATATAAATTCTAGTGCATTACACGGGGAGGGGGAAGGGTAAGCTGAGACGAAGTGAGAGAGTGGCATGGACTTATATATACTACCGAATGTAAAATAGGTAGCTAGTGGGAAGCAGCCGACATAGCACAGGGAGATCAGCTCAGTGCTTTGTGACCACCTAGAGGGTGGGAGGGAGATGCAAGAGGGAGGAGATATGGGGATATATGTATATGCATAGCTGACTCACTTTGTTATAAAGCAGAAACTAACACACCATTGTAAAGCAATTATACTCCAATAAAGGTGTTAAAAAAGATAAATAACTTCTAGAATTTAGAATTTATAGCTCCATGTATGTTATTTTTTCAGACTAATAGATACACAGTTAGGTTACATTGGTCTCTTAGTTGTAAGACCTATTATCTTACACATTCTTACAAGAACCTTGCAAGTTAAATGGTTATCATCATCCACATATTGCAAAGAGGAAAACTGGAACAAGGAGAGATCAAATGACTTGATTAGGTACTCACGGTCAGAAGTGGAATAAAATACAGGTATGTTTTTCTTCCCATTAGACAGGGTTTACTTCTTTAGAACCATCATTTGTGCAAGTAACAACTGTGAAAGTTGTGAACCAGTCATCATTTTTTGTGGGCAACAAACATTCTTGAATCAATGTTCATGTTTAAAATTTATGCCTTTGTTTAAAGATTCACATTTGGCTTGCTGTATAATTGAGAGTTCTCACAATCTACTCTTGTCCATTTTGACTTCAACAGCAGTTGAGAAAACCCCAGAGGAAGATAAATAGGCAGTTTTATTTACCCACAATGAAATACACATTTTAGGTTATAATTTGTCCTATCAGGCCTAATCAGTGGCCACACAGTTGATTATGTAAAGGTAAAATTTTATCCAGTAACACTTGATTTAATTGAAAAGGAGATATTTATTTTACTCAGCAATAGAAAGCCAGTATTTCTTAGGACTACAATTTTATTCACTTCACTTCCTGGCAAAGGTCTGATTTGGTTAAAACCTTCTATAGCCAGAAAAGTAAAATGCAAGCATCCAGACACAAGAATCAAGAAGAACAATTTGATTTAACTTGCTATGCCCACATCTTATAATGGAACGATCTTCCAGAGGCGTTCATGAGGCTAGGAGGGCAGAATAAACCCTTTTTTTCTGATATAAATACAGGCAGCACAGTCATGTGAATGTAATAAATGCAGATCAGATTGTTCCTAGTTAATTAGTATCAAACGGTAGAAAACCTAACCTCTAATCTATTGCCAAACCACTAGAACACAGCAAAAAGCAAACAGCACAGTCAAGTAACAGAAATTACTCAGTATATCTAAATGACTGTATAAAATGAAGACCCAATTTCTAAAACCAATGAAAAGATTTCCACAATTTCAGTATGATACAGACGTATGTAATATGGTTACTATCAAAGATATTTCACTTGCCAGAAAAGGAACCCAAGATTGAATCATTTAAGTGATATTTAGGAGACCTGTAAGCATTGTTTGCTAAGAACAAGTTTAAAAACAGCACGTCGGTTTACACATGAAAAAATGAAAAATAGTAGTCCTTCATTCATTATGAGGAATTGGCTTTAAGTGAAAAAAGGGTTTGGGATATATACTAACAATATACATTTCTGTAGTTAGGAATGTCTTTTAATTTTAATCCTGAGCAAAAAAAAAAAAAAAAAAAGTATTTTGTTTTCCTTAGCTAGAACTAAACTACTCTGTAATCTCACACTAAATTTTATACTGGGTGTATTAACTAAAACAATAAACAACAGTCCAAATGATGATAGAAGAAGAGTAAACTTTTAAACTCAAGTACTGTATCATGAGGCCAGACCTCTTCTTTGAATTCCAGATCTGAATATTCAAACTTTTAATAAATGTCTTCATCAGCCACCCAGTAGGCAGAAGTAGCACAAGCAAAAATGAACTACTGATTGGTTATCATTCACCTGCCCCAAGTCACATCTATTTTGGAAAATGGCACCACCGCCCAGATGCTCGGGATAAAACCCTAAGGGGCAATCTTGACCCTCTTTTATTCTACAGTCCACAGACAATCCATCAGTAAATCCTGCAAGTTCTACTGCCAAAATATATCAAGCTATTATATACATCATCCCAACTGATAGAATTCTAGGCCAATTTACTCTTCTCCTTCTCCTAGACTACTGAGATAGCTTCCTAGACAGTTTTGGGGACCTCAGTTTGGCCTCTTTACAGCCCATGGTGCATACAGCAGCCAGCTGATCCCCAAATCTCCTGTTAAAAACCTTTTAGTAACTTCTCACTGCAATTAAAGAAAACAAACAAACATGATCTACCTATAAAATCTAGCCTCTGACTCTCTTCAATTTTTTTGCCTCTTTGTCACTATGCTCCAGGTGCAAAGTCCTTGTTACTGTTTTCAGCCCTTTGTATTAACTAACTTGTTAAAATTCAGGTCTCAGTTTAAATGTTACATTCTCAGAATGCACTTCCCAGATCACTGTCTCTAAAAAAAAGCTCCCATTCTCTTTGATTCTGCTCTATTTTATTTTATTCATATTTACTCATTTGGATCTTATATAAGCTCCAAATTTCTAAATTTATTTATTCATTTAGGTATGGGTTTATTACCCATCTCCCTGTCTTTCCCCATACTATGTAAGTTTCATAGCTGCTGCAATTCATATACTGATAAAACCCAAGGGCCTAGAATATCATATGGTCATATAAGATGTTTAATAAATGTGTTACAAGCTGCCATAACAGGTCACAACTATATCAAATGTATGCAACTGGCAAATGTGAGAAAATAAAAATCAAAGTGATATGCATCTTAATATGTAAAATATGTCACCAAGCTACTATTTCAAAATACCAGTGACAACTTAGTGGGACTAGGAAAAATAAAAACAAAACTAAAATTTACACAATTGTAAACTTTGAAAGAACTTTTTAGGTTTCTTGAAGATTTTCTTTAAAAGCTTGAACCTTAAATGAGTTTGCATCTTCAAAATAAATCAATGACCAATTCACATTGATGTATATAATACGTACGTGGTTGGAAGGCTAGCACCTAAGAAATAGCAACCTTTCCTTCGGGTGCCTCTGAGGAGACTAGAGAAATGCATCTATGTTCTCACCTACACTGTGACTCCTTAGACTACAAAGGCTCTCCATCTGGAAGATTCTACTCAACAGGGCCTCACACTTTTAATCTATGATTTAATATAGAATAATAGGATCAATATCTATACGACTGAAATTTCTTATTAGAAGACCTGATCCTTTGAACTATTGTTCTGTGCTACAGAAATTCAACTTTTACTTTGGACTGCTTACTAGGGTAGATGGCTGGTGTGACCTTTTAGTTATCTAATCAAATTTTACCAAAAATGTTTCTTATTTTTCCGATTCTTCCCGTAACTGACTTTATCTGCTACTTCATTACACACTTACAAGAAAAATAGCATCCATACCGGTAATTTACAAAATTTTCATTTTCTACATTACTTTAAATGCCACAAACCCCCCAAAATTCCATTCCTACTTTTGTTCTCTTTGCTCCCACTTCTCAAAGAGACTATTTTAAGCTAAGATTAGAGATAAATCTTCTATTTTACTTTGACTAGCAGTTGCTTGATGTGGACTACATTGTGTCTGACTAGCAAATTCTGATATTTCAGAAAATTACTGTATTAAGTACTTATTTTTATGAACCACATTGTAGTAGTAAATTATTTATAGAGAAACACTTCTGAATTGGAGTTGGCAAAAGAGTTACCTCTGTGCAACTTAGGAAAATTTGGCTCTCAAGAGAATTAAGGCCTGTTTTGGGCTGGTCATTTGTGAAGAGTGATCTGTCTTGGGGGTTCCTCTCACCATTACACACTGAAAACCCATCGAGAATCTAAAGACAAATTAATCCTATTAACAAACCCACGTATATTGTAATTTTAGTGTGCATAATGGCATTCATAATTTACTTCCATGCTCCTTCAATTAATATATTAATTGCTGCCTAATCCTTTAAACAAAATGCTGAAAACTTTAGCAATTTTGGAGCATTCTACCCTTTAGTCCTCTGAGAGAAAAACAAGCAAAAAAACAAACAAACTAAACCTACAGAATCTCATTTCCAGAGTTATAAGTCCAATAGTCATTTACTGTGCATGAGTTTTGCTAGACTCTGTGAGGTACTTGGTGTCCTAGCTGTGTGTCCTGTAAAATTAATGCTCACATTTCATAAGAAAGAACGTATGCAAAACATTTCTAACTTTACAGAAATTTGCTTTACTGAAGACCCATCGCAAGCTATTCAACAAGAGGTACATGTATTATAAATTTATATTTTAATTACTTGGAATTTTCATTATTTTTCAAGTTCAATATCAATGGTTTGAATCATCAACAAACCTTCAGCAGAGTGGATATTTAAGAGCATGGCAATATTTCATACTTACTAAATAATTGTAGGTAATTAAATTAAATTAATTAATTAATTTTTAACATCTTTATTGGAGTATAATGGCTTTACAATGGTGTGTTAATTTCTGCTTTATAACAAAGTGAATCAGCTATACATATACATATGTTCCCATATCTCTTCCGTCTTGTGTCTCCCTCCCTCCCACCCTCCCCATCCCACCCCTCTAGGTGGTCACAAACCACCTAGCTGATCTCCCTGTGCCACGCGGCTGCTTCCCACTAGCTATCCACCCTATATTTTTGTTTATTTTTAATATCAGAAAAGAGGGAGATCATTTTAACAGGTTGAAATATAGATGGACTTAATATTATATTAATTTATTTCTCAGCTACGTAACTAAAATTGAAAATGAAAGGCAAAAAAATATTTGTGCATATTCTCTTCAAAAAAAATTTAAAAACAAGTTAATAAATACCTATAACAGCATCTTCAAAACCATTTGAATTAATCAGGTATCGTTAGCAATTTTAAAATGTTGAGTTCACTTTCTTAAAAGAATAAAATTCTGGGCTTCCCTGGTGGCACAGTGGTTGAGAGTCCGCCTGCCGATGCAGGGGACACGGGTTCATGCCCCAGTCTGGGAAGATCCCACATGCCGCGGAGCGGCTGGGCCCGTGAGCCATGGCCGCTGAGCCTGCGCGTCTGGAGCCTGTGCTCCGCAACGGGAGAGGCCACAACAGTGAGAGGCCAGCGTACCGACAAAAAAAAAAAAAAAAAAAAAAAAAGAAAAAGAATAAAATTCTATCTTTTAATCTTAAAGAAGACGCATCAGCAATTTCAAAAATCACATAATGAGACTTTAGGAGTTGAAAATTTATGAGACAAGTAATTTTTTAAAAGTTAAAATAAAGAGAAAATATAGACAAAGATATTACTACGATGAAAGAATATAAGTAGATTGCAAAGTTATAATTTGAGCTAGCTGCATAATGATCAATAAGGCAATAAACTTTCTACACTTGTGTATTAAGTGCAAAAGAATGATTTAGAGAAAATTATTTCTCTTTTTTAATTCAACCTTTTAGTTATAGTCTTTTAAGCGTTCTATTGAGACATAGTGCTGAGATGAACACAATGCCTATGATAATTATTAAATGACCACTTTAGGAGAGTTAATCCATTCTAATAACTGGCTATTTGAATAATTTTATTGTTTTTTATATAACTGACACTACCAATGATAATGGCTAAATAAATGAATATACTCATATATAGTCTGTGCTCACTTACATACCAACTTTCAAGCTCACAGCTTGTTAACGGCTACCTAGGACAGAGGGTCCAGGAAACTGAAGAGAGTGTCATTTCTTCATTCTTCCTGCCCTTTGTCATTTCTGAAGCTGACTTGGTAACCATGTGAGATCACCAGTGCACACACATAACCCCAACCCTGACGCACCTTCTCAGTTGTCCCAGTGCTAGTCTAGGGCAGTGTCTGCTTTCAAGAGATAAAAGATGTGCTGTCCTATCAACATGTCCCAAACCTCTCTGCTCTTCCCAAATCTACCATGCCCCTTAACATGATACCTCTAGCTCTCTTTCTAGAGAAAGAAGATACATAATGAATAAGCTTTGGTCTTGCATCCAAAATGGTGATGGATCTTATTTTTACTCCTTTGTAAACATAAAGACTTCAGTAAAGCTACTTTTCATATGCAATGAATTCCAGCAAAAACTACCTTATTAAGACTGATTGAAAAAGTAACTTCTCCTTCATTTATCTTTATACTCCTAATTTGTTTCACAGGATGGCTTACAAGACGTTCAACAAGACCTAAGAAATGTTGCTCCACTTGGGACTCAAGGTTGAACAGTTTGAGCTGATGCTCTGTTCCTTGTGATGGGGAAGGCAAGAAAATATCATCATCTTGATGAGAAGCAAATAATGATCATAGTAAAGAGAAAAAACAGGGAGCGATATTATAATAAAGCCAGAGCTTGAAGAGGATGCTCTGGCACCTCACTGTGCATTACAGAGGTACACTGTGCAACATTGGAACCTCACTCCCAACCTCTCTCACCTTGGCTGTCTCAACCCCACTGTCACAAACTATATGCCAAGCAATGGAAATACCAACTGTTTCAGTGTGGAAGATGGAAAAGTGTGAGTTTAGAAGAAAAAAAAGTTTTTTGACCCATTTCCAGGGCACACCAAATTTAAAACCCAAAATGTGACTTCTTACAGAAACATTCTTCATGGTAATAAACTGGTGAAATAGTCTAATAGTAGATAGCAATAAATATATTTATATACATATATATACTAACGGTTTTTCGTTGAGTTAGCCTAGAGATTGAACCAAAATCGACTTGCAAATGAAAATTTGCAACAAAAATTCTTTTCAGAAGTTTGTAAATGCTATAATTGTGTTTCAGTTCATAGTATCATGCCAAAAGTTATATATTAAAATTTCTAAATGTAAAATAAAATATACATTTTAATGGAGAATATCAGTACAGATGATTCTAAAAGAGAATAAAATTCCTAAGTATATTTTGCTTAGAAAAAAGTATCAACTGTTTTAAATTCTACCTCCCCTCAAAAAATTCCCTTAGCCAAAATCACAAAATAATGGCATCATACCTTAAGATGAGAAAATGATTTCAACTCTGTGATAAACCAAAGTAAATAATTTAACTATAAAAATATTGAGTGTTGTTTGCAGAGACTACCACTGATTTTAGTGTGTGAAATATAACTCTGTCACTCCCAGTAGAAGCCCTTGCAATGTAATATAAGAAAGCAATTCGATTGTGTTAACAGTCCAGCTTCTATAATGTAGTTCAGTACTCCAAGGGCAGATTGGCTTCAGTCATTAAATCAACTTCAGTAAATAGTAATCAATTGGAATGAAAGAAGATTATGTCACAAAGAGGAAAAGACCAAATTGAGGGCTGAATTATTCTAGAAAAGAGAAAAGAGCAACATGGAAAAACAACTCTGAGCTGAGCTACCTAGGTAGCTCTGATCTGAGCTACCTATGTAATTTTAACATTTAAATTAATCTTATTTAGCACCTTGTATCTCTATCTACATTTAGTTTAAAATGATTGATCCCAGAGTATTAGTTGGAATACTGAAGAGCTGACGATCCAGAAATGTTTTATCACCATGAAATCTTATTTCTAAGGAAAAGATGCACATATTCTATATACTTACTGGAGATGTTGATACTTGGGTTATTCTCAACTGGTTTTCCAAATCTTGTACTTTGTTTTTAAGTTCCATATTTTCTGTTTCTAAGTCTTGAATCTAAAAAGCAAATGATTATTGAATAACCTTCAGACATTTGTTCTTGGAAAATATTGGCTGTTAAATGGCTATATTCATGAATAGGATTTCATATTATTTAAAATTTTAATGTATTATTTTGTGCACAGGGGAGAAATTTATTTTGAGAAAGCTTGGGATATATCATAGAATTCTAGGTCACTGGAAAGACATATTATTAAATTTAAAATATGTTTGTATGTGTGTGCAAATTTCATGTTTCTAATACCTCATCTCTGTGTTTTCTTGTAGCATTGTGCAATCTGTACCCATAATCTTGGAGTATAACTGCAAGACAGTGAAACTTGCTTATGATGATTTTGAAGAGAGTGGAGAAAGGGTGTAATTTAATTATAAAGGAATCTGATCTGCATGGGAAACCACTTACCCAGCATCTGCTCTTTCTGCTGCTCTGATCCCCATGAGAAGCATCAGGAAGTGAAGCAAAGTCACATGAGAACACTAAGTTCTTGTGGGAATTCAATATAAAATGGTTAAAAACTGTGCAGGGGATCAGGAATGAAAAATTATAGGAACACAGTGAAAGCAGTTCCAATCAGTGTGGGGGGAATTTAATGGCAGGCCTTCTAAATTTGTTTGATGATATGCAAGTTTCCCTGTACTTACATCACATAAATGTGAAATAACAAGCTTAGTTTACTCACTCTTTTCTGTAACACTGCAATCTGTTTTCTTGTTTCAACATCTTTTCCTCCAGATTCTAGAAATTTCCTGTACGCCAGGTCAAATGCTTGGCCAATTGTTAAAGTTATCTCTTCAGCCTTTGTAAAAACCAAACAAAGATTTCCATTTTAATAATAATACATCAGACTATTCTTTGAATCAAGAAAAACGGTAACATGAGGTATTTCAAAAGGGCAATGTCTAGGGGTAGACGTGTAGTAAATGAGCAAAGTAGTCTATGCTAACATAATAATTCAAAGCCTACCCATGCACAACATAAAAAAGAAATGTTTTGGCAATTAAATGAATAGCCGTCGAAGTTGGAAGCAAGAGTCCTATCCAACTTCTCATCTCTTTTATCATAGCATTTTTTCCCCTAGTTTGTTTTCCTTCCTTCCTCAAATATTTAGTGCCTATTAAATAAAAGCATAGTGCCAACTGCAATTTTTCTTGTTGCTTTGCTACTTATTTCCTTTTCTTAGCAAGGAGGGTTTATTAAGCCTGGCAGTAACTTGAATGAGGTTGGCTGGGTGGTGTCTGTGGAAAACCTGATGGATGCCCTCTCTAAAGGGAAGCAACTGCTTGCTACTCAGTTCCAGTTAATTTTTGGCTTGTGGAAATGAACAATTCCAACCCAGAGTTGTCGATTTTAAATATGTGAGATGAGGTCAGAAATCTGAATATTCATAAGGAAAGCTCCCAATTTTAAGTGACAGTAAACAATATTTTTGTAAAACACAGTGCCGACTGAGCAAAATATATCTGTCACCTGAATTTGGCCTCATAAACAATTATCAGTCTCTGGTCTATTAACTAGAAACTGCCACAAATATCCTAAGTCCACCAGCTCATTCCTTCTCCATTGATATCTCAACTGGTATCACAGTGTCTTACTGGGAACAGTGTAAACAGTAAATAAAGATGTATTTACTTTATTAACATTATAAAGAAGTTTGGTAAAGGCATTAATTGATTTAATGCATCAGAAATATTTCATATTTAATAGAACACCTCCAGATGACATAACAACTGGTAGCAACATTAAATCTTGAAAATGCCCTGCTTTCAATAATCTATTGCAAATCCTAAAATTTTGTGATTCCTAGGTGTAACCTAAATTGAAAATATGCTTTATTAATAAAGCTTAGATTACTTAAGACACTGTTATTTTTGTAGTTCACTATTTGTTTAAAAATGTGTTCAGCCATAAAAAATATTTACAGTGTTTAACCCAATAAACCAAAAAATACAAAATATATGCCTAAAATTATATATGAGGACTATCTGTCTTACAACAAAGATGGAAAAGAAAATAAGCTATATTAAGGAATACTAAATAATACTAAAAAGTTAAAATGAGTTCAATGTGTCTTCTTAATAAGACAATGTGTTTTCCTCAAATACTCAAGGTGTACAGGACAGAAAATTGTTTAAATGGTAATATGGTTGATTCATCACTAATAACATTTGACTTCATTATTAATTATTTGTTTACAATAATAATTTTTAAAAATCCATAGCCTCTTTTTATGGTAAGACATGTCTTTTTAATTAAGATAGCATTTAGCTCCCTGGTAAATATTCTCCATATATTACCTCACTTGTTTCTCATGACTCTGTGAGATGGGGGTTATTATTATTCCCGCAATACTTATGCAACTGCAATTCTGTCAGGTTGTATAACTTGCCTAAAATCTGACAGTTAGAGGACAACCTGGATTCAAATTCAGAATGTCTGACTCTACAAGCCTCACACTTTTCGAGGGTAGGGGATAAAATTTATATATATCAGGTGTGTTTTGACATATGTGTTTTAATACCTATATAATCACCACATCATTAAAGGTACAGAATATTTCTATCATCCTTGAAAGTTCTCCTATGCCTACCTCTAGTCAAATCACATTTCTTACGGGTAACCGTTGCTCAAATTTCTCACCATAGATCAGTTTTACCTGTCCTTGTATCTATAAAAATGGGCCATACTGTATATATTCTTTTGTATTGGTCTTCTTTTTTAGTTTCTCAGATGTTACATGTATCATTCATTTTATTCCTGATCACTTTCCATCCAGTGTATATACCACAAATGATTTTTCACTTTTCTATCAAGGGACATTTCTGGTGTTTTCAGTCCTGAGTTATAAATAAAGCTGTTATGAACATTCTTGTAAAATCTTTTTGTGGACATATGTTTTCATATCTCTGGGTAAATACCTAGAAAGTAATTGCTAAACCATAGGATGGGTCTATGTTTAACATTATAAAAAACTGCCAGACTGCTTTCCAAAGTACCATTGTACATACCCACCAGCAGTAAAAGAGTTCTAGCTGCTCCACATTCTCACCAACATCAGATATTGACATCTTTTTAATTTAGTCATTTTACTGGATGAGTAATGCTATTGCAATGCATTTGTAACCTGAATTTCCCTGTTGAATAATATACTAGCCCAGTTTCATGTAATCATTGGCCTTTGTTATCCGCTCATTATGAACTCCCTGTAGAAGACAGTCTCTTGCCCATTTTTATTAGTATTTTTGTCTTTTTATTATTGATATTTAGTTTTTATATATTCTGGATACAAACTCTTTTTCGGATATATGTATGTGACTTGCCATTTCACTTTATAATACTGTTTATAGATTAATAGAAAATGTTTATTTTTGATTAAGTCCCACGTATCATTTTTTTCTCCTGCTATATTTAGTGCTTTTGGGGTCATTTCTAAGAAATCATTGTCTACTCAAAGTTCATAGAGAGATTCTCCTACGTTTAATGAAAGTTTTACAGCAGGCTATAAAAGCTTCTACTTTTATATCTATTATCCATCTCAAGTTATTTTTATGTAGCGTAAGTAAGAACTAATTTTTAAGTATTATTTTTTCATATATTTAGCTAGTTGTTCCAATACCAATTATCAAAGGCTTCTTTTCTCCATTAAATGTCTTGTCACATTTGTGGAAAACTCAATTGACCACGTATGTGTGGATATTTCTGGTCTCTACAATCTAGTTCGTTTATTATTTATCTATCATTACATCAATATCACCTGATTTTGATAATGATTTCTTTTAAGTACCCTGTGAAAGCATGTAAAATGTGTCTTCCAACTTTGATCTTTTCTTTCAAGATTAATTTCTCTATTCTGCACTGTTTTATATTACCATATTAAAAATTTTTTTTCTATTTCAACCAAAAATCCCATTGTGATTTTGATAAGGATTGTATTGAATATACAGATCAAATTGGTGGAATTGACCACTTAACTAAATTGAGCCTTACAACCTATATGGTATCTCTCTCCCATTATTTTAGGTCTTCTTTAATATCTGCAATAGTTTGTTGATTTCAGCATATCTTCTTAAAAAATTCTAATTATTTCATGTTTGTTGATGATTTAGTAAACAGATTTTTTTTTCTAGTAGACAGAAACAATCAATTTTTGTATATTAACCTTGTATCTTGTGATTAAATTTGCTTCATAATTATAGTAATTTGTAGATTTCACATGAGTTTCTTTGTAAAACTTCATATTACATCTGTAAAAAAGATAGTTTTACTTTTTTCCCCAATCTTTATGCCTCTTGTTTCTTTTATTAACTATTCACCATCTATGAAATCTAATACCAGGCTAAACAGAGGTCGTGAGAATAAGCACCCTTGCCCTGTTCCCAATCTTAAAGGAAAGTATTCAATAATTCACCATTAATTTTGATGTCACCTGCAAGATTTTTAAGTCCTTATTGGAATAAGAAACGTCCCTTCTACTCCTAGGATATTGTGAATATTATCATCAATTGGATTGAATTTTGTGCTTTTTCTGCATCTATGGGATTTTTTTTTTCATAGAACTTAACAGTGAAACTATCTGGGTCTGTTATTTTACTTGTCAAGAGATTTTTAAAAATATTTAATTATACATATATTCATATTTGTTATTTCCTCAGTTTCGTTAAATCGAGTTTTTCAAATATTCATCAATTTCATCCTACTTACCAAATTTACTGGCATAATAGTTATATAATATTTATCTCTGTATCCTTTTAAAGACTGTAGCATCTGTACTTATATCCACTCTTTTGTTTCAGGTATTGGTAATTTGTGGTTTCTTTTATTTTGTCCTGGATCTGTCTTTTTAGAGGATCCTTATTGAAGAACCAACTTTTGGTTTATTAATTTTCTTTATTGTATTTTCAACATCATCGATTCTATTATTTATTATTATTATTACCTTTTACGTTGTTTTAAATTTGTTCTTATTCTAACTCCTCAAGATCAAAAGCATGATGATTACTTTTAATCTTTTTATCTTTTCTCATAGAAGCAGTTAAAGCTATAAATATCCCTCTAAGCACTGCTTTAACTGTCTTTTACAAATTTTGATATTTTGTACTTTGTTGCTATTCAGATAAAAATAATCTAAGTCCTCTTGCAAACTTTTTTTGAGCCATTATTACGTAAAGTGTGTTTTGATTTAAAACATTTCGACAATTCGTAATCAGAGAATATACTCTGTAAAATGGTCAATTTTGAAATTTACTGAGTCTTAAAATATGGTCCAGAATATGATGGATCTTTGTAAACATTCCACTGCACTCAAAAAGAAAGTATACTCTGGAGAAGCAAGAAGAGCTACAATCCTGCAGCCTGTGGAACAAAACACACATTCACAGAGAGATAAAGAAAAAAAGGCAGAGGGCTATGTAACAGATGAAGGAACAAGATAAAACCCCAGAAAAACAACTAAATGAAGTGGAGATAGGCAACCTTCAAGAAAAAGAATTCAAAATAATGGTAGTGAAGATGATCCAGGACCTCGGAAAAACAATGGAGGCAAAGATCAAGAAGATGCAAGACATGTTTAACAAAGACCTAGAAGAATTAAAGAACAAACAAACAGAGATGAACAATACAAGAACTGAAATGAAAACTACACTAGAAGGAGTCAATAGCAGAAAAACTGAGGCAGAAGAATGGATAAGTGACCTGGAAGACAGAATGGTAGAATTCACTGCTACGGAACAGAATAAAGAAAAAAGAATGAAAAGAAATGAAGACAGCCTAAGAGACCTCTGGGACAACATTAAATGCAACAACATTCGCATTATAGGGGTCCCAGAAAGAGAAGAGAGAGAGAGAAAGGACCAGAGAAAGTATTTGAAGAGATTATAGTCAAAAACTTCCCTAACATGGGAAAGGAAATAGCCACCCAAGTCCAGGAAGTGTAGCAAGTCCCATACAGGATAAACCCAAGGAGAAACACGTTGAGACACATAGTAATCAAATTGGCAAAATTAAAGACAAATAAAAATTATTGAAAGCAGCAAGGGAAAAATGACAACATACAAGGGAACTCCTATAAGGTTAACAGCTTATTTCTCAGCAGAAACTCTACAGGCCACAAGGGAGTGGTATGATATACTTAAAGTGATGAAAGGGAAGAACTTACAACCAAGATTACTCTAACCGGCAAGGATCTCATTCATTCGATGGAGAAATCAAAAGCTTTAAAGACAAGCGAAAGCTAAGAGAATTCAGCAACACCAAACCAACTCTAAAACAAATATTAAAGGAACTTCTCTAAGTGGGAACCACAAGAGAAGAAAAGGACCTACAAAAACAAACCCAAAACAATTAAGTAAATGGTCATAGGAACATACATATCGATAATTACCTTAAACGTGAATGGATTAAATGCTCCAACCAAAAGACATAGGCTCACTGAATGGATAAAAAAACAAGACCCATATATATACTGTCTACAAGGGACCCACTTCAGACCTAGGGACACATACAGACTGAAAGTGAGGGGACAGAAAAAGATATTCCATGCAAATGGAAATCAAAAGTAAGCTGAAGTAGCAATACACATATCAGATAAAATAGACTTTAAAATAAAGAATGTTACGAGACGAGGAAGGACACTACATATGATCAAGGGATCAATCCAAGAAGAAGATATAACAATTATAAATATATATGCACCCAACATAGGAGCATCTCAATACATAAGGCAACAGCTAACAGCTATAAAAGAGGAAATCGACAGTAACACAGTAATAGTGGGGAAGTTTAACATCTCAGTTACACCAATGGACAGATCATCCAAAATGAAAATAAATAAGGAAACAGAGGCTTTAAATAACACAATAGACCAGATAGATTTAATTGATATTTATAGGACATTCCATCCCAAAACAGCAGATTACACTTTCTTCTCAAGTGCACATGGAACATTCTCCAGGAGAGATCACATCTTGGGTCAAAAATCAAGCCTCAGTAAAGTTAACAAAATTGAAATCATATCAACCATCTGTTCTGAACACAACACTATGAGATTAGAAATGCATTAGAGGGAAAAAAACGTAAAAAACACAAACACATGGAGGCTAAACAACACGTTACTAAATAACCAAGAGTCACTGAAGAAATCAAAGAGGAAATCAAAAAATACCTAGAGACAAATGACAATGAAAACATGACAATCCAAAACCTATGGGATGTAGCAAAAGCACATTTAAGAGGGAAGTGTATAGCTATACAAGCTTAACTCAAGAAACAATAAAAATCTCAAATAAACAATCTAACTTTACACCTAAAGGAACTAGAGAAAGAAGAACAAAGAAAACCCAAAGTTAGTAGAAGGAAAGAAATCATAAAGACGAGTGGAAATAAATGAAATAGAAATGAAGAAAACAATAGCAAAGATCAATAAAACTAAAAGCTGGTTCTTTGAGAAGATAAACAAAATTGATAAACCATTAGCCAGACTCATCCAGAAAAAGAGGGAGAGGACTCAAATCAATAAAATTAGAAATGAAAAAGGAGAAGTTACAACAGACATCAGGGAAATACAAAGCATCCTTAGAGACTACTACAAGCAAATCTATGCTAGCAAATTGGACAACCTAGAAGAAATGGACAAATTCTTAGAAAGGTATAACCTTCCAAGACTGAACCAGGAAGAAATAGAAAATATGAACAGACCAATCACAAGTAATGAAATTGAAAATGTGATTTAAAATATTCCAACAAACAAAAGTCCAGGACCTGATGCCTTCACAGGTGAATTCTATCAAACATTTAGAGAAGAGCTAACACCAATCCTTCTCCAACTATTCCAAAAAAATTGCAGAGGAAGGAGCACTCTCAAACTCATTTTATGAGGCCACCATCGCCCTGATACCAAAGCCAGACAAAGATACTACAAAAAAAAAAAAAAAATTACAGACAAATATCACTGATGAATATAGATGCAAACATCCTCAACAAAACACTAGCAAACAGGGGCTTCCCTGG
This sequence comes from Kogia breviceps, assembly GCF_026419965.1. Taxonomy (NCBI): domain Eukaryota; kingdom Metazoa; phylum Chordata; class Mammalia; order Artiodactyla; family Physeteridae; genus Kogia; species Kogia breviceps. The sequence continues at coordinate 156,372,168 of NC_081311.1, read as the reverse complement.
TGGCACAGTGGTTAAGAATCCGCCTGCCGATGCAGGGGACACGGGTTCGAGCCCTGGTCCGGGAAGATCCCACATGCTGCGGGGCAACTAAGTCCGTGCGCCACAACTACTGAGCCTGCGCTCTAGAGCCCGCGAGCCACAACTACTGAAGCCTGTGTGCCACAACTACTGAAGCCTGCGTGCCTAGAGCCTGTGCTCTGCAACAAGAGAAGCCACCACAATGAAACGCCTGCGCCCCGCAACTAAGAGTAGCCCCCGCTCACTGCAACTAGAGAAAGCCTGCGTGCAGCAGCGAAGACCCAATGCAGCCAAAAATTAAATAAATGAATAAATAAATAAATTTTTTTAAAAAATTAGAAAAAAACACTAGCAAACAGAATCCAACAACACATTAAAAGGATCATACACAATGATCAAGTGGGATTTATCCCAGGGGTGCAAGGATTCTTCGATATATGCAATCAATCAATGTGATACACCATATTAAAAAATTGAAGAATAAAAACCATATGATCATCTCAATAGATGCAGAAAAACCTTTTGACAAAATTCAACACCCATTTATGATAAAAACTCTCCAGAAAGTGGGCATAGAGGGAACCTACCTCAACATAATAAAGGCCATATATGACAAACCTACAGCAAACATAATTCTCAATAGTGAAAAACTGAAAGCATTTCCTCTAAGATTAGGAACAGGACAAGGATGTCCACTCTCACCACTATTATTCAACATAGTTTTGGAAGTCCTAGCCATGGCAATCAGAGAAGAAAAAGAAATAAAAGGTATACAAATTGGAAAAGAAGAAGTAAAGCTGTCACTGTTTGCAGATGACATGATACTATACATAGAGATTCCTAAAAATGCCACCAGAAAACTACTAGAGCTAATCAATGAATTTGGTAAAGTTGCAGGATAGAAAATTAACACACAGAAATCTCTTGCATTCCTATACACTAATGATGAAAAATCTGAAGGAGAAATTAAGGAAACACTCCCATTTACCATTGCAACAAAAAGAATAAAATACCTAGGAATAAACCTACCTAGGGAGACAAAAGACCTGTATGCAGAAAACTATAAGACACTAATGAAAGAAATTAAAGATGATACCAACAGATGGAGAGATATACCATGTTCTTGGATCAGAAGAATCAATATTGTAAAAATGTCTATACTACCGAAAGCAATCTACAGATTCAATGCAATCCCTATCAAAATACCAACAGCACTTTTTACAGAACTAGAACAAAAAGTCTTAAAATTTGTATGGAGACACAAAAGACCCCGAATAGCCAAAGCAGTCTTGAGGATAAAAAACGGAGCTGGAGGAATCAGACTCCCTGACTTCAGATTATATTACAAAGCCACAGTAATCAAGACAATATGGTACTGGCCCCAAAACAGAAACATAAATCAATGGAACAAGATAGAAAACCATGCACCTGTGGCCAACTAATCTATGACAAAGGAGGTAAGGATATATGATGGAAAAAAGACAGTCTCTTCAATAAGTGGTGCTGGGTAAACTGGACAGCTATATGTAAAAGAATGAAATTAGAACACTCCCTAATACCATACACAAAAATAAACTCAAAATGGATTAAAGAACTAAATGTAAGACCGGATACTATAAAACTCTTAGAGGAAAACATAGGAAGAACACTCTTTGACATAAATCACAGCAAGATCTTTTTTTACCCACCTCCTAAAGTAATGGAAATAAAAACAAAAATAAACAAATGGGACCTAATGAAACTTTAAAGCTTTTGCACAGCAAAGGAAACCATAAACAAGACGAAAAGACAACCCTCAGAATGGGAGAAAGTATTTGCAAATGAATCAATGGACAAAGGATTAATCTCCAAAATATATCAACAGCTCATGCAGCTCAATATTAAGAGAAACAAACAATCCAATCCAAAAATGGCAGAAGACCTGAATAGACATTTCTCCAAAGAAGACATAAAGATGGCCAAGAAGCACATGAAAAGCTGCTCAATGTCACTAATTATTAGAGAAATGCAAAAAACTACAATGTTATATCACCTCACACCAGTTAAAATGGGCATCATCAGAAAATCTACAAACAACAAATGCTGGAGACGGTGTGGAGAAAAGGGAACCCTCTTGCACTGTTGGTGGGAATGTAAATTGATACAGCCACTATGGAGAACAGTACAGAGGTTCCTTAAAAAACTAAAAATAGAATTACTATATGATCCAGCAATCCCACTACTGGGCATATACCCAGAGAAAATCATAATTCAAAAAGACACATGCACCCCAATGTTCATTGCCGCACTATTTACAATAGCCAGGTCATGGAAGCAACCAAAATGCCCATTGACAGATGAATGGATAAAGACATTGTGGTACATATATACAATGGAATATTACTCAGCCATAGAAAGGAATGAAATTGAGTCATTTGTTGAGATGTGGATGGATCTAGAGACTGTCATACAGAGTGAAGTAAGTCAGAAAGAGAAAAACAAATATCGTATATTAATGCATGCATGTGGAACCTAGAAAAATGGTACAGATGAACTGGTTTACAGGGCAGAAGTTGAGACACAGATGTAGAGAACAAATGTATGGACACAAGGAGGGAAAACTGTGGGGGGGTGGGGATGGTGGTGTGTTGAATTGGGTGATTGGGATTGACATGTATACACTGATGTGTATAAAATTGATGAGTAATAAGAACCTGCTGTCTAAAAAATAAATAAAATTAAATTAAAAATTTTTTTAAAAAGAAACTATACTCTGTTCTTTCTTGGGATAATATTCTAAATAGTCAATTAGATCAAAGTGGTGGATATTATTTTTTTCATTTTTTGTAAGTTTATTTTTTTCTATTTGCTCTGTCAATTGCTGAGAATGGCATTAACATCTATGACTATGGGTGTCAACTTGTCTTTTACTTCCTGTAATTGTAGATTTTCTCCTTCATTTCTTAAAAATCACTGTTATTAAATGAAACACAGTGGTCCTTTAATCATTGTGGGCTTTATCTCAATGTCTGGTAATATTCCTTGCCTTGGAGTCACCTTTTTGATATGAGTATAGCCACACCAACTTTCTCACACTTATTGCTTGCATGGCATATGTTTATTCAATCTTTTGTTTTTTACCTATATTTGTGTTTATATTTAAAGTGTGTGTTTTCTAGAGACCAAAAAGTTGGACTTTTTAAAACTGCTGCCTGATAATCTCAGCCTTTGATTGGTATATTTTTACATTTATGTTGTTCTTTATTTTCTATTTGGTCCACCTGCTTTTATGTTGCTGTTCTTTTCCTGCTTTCTTTAAATTCCATTAAGAAAATTTTGTTTTCCATTATATTTTCTCTATAGGCTTTTAGTTATATGCATTTGAATTACTTTTAGTGGATTGCTCTAGTGATTACAATATGCATCCTTAAGTTACCAGAGTCCACTTATAGTTAATATGGTATCATTTCACATAAATAATAACCTTGAAATAGTATAAGTTTATTAAGTCCAATAGTATACATTCTTTGTGCTATTACTGTCATTTGTTAACATCATGATACAAGGCTACAATTTTTGCTTTAACCAGTTCTGTTTTAAAGAATGGACAGACATTTAGTCACAATTTTTCCAGTGCTTTTTTTTCTTTATCCTTTTTGCACATTTGAATTTCCTTTTGGTTTCATTTTCCTTTGGGTTAAAGAACTTCCTTTAGCATACCTTGAAGCACAGTTCTGCTAGTAATAAATCATTCCAGTTTCATTTATCTCAAAATATTTTGACTTAAATTTTGAGCCTTCAATGGGTGCAAAATTCTGTTATGACATCTCTTTACTTTATGCATGTTAAAGGTATTGTTATATTCTCCTCTGGCCTCTACTGATACTAATGAAAAGTCAGCTGTCATTCATACTACTTTTTTATCTGTATGTAAAGATATGTCTTTTAAAAAAATTTCTGGATGATTTCAAGATCCATTCATTCCCTCAATCATTCTCTTGCTCTCTCTTTCTCTCTCCAACTCTCTTATAGATAGTCTGTGATATAATTACAGGTAGTTTTCTTTATAATTTATTCAGCTTGAAGTTGGTCATGTTTCTCAAATCTGTAAATTGACAATTTTCACCACATTTGGGAATTCTTCAGCCAGTACTTTTTTTCTTTACTTTCTCTCTCCTGTCTTCTTGTGATTTTTGTTTCACATATGTTAGAACTCTATCTTGTCCAGCAGGTGATTATGGCTCTGTTATTCAATATTATTATTATTTATTTTCTCTGTTTGTTTGATTGGATAATTTCTCTCATCTATCTTACAGATTACTGACCACTTTTTCTGCCATCCTAAATCTGATGTTGAGCTTATTTTTTTTCTTTTCAGTTATTCTACCTAACCATTTAATTATTTTTTATATTTGCTATTTCTATGCTGAAATTTTCATGTTTACTTATTACTACCTTCTTTCCCTTTAATTCCTTGAATATATGTATAACCCACATTAAGAGAAATCAAAAAATTATCAAATGAAGGAAAACTAAGATTGTCACTCCCAGATCTACCCTAAGTGAATGGCTAAAGGAAGTTCTCTAAACAATAAAAGAAGGCAGCTTGGAACATGAGGAAGGAAAAAGAACAGGATAAGCAAGCATATGGGTAAATCTTTAATTTTCTAATTTTTCTCTTTCTGAAGTATATGTTGTTTTCTGGATATAAAATTCTGGTTTGACAGCACTCCTTTTTTTTCTTTTTCACTCAAAATATACTGTGCTACTTCCTTCTCACCTTCATGGTTTCTAATAAGGAATACACTACTGTTTGAATTGATGTTTCTGCTATAGGTAAGGACTAGTTTATCTCTTGCTGCTTTCAAGGTTTTTCTGTCTTTAGTTTTCAGAAGTTTGATTATGTATGATGTGACTTGCTGTGGAATTAGTTGGGTTTATCCTGTTTAGAGTTCATTCAATTTCTTGAATCTATAGGTTTATGTCTTTTGCCAAATTTGGGAAGTTTGCAACTATTATTTCTTCCTTTTTTTTTCAAGGCTACCTTTTTTTCTCTTTCTTTCCAGGACTCTGATGACACATGAATGTTAGATATTTTGTTATAGTCCCACAGGTCCCTGAAGTTCTGTTTTGTTGTTTGCTTTTGTATTGTTTTGTGTGTATGCTTGTGTGCACATGTATGTGTGTGTGCATACATTTGTGTATGTTTATTATCTCTGTGTTGCTCAGATTGGGCATTTTCTATTTTTGATCTTCTAGGGTGCTGATTCTTTCCTCTGTCCTCTCCCTTCTGAACCCATATATTGTGTTTTTTATTTGGCTATCATATTTTTCAGTTCTAATATTCTCAGTTGGGTTTTCTTTAATTTCCTTGCTTTGATTTTCTATTTCTTTGATAATACTTTTTACTTTTTGTTTCAAGTGTGATTGTAATGGTTTATTTTATTATTTTTATGTTGGCTGTTTAAAAAATTTTGTCTGGTAACTAATATCTCTCTCATCTCAGTGTTGAGATCTATTGATCATCTTTTTTCATTTAGTTTATTTTCCAATTCTTGATATGATGAGTGATTTTCAATTGAATCCTGGATATTTTAGATATTATGAGACACTGGAAGTTATTTAAACTTTGTGTTTGGGTGGCTCTCTCTGACACAGTTCCAGTAGGGGAATGGGAATGGGAGAGCACTGCCTCATTACTGCCTGGTGGGGATAGAAGCTTAGCTTCCTTACTTGGCCTCTCTTCATTACTGCTTAGCAGGCTGGGTACTCTAGCTCCCCACATTATCCTCATTGTCACCATGGAGGGAGACTCACTAACACAACATGTTAACAAAGTAGTGAACTCCAGTCTCGTGGCTTGCTAAGAGGGGCTTCATCTATCTTTCAAACTCTCAACAATTTCATGGAAGTACTGAAAGGATAAAATATAATGAATATATAAGACAAGGCCCCTGGAACAGGTCACAGATTGGGAGTAAGATAGCATGACAGGACAAATGTTACAATGGCAATTCAAGGTATTAAATTTCAATCCTTATTCTGTTATCTTCTAGCTTTGTAACTTTGGGAAAGTCACTCAACTTCTCAAGCTTTGGTTTCTTAAAATAAGAGGAAGAGTTGTGTTAATCAGGCCATAATTTATTTTCCTGTTTTAATTTTCAATAACTAGGAAATGAGAATTAGAGAGGATGGCATTTCAAAATTCTGCATACATATAAAATCAATTTTATGAATATAGACATTGTTATAATTAGAGCAAATAAAACTTTGAGGTGAAAATGATATAATGAAACTTTGAGGAAACATGTCCTCTTTAAGCTAATGAAAGTGATGCCAACTTATAGTTGGAGAGATATCTTGGATCCTTGCTTTTCAAAGCTCAGACTTCCATCTACCTGCAGCAGAATCACTTGGTGGACTTGTTAAATGTAGATTTCCTGAGCTCCAGCACGAATCAATATGAACTTATTTTTTGTAGTGGGAACCAATGAGCTGTATTGTAAAGGGTCCTCCATTATGCACACTAATGGTTGTGAGCCACTGCTGTAGGCTTCAAGAAAATATTTTCAACCTTCAAGAAAAAAGAAATCTAATATGGTATATCCAGAGAGCAATAATGGGTCAAGGAACTGAAATTCTGGAAATCAGTTACAAACAATTATGATCAGGGAGTAACAGAGTTTATACTTTGAAAACAATAAAAGTACATGGGAATTCTAGCAAGCTTATTTGTTAAATAATCATGTAATAAATTTGGAGATCAAAGAAAGATATGACATGTGACATAAGGTTATAAGAAGACTAGTATTTATAATGGACTTGGGTTATGAATATTTCAAAGGACCCCAAGGAAGTTTATTCCTATGTGTAAGACAAGAAAGAAGTGCAACTGAATTTACTGTTTGTCATAAGTGGTAAAAGGTTATAATAGCTTACACATAGAAGATATTCAATAAGTATCAACCTTAATCTTCTCAATCACAGAGAAAACATCGGCAAGCAATCATGGTTAAGAAGCATTTGGGACATTAAATATAATGCATTCATTTGATAGGATATATTTCAAAAACAACTTTTTAATTTCATGTAAAATGCCATATTGTTCACATAATATTGTCTTATATGGATAAGCGTATTTTTCTGATGAGATGTTTCATAATATTCATCAAATTCTCAAAACATATTATGATGCCAAGTAGATTAGCACATTAGTTTGCCTGTTTAAAGAACTACAGTTTAAAAGATACAGATAGGGCTTCACTGGTGGTGCAGTGGTTGAGAGTCTGCCTGCCGATGCAGGGGAGACGGGTTCGTGCCCCGGTCCTGGAGGATTCCACATGCCGCGGAGCGGCTGGGCCCGTGAGCCACAGCCGCTGAGCCTGCGCATCCGGAGCCTGTGCTCCGCAAAGGGAAAGGCCACAACAGTGAGAGGCCCGTGTACCGCAAAAAAAAAAAAAAAAAAAAAAAAAAAGATACAGATAATAACTTGCTCTACCTTTTGTAAATTTCTCCACATATTCTTTTCTTTAAGGAAAAAATTCATTGAGCATCTATTGTTCACCTGATGCAGGAGTTACATGGACAAATAAAAGTATTTGTTTTTAAGAAGCTCACATACTGAAACCAGAGAAATAAATTATATAATATTGATAATATTAGTCCCTGCTATTTTTGACAGTATGAAAAATGAGCAAATAAATAAATTAAGTTTCTTTCTGTCTAAGGCAATCATGTTGTTGAGGTTAGATGTTCTTCCTCAATTAAAGCTATCAAAGGCTACAATGTGTGCTTGGAATTCACATCTTATGTTTTATAACAGGACCTCGGACTAGGTTATGATTAGCATTAGCTTATGCTTATAGTCAAGACATGGGGTTTTCCTTAAGATTCCAGATGATTAAAGAACTGTTAGTGAACTTAACTTTGGAATTCTCTAATTGTTCTTACTTGCTAAGAACTTTAGATTACATTCACAAGCTCAAACACAGGAACACACACACTCCCATACAATTCTACCACCTTTCATTATATTAAGTTTTCTGAATAATGAAAATCAAGAACCAGATTTTCAAAGTATTGGAGACTTTTTTGAGAAGCCATACACATTTCATTTCCTGGAGTTTAAAATATTTATTTTCATCAGACCCATCACATTCCAGAAAAAAAAATCAATACTTTGGTCGCAATTACTCTTTTGCATTATATGCATATTACTAAATCGTATTTGAGTTTAAAATTTCAAATAAATCAAGTGATTATAAGACAAATGTATAACATAAGCATGACATTCTAAGAAAAGAAATTTGCATAAAAGCTTGTGCCCATGAACATGAGAATTTAGTTAAGGATGAAATCCTGAAGCATATTCTCCTGACAGGATGAATCTATTAGTGTAGTTAAGTATTTGCAGACCTTATTCATTTCCAAATACTTTACTAATGCCAGAAAGAAGATAATTCCTGGCTTGTAGAGCAGAACAAACCACCCTAAAACATCTGGCATACTTACACACTTTTCACTGTCAAATACATAGCACAAATGTTTATTTGACTCAGAATCTTTGCATATGAAAGTGAATATCCTCTTGTCAGTTTTATCATCTGCACAAAATGATATTCTGTGAAGCTGGCAATTGTGTTGAACTTCCTGTGAACACAGATGAAAATAAATGTAGTTGAAGAGTTTTTTTTTTTCATTTTCTGATATACCAGCTGTGCTAATAACATACAACTTATGAAACATCATCTGTCATACCTTGATTTTAAAATTACATACACCTCAAACTTAAACAAATAAGTAATGAGATAAACCTCCTGACTCAGGATTAAACTAAGATAGTCATTTCAATAGCACTTAGAAAAACACAAGGGAAAGAGGATCAGAGGTTCATGGGCTTCCTGAGCTACAGGAGATTCAGAGACCATTACTTTAAATTGTGCAATTTTAGTTAGAAGGATATTGAGGTCTAGAGAGATTAAGAGGTTTCCACAAGGTTACAGAATTAGCAGAACCCTTTTTAACCAGAAAACTTTTCATTTTATCTTACTACTGCTAACATTGCAGTTTAAAACATAACTTCATTTGTACACAATTTCATATGAAACATACTACATATTACATGTCTTCATGGTAACTCATACACTCTTGAAACTCTTCTGTCTAAGGAAATCATCCTTGCAACTTTTGTAATGTTTTCCATTGGAGCAATGAATGAAGAAGATCTACACATCCAGCTTCTAAATTGCTGAATCAACCTTGTTAATCAGTAGAAAGATAAATACTGCATATATATATATATACACACATCATATATATATGTTGTATATATATATGATGTATATATATACACATCATATATATGATGTGTATATATGATGTGTATATATATATATATATATACATCATATACTGCAACTGTAGCATCTGTCACTACATCCTTCCAAGTTCAGGGTTTGATGCGCCAGCTTGCTGAGATTTTCTCTATCACTGTGATTCACATTACTGCCCTTCAGACTGAAAATGAGTACATATAACAAGTTAAACAAATAAATGCTAAGAGAATTTGTCTACAGCCTGCATTCTTGACTGCATATAAAACAAATGGTAAGTCATCAAAGGTTTGTTTGCAGCATGAAAATTAAAATGAGGCTGTATACTGTATGATTGTAAACAACTTACTAAGGCTTCTGATGAAGTCATCTTTCCTCTCTTGTGGTTAGTGCTGAGATGGACACTGACCATGTTTGTCTGAGACTATCCTTCTCCTATACTTTGCCTGATTGACCAGTCTTTTTCTCACTGGCATATCTTTGTTTTATTATTAATACAGTCAAACGATGGCCTTCAGCTGTACTGTAGCTCCCGAATAATGACAGCAGGTCTATGCCAGTTTACTAACTGTATAATCATGTTAAACATAAAAAGGATATATCATTGCTATACAATATAGAAAAAGGATTCATTTCTTTCCATTTATAGGAGAAGTTACAAGTATTTAACATGAAAACACATCATTTACACAGCTGGTGGTGAAACCTGTGTAGTCCCTCATTCATTCACCAACCAATGTGATCACAGAAAGCCCTTGGTTATGACAGTTGGGAATCATCTTAAGTTCTGTTTAGACTGGCAAGAGGTATCTTTCTACAAAAGAAGACCAGGGTGCTGAAACTTATAATTTTATTACTTTTGTGAATTTTTGTTATTGTGATACATCTTTTATGATATAGTACTGATTTCTGGTGAGACAGGATAAAAAGACTCAGGAATACAATTAAGCACAGTGAGAACACAATTATCCTTTAACACTGACAATATATTATTGGAGTTGGAACAAAACATAAGTAAATCCCCAATTCACCTATACCACCTTTTTCCAGCAATGCAAAATCTCCATTTGGAGGACAAGTGAGAAAAGCAAAACGGGAAAAGACACAGAAAGAAAGATATTGGAGTCAACTGAGATTGCTTTTCACTTCCATTTCCATCCATCCAAATGGGATAGAAAAATGATCTATTTTCTATCAAGTCCGTTTGGTTAAGAATAAATTTTTAAATATATAAATATATTTACTATATAAATGTATAGTAAACATATGTATATTTTACTATAAATAAATTTATCTTAGGACCATCATATTTAATTATTATTTTCCTAAATTACAGCTTATACCCAAAATAAAATATATGATAGATTTTTTTCTGATTCACTCACATCTCCTCAAATAGTGGTTCCTAAATGCATATCTGTGAACAGGCTGTATCAGAGTCACCTGGGGAGGTTTTCTTTGTTTTCTTCTTTTTTATAACATAGATACTAAGTCTTGTTCTGTAGATTCTGAATCTGAAAGGCCTGAGTGGTCTCCAGCAAGCGGCATTCTCAGGAGCCTCCTAGGGGCACTAATGCCCAGGAGAGCTGGTAATCCCTTTTTTAGATTACCTATATGTTTTTATGGATTCAAAAAATGGTATATTCTATAATAGGTAAAGAGTCAGACACTCTATACGCACATGTGATATATGAGTAAAGGGACAGTTGCTGTCTATCTATATGTAATATAATAGAATTTATAAGACATTTCAAAGATTTTAAAACTCCAAGATCACTCTTCAAGTCTGGCAGGGATGAAAATAGAGATGCTTGTTTCTCGTTAAAAGTTTGGAAAATTTACTTATTTGGGAAAAAATTAAATTGGGTCTCTTTAAAATTAGCTATTAGACATAGGAAATGGAGACTTTGGGACAGGGAAGAAAAGCCATTGGTGTTATTGATTTGGGTAAGAAATACCATGAACAAAAGTCAGTTGGCTAATCACACTGAGTTGAATCCCAACTCACTGATGTTTTGTAAGTGGGGTTTAGGTTGTGAGAGGCATAGAGATTTGACAGCAAAAGTTTAGGGAACATAATGATACGGTTGACAGGTTGAAAACAGGAAATTCATTATTATGGGAGTCTTATTATGTAGGCTCCAGAATCACAAACCGGTAACATTTGCTACATATGCATTTCCCATGATCTGCTTCTCTGTGTCTTTTTAAATACACACACACACACACACACACACACACACACACACACACACACACACACACACACACCCCACATACTAAATCAGTGTTAGTCATCTTGCAGTATCCTTAAGTATCTATATTTTGTGATTTGTAAAGATATGCCATTATTAAACTGTTGATTCTAAACACTAATGATGTTCTCTTTATATACTGCATTTAATCATATTTGTATTTTCTAAATACTTAAATTTTGTATTAATTAATGAAAAATTTGAAGCATTCTAAATGTTCAATAATAGGAGAATGATTTAGTAGATTATAATTTATAGATTATGGTATTGGTGAAATCGTTATAGCTTAGGATATATTATGGGTAGACTTGAATCAAAAGAAACAGGAAGGGCTTCCCTGGTGGCGCAGTGGTTGAGAGTCCGCCTGCCGATGCAGGGGACACAGGTTCGGGCCCGGGTCCGGGAGGATCCCACATGCCGCCGACCAGCTGGGCCCGGGAGCCATGGCCACTGAGCCTGCGCATCTGGAGCCTGTGCTCCGCAACGGGAGAGGCCACAACAGTGAGAGGCCCGCGTACCACACACAAAAAAACAAAAAACAAACAAAAAACAAGAACACATGTAGATGATACATAAAGTGTATTATCAGCCTTACATATTTCAAGGTGTGCTTTGACAAGTCCTAAAATTCATGTAAAAAATTGAATTAATTACACACACATACATTCCAAAAGGGATCTATATGGTTTAGAAGAAATAAACAGGAACATGGCCTACAAATGACTTGTTCTACCTGGACATTTGCAACTATATATCCATTTAGTTTAAAAAAGGAAATACAGTACTAGGATTGTTTTTCTTTTTAATTGCATATAAGACTACACTTTGGTTGCTACATTTTTTACTACATTGTCACTCCATAACTTACTGCTTCCTTAGCCTACTGTTCTTTTGTAACTACCATCTGCCTAATGAGTTAATCTCAGCCATAATTTCAACTGCTTTGTTTCCCAGCAAACCATACATATATACATGAGCTTGAATAGATCAGACCTTCCACTATCCTTTCATCACTTCTTTTGTCTGCTTTCAGCCACCTCAGCAATAGTTACTTTGGGATAACCATAACAAAAGTGCTCTCCAATTCTTTGTTTTTATTTAATATTGAGTGTTGAGAATAGGAGGAAATTAGAACAGTTGAGGGAGGTCTTAGATTCATGGCTTGAGAGGTTTGAAAGAATGCAATTGTTCTTTATTTTGGAATTGAACAATAACTGGGTGCATCCATGCCATTGTCCAGTTGTCCTCAAACATATTATAAATGCAAAATTTCCATGGCAATTCTGATTCTGTAGGCTAAGATAGTATGTGGGACTTATTTTTGCAAATGTCTCCGTTATTTTTGATGCAAATATTCCATGGACTATAATTTGAAAGTGAAGGCTACTGCATGTAGCCTAGCAGCCTGTGCACTACACCAGAACTCTTCAAATTTTAGTGTATTTAAAAATTACTATGTTTCTTCTGAAATTGCAGATTCAGTAGCTCTAGAATGGGACGTGTGGTTTTACAGTTCTAACGAGCTCCCAGGTGATGCTGATACTGCTGGTCCACAAACCACACTTTTAATAGCAAGACATTGTCAGGGGTTGTTATGCACACAGATTGAAGGGATTGGTGACAAATGCTGGACTAGTGAAAACTGCAGACCTGTGGAAATATTTTCATAATCTGTTTACAGGCCAGAGTTTCTTTGGGCTTTCAAACTGAATTAATTTGTCAGTAAGCATGCTATAGCATTAAAAGGAAACATTGATAATATATATTTGTAAAATAATTGGAGTTGAATGTAAGTCAATTATTCCAAACTGACTTTCATGGTCTTATCAAAATTACTAAACAATAATTCTGAGGCATTGGGAATAAAGTATTATGTTTATTTTCTAGGGCTGCCATAACAAAATACCACAGACTGAGAGGCTTCGACAATAGATATTTATTTTCTCAGTTCTGGAGGCTTAAAGTCCAAGATCAAGGTGTCAGCAGGTTTGGCTTCTGCTGAAGCCTCTCCCCTTGGCTTACAGATGGCTGTCTTCTCGCTGTGTCCTCACATGGCTTTTCTTCTGTGCTCATGCATCCCTGGTGATTATTTCTCTTATCATAACGACACCAGTCTTATTGGATTAAGGTCCAATTATGACCTCATTTAACTCTAATTATCCCAAAGGCTCTATCTCCAAATACAGTCACATTGCAGGTTGGGCTTCAACATAGGAATTTTAGGTGAAAACAATTACATCCACAATAAGTACATATTAATAAATGTGAATCTAGAATAGATTATATTTTCCATTTTTTCCCCATTGGATCTGTAGGGGGGAAAGCTCTCAAATACAAGAACCTTAAGTTTACACTGTGTTATGGGCTGAATTATGTCCCCCCCAAATTTATATGTTGAAGCCTTAACTCCCTGTACCTTAGAATGTGACTGTATTTGGAGATAAGGCTTGAAAGAAGTGATTAAGTTAAAATAAGGTCATTAGAGTCAACCCTCATCCAATCTGACTTGTGTACTTAGAAGAGGAAATAAGACATACAAAGAGACAGGAGTATACGTGCACAGACAACCATGTGAAGAGGCAGCAAGAGGGCAGCCATTTGCAAGCCAAGGAGAGAAGACTCGGAGGAAACCAAGCCTGTTGCTGTCAGCTTAATCTCAGATTTCCAGCCTCCAGAACTGTGAGAAATAAATTTCTACTGTTTGAGCCACCAGGACTGTGGTATTTTATTATGGCAGCCTTAGTAAACCAATACACACTGATTATGTCTACAGGCAATAATGGTCGGTCCCGGACATTTTAATAAACAACATACAGCTTCTGTCTTCTTTCATACTCAGTGAACCACACTTACATGCATCTCATTCAAACCGATGAAGAAGAATTCCTAAATACAAGACCAAATACCATTGAATATATTTTAATATAAATTTTTATATCCCAAACATAGGCTGCAGAACAAACCACTCAGAAAGCAATTCCAAATGTTGTTTTTTCCCCTATAAATCCTATAGAGTTTTAAATTGTAGTTAACTGAGAACTCAACAGTTTCAACTGGTAAAACATTTTAAAATACTCATTAAAATAGGAGTGTAATTGCAATTAATTCTACAGTAGAGTGCTTCCGATGTTTAAAAATGAGCCTTACCTTTGTTTTGGGTTCTAGAATTTTTACTCCATAAATTGATATTTGCAACTCAACTTTAGGAATTTTCTGGCCTTCAGATTTCTTGATATGTCTTGCAAACTACAAATGAAAATTTATTCACAAAACTGTAATTCTGTTTCTATAGGAAATGAACACATATATTTGGAGCTCATATTCAGTGTTGAAATTTCATTAAATAAATTATTGCCCATTGTAAAGTATTTTTATAAACTCCACACAGCCCCCAAATATTTAGAAATCAAACTGAAGCTAAGGATTGAAGTAATTCTCCCAGATAAAACACTCAGAACTAGACTCAGTCTAGATGTATTTAAATGTCCTGGCTTTATCTGGCAATGTTATTCTCTCCCTACTTTCCTTCTCTCCTCCCTCCCCACCCCCACCTTTCTTTTCAAGAAATAGAAGAGAACTATTGAAAAAAATTGTATTTATTACCCCTCTTGTAGGGGTTCAAGAAGTTATTTCCTAGTATAACATTTTGTTAGCATATGGATCACCCTAACTTGATTCAAAACAGAGTATCTGTAAGGCAGGATGGGGTTTCAGTCCTCTTTTGTGTGTCATATTTATATGCATTGTGTATTTCTTTCTAATGTGAATACACATGGTATAGTTCAGTCCCAGAGCAGAGAGTGTTTAAAAGCCTCTTTCTCTTTTCATGATTTTGCACTGCCATGGAGAATAATATAATTAATGCATATAAGAATGCCTTGAAGTGTCTGCCTTGATATTCAGGGAGGGGATTACGGGGGGAGAGTTCCATTTGTTTTATTTCATTTTGGGTGGTACAATTTTTTAGTTTGCTATCTGTCCTGTTCTATAAATACAGGCAGCTTTTTTCTCGGTATTCAGCAGTCTAACATTCTGCACATAAATGTGACTAATTCATGCCAGAGAATTTTCTTTTTTGTCTTTAAGAAACTTGTTTTGCTTCAGTGCAGACCTTTAAAAATTATCCCAGCTCTCTCCCAAAGAAAGTGGATTAATTTGTTTCTCTTCCCTTCATAATCTTCTTCCTGTATTGGTATAATCAAAGCAATTTGGGGATTTTCACATATGGAGGCTGACAAAATAAATCAGCTGCTTTCCATCTATGTGAACACGTCTGAACAAAGCCAGTCGCAAAGCTGGCCACAGAAGCAGTCTAAGCTGGCTTCCTGGGTGCTGTTCTTTTCCAGAAACAGAAAATGAGCAATAGCTCTTGAAGCCTTCTCCACATCTGTACACAACCATTCCTGTGACCTCTTTTAGTTTCCAAAAAGTCCGTCACAAAACAACCACTAAAACTTATCTGTTATGTCTTTTCTGCCAGAAAAAAAAGGAACAAATGAACAAGGGGAGGAAGTAGTGGCTACAAGTAGAATAAACAAAGAGGGGAGCAAGGAGGGAGAGAGGGAGAGAGGGAGAGAGGGGAAACAAGAGAACAAGACAAAGAAAAAGAAAAATAAACATAAAATATCTGATCTATGGCTTGTGAAACCTTTTCTTCTGCTTCATATCAAGATGAAATAATTGTGCTCCAAGAAGATTCAGAGATCATCCAATCCCATCCTCCCATTTCAAAGATGAGAAAAGTAAGTCTCAGAGAAGTCAGTTACCTTGGTCATAAAATGGATCTGTAGCAATCAGGCCTAGAACCTAGCTTTGCTATCTACTAATAACTCTTTTCTTTTGCCCAGCACATTTTCTGAATTAGAAAAAAAAAAAAAAACTTCCAGTACTATTTTCATGTTTATCAAGGTTGATACTGGTTATTGGCCTTGACTGTTGCACCAATGTTGCAAAATATTTAAGCCTAAGGTTATATTTGTTCAATCTATAATATTTTAAACAAAGTTTAATATTCTCATTCCAGCTTGTTTTTTTGTTTTTTTTTTTAGTTTAAGATGACTGTATTCTATATACAGTTTGCATGATTTCTCTAGGTCTCTTTTCCTACTTGTAGACCTCTCAACTGTGTTCCACAATACTTCTAACTTACATTTTGAAGACATGTTCATGCTCACATTGTATTCTTTTCTCTCCCTATTTACTACTTGAATGTTAATGCTTGAAAAGCCTTTCTGCAAATTTTTTTCCTTTTTTGCTTCAGTAAATTTATTTCTTGGTCATCTAGATAGAGTGATCTACCAGTAAAACTTGAATATAATAATCCAATAAGAATATTCAAAGGGGGTAAAGCCTAAGAATTCTGGAGGATATCTGGATACAACAAATGAATAAAAAAAACAAGCCTTTATCACCACAAAATGATGGGGAAGGATAAAGTATTACTTGAAGTAAATAAAGTACTTAGTTAAATATATGCCACTTATAAGTAGAACAGCTAAAGAAATTTTAAAGGGAGCACTACTGAGTTTCAATATCATCATCACACAATTTCTATCCATTTCTCAAAGGACTTAAAAAGTGAAATCTAACTATATTATTAATGGAATATACATTATTAGGCAATAAAAATTAATGAATTAATTCAAATTATTTTTGTGGTTCTTATAAATTATTGATTTAATTAAAAATTTTCTTGATACTATTACAGGGATACCAGCTATATATGTATGTTTACAATTAAAATAAACTTTAAGTATTTCATTAATTAAATAACTGGTTATGAAGACAAAAACAGAGTGTTATGCTACCCAGAGAGAGTGAGGTCAAGTGGAGAAACTGCTGGGCCTAGATTTAACAGAACTTTTCAATAATTTCCAAGGCCACATAGCTTGAGGTAGCTTCATGTAATTTTGTTAGCTCTGCTGGGGTGAGGGGTCTGTCCTCTAAAATTGGGGTCCAGGAATGCTGCTCCCTGGTTATCTCCCAGAGAAATCAAGAAGTTTTGGATCTACATACCAATATTCATCCACATGTAAATATCACAAGCAGATTGTTTATGAAATATATTGAGCCCTCTGACATTTGTACTAGTTGTACTAAAACTAAATAAATCCCTATTAAAAATAAAATTCCTTACAATAACAATGATATTAAATATATAGAAGTCAAAAGGCTTTTTTAATTATCACTTTTTGAAAAATTTGGAATTTTCTTAAATTGTAGGCTAAAACATGATTAAGAGATAGAAATTGTTGAACATGATTGAGAAATAGAAAATATGCTGTTTTGACAAATATAGAATTTCTGAAAGTAAACACTTATAAAAATTATAATATTTAAGAAAACTTTATGAACTATAAATTCTCCACAAAATGACAGAAAAATAGTACCCAATAAAATAAATCAAAGTTTAAAATTTTTTCTTGAAAAATAATTAGGCATCATTAAACATAGAAGCATAAAAAAATACACTATTGAAAATCTTGTAAGTTTTCTATCATCTTGTATTAGTCATAAATTTTGAATTCTTCTTTAATGTCAGAAGTCAATATATTAATATTGCAAACTTTTGAAAAATATTTAAATAGAAATGAAATGTTACCTTATGTGGCAAATAAAATATAATACTGAACTATAGTGGATAAAAAAGTAATCAGAATACATATGTTTAAGAAAAGTAAGCAGGGGCTTCCCTGGTGGCGCAGTGGTTGGGAGTCTGCCTGCCGATGCAAGGGACACGGGTTCGTGCCCCAGTCCGGGAAGATCCCGCGTGCCGCGGAGCGGCTGGGCCCGTGGGCCATGGCCGCGGAGCCTGTGCTCCGCAGCGGGGGAGGCCGCAGCGGTGAGAGGCCCGCGTATCACACACACACACACAAAAAAGTAAGCAGGAAATTAAAATGGGGGATGTGTACACAAAACAGGGTTAATAAGCAAATTTTTTTTTTTTTTTTTTTTAGTAGAGCCATAGCACCATCTTCTGGTCATCTCTACATGACAACAGAATTAAACAGGAGCCAGGGTCTAAGTTCTTAAAATAAATGTAAATATTCTTGTATACTCTAGAGTTGTAGCATCTGCCCTTTGATACAAAGAAACAAACAAAAAAAATTAGAAGTAAATAAAAAACATTGTTCTATTTATTTTCATTAGTTCATGAATCATTACCCTTAGATATACTTTCCTGATCTACAAAATTTTTACAATCAATAGAGTAAAGATTGCTTTTTAGATAAAGTATTCTGGAAGATACTTGAAAGACAAAAGCTATTATCAACTGAGTATAAATTTTTAAACCATACTGCATGATTTTTATCTTATTGTAAACCACATTCCTTTATTAACAGAGTACATTTCCAAATAGGAAACTACATAAGAACTGAAAATAAAGTTTCACAAAAATACATTAAAAACTAGCCATGTTTTAGAAAGCATTTCATCTCGAATATCTCTTTGTTACCTAGTCATTACATAATTGAATCTTTTTGGGTTTGGATTTAGGTTCACTGAATAAAGAACCTCCTAGGTAGAAAGAAACATTAAGTGTAAATATCATCATTCTTTTATAAAACATCCTGATTGTAGTGAAGTTGGATTCATACCCAGAGTGTGCAATATTTTGAACATTTAAATAGAATCTTATTCTAAATGTTGTCCATAAATTGTAAGACTTTTAAAATTCTCTATTAGTGCTTAAAAGTATTTGCCAAACAAGCACAAGTATAAATTACTGCCTAATGAGTAGTTAAAAGAAGTGGTTGGCCGGTCCCCTTTTTCTCCAAATGGGAGTGAGATCATCTTAGGACCTCTTAGTATATTTCTTTAAAAATAAGTAAAATATAAAATACATAAAATATTTTAAAATACAAAAAAATTAAGAAAAGTCAGGTAAAATAAATGGATTAAAATATTACCTTTTATTTCTTTACCCAGAAAGCAAGCCAACTCACTTCAATTTTTTTCTCAATTTAAACACTCAGTAGATTCCACCTGATATGACATTCTCAAAGCAAAGTAATACTTTTTAATGTTTATGATTTTGCCTGGCACAGAGGCCTACCTCTCCTATGGAATAATTGGATGAACTCTAAAGTCAGAGAAGGGCTGTTTCTAAAAAAATTTTGAGAACAACCATAGAGAATAACAATAAAGTATGTTAACAAAATAGTGCTATGTTAAATTTTTTAAATGAGATAAACATGAGAATTCTGTTGAAGGAGTTTTTCAAATCTTAGTATCTCAGAGGGAATGATGTCTTTTGGGATGGGATGCAATTAGAAAAACATGCGAAGGACGCATGGCAGCTTACAAGATTTTCTCAGGAAACTTGCTGATTCTGAGTATGTGGAGTTGCTTAGTGTCCTTTTCTGCTCTTACTCTCACCAGTTCCCCAGGTCTGCTCATAGATATGGCCAGATCCTCGTGGATATGTCCATTAGGACGTCTTTAACATACAGTGTCGCAGCAAAATGCTGCTTTGTAATTAGTCTAATTCTACACTTTCAACTGGTGCATATGATATTCTGACTTTTAGAGACAGTTGTTCTGCCATTATTAGTCTTTGAGTTAGGGCACAAGTCCACATTGCAAAGTAAAGGCAAGCTATGGAATGTCAATACATAAAATATTGCTGTTAAATTTTTTTTGTCGAGTATGAAAAATTATACCTTAGAAAAATACAGTGTTCCACACCCAGAAAAATATTCATGTGTACATAGTTATTATTAAATATGTTTCCTTGATCTAGTGATATTCATTCAACAGACCATTTTTACCAGGGTGAAGCCATATCTGCCACAGAACTATTCATGCTTTGAATTTCCACCAGTCTACTGATGACTGAAGATAAATTCAATACACTAGACACTTATCTGGAGGGCTTGCCCTACCTTTAGCTTTCTCACAGCATCTCTCACAACTTCTGTTCCTTTGGGCTGCTCCACTTCTGTGCTGCCAAGAAACTGAAAATGGTCACTTGTGAGACAGGCTTTATTATATCATATATCAGTAAGTCATGTTGAAATATATCATGGAATAATAGAATGATATGATAGTCATTCAAGTCCAAATCCTAAACAGAAATTACTAATTTATATTATTTTATATGAAAATATAAATACATTACTTAATCATACACAATTCTTATTATTCAAGGTTTTTTTAAAACATACTTTTCCTAAATACTTTACTTGAAGATTTGTACTGGAAAGAAAATTAAAGACATTTCATTGGGCCCAGAGAAATAAAGTTGAACTCAAATTTAAAATACATTAACAATTAAAAATTATCTGAAAATTTAAAGCATATAATTTTTATGTTGTCAATAGTATATTTTGAGATATTAATGTGGTTTAATACAGTTTATAATGTCAAATCAACATTTTTCTTTGTTTTCCAATTAGCACACTCGTACAGCATGTAAAATTTTAAAATACACACTTTTTTAATACCCAGTATACAACATTCATCAAAGTCATAAGCTAAAGTACATTCAAAAATTTTTTTAAAAAAGCTCTACAATTTTACTAAGTGTTAAAATATCCCTGGAGGTTTTTAGTTAAAACCTGACCTATCCCCCCGCAAAAAGAAAAAGTTTCATGATAATTACCACATTGTAATAAAATCTCTATCCTGGAGAGATATAATACCTCTTAAACAGAAGTCCAACATCATGAAATGTTCAAGACCAATTAGAATTGACATGTGGATATTTTATTCTACAGATTATTTCTACATAAATAGCAAATAATCATTAAATTCATTAGGTATATATAATTTTCCAAAGACTTTTTTTTCTTGTCACATACCATCAATCATCATAACACCAGGGTGGGATAAGAATTCATCACTTATATAAATAGACATATGCATGAGTATGTATGTGCGTATACTTTACATCAAATAATTAAGTAATAATTTTTCATGTGTTAACTCACAGAATTGAAGGGAGCAAAATAGTAATATCAGGGTATCTTTTAAAATCACCTTTAATTCCTTCTTTCATTCTTTTTTTAAAAATTTTTATTGGAGTATAGTTGATTTACAATCAGCTAGTAACACAACTATAGTTGTGCTAGTTTTAGGTGTACAGCAAATTGAATCAGTTATACACATACATATATCCTTTTTTTTTTTAGATTCTTTTCCCATATAGGCCATTACAGAGTATTGAGTAGAGTTCCCTGTGCTATACAGCAGGTTCTTATTAGTTATTATTTTATATACAGCAGTAGTATATATACTGACATATATATATATATATATGTCAATCCCAATCTCCCAATTTATCCCTCTCTTTCATTCTTGAAAAAAAAAAAAATAACAACTAAAGAAATGAGAGTTTTGTTTTTCAAAATGGGCTCTGTGTATTACCTGTATGAGAATTACCTAGGGAGCAGGTTAAAACATAACAATGCAGAGTCCTCAATCGAATAAGGGTAGGGCTAGGGAATTATATTTCTAAAACCATCACAAGTGATTTCTTGTGATTTCTTTTCTACTAAAATCTAAGGAACAGACTTAGAAAATAGTAACAGCTGAGAAGAATAGTAGAAGGTAGATAGAAAAGGTGAGCTGAAAATATAGGAGATAACTGCTGATCCTGTTTCGAATGAGCTCATGGAGAGAACGTGAAGCTCAGAAGCATTAAGGCAAAAAAGTTTCAGTTTTCAGATTCTACAAGGTACAACAGTTTCATTTTCGAATATATTCAAACTATGCCAAACAACTGCAACTTGGTCTAGATGTAATATCATTAGGCACTAGGTTTGCCCCTCTGTGACCTCAAATTGGTTGACCAGATCTGCAAAAAAAGACCAAAATTAATGGAGAAATTCTCAGCTAAAAAGGAACTGAAAATCTGCTACTTAAGATATGTGAGACAGCCAAATCGATTCCTGACACCAATGGACCCATCACATTTCTTCTGTTTCAGGACAACTTTGGCTTCACGATACAATAACTTGGGAGCTTTAAACTTAGACCAGTGCCTGGGACTCTGACTTAATTAGCTGGGGCGGAGCCAGGGCATCTGTGCATTTTAAAGCTCCCCAGGTGATTTTAACGTGCCACCAGATTTGAAAAGCACTGTTTTAGATCATGCAAAAAAAGTAAAAGGTTCATGTGACAGGAGGGGAGCGAACACAATAGAAGTTATTTAGTTCTGAGTAAATCCATGGGGTAAACTCTTCTCAACATCTCTGAAATTATCACTGAGAGATTCCCCATTAGTGGTGGTCTAGTGTTAGCAGAACAGGAAGGTAAAAGCAGACTATATTGCTAAGTGATTACTGAACTATAAGAAGGAAGCATCTGATGTGTTGATACCAGACTGTAAGAGTTGCTAGAAATATTTATGGAAAATATTCATACTTTG
Source organism: Kogia breviceps (assembly GCF_026419965.1). Taxonomy (NCBI): domain Eukaryota; kingdom Metazoa; phylum Chordata; class Mammalia; order Artiodactyla; family Physeteridae; genus Kogia; species Kogia breviceps. The sequence continues at coordinate 156,349,213 of NC_081311.1, read as the reverse complement.
GCAGTAATGTCATGAGTCATTGTGGTTATATGTAAATAGGCCCATATGAGAAAATTATGGAAGAACTCCAAGTACATTCTAAATGAATCAACCTCTTGCAGTGCTCCAGGAACATTTTAATATGTTTCTTTCACATTGGCTTTAATTAAACCATCTGAGTAATGAAACACAGGGAGAAGCCTTGAATGATTGTGGGAACTAAGCTTTAAAGATTTCCAATAGGAAGCTTGCCACTTAACCCTTTTTTCTATGTAATGTTGGATGAAATGAATGGAAATAATTTTAAAACTGAAAAGCAGATTATTCCTTATAATAGTTCCTGTATTTTTAAGTTATAAAAGTCATGATACTTAGATTAAATAGTTCATATTTGTGTGCATTCCATGTCTATAGAAAATACTTATAAGACCCTTGAATATGATGCAGCATGCTGGAATAAACTCTAGGCTTAGAATCTGAAGATACTGAAAGGTCACTTAATCTCTGCCTTATTTGATTCTTGAAAAATAAGGACAATAATATTGTTCTTCTCTCCTTACAAAATTGCTCTGAAGATCAACTGCAGTAAGAGATAAGAAAAAAAAAAAAAAAAAACCCTGTAAACCACAAAGTGCTTTATAATTATGAGGGATTGTCACTTCTTTATTTAATGATTGTTTGGGGAAGACACTAGAATTCAGTGGATATTGTTGGTGCCTGCTCAACTCTCCTTGGATCTTCTTTATCAGTGCTGGGATCCATCCTCCAGCTTCCCCATGCTTTGCTGGTAATGGCTCACACACAAGACCTTCAAAGGATTTCCTTTGGGCAATGAGGTCACTTTGCCAGTACAGACAGCTGGAGACACCTGGAAGTTTTTTGCTTTGCCCCATATCACAATATTCCTTAGCTAATGACTGGTGTAGAAAAATAGAAAAATAACTTCATATTCTAAGAAAAAAAAAGATTTAGAGCCAAGTTTACAGATTACAAGGAGAGAAAAAATACACACTGAGATATGAAAGGGACTAAAAATTTAAACTCCCATGCCCAGTTCTTCATAAGGAAAAGAGGGGAGTATGTAAAACAAAGCAAAGGAAGAAATGGAACCCAGGAATCAACCCAGTGACAGAGGGTGTTATCCACTACATCTATGACAAATCAAGGCACAGCAGTGTAGCAGGTTATCCAGAAACAAAGAAGAAAATAACAAGAGTTGAAAATGGTTACTTCAGTGAGTGACACTTGGGAAAAGAGTTGAGGAACATTTTGCTTTTTCATTATAAGCCTTGGGGAAATATTTGTTTAAAATGGACATGGATAACTTTGATAAAATAAAAATTAAGTCCCCAAGTGATAACAAGTTAAAGTTGCACATACTCATTTATTCCTTTAAAAAAAGAGAGAGTATTTACTATGAGTCAAGCATTTACTAAGTGCTGGGTATATAGCAGGGGGAAAACGACCCTGTTCTAGTGTAGTTTATATCCCAGGGAGCATACCTGTGTATGTGTGCATGTATGTATGTATCTATTTATTTCTATGTTTATGTCTAGATCACAAACATATTTCTAATATATCTTAGATGGCACAAGTAAAAATAAACACAAATAATAACATAGATTGAGCAGAGTATAATATTTAAGATCGAGTGATCAGGAAAGTCCTCTCTAAAAGGGTGACTTTTTTTTTTTTTTGTGGTACGCTGGCTTCTCACCGCTGTGGCCTCTCCCATTGTGGGGCGCAGGCTCCGGACGCACAGGCCCAGCGGCCATGGCTCACGGGCCCAGCCACTCCGCGGCACGTGGGATCCTCCCGGACCGGGGCACGAACCCGTGTCCCCTGCATCGGCAGGCAGATTCTCAACCACTGCGCCACCAGGGAAGCCCAAAAGGGTGACATTTTAATAGCAACCTGAATGAAAGGAAGAAATGAAAGATACTCAAACATATTGAGTCTAAATTCCTTTGATGTGTCAGAGCAGCAGACTCAACAGCTGGGTATACGAAGTAGAGCTTGGGGAAGGAGAATTCTGGGTAAAAGGTGTGGATTAGGGAGACCTTGGCACTGAGATCTCAGTGGAAGGACTGAGGAGTGCCAGAACCACGGGTCCTCAGGTAGCTGCCATGCTGCAGAGGGAGATGAAAGAGAAGAATGCTGCCAACAGAAATAAGTTAAATGTTCGGTGAAAGGGCAAGGAGAATCAAGAAAGTTAGGTTCTTAATATTAATAATCAGGGTTATCAGAATAGCAAATAAAATTATAAGATGCTGCTGTTGGTGGGAATGTAAAATGTTACAGCTACACTGGAAATTTGGTAGTTTCTCTGAAGACTAAATATGCACTTATCCTAAGGTACAGCAACAGTACTTTTTGGTATTTTTCCCAGATAGATGAAAACTTATATTCCTGTAAATATTTTTGCACTGATGTTCACAATGGATCTATTTGTACTGGTCAAATGTCAGAAACAACCCAAATATCCTTCAGTGGGTGGATGGTTAAACAAACTGTGGTACATCCATACCATGGAACACTACTCAGCAATAAAAATAAGTGGACTATTGTTACACACACAACTTGGATGGATCTTAAGGGAATTATGCTGAATAAAAGAAGTTAACCTCAAAAATTCTCTTTTCTGTTATGAAATTTACCTAAATAAAAAATATAGAAAATTTGTTTTACAATCTCTTAGAAAATGGGACATTGGTATGTTGAACACTTTCAATTGGATAAAACTCATTGCTTTTATGTTTTAGAAACTTTATGTCTTAGCTCCTCCATGTGGCAGAAAAAAAATAACAATGATGAGAAGAGAGTATAATGTATCAGACTGTTTTTGCTTTATACATGTAGATTCTAAGGGCTATTTTTCAGTGTGGCAGAAGAGCAAAAGAAAGAGTTATGTGTTCCGAGGCCAGTGATAATGGTGGGTGCTCTTTTTCTTACTTCAAGTATTCAAGATTTTATCAATTATGTTTCTTCAGAGTCTCCAATAGACAACATTCTTTTCAGCATATACTTTTTTGAAAGATCAGGCATTAGACCTTACATAAGTCCAAGTATGTCTCTGGCACAATTGTGTGTCTGTGCTTTGAAAATCTAAAAAAATTTTCTGTTTACTTATGAATAAACATTTCTATTTTAATAGTAATGTATGTACACTGTAGGAAATTTAGCAACTACAGAAAAATGTATCAATGAAAATAAGCATCAACTTCTTTCTCACAATCAAGAGGTAATTATCATTGAAAATGTAATATGTTTTAAATTTGTTACTGTTAAAGTAATTGGCCAGTGATAGTATTAGGCAAAATTACAAAAACAAACAAAACCCCTTAAATTACTATATATGACTGATTCTATTTGGGGCATTATTGTGTGTGTGTGTGTGTGTGTGTGTGTGTGTGTGTGTGTGTGTGTATTTAAATTTTGGCTACTAGTTATTAAAAGGATTGAAGATTAAAATACTGAATAATGTTTTGATCCTAGATAATATGGACAGATAGGAAAGATATAAAACACAAAAGGACATTTACAATATATTAGACTATGAAAAGTAAGATGACAGTGATCTAAAAATGTTTTGTGTATTCTTAGTCTATATATTGAAGGGTATAACAACATAGCATATATTTTTCACAGATTTTACAAACTATAAAATGTCTTTGGAAAATCATCAATAAAGACTTTGACAAATACAGAGCAAATTTTTGATACTTTAAAGCTAATTATATATTCTGTGCAAATAGTCCAACCTACGTATCTCTTTGGTCAATGCATTTGTACTTAGTAAATGCACTCACAGCATATATTTTAGAGGCTGGAGGTTGTTGAAATTAAAAACAGAAAAATGTCATCAAACTCACTATTATATACAAAAATATTTACTTTATAGACTTTTAAAATTAGAATACTATTAAGATATTTCATATCTAGCTTAATATTTTCCAAAACTCCCACAACTATTTTTCAAATTAATTAAAATGACACAGGCTTTTCTTTTAAACTAATCTCAAGTGATGTCTGTAGTCATTTCTTCCAGTTATTTCATTGTATTCCATTATGCCTAAAATAAGCAGTTTGCAAAAATGTGTGAACATTTGACAATTACACCTTCATTTTCAAATATTACTTGAAATTGACTTTTTTTCCCCCACTTGAAAGACCGAGTAATTTGCTTTATGACTTGCTTCTTTGCCAGTAGAGAGCAGTGTTGGACATCATATGGACCTAATTATAATATCTGCTTTTCTTGCTTTCTCAAATGTTTTTAGAATCACTCTGTAAATGTGAAAATGTGGGTTTTTAAAAAATAAATGCCAGATAAACAACAACTAAAATAATTAACTGAAGAGTTACTAAGCCTAGCTGCTATGAAATCTGACACTAACATATGAAAGAGCTAACATAAATATACTGAATACACGTTTATATCAAATTCAAAATATGCCAATTGTATGTAGATAATATGTTCTCTATAAAATTATTTTAAAATAATAAAGGAAAATAATTTCCATTTTGCACAACATAAAAGCTTTATCTAACATCAAGGCTAATAAATAACTCTTGGTAGCATAACTACCAATGGATATTTTAACCACAGAAAAAAAATAAATGAGTATGTCTCTATCTTTGTAAGCAAGGTTGCAGAGACTCAAACAGGAAGGGGCTAATTTTCTTGGTGTTAACTTGACTGCATATGTGTATAAAAACAAAACAATTTTATGTTATTTTTTTATTTTTGGCTGCGTTGGGTCTTCATTGCTGCACGCAGGCTTTCTTTAGTTGCAGGGAGTGGGGGCTACTCTTCGTTGTGGTGCGCGGGTTTCTCACTGCAGTGGCTTCTCTTGTTGCAGAGCACAGCTCTAGGTGCACGGGCTTCAGTAGTTGTAGCACGCGGGCCCTAGAGTGCATGGGCTTCAGTAGTTGCAGTGCGTGGGCTCAGTAGTTGCAGCATGCAGACTCTAGGGCAAGCAGGCTTCAGTAGTTTTGGCACACGGGCTCACTAGTTGTGGCACATGGACTCAGTAGTTGTGGTGCACAGGCTTATTTGCTCCATAGCATGTGGGATCTTCCCGGACCAGAGATTGAACCTGTGTTCCCTGCATTGGCAGGCAGATTCTTAACCACTGAGCCACCAGGTAAATCCTATTAAATTGCATACTCTATCTTCTTATTTTACATGAATACAGAGTGTATTATTTTAACAGGCTCTTGCTATTAAAACAAGATTCCTAAGTTTAAGCCAAAACAAACCTAGTTGCTATAAACAAGAAACTGTGCTCATTGCCCACTGTGGAAGGGTCTCCCAAATCAAGTTTTGAATCACACGGTCACAGTAAGAAGCACTGAGGGTTTTGTTCTGTCTCAGAGGCCCCTCCACAGTCAAACTTCTTTCACATCTGAGGAGTGAGACAGGTGGAGTGAAAGGCAGAGCATTCACCTGTGTTGTTATAAATAAAATTATTACAAAAATAAATAAACACCAACTTACACAGAAAACCAAAAGCATGGGCTTTGAATCCAGACAGCCTTTACAATCCATTTACTTCTTAGAGAACCACTCGATTGTGGACTGTGGAGATATTATCATTCAACTCCCATTATTTTATAGATAATATAAACTGAGGACAAAGAAGGTGAAGTGACTACTGAAGGTCACAAAGCTTTTCAGTTAGCAAAGTGAGGGCTAGGATTCCAACTCTCCTAATTTTCAGACATATACTCTTTATTTTTGCTATCTTAAATAAAACAGAAACAGAAGGAAAGATAATATAGTATACTGGATATATATTACCCATTTAGGCCACATCCATTTGGTTAATTAAGTTTTATGTTATAGGTTCTTTCTACTGTGAGATATGCTTAAGATCTGAGGAAGTCACCTCACAGCAGTCAGAATGGCCATCATCAAAAAAATCTACAAACAATAATTGCTGGAGAAGGTGTGGAGAAAAGGGAACCCTCCTACACTGTTGATGAGAATGCAAATTGGTACAGCTGCTATGGAGAACAGTATGGAGGTTCCTTAAAAAATAAAAATAGAACTATCATACAACCCAGCAATCACACTCCTGTCCATGTACCCAGAGAAAACCATAATTCAAAAAGATACATACACCCCGCGACTTCCCTGGTGGTGCAGTGGTTAAGAATCCACCTGTCAATGCAGGGGACATGGGTTCGAGCCCTGGTCCAGGAGGATCCCACATGCCACAGGCAACTAAGCCCATGTGCCACAACTACTGAACCTGTGCTCTAGAGCCCGTGAGCCACAACTACTGAGCCCACATGTCACAACTACTGAAGCCTGTGCGCCTAGAGCTCGTGCTCTGCAACAAGAAAAGCCACCGCAATGAGAAGCCTGCGCACCGCAACGAAGAGCAGCCCCTGCTCACCGCAACTAGAGAAAAGCCTACATGCAGCAATGAAGACCCAACACAGCCAAAAAAAAAAGGATTATAGATACATGCACCCTAACGCTTATTTCAGTGCCATTTACAATAGGCAGGGCATGGAAGGAACAACCTAAATGTCCATCAACAGAGGAATGGACAAAGAAGATGTGGTACATATACACAATGGAATATTACTCAGCCATAAAAAAGAACAAAATAATGCCATCTGCAGCAACATGGATGGACCTACAGATTGTCATACTGAGTGAAGTAAGTCAGACACAGAAAGACAAATATCATATGATATCGCTTATATGTGGAATCAAAAAAAAGCATACAAATGAACTTATTTACAAAACAGAAGTAGAGTCACGTATGTAGAAAACAAACTTATGGTTACCAGGGGATAAGGGTGGGGGGGATAAATTGGGAGACTGGGACTGACATATATACACTACTAATAAAATAGATAACTGATAAGAACCTGTTGTATAGCATAGGAAACTCTACTCAATACTCTATAATGGCCTATATGAGAAAAGACTCTAAAAAAGAGTGGATGTATGTATATGTATAACTGATTCAGTTTGCTGTACACCTGAAACTAACACAACATTGTAAATCGACTATACCCCAATAAAAATTTTTTAAAAAAATCTGAGGAAGTCAAAAGAATATTCAGTTCGCTTTACGGTTAGGTAACCTGAATTTCCTCTACCATTTCTTTATTGAAGCTCTCAGAGCCTCAGTTTCCTCATTCATAAAATGGGGATAACACACAGTGTTTCTGTGAGAATTAAATGAGAAAATGCAATCAGTGACTGGCACAGAGTGAATGTTCACTGAATTTATGCTTAGAAATTAAAATACAATAATAAAATAACAGTCACAATAAGAATTTTTAAAAAGCCAACCTACCAACAGACTATGAAGTATGCAAGAAAAAAAAACCTATTTTAAGCCACTAGCAGAAAGATTTTGGCTATAGAGGCAGCTAGAATCCTTACCAACATACACAGGTATATTCTGTCCTCAAAATTGTATTGGTTATTTTTAAACACTTATTCTTCTAAATTCTCATTGTAATTTAATTTCATTGCAATGTAATCAATTATACAAAATGAGATGTGAGATTTTTAGGATATCTATGAAATACCTACATGAGGATACCTTATCTGTAAGTGTTTATACTGTTTATCAGGAAGGCCAAGTATTTTTCTTGCTAAATATATTCCTAGTTGCTTTATAGTCTTGGGGTAAACAAGTTTTTTTTAATTCTATTTATAACAAATTATTGCTACTATGGGAAATATTTACCCTGTATTTAGTCAGCTTACCAAATTATCTTATTAAGCTTAGCAGTTTTATTTCTTTTGAAAAATGTGAATCTACTGGAATGTAATTATCAATATCTTTCTCAATATCGTTACAAATTCTTTCATTTTCCTTGCTTACAAAACAATGTTAAGTTATAACAAGTATCCATTTCTTATTCTTAATTTTCATGAGGTTTAATTAAGCTTTTGGCAATACAATATACTGCTTATTATTCTACTTCCGTTTTAAACTTCAATAACGTAATTGCCCCCAAACTTCTTGTGCCCCTGAACTCTGTCCAAAAAGAATATATTTATCTAGAAAAGGCCCTAATATTTCAAAGAACCTCCACATTTCTCCTGAGCTAAATTGATCTCTTCTTCTCCCTTTTGGAGAGAATGTTCTTTAAAAGCTCTGCATCCATCCTAATTCAGGGGATAACATTTCCAGTACTTCCCCTCTGAAACACTATGTTATCATCATCATTTCTCTAACCTCCTCCTCATCATCATCATTATTATTTCTATATCCTAATTCATTTAAAAATATTTATTGGGGCTTCCCTGGTGGCTCAGTGGTTGGGAGTCCGCCTGCCGATGCAGGGGACACGGGTTCGTGCCCCGGTCCGGGAAGATCCCACATGCCGCGGAGCGGCTGGGCCCGTGAGCCATGGCCGCTGAGCCTGCGCATCCAGAGCCTGCGCTCCGCAACAGGAGAGGCCACAACAGTGAGAGGCCCGCGTATCGCAAAAAAAAAAAAAATATTGTGTACCATCTATGTGTCAGTTTCTGTTCTAGATACCAGGGATACAGCAGTGAACAAAACAGATCCAAATCTCTGACCTACTAATGCTGCTGTAGGCTATACCCTTATCTTCAGTGCTCAGAGAGGATGCCTATATTTTCTCACAGGTTTATTCATTCCACTCCACCTATAGCCCTATTAAGTATAATCTAAATAAACTGAAACAAGTGAGCTTCCAAATCAACAATAATTGCCATAGTGGAGTTTTCTGGCTGTACGTGATCAGTTTTGAAATCTTAAGCCGTCTTGGAGAAGACCTCATCCCAAGCTGTGAGCAGAACTTCTCCTTCACATTTAAATATCACAGAAATGAGTGACCACATTAAGGGACTTTACTACTCAAACTGCTATCCTTGTTTCTTTAGGAAGGGAGAAAAATCTACATTTTCGATCTTGATAGGCTGTGTATAGCTCTTTCGAGTGAAAACTGAGTGTGGGCTAATGATACTCCTGAAATGCAGATTTACTTATTTCTTTCAACAGACTTTCTGTCAATGATTTTTTTTTTCCCCCCTTTACGCGGGCCTCTCACCGTTGTGGCCTCTCCCATTGCGGAGCACAGGCTCCGGACGCGCAAGGCCCAGCGGCCACGGCTCACGGGCCCAGCCGCTGCGCGGCACGTGGGACCTTCCCAGACCGGGGCACGAACCCGTGTCCCCTGCATAGGCAGGCGGACTCTCAACCACTGCGCCACCAGGGAAGCCCTCTGTCAATGATTAATATGGCCTGATCACTTTGTGAAGCACTGCCTCGTGCACAGCGCTCATTAGTGTGCTGTGAAGGTACAAGCAAAGAAGACGGGATCCTGCCCCCTGGGGTTTTACCTGCTAGATTTAGAGATTCAAACACATACAAGGAAAGGCAAAGACAACAAAAAACAAGACAAACAAACAAACAAAAACCTGAGATCTGGAACAGATTGAGACAAGCATAACGTACTATTCTACTCCCATCAGGGGCCCCCAGAGGCACAAGTGAAAGCAGGCTCTGCACCGAGCAGGCCTTCTTTTAATCAAGAACTGTTTACTGAGGACCTACTATGTGTCAGGCACTGTTCCAGGTACTTAGATAACAGTGATGAACAGAAGAGTCAAAGTCTCTAGAGAAGTGGCTTGGTGGAAACATGCAAAAGGGTTTTAGAACCACATGGACACAAAGTTTGAATTCTGGCTCTGCCAATTGATAGGTTTATGAATCCTAACATCTCTGAGCAGCTGCATCTTCTTTTGTAAAATGTAGATAAATATCCCTGTATTTATAAATGGTTATAAGTAAAAATCGTATGGGTAAAGGGCCTGACACACAGTAGGCATTCAAAAAATATTTGCTTCTTTCAATAAATGCTCCTACAGGGAAAGATAAATACTGTATGGTATCGTTTATATGTGGAATCTAAAGAAATACAACAAACAAGCGAATATAACATAAAAGAAGCAAACTCACAGATATACAGAACAAACTAGTGGTTACCAGTGGTGGGGGGGTAATATAAGGTAAGGGAGTGGGAGGTACAAACTGTTGGGTGTGAGATAAGCTCTCAAGGATGTATTGTACAACACGGGGAATATAGCCAATATTTTGTAATAACTGTAAATGGAAAGTAACCTTTAAAAATTGTATAAAAATTTAAAAATAAAATAGAAAAAAAATAAATGCTCCTAAATGATACATAGGTGCTGATTATTTGGTTCTATACCCTAAAGTAATGCTGGAACAACAGAGTTTGTGACTGATTATTTTCAACAACAGTCAGGGTTTTTTTTTCTTCTGATTTTATAGATTCAACATAATTCTATTAATAGGGCTTAAATAGGTCTGCTGGGAAGCTGACGACTCTGGCTAATTAAGTGGCAGATGGGGAAATACAGACGCATCAAGCATCCAACAATGGCAGGGTCCTGGCAATTTCTACAGGGGAACAGGAGAATGAGTGGGTCACTCTGATTTTGTGTAATCAGTTGAGTGCATTTATGAAAGGAGTCTGCCTTTGCAATCAGATGCTGCTACGAGGATGCTGCTGTTTTATCTCATAAGCTAATAGCCAAATTCCCTCCTCCCTGTTTGTAAAAGTGAGCAGCTATTCTGCTTCTACTATCACAACTCATTCTTCCTACTTTTGTTACCATTAAGCCCACCTACTTCTAATTTAATTTGATAATTCAGTTTATTTTTTTAAGTCTATGCTTTTTTCTTTTTAAAGACAATTTTATTTATTTATTTTCCATAGTTGAAGTCAGTTATCACTAATTAGCACCAATTAATCTTCACTGTAATGCTTAATTGGTTTTTCTTTAACCTTACTACACGCTGATTTTATTTGATTATCCTTGGCCTTTAAAAAAATCAGTTGTCACATATTCCTTGGCAGCTTTTGAGAGTATTTTTCAGTTGCCCTTTGAAAATTCTAATCCTGGTATTAACATAGACCTTTATGTTTTTATTGGAATACTTCTAAAAATTTAATAACCTGATTAGTAACTATAATTCCAAACTATATTAAAAATTCCCTTTATATATACATAATTATATTGCAGTATATTATTTTTCTCAGAAAGAACTATATACATTTCTATTTCCCATTATATATTTGATCAATATATCAAATACTTAAATTTGCTATATTCACACTGCAAAACTGGTATTTGAGAAGAACCTTTACTTCATATGCAGTTCCATTATTAATATGACTAAAGTTTAAAGTAAGTTATTTATTTTTAAAACATTTTTAATTTAAGCATTTTATGAAATGCCGTTTCAATTCCTTGTGCATCAGAATTAATATACTATATATGTACTGGCTCAGGCCTGAGATTAATTTGTTTTCATTTAAAAGCAATAAATGTTATTAAAATGCACAAATAAGTGAAGTATTAGCAAAGATATAATAGCATTAAAATCATATTTATCTGCATTTCATTTCGGGGCTAATCTAGTATAAATTTCAAAATTATATATGGCCACAATAGAAATTATGCATGCTGCTACACGTAAGAATTAGAAAACATATGGCATTCTCTCTTTGCACCAAAAATTTACATTCTGTTACTGAATATTCAAGTAAAAAGATCTATCCAAACTCAGGAAGCCTCACTCTATAAAGCCCCAATAACCCCTGCCCCTCCCCGGTAATGGAATTTTACTAAAGACTGAGATTTTCTGCCATTTAAACATTATTAAGTCTTTATCTGAAGGCAGATGGCATTGCACACACCGGACACTTTGGGGAAGGGCCTTTTTAAGTCCTTGATAACATCTCATTGGAGTTGGAGGGCCTCAGTCACTAGAACCCCATCTGTCAAGTTTTGCCTGTAGAAATCCTGCCAGCAGCCTGCACGAAGGAATGCAAAGTGGGTGGCTGGTAGGGAAAATGTCACGAGAAGGGCAAGTAACTTTCTCTTATTCTCAACAGTCTTGTTAGCCTCGCCACAGAAAGTACTTTTGGCTTGTTGCTCTAAAAACACTTCCTGAGAGAAGGAAGGAATTCAGGTTGTGGTTGGTTCTTCTGTACTTGGATTGAAATTTCCACTGTTATTAGAATAGCAAATTTACCAAGTTGCCATATATACTATTTGTAAAATACAAATCGTCATGTAAACACTGAAGTCAAGGGGCTTTATTTTTGTTAATTCTTATTGTCCTCAAAGATTGGCTGTTTACTGAATGACCAAGTCAAACTTTATTCTGCCAAGGATGTAGTGCTAGGAAGAATCTCTGGACTCAAATTAAGATTTGAATCTTGGCTCTGCTGTTACTAAGTTTTTGGTCAATCTACTTTACATTTCCAAATGTTAGTCTTAATAAAAAGTGGTATTGATACTTCTATATAGAGTCATTCTGAGGATTTTTTAATATAATGAGAATACGGTATTTAGTATTTAATAGTATTTAGTATTTAATAGGTTTGTCGCACTTAATCAAGTAGGAGGACTAAAACTATTTTATAATAAAAGCCAAAGAGTCTCTTTGAAATTAAATTGTTCCATACTACATGATCCAGATATATTATAGAAAACAACTAACCAATTAACTTCTGGTTTTTATCTACCACTTTGAAATTATATAAATGTGAGTAAAAAGGCAAGGGTGTTTGTCATGCTAGTTCCCCCCCACCATGGTTTTATTCTTTTTATTTAAAAAATTTTTTTTAAATATTTATTTATTTATTTACTTGGTTGCCTAGATGTGGCAGGTGGGCTCCTATGTTGCGGCTTGCCGGCTTCTTAGTTGCGGCAGGCGGCCTCCTTAGTCGTGGCTTGTTAGTTGAGGAATGTGAACTCTTAGTTGTGGCATGCATGTGGGATCTAGTTCCTGGACCAGGGATCAAACCCGGGCTCCCTACATTGGGAATGCGTAGTCTTAACCACTGTGCTACGAGAGAGGTACCCCACCCATGATTTTAATGTCCTAGTATAACTCCAGGAATTTAATAAATGGGAATCTGATATTTACGTGGGACTATGAAGTGTGTGTGTGTGTGTGTGTGTGTGTGTGTGTGTGTCTCTGTGTGTGTGTGTGTTTGTATGTACCAGCAAATATACTCATGGCCCTGTATTTAAAATAATGATGAAAGGAAAAGAACGGATAAATAGGGTACTATTTAATCAAATGTTAGAAATAAAAAATATACAGGAAACATTACATTTAAACTTTACTAAGTGCTAAGTATAGTGCTTATGACTTTTTCCCAATACAGGAAACATTACATTTAAACTTTACTAAGTGCTAAGTATAGTGCTTATGACTTTTTCCCAGAAACTTTTAAATTTAATAAGGTAAATATTTGATGTTACTAAAATTATATCTGCTGTTAAATTAAGTGGTATAAGTGTACTATGTAGGTGTGTGGTGATCTCATTAATAAGGTTATGCAGTTGGTCATTGTACAAAAGAAGTTAGTCTGAGGTCATCAGAAACACACTGGTTCAGTGACTATAAATTGGTTAAAATCTGAAACTTGTGCTGTTAAATGATCCAGTTTGTGAAGGTCAAGGTACAGCATTCAGGAAGTATATCATCTAAATGATCTCAATGCCTCTAATTTATATGTCTCAAGTTCAGTACATAGATAGATAGATGTATTGCTTTGGGGCCAAAGTATTTAACCTATTGGTTATGATTTTCTGTCTAAACAGACTTGTACATGGATAATGCTACTGCTAGCTAGAATAGCACATCTGCATCCAATGGGTAAATCAGTTCTAGGCCATATCTAAAGATGTGGCATGCTATATCTATTTGCTTGAGAATATTTGTTGACAGGGAGATCACTACCTCACAAGAGCATCTGCTACTATACAGTAGCATTGTGTATAATATTCTTCCTAGTACGGAGTTATTTTGGGGAGAATGACAATGAAGCAGAAGCTAAAATACTGAAGGAACAAAGGAGTGACCTGGGGATTACAGATGACTTCAATTAGGAGGGGAAGAGTGGCACAGTTTGATAACATGAGACTCAGAGAGAGTAGGAAAGGGGAAGGAAAGTCAAGTCGTTTGCCAGGCCAGGTGTTCTGGGAAGAGTTGTGCGGAGAAAACATCCACCTCTTGTGGAAAGTGTTCAAGGTTGGCAAAGGCAACAGGGGACTTAGAGTCCTCAGAAGAGAGCTGGTTTTCTTTGGAGCAAGAAGAAGCAAGGTTCAGAGGAGAGGTGGAGGACAAAGGGGATTTTGCTGGTGATTGATCTTGAGTTCCCAGTGACCCAGGCATAGCTCCTTCTTCAAAGAAAAATAACTTTTTTTAATTTCATTGATTTAAAAAAATAACTGTACTATGTCTGAAAATGTACTTAAAATGTCTTATAAAGAGTCATAAAATAGAGGAAGATAAATTAGAAAAATGAAGCAAAAGGAAAATAAAGCAAGAATATAGAGTAGAAATAGGTTTGTAGTCAAAAGCCATGTAATCCTGTAAATTTTCTAGAAGTGGATCATAAACTAGGCTTCAATTTCTTCAGCAGCAGCATAAAGAAACACCATCAGTTAACTATATGATTCACTGTTAACAAGGAAAAATAAAAATAGTAGTGTCTCATATATATGATGGGACTTTGATGTGTAACTGGATTAATATGTGATTTCACTGGCAGTGTTTGATAGTTCATTAAATTTAAACAGCACACTAGATATTTGTTTTACTTTTATAATAACTATGAACAAAAAAAAAACAGCTGCACAGTTATTATTGACTTTATTTCAACCTATCATCTTTTATACTATGTTCAAGTATATTGGAGAAATACCTATCCCTTTCAATCAAAATGGGATAAAACATTAACTATTTTCATCTTTGCATTCTGTCTTACACAGTTGCCTGTCTAAATAACTTTCTTTATAATTATTATATTAATATTTAATTTACTCCACCATGAAATACTTCTTGGCTGTGAAATGCACTTCGAGGCATTGTAGGGTAGATATAACACATAGGCAAATAAAGCCCTACTTTAAAAACGATTCTCCTGAGTACAGTTCCCACTTCCAATACATCCGCCAAGCTTTTAAAAGTCTCAATGAGTTTCTAGAGTCAAGTTTCCCAAATTGAAAATATGTGAATCATGACATCTTGTCAGTTGTATTTTTCAGATGATACATTCTTCTTAAAGCTTTCCTTATCTCCACATTGTTAATGTTGGAAGTTAGAAGTCATAACATTCCCCTCTATAATACCGGGTAGTAACAGCTGCATTATTTCTCCTACTTAGCTCTCCTAAGTATCGTTGTTAGCATTATTTTTGAGACATTCTGTAGTACTAAATCAAGGGTGGTAACTATCAAGGAAAAAATGTGTTGGGTCAGTTATAATAAACACTTTAAAAATGCTTGTCAAGGCTTTACTTTAATAAGTATATGTTAACATAAAATTAAATCCAGAGAGTTAGGATGTAGGTAGGTATAGATTTCTGAGAATTAATTTAAATGTACATCAATTACTAAAACTTTATCTTATACAGTATTACCAAAATAAACACAATGACAGCATTACTGATTCAGGGATTCATAAGGCATTAGCTGGGTCTGTGCTCTCAGTCATTTGTGGAAATAATTCAGTAAGTGGTTTATATGCAAAGCCCATGGCAGTTGTGTTCATATCTACTTATGTTTACAGGAAAAGGAGACTTTCCAAGAAAACTCCATTACAGTGTCCTTTAAAAGCTCCTCAAGAAGTTATGCTCTGCTGGCATTTTGAAATACTCCGGGATTAAATAAAATTCTTGCAGATGGCTAGAAATTATGGAGAAAAGGATGATTTCTAAAATCTACTATGTGTTATATACTGTCTTCAAACATAATTCTTCATTTAAGGGTAATGAAAACATCAGGAAATGTTCCATAAGTTTGTAGACTGAAGGCAGACAATTTCCACCTTTAGTAAGGTAAAGGTATTTATGTAGATACCTTTAGTAAGGTATCTGTTTCTACATAAATTAAAATTATAGACATTACCTTATGGACAGAGTGAATAATTTACTCTAGCATACTCTTATAGCACTGATAACAAACATGCAACAGTCTCCTTATTAAACTGAGTCTAAGTTCTAATTCTAACAAATCAGAAAGTAAGTGTTCTAAAATGTACAGATACTCTTTCCTTAAGAATTTTCTTGCCAGCCATGGGACAATCACGACAAATTAAATGCCTAATGGAACTCCTCCAACCACTGCCATCAGATCCAGGTGTCTCTCCTCCCTCTCCCTCTTCTTACTTATACTGGCCCAGTGGATAACCATCCAATCCACCCTCCAGCCTCCCTCTCTACTCAAAGCCTCCCATGATTGCTTCTTACACTGCCAGAGCTTTCCTAAGTACTGGAATTCTAATAAAGCATGAGTGGGCTGTCTATGAAATCAGGGCAAATGAGTAACAAATTTATGTTCTGAATAAAATGAAATATATAAGTTGAGGGATAGAAAAATACGGCTCTGGGAAACCTGGTGCATAGGAGGAAGGGACATAACAAGTGTTCAAGGTGGGGAAAGGCAGCCTGAGAGAGGAGGAGAAGAAAGCCTACTGGCAGATCATTCTGGAAGAACACAGTGACAACAGGATAATTGTTCTCTTCAGTTCTGGCAATTTCTCAGGAATAAACTGCTAGAAACTATTCATCAGAAGAGCAAGAGCTTATCAAGCCATGAGACATAGGGCCTCCTTCTTCTAACAGAACAGAATAAGA
The DNA here is from genome assembly GCF_026419965.1 of Kogia breviceps. Taxonomy (NCBI): domain Eukaryota; kingdom Metazoa; phylum Chordata; class Mammalia; order Artiodactyla; family Physeteridae; genus Kogia; species Kogia breviceps. The sequence continues at coordinate 156,332,539 of NC_081311.1, read as the reverse complement.
TTCAGCAAGTCTTTAACAGGAGACATTCTCTACTTACATAAAGACAAAGGGCTTCAAGTTCTAAGACCTGCTGGCATGCTATAGTGATTAGAAGCTCATGCTCTAAAATCATGCTGTCTGAACTTGAGAACTCTGCTGATTAATAACTGTGTAACCATGGGCAAGGTATTTAATTACTCTAAACTTCAATTTCCTTATTTGTAAAATAAGGGCCATAATAGTAACCAAAGTAGGTAACTATATATAGAGAATTGTTATACCTACATTACCTACCTCATAGTATTGACATGAGGATGAAGACAGAATATGTGTCTAACAAGTTATAAGCAGTCAACAAGGATAGTAGAACTAAGCTAAACTATGAGTTGATCAGTCAGCATATACCAATGACCAGTCACTCACCCTTACCCAATTTGATCGAAAGTAGCAGGTTAGAGGATGTGAATTCAGGGAAAAGGAAGTTGGGAAAGACAAGGGTCACCATTGAGAGAGTGTGGAAGGGGAAAAGGAGGAAGGCAGGGGACTGCTAAAACAAATGACTATATAAATTGGACTCCATCAAGTCTTGCTAATCATAGATGGACATTCAGAAAATCTTGATAGTGATGGCTATACTATGCAAACACATTCAAGAACAGCTTAAGTATTTCCATTGCACTGGAAATTTACTCCTTATTTTAGCACAGTCAATTTTATTACAAGACTTTTATACCAGAAAGTTTTATTTATCCAGGTGTCACCAGTACAATGGATTATTCAGATCCTGAAATTTTCTTTTTCTTCTCCCAAATCGTCACCTTTGGATGGTTTTAATGCTTATTAACACTGTCACAGCTGGTATGCAACAGCAAAGAGAACTGAAACTAAAGACACTCAATTTTGCTGCTCATTATTAGCTTCCCCTAAAGATTTATAGGGAGCAAGGTGGACCGTATTGATTAAAATAGGCTTTATCTGTGTATTTCATTTGTGTTTTTTGCTACTTGTATTTTCCAATACAAATAAAATACCCTGATCTTTCCCAGTGCTTCTCAAGTACACTGCAGTCAAAATGCAGGTTTTTAGGCTCACTCTGGACCTACTAAATCAAAATAAGTGAACAGGAAATCTGCACTTTTTACAAGCACACCAGCTTAGGAAACACTGATCAATTCTAAATAAACCCAAATACAATTACTTCTGCATATTCAATGATAACATTTCTTTGTGCCACAAAGCATTGTGACGGCTCTTTATCTGGTCAAGGATATGCATGCCCTACTTACTAAAATGTCTACTTGTATTAGGATAGTGCAGAAAGGGGTGTGCACAGTTTAAAAAATGGGGCAATAAGGTAGTACGTAGCAGCGTTCTCATGGATTAAAGCCCACAACTTGCAAGCAACTTTCTCTTTTTTGTATACTTCTATATAGAAGTATACTATATACTTCTGTACTATATACTATATACTGTACACTTCTATATACAACCTTCTGTATAGAAGGTTGCTTTAATGTAAAATTCAAAATAAAAGGTGTATACATGATAATAAAAATACTCTCTTTATCTGTTTAAAAATTTAAGAGTAGTTATACAATATATTCCTCGACTGTTACATTTCTGAAACTAGAGAAGGCAGCTTGGAGAGGAAAAACATTACCTTTCAAATAGGTTAGAACATAAAAGAACTTTATCTGCACAGAAGACCAGGTTTCATTTTTTACATGTGTGACCTTAGATAAGTAATCTAAGTACTCTGAGGTTGTATTCCTATGTGTAAAATGTAATAATATTAATTCTGACTACCTCACTGTAATGCAAAAGCATAAAGAAATGTAAGGTATTAACACTTGGCAAAGAGACATGACAGTCAGCAAAGGTGTAGAGGCCACTACTCTAAATGGCATAGGTAATTTTGTAGTTCTACAGGCAATGACTTTTTGATGTTTGTGATTACTTCTTAGACATTTCTTCATGATGGAGGACGAGGTGCATATGCAGTATAATATTGATGATTCTTGCTCTTTACTTAGTACTTGAAAGGAACTAGCTCATCACTCAAAAAGAAAATCAGGTTTCAAGAAATTGCTTATTTAAAAAATGCTACAAAGATAGATTTAAAAATTGGTACCATCTGTCCTTTGATCTGTAAGACATAGTAAATTCAGAGTCCTTATATGTACCTTATTTATATGAGTATATATATACATGTGTGTACCTTATGTATATTTGTGTACATGAATTTAACTTCAATTAATTATTTCAGAAGTCAGGTAAAATCCTTGGATAAAAGGAAAATGGAACAGAAAGAAGGGAATGTCTCCTTGACTCCACATGGTAGAAAGAAGCCATAATGAAATTCTCAAGGCAAAACTCCTTCTCCACAGGAAGCCGGCTTTCACCTGATCTTCTGCAAGTGTCTTTGTTAACTGAGAAAAACATCCTCTCCTCTGACAGTGTTGAAACTTGAAAACAGTAGTTTGTTCTAACGTAAGATCACAGCATGAGACAGGTTTAAAAACAATTTTTTGTTTGTTTGTTTTCCTATTTATAACAGATAGGTTTCTGACAGAAATTATCAGAGCTTTTAAAATGCAAGATCACATGCATTAGTCTTTTAGTTGTTTAGTGTTTACTGAGTAGTCACAAAATACTATGCTCAATATTCTGGGCTTTAAATTCCTTCTTGCATATCTCCAACCTAGATGTTCCATAGGACCTAAAATTCAGTGTCTAGAACCAAGAGACCTCTCTGATCTGGTACCTCATTATTCCCTATCTCAAGTTTGCATCTATCTCTGCACTCTTGTCACCCAGGAATACAACTGGGGGATTATCCTCATAATTATTTATCTGCTTACTTATATATATTCTACACTACAACCATATGGAATCCTTAGGCTTTCTAAAATTAGCCATTTTCTGGAATGTTCCTGGGAGGCTGTGCATGCTGTTCCCTCTGACTGTAATGGCCACCTCACCTCAATCACCAAGATCATTTATGTTGGCTCTTGATCTCCATGAGGAAATCTTTCTTCACCCTGACCATGGATACTCTTCAGTACAACTCAAGGTGCCACAGTATATAAGATAGCGAGCCAGTTATATGCATATCTTTGGGAAGTGTAGAAGTCCTATACTAAGTTCTTGGCCAGATAAGAACGAGGTCTTCTGAAACCAAAACTCCTTCCACATATGTTGCTGGCTCATAATCTGGAGATGAGTCTTGTGTGCCTAACCAAGGACCCTAGAGAACAGTGTCTGGAAGCTTCTTGGCCTCCTGATGCTTTTGTGTGAATTCTTTCTCTTGCTGTAACATTTTCATTGCTTTTATTAGAGCCCTACATGGGTAAGGACATGCATGAAATCCAAGGGGTCCTGACAATCATCCAACCTTGTGTAATCCTTGGAGACAGTCTCTTTCATGGGACTGTGGGGAAGGCATTTTATATACCTGGAGTCTTGCACCTAGTACATGCTAAAAAGAAGAGGGCTGAATCAGTCTGTAAACAACTGTAAAGGAAACACTCACGTCTTTTGTTAATCAGGTATTCTGGAATTACAAACTTGGCTCTTGGAACTGGCTTAAAAGATAGTTAATTTATGTCCTAAAATCAAACCTGCTATGGATCCAATTATACACATCATCTACAATGAGGTGATTCATGGCAAAACCGAAAATAAAATCATTTAAATTTGTAATAATCCCATTAACTATTTTTTTTTTAACTACTAAGATTTCTGTTTTATACTGGTGGCCATTGAAAGGGTCATTGTACCCACTTAATTAATATTCTGTTATTCAGATCATTTACTATAATGTCATGTGAGTTTGCATTCTTTGCAATTTTTATTACACTGGAAAACATACGGAAGAACATTACTTATGAAATCTACTAAATAGATGGTAAAAAGTATTTATTCATTAATCCAGTAAAAAAGTTTAAGCTAAATTTGCACAAGTATCATTCATACAATGCTCATAAGGTTATGCTCTTTATCACATCTCTGCTATAAAATTTTTTCTCTGTCTTACATTTCCAAAAAGGACAGAAAATTCATTAATTATAATACCTGATTTACTACTTTAACCTGCTATTGCCACACTCGCACATAAACATATAAAATCATCTGTAGAATTCTAAGTTCATTTCTTAAATTATTTAGTTGTTTCCTCACTCTTTCCACACACTCCTTTTTAAACTAAATTTACTGACATGTTTCTCCTGGCAATGCTTGAGCATATTCAATCTCACTCATTTTCCCCCAGAAATTCCTGTAGCATATTATTTGGTCTGAATATTTGCAGATGGAAATAGATTCTCTGCTTGTAAGACTTGATTTGTTTTTATCCCATTGTCTTGGCAAATGTTTGTGTGAGCAAGCCTGGAGTAATACCATTCTAGTGAACAATAAAAACAGACATGTAACCAAGTAAGTGGTGTGGTAATCCTCAGAAATAAATGCAAAACCTGACGGAGCTAGAGAGCAAGCTTTAATTATTTAGGATTATAACTGGGGATCAACTAAAGGTAGATCAAGCCCCTTCACTGCTTGCTTCCTGCCCAGGGTACCATTTCTTGGCTGAACCTGCAGAGTCTGGGGTGAGGTGATTTATGCTTCTCTGACTCTAAATCTCCTTGGAAGTAATTAACCATCACTGCCTTGCTTCTCACCATTTGTAATTCCATCACAGGTAAAATCTGCCTGAGAGACAGGGCAGGAAGAGAGGGGGTTGGGCAAGTCTATTCAACTTAGTTCTACTATTTCATAATATTGAACCTTGGAATCGTCATGTCATTCAAATATGCAAAGAATCAGGGCTAATCCCCTGATGAATGTGCTGTATTCTAAAAAGTCCACTCTGTAAGTAACTCCAAACTGTAGAAGGTAGTTTCCATAGTAACAATGTTATATCAAAACTTTGTTGAATCTAGGTATACCTGAAAGAAAGAAAAAGGGAAACCTAATATGTAGTGAGCGCCACCAATGTGCCAGGCACTGTACAGATGTCATCCTGTTTTATTGCCACTAAAGCTTTATGAGGAAGGTATCATTTGCATTTTATAGATGAGAAAACTGAGTTAAATACTAGACTTGCTCTTAAATTGTAGATTTCACTTTCGACTCATTTCTATGAGACTCCAAAGCCCAGAGCTCTTTTGATGACAGCATACTGCCTTCCAGATGGAAAACTGTTGGTTCTGCTGTACTAATAGCATAATAGCCCTTAATCACCATATATATTTCTTTGAATAAGTGAATTTATTGTTATATTTTGAAGAACATAAGCCACATTTTCTTCTCACTTCTCCTCCTGGGCAGTCTTCCCAACAGAGCTGAGGACTTCATTTTCTGATTCCAAGGCATGTTTGCTGGGACTGAAGTCAGGCCCATAAGCTATGCTATTAAAGTTAAATGATAAAAAAAAATGAAGTCTCAAGCATCCATGGAGAAAAAGTAAGACAACTTCTGGGGGTGAGGTGAGGTAGATTCAGACATTTTTCTCAACAGAGAATGACAGAAGACTGTGCAGCAGGGACTAATGTTCTGGGGGAAAGAAAAATCTAAGGTGATAGGCAGACATCCTCAAATGTGAAATGCCTCACAAAATACTGAAGTTATGAAGCCTCTTGAAAAAACTTGAAGAGGAAAACTAAAATCAAATACAGATGTCAGGAATAAAGAAGAAATGGTAAATAGAGTGTAGGTGATCTGAATCCATTTTAATAAGTAAGATTAAACTACTAGGGGAATTATAGTTTGTAAATTATAATTTAAAAAATGTAAATGTTGCAAATCCTGGCAAGTAAAAGTGAAATAAGTACCAGAAACTGGGGAGTGGAACATGTGAGAGGGAGGAAATGAAGTAGGCTATCCACCTCATCATTCGTATGTACACACTGTCAAAAACTGAAATGCGCTGTTAAGGAAAAACATAAGGATGCCAAACACTTAATGACTTTCATAATCGTCTTCCTTTAACCCTAGAGCAATTTTTTAGGAACTAATATCACTTTTGGCAAAGATATATGTATCTGAAATTTAGCAACTCCTTTGATTGACTTCGATTTTGTTTTTTCTTCTGTTAAATTCAAGTAAAGTTCAATGCTTTTTATTGTAAAATAGCATGCATGTTAATATTTCTTTTTCATACACTTAATTCTTCATATCTATTCATTCCTAGCCTTAATCTCCTTAATTATTTAACTATTTGCAGTTTAATGTTACAATTCTACTGTTTAATGGAGGATATTAATAGTCCCAATCTGATTGGCCATTTGTGAAGATTAAATGAGATAATAGATGTAAAATGTTTAAAAAGTTATTGGTATAGAGTTGTTTACATACTGTTGAATGTCATTTTTTAAATCTATATATCTACTCTTGCATTTGTGTTTGTTCAGAGAGAGACGCCAAGACTTCTGTTAACCAAAAGTTAATACTGGGTTATTTCTGCCTGGTAGGATTTAGAGCAATGCGTTTTGTGTCTACACGTCTGTGCTTTTCTGTAGAGCTTAAATTTTAATAACTAGCATACGTTTAAAAAATAACAAAGTTATTCTTAGAAAATAATACAGTGCAAACCTATAACGTTAACAACTGCCTCTTCCATGCTTTATCCTGTGTTCTCTGTACTTTGAGATATATCTTTTCGCAGACTATGGTTGCATAAATTACATCAGATCTTTAGCTCTCCAATGGCCTTTCTTCTTACTGCTTTGCTATCACAACTATGCAAGTTACAGAGAAAGGAGGTGCCTTGATACTATCTGATATAAAGACTGACATTGGGTCAAATGGAATTAAAATCCTAACTTGAAAAACAAACAAAACAAAACAAAAAGACTGACATTGGACTCTTATGGTTTTTGAATACGGTTTTTAAAGGTTCAGAAAAAGGAACTGCTTAGTTCTGGCAGGAAGGAAAAAGAAAAGATGATAAACACTTTCTTGGAAACTGAAGAAATAGGCACACAATAGGAGACCATTCTTACATGTAAAAGTATGCAGAACTGCTCTGGGGATGAAGTTTCCCATAGTTCATAAAATTAGAAGAAAGACAAAAATTACTTTAGTTTGATTTAAAACACACGTATTTATGTACATATTTCTTAAGGGATGAAAGATTACTTCATCCAAATGTCTTTTAAAATGTAAGAACACAATGAGCAGGCTTCTTGGTTTGTAATCAGAAGAGATTCTGTCTCTGAAATGACCTGACTACTTTCCTTATCTCACACCACTCAAATCAGATGACAAAGAGAAAACTCTGGAGGCAACTTTCTTCCACCTAATAGCTTTCTAATCAATATTTGAAATGCAGCCATATAGTCATTGATAATGATGATTCAATGTTTAAATCTAAATAATTTTCAAAACCTTGGTGTTTCCTGCTGTATTTTACATCCTACAATAATCCCTTTCCCTTCCTCCCTATTTCTCATGTCTCTTGGATCCTTAGCTCAAACAATGCTCACCTCTTTGCTAATTTTCTTTTTTTTTTTTTTTTTTTTTTTTTTTTTTTTTTTTTTTTGTGGTATGCGGGCCTCTCACTGTTGTGGCCTCTCCCGTTGCGGAGCACAGGCTCCGGACGCGCAGGCTCAGCGGCCATGGTTCACGGGCCCAGCCGCTCCGCGGCATGTGGGATCTTCCTGGACCGGGGCACGAACCCGTGTCCCCTGCATCGGCAGGCGGGCTCTCAACCACTGCGCCACCAGGGAAGCCCTCTTTGCTAATTTTCATATATTTAGCATACACTTATTTTAGTTACTCATCGAAACCACTACTGAAATGATCTTGATGAAAACATTAATTTTTTTTTACCTTTTTCAAACATTTTCCCCCAAACTACAATATCTCCTACTTGTCCTTTCTGCACAGATCCCTGAGTTTCATATTCCAGGCTTCAAAATGCTACTGCTTGACCCTTTTGAGACCAAATCAGACTTTTCCTTTTACACATTCTTTGGCTATGAACAAGCTTTCTTGTTATTTCCTATATTGCCAAACATAACCATGTAGAAATATGAAATAAATAATAAATGTATCCAATATTCAGAAGATTCCCATTTATAACTAGGTAACCTCAAGTTGAAGAAGCGTTTAAAGATCGATAACATCAGAGGCAATTTTATCCAGGGATTATATTAATAGAAATATCATTAAGCAAAGCAGAATAAGGGAAATAAAATGCTTTACAAAAGCTTAGACTTTGTGGCCCCTCTGTTAGGGAGGCATATATAGAGGCTTTGATCTGCTTAGCTTACTTATTTGCCAAACTCCCGTTTGGTTTTAAATGATGTCCAAGGGATCAATTAACAGACAGGCTCCATAAAGGAACTTATTTCACATATAATATATACAAAAGGTAGACATGTATACATATTCTATTTTATCTCTGGGTTCATTCATGTGCCTGCTAAGTAGGTTATCTCTTTAAAATTGGGAATAGTACATTACAATGGAAAGAAAAACAGATGTTGAATAGCAGACTTGGTTTCTAGACCTAATTTTGCTATCTTGTTATCTAAGCTTTTAGCAAATCACTTAACTTCTCTGGGCTTCAGTTTACTTTAGCAAGAAAATGATAGAGCTGGAATAAATGATTCCTGAAGTCCTTTTCAACACTAAAAGTCTTTCAACCTGTAACACATGTAATGTCTTTTTTTTAAAGGCACTGAAGTCCATAGTGAAATGTAAGGAATAATTAACATTGAGTTTTTAGTTTATATTCAGTAACTTCTAACAGCCAGTTTACATATTTTTTAGAGCTTTCTCATGTAGAATAATAGTTTACAATGATGATGACCTTCAATATTATGTTTAATAATTATTAAATGTCTACTAGACTTATTGTGGTGATCATTTCACAGTATATATGAATATCAAATCTTTATGTTGTACACTTGAAACTAAAATAATGTTGTATGTCAATTACACCTCAGTAAAATATAACAATAATAAATAAATAAAAATTGAAAATAAATAACTATTTCAGTTACCTGGGAAAACTTAGGGGTGGGGGACTAAGCATCTTATTTAAAATAGGCATATGATTTTTTTTTTTTTTTTTTTTTTTTTTTTGGCGATACGCGGGCCTCTCACTGCTGTGGCCTCTCCCGTTGCGGAGCACAGGCTCCGGACGCGCAGGCCCAGCGGCCATGGCTCACGGGCCCAGCCGCTCCGCGGCACGTGGGATCCTCCCGGACCGGGGCACGAACCCGTGTCCCCTGCATCGGCAGGCGGACTCCCAACCACTGCACCACCAGGGAAGCCCTAGGCATATGATTTTTTAAAATTAAATTAATTTTATAAACTCATCTCAAGAATTGATAAGTTAGGTAACATTCAGTGTTTATTGCCATTTCTCTTTTTCCATTTATTCTTGTATTTTATAAGCACATACCAACCATAAAGTCATAATTCAACAAACTTCCAGTTGTTACTATATTCTCCTTATTTGTTTTCACATTGTTTAGCATGAAAAACACTTAAAACTTCCCACTCTAAAGAAGGCAATGGAAAAATAATATAGCTTTCTAATTTCCTTTTAAGTATATGTCAACATTGCTGTGGCAAATAAAGGGACATTTCCAAATGGTTACAGATGCCGAATTATTATCAATAAATATGATGGTATATACCACTTTTAATTGAAGGAAATGACAGTTAATGTTCAATTTATATGCTCATTTGACAAATTTTTACATGTTTGGAATGAATATAAGTTGTACATATTAGAATTATTGAGAGCCAATTCTAAAATCTAAGAAAACTTTTTTAAAGGTTCTACATAAAATTGATTTTTTGAAGTAGTTTTTACACTTTGAGATTAACTAAACACTTATTTTTGAACAAACAAAATTAGTTACATGAAATGCAGTTGACTTCATGTTTTCTACTTTCTCCCTGGTATCTACAACCAGCAAAACTGGCAAATGCTTATGTTTCTTGCAATTACAAAGCTGCTCTAAAGAATCTCATGAATTTGGAATTCCAAGCTATTTTGGATGTTTCAGCAATGCATCTCATTGATTACAAAGATGTATCTTTTGCCCAACTTTTAATGATTCCACAGGGTTCAATTTGAACATGTTTTCTTTTGTGATTTCCTTTTTTTTTTTTTAAGTCATAAACCAATATTAACATTTTGTTGAAGGGTAATTCAGAAGCATTAGTAAAATGATTTACTTATATTAAAGCCTTCCTTTACCATGATTCACTAGACCACATAATGTAACTTTCTCTCTTCATTAACTTCTTACTTGTAAAACTGAATAACAGTTTTAAAAGGTTTATGTGGACTTCCTTATTATATTTCTGTATTTGATTTTAAGACCAAGATGATCTTTACATTAACATCTTGCTCCAGAATGCAGTTGTTGAAAACTCAGAGTAATAGGAAAGTATGATTATAATGATATTTTTCTTTAGTAATCAAAGCCTTCTCTTGTATCTTAACTTACAAGGTCAGAGCATTGAGTGCCCTGTCATGCTTGCAAGAAAAGTCATTCCTTCCTCAATTGAAACTCTCAGGCTGGCCACTATAGATACCCTGGCTGATCTCAATGTTTCTGATGTAAATTTTTAAAAAAGGGAGATGATATCGGACATGTATTCTAAGAACTTGGCTCTGTGTTTTTCAGATAATAGTGCAAAGGCAAAGGCTAAATTATTCTCAAGAGATAATAACAACCAGTCAAACTGCAGAGTTGACAGAACATATTTTTATAATAAAGATATTAATAATAAGTTTTGATATATAAGACACTGATCTAAGGGTTTTTAAAAATATATTAACTCATTTAAACTTCATAATAATACAGTAAGGTAGGTACAATTATTAATCTCATTTTACAAAGGAGAATACTAAGGGACAGAAAAGTTATATAATTCAGATATTAGTTGAGAGAGCTGACATTTGAACCCAGGTAATTTGACTGAGAAGTGGCTGCTCTAATCACTGCTATCAGAGTTTAAAGTCTGATAGCATCAGTGGAGTTGTTGGGCTGCATCTGAGCATACCACATGTCCAGATTCTAATTTCCCTACATCAATGACTATTGCATAGGTTTAGCTAGAAGTTTCAAACTTAAGTAGCTTAATATGTGGATTTCAACTACCTCAGGGTTAGAATACTCAGGTTGTAACCACATATTTGAGGTTGCATCTGTTTTTTTTGTTTGTTTTTGTTCTTTGTTGAAGACAAATAAGTGCTTTTTCTTTTTTTTTTTTTTAGAATGTTGAGGAAGATTAGGCGATTAGGCTGTGAAGATTGAGAAAGCCTCGTTAGGAACCACACAACTCACTGAGTAAGGAAGATCTTGAGGGTCACAGCTCAGCCCAGCCTTCTCTCTTATCAACCACACACAGTGGCAAACAATGCATGTTTCATATATGAAACTCTGATACCTCTAGAAATCACTGAAATATGACAATCTTTCTTTCTAAACCTCTCTCTGGCCTTCATATTCATCATCTACTTAGTTTTTTTCCAAAATTCTTTGTTTCATGAGCCTGCTCTCTCTCCCCAGGAAAGTCATAAGTTTTTAAGGTCAAGGTCCACGTTCCTATTTGTTTTGGATTCACCCACTTTTAGAACTTGCAACAGTAAGCAGATAATCAAAGAATGCTGACCTTCTTTACTGCCACATGATGCAAAGTAATGTAGTAATCTCTTTAGAACTGCACTCTTATATACTTTAATAAAGCTAGATATTTCATTAAAAAATAAATACATCAGCCTTTTGGGGGATAGTTATACATTTTAGAATAAAACATTTAATAAATAAATGTTTTTTTATTTTATTAATTACATCACAATTCTTCATCAGGGAAATGACTATCTCTTGCCAACAGAATAATAAGTTCATTAACATTTCACCTTTATAGAAAAGACAGTTCAGCAGTCTCATCAAAAGTTGGGAGGAGGGCTTCCCTGGTGGCACAGTGGTTGAGAATCTGCCTGCCAATGCAGGGGACATGGGTTTGAGCCCTAGTCCGGGAAGATCCCACATGCCATGGAGCAACTAAGCCCGTGCACCACAACTACTGAGCCTGTGCTCTAGAGCCCATGAGTCACAACTACTGAGCCTGCATGCCGCAACTACTGAAGCCCACGCGCCTAGAGCCCGTGCTCTGCAACAAGAGGAGCCACTGCAATGAGAAGCCTGCACACTGCAACAAAGAGTAGCCCCCGCTCATCGCAACTAGAGAAAGGCCACGCAGCAACGAAGACCCAGCACAGCCAAAAATAAATAAATTAAATAAATAATTTTTTTTTTTTTTAAAGTTGGGAGGAATGAAAAATACTACAGTCTTCCTTAAGGGTGATCAAAAATTATCTTTATGCTTTAATGTTCTAATTATAGCATCAATAGATAGCTAATACAAAATCCACCCATAGAGCCTATCAGCATCATCTTCAAAATATACTCAGATGCCCACTACCTTCTCCTTCAGCTCCTACTCAGCTTCAAGCCACAGTCGCTCTCCTTGCTTGGACCCTCGCGCTGGACTTTTTGATATGTGTTCACCTTTGCCTCTCACAGCTGATTCCTGTTAAAAACTCATTTCACTTCTTGTCACTCCTTCTCTCAAAACTCTCTAAATTGAGGGTTTCTCAAATTTTAAAGTGGCCTATGTTGGAGAGAGGGAAATTTTCCCTCTACCCCTCTTGAGTTCTTGTGGCTGGACCAATAATCAAATTAATGCAAGACAGATTAACAGGAGAAAAAAACAAATTTTAATTCATGCACATGAGGTCTCGTAAAAATAGAACCTAAGAAGTGGTCAAGGCAGGCAGCTTTTATACTTTTTAGACAAAGAAACAATAAATTTGTGAGGAACTGACAGGACAAAGAAACTTGGGTTTGGGATGCTCAACTACTGCAGAATCTAAATAGAATTTGGGCTTGGGGTAGTACACTAAAGAAGTAACGAGGTTTTGTTTCTGTAGGCTCCTAGTCTAAATCCCCTATCTCTGGCAATAGGGTGTCCTTCTATCTCCAGATGCAGGGAGTGCACCTTTCACACGAGAGATTTATTTACTGCTTTCAGGGAGACAGAAAGAAGTGTTAAGAGTGTCCCTCTTGTGTTGGCAATTTCTTAAGTAACTTTAATTCAAATTAATCAGTATGCCATTGTGGCATATTTAGGGGTGGCCCGCCCTGAGCCCCAGTACCTAAAAGGCCCTACAAGAACTATAGGACATCCCCTGCCCCAACTGCTCTACTGCACATGTGCCTTTTGGATTGTATTTACTCCTACTTCCCTGAAATCCACTGCATTCCAGCCATACTGGCCCCTGGCTAGTCCTTGGCTAGGCAAACATGGTTCCACCTTGCCCATGACAGCCGATCTGGAATACTCGTCTCCCAAAGCACCCACATGCCTCACTCCCTCACTTCCCTTAGGCCTCTGCCTGCCTCAGACCTTCCCTGACCACTTCATGTAACATAGCACCGTCCTTCCCACCTTTCCCGATCCCTGACATTCTGCTTTCCTTTTCTACATACAATTATTACAGCTTGGAATACTGTATTAATAAATAAAATACTGTGTTAATACTACATTATATATACTAATAAAAATATACTATATGATACATAATATACTATATAAATAACACTAATACTGTATTAATAAAAATATGCACATTGTTTTCTTGTTAGGTGTCTCTCAAAAAAGTCTTATTATTTTGCTTATTATATGTAAGTCCCAGGAGGGTGGGAGTTTATCTGTTTGGTTCACTAATCAATTCTTATTGTCTCAGTCAAGGCCTGGCATAAATTAGGAGCTCAATTCAAATGAATAAGTACATGTGTGGATGAATGAGTGTACAAATGAATCTATATTAACATTATATTTACATTTTACTATATTTTTCTATCACTCCTACCATGTTTATATGCATATTTCAGAAATCATATTAAGATGTTATATTCAATGAGGACATCTCTTCTATTAAAAATTAACTGCTCTTTTAAGAAACTCCCTTCTATTATTATTTTACAATTTAAATTAGTTAAAGCTGGTCAAGTTTTTAGTACTACTTAAAGGCAGGTGACTGTTTAAAGGCAGTGGCTTTCAAACTCGGATGACTATGAATCACGATTTTATGGAATAAATTGATGTTTACCATATGCATTCTGAGAATTTCTTTTCTTTTTCTCTTCTGTCCTACTTCATCTTTAAATACATGTTTTCCATTACCCACTGCATTGATTTTATAACCCAATTTTTTTCAGGGAGCATAATCTGCAGTTTGTAAAACATCACCATAGGGTACATAGGAATATATGTAGAATTCCCAATGAACTAGTATTAACACTGTCACTGCTCATTCAAAAACAAACAAAACAACTAATGAACCCTCCATAGAAAAATAATTTTGAAACCAACTACTATTTTATATCTATATATGATTTGAAATAGGAACACTATGAATATTAAATGTGAATTTTTTTTTTTTTTTTTTTCGGTATGCGGGCCTCTCACTGTTGTGGCCTCTCCCGTTGCGGAGCACAGGCTCAGCGGCCATGGCTCACGGGCTTAGTTGCTCCGCGGCATGTGGGATCTTCCCGGACCAGGGCACGAACCCGTGTCCCCTGCATCGGCAGGCGGATTCTCAACCACTGCGCCACCAGGGAAGCCCCAGATGTGAATTTTTGAAATAGAATATTATGTAAAATGAAAGAATGTGGAACTAAAATATGTTCTTAAAAAAAAACTAAACAAATTAGAACATGAAAGCAGAAAATTATCATTTTAAAACTTAATACATTTAAATGTAAATGTTATTACATATTTCCCCAGGAAGAATTGTAATTCTTAAACAGTTCTGTTAAATTTCTCAGATTAATTTGTAACCAGTGGTTGCCAAAAGTGAATGAAGTGATAGGAATCTTTTAGTGATATGATCATTCTCCCTTTTAGACAGGATGAAGACAGATTTTTCTTTTCCCCGTATACAAATTATTCCTCTGTTGCACCAATTTTCTCACTGGAATATTTAGCACATCTTTATTTTCCACGATATGTTTATCAACTACACTATATAAACATAGAAACACACACTTTTACCATTAAAATAACTTCCTAAGAAGTTCAATGTCATCCTACCTCTCTTGATCCAAATCAACTTTCAGATCACTACAGATTTATCTTCCTAACATCCTGTATGATTAGTTTACTACACAAATTGCTTATCCTGCCATTCAAAGCCTTCCCAACTTATCTTTTTAGCCTCGTCTATCATTAGTACTTCTTATGGTCAGTGTTACGTGACAACTTCGCCAGGTTATACTAACCAGTTATTCAATCAAATACTAAGCTAGGTGTTGCCATGAAGTTATTTTGTAGATATGATTAACATCTATAATCACTGACTTTATGTAAAGGAGCTTATTCTGAATAACCTGGCTGGGCTAGATACAATCAATTTAAAGGCCTTAACAGAACTGAGACAGGTCTGCTATCCTCCTGAAGAAGAAGAAATTCCACCTGCAGTCAGCTCCTGCCCAGGAGTTTCCAGCCTGCCCTTCCTGATGGTCTGCCATATGGATTTCCGACTTTTCTGGCCAGCCAACCCCCCCGCAAATTGTGTAACCCATTGCCTGAAATAAATTGTGTAAAGGGGGTAGGAGGCTGTACATCCTACTAGTTGTGTTTCTTAGATGGAACCTCAACTGATAAAGTACTTTACCATCATTAGTACTTTACGCCCAACCCAACTCTTGCCATTTTGTTTGTGCCTTAGGCCTTCTTGACAGAGCTCATCCTCCTGCAGATGTCTCAGCTTGAAACGGTCATTCCATTCTTGTTTTGACCCTTGGAAACCCTACCTCACTCCCACTTACATAAAACAGGAATGACTCACCATTCTTTGAATCTCCATAGCTTTCTATTAAGTGCCACTTGAATGGCAAAAAACAAGATCTGCCTTTTTATGTTAGTTATTTTTGAAGAATATTTCCCTAGGACAATAAGCTCCATAAGAATATATAGGCTATGAGTCATCCAGCTCTGAAACTTCAACATTCAGTCAATGGTGCCTTATACATAACAGTCATTTAATGAATTAATTTATAATCAAGTGTTATTACATACATAAAAAGAAGAAAATCTTTGAAGTCAGATAGACTTCAGTCTTTTAGCCTGGCTCTGTCTTACTAGCTTTGTGAAAATAGTCATATTATTTAATCTTTCAGCCTTATTTTTCTCTTATGTAAAGTGGTGATAACATTAATAATCACTATACTGGTTCATAGAAATACTAAATCATGTAAAAACACACCAGCACAGTGCCTGGTATATATTGGGACTCAATGAAATGTAACTATTTTGCAATTACCTTGGAAAAGTTATTATGCACTAATTCATAAAATACATATATATTGAACAACTACTGTGAGATAGGCACTTTGGTAAGGACTGTGAAAAATAAAAAAGATAAATTAATGATTGCTAACATTTATAAGTAGTTGTTTTATTCCAGATACTATTCTAACTCTTCATGGAACACCTTTATAACAACACTAATGAGAAATTACTATTAACCCTATTTACAGATGAATAACCATAGACACAGAAAGGTTAAGTAATTTTCCCAAAGACACACAGCTAGTAAGTGTTGGAGTCAGGATATAAACCAAGGCAACCTAGGTCTAGATTCTGGTGTTTTGTTTTGTTTTGTTTTTTCTGTTTCCCCAAGGTACTTCTGTGGACATGGATTTAGTTTTCAAGTGGCATTTACTCTACTAAGAGATGAGAAATTTTTCAAAAATAACTACTAAGCAATCAATTTTTAAAGTGCCACAAAGAAGGGAATTCAGAAAAAAATAACATTCTTCAAATATTTTTAATGCTACTTGGTACATATGATATCACTCAGGAGGCCATATGAGAATGAACAAAACCAACCTGCTCTTGCACATTTGACTGACCCCAGTCTGGAAGATATTTTTGTGCCCTCTACTTTGCAGGGGATGTCTTAGAGTTGTTATGGACCTCTGAATTAGCACAGGCAACTTTTCCATGTAGACAAGCAGATCTCCATTGTCATATTAATCCAAAGAGTTAAAGGCAGTTTTAATTACAGTATAATCTTTCAATCCTTTATAAACCAGTTTTTCAAAATGAGGCACTTCAGTCATTTATAAAAGTGAGTAATCTTTGATGGTTTCACTTGAAGGATATAATTTTACTATGATTGATAACATTAAAAAACTGATCATGGGCTTTAAAATAATAGTGATTTTCTAGATTAAATTTTTTTCTATGAAGATCTTATGTAGTGTATCAATACCTAACATGAGGAATATCTGTGGAAGAGATGGGTAATATTAACATGCTTTTTTCTCATTCCGTTAAGTGAACTTTTCATGATAATTCATGGCAATCAATCCTCATGTTAACTTTAAAGGGAAATTCATGAGCATTGTAGTGGTTTCAAGTAGGTTAGTTTTACACAGAAGACATTTTTGAGCATTTTCTTTGCTGCACAGTCAGCCAGAAGACATATAGTTGCTGCACTCTACAAAGCTCACTGCTGAGCAACCCTCTGGAAGAACTTCTTCTAGATGGCCTTTTAAATGCTGCTTCCTGCTGATTCAGACTCAGACCAGTGCTGTAGAGGTTTCCGATTAAACACTATCGGCTCTCAGTTCAACAACTTTTAAGAAATTTTTTCCTGAAATAATTCCTCATAACTAATCTCTTTATATCCTACTAATCCACTGTTCTCTTATAAAAATAATTTTATCATTTTCTGTTTTTCCCCATGCCATCTCCAAAGGTCAGTTGCTTAAGTCTGGCCCACTCCCTTATTCCCAAACCCAGCTCTTTAATTCACACCCGTCTCCTCCAAATTTAAACAGATTTCTCTGAAATCTACTTCACATTTAGTGCTCATTAATTATAAAATAACACCTTCCTTTAAAGACCCCTTTGTAAATGGCATTCATTCATTTGTCCAGTTTTCCAACAACAGCAATGAATCAAATCTTTGAAGACATGGAGTATGGATTGTTTCTATTTCTCTATTAAAATGCAGCTTTTGAACAAAAGATTCATAAAAAATATGCACTTTTTCTGTGTTTTCTTAATAGTTTAAGTTTTGTTTGTCTCCTTTTTTTGGGTGATAATTACATTCATTAAAATTGCAGCTCATTACCAGACTAGATTTTATATTTGTCTGTGTAATGCAACATTAAGTATTTTTAAAGGAAACTAATTTGTTGGTTGTTTTATTTCTTATATGCTACAATACTGCAATAATTTTAACAATAGCCAAAATCATTTGAAGAAACTACATTAAATTTAAACAGAAATGATAAAGGAGAGTCTTTTATAAAATAGAATACTTACTTAGAAAGAAAAGTAACTTCCCATATTATATATACAAAATTATTTTATTTATGCAAAATTTTTCAGGGATCGTCTACTAAGAAATTCCAAAGCATAAGCAATCTTTCTAAGATCAACTATAAATTAGCAATAATAAGGGGACCTTCAAGATGGCAGAGGACTAAGACATGGAGGTCAACTTCCTCCCCACAAATACATCAAAAATACATCTAAGGGTGGAACAGCTCATACAGAACACCTACTGAACACTGGCAGAAGACCTCAGACTTCCCAAAAGGCAAGAAACTCCCCACATACCTGGGTAGGGCAAAAAAGAAAGAAAAAACAGAGACAAAAGAATAGGGACAGGACCTGCATCTCTGCGAGGGAGCTGTGAAGGAGGAAAGGTTTCCACACACTAGAAACCCCTTCACGGGCGGAGACTGCGGGTGGCAGAGGGGGAAGCTTCGGAGCCGCGGAGGAGAGCACAGCAACAGGGGTGCGGAGGGCAAAGTGGAGAGATTCCCCGCACATAGGATCGGTGCCGACCAGCACTCGCCAGCCCGAGAGGCTAGTCTGCTCACCCGCCGGGACGGGTGGGGGCTCGGAGCTGAGGCTCCAGCTTCGGAGGTCAGATCCCAGGGAGAGGACTGGGGTTGGCTGTGTGAACACAGCCTGAAGGGGTTAGTGAGCCATGGCTAGCCAGGAGGGAGTCCGGGAAAAAGTCTGGACCTCCCTAAGAGGAAAGAAAGGATTGTTTCAGTGTGCGCGAGGAGAGGGGATTCAGAGCACCGCCTAAATGAGCTCCAGAGACGGGCGCGAGCAGCGGCTATCAGCTCAGACACCAGAGACGGGCATGAAACACTAACGCTGCTGCTGCAGCCACCAAGAATCCTGTGTGCAAGCACAGGTCATTATCCACACAGACACACACCCTCACACGGGAGCCTGTGCAGCCCGCCACTGCCAGGGTCCCATGATCCACAGACAACTTCCCAGGGAGAACGCACGGCATGCCTCAGGCTGTTGCAATGTCATGTTGGCCTCTGCTGCCCCAGGCTTGCACCGCATTCCAATTATAACTACAATCCCTCTCTCCCTCCCCCTCTCCCCCCCACCCACCATGAGTGAGCAAGAGCTCCCTAGTCAGCTTCTTCCTCCCGTCTGGGTGGGAACAGATAGATGCCTGAGGGTGACCTACATGCAGAGGTGGGGCCAAAACCAAAGCTGAACCCCAGGAGTTGTGCGAACAAAGAAGAGAAAGGGAAATTTCTCCCAGCAGCCTCAGGAGCAGTGGATTAAATCCCCACAATCAACTTGATGTACCCTGCATCTGTGGAATACCTGAATAGACAATGAATCATCCCAAAATTGAGGCGGTGGACTTTGGGAGCAACTGTAGACTTAGGTTTTGGGTCTGCGACTGACATGTTTCTGATTTTTATGTTAATCTTAGTATAGTTTTAGAGCTTGTTATCATTGGTAGACTTGTTTATTGGTTTGGTTGCTCTCTTCTTTCTTTTTTTAAAATTATAATTATTACATTTTTAATTTATTAACTTTTTTATTTTAATAATGTTTTTTAAATTTATTTATTTATTTTTGCAGTATGCGGGCCTCTCACTGTTGTGGCCCTTCCCGTTGCGAAGCACAGGCTCTGGACGCACAGGCTCAGGGGCCATGGCTCACAGACCTAACTGCTCCGCAGCATGTGGGATCCTCCAGACAGGGGCACAAACCTGTGTCCCCTGCATCGGCAGGCAGACTCAACCACTGCGCCACCAGGGAAGCCCCTATTATTATTTTTTCTTTCTTTTTTTCTCCCTTTTCTTCTGAGCCATGTGACTGACAGGGTCTTGGTGCTCTGGCCTGGTGTCAGGTCTAAGCCTCTGAGGTTGGACAGCCGAGTTCAGGACATTGAACCACCACAGACCTCCTGGCCCCATATAATATCAATTGGTGAGAGCTCTCCCAGACATTTCCATGTCAACACTAAGACCCAGCTCCACACAACAGCCAGCAAGCTCCAGTGTTGGACACCCCATGCATGCCAAAAACTAGCAAGACAGGAACACAGCCCCACCCATTAGCAGAGAGGCTGCCTAAAATCATAATAAGTTCACAGACACCCTAAAACACACCAGATGCAGCTCTGCCCATCGGAAAGACAAGATCCAGCCCCACCCACCAGAATACAGGCACCAGTCCCCTCCACAAGCCACTGAACCAACCTGACCCACTGGGGGCTGACACCAAAAACAATAGGAACTATGAACCTAAAGCCTACAAAAAGGAGACCCCAAACACAGAAAGTTAAGCAAAATGAGAAGACAGAGAAATACACAGGAGATGAAGGAGCAAGGAAAAAACCCACCAGACCAAACAAATGAAGAGGAAATAGGCAGTCTAACTGAAAAAGAATTCAGAGTAATGACAGTAAAGGTGATCCAAAATCCTGGAAATAGAATGGAGAAAATACAAGAACATTTAACAAGGACCTATAAGACTAAAGGGTGAAAAAACAATGATGAACAGCACAATAAATGAAATTAAAACTTCTCCAGAAGGAATCAATAGCAGAATGACTGAGGCACAAAAATGGATAAGTGACCTGGAAGATAAAATAGTGGAAATAACTACTGCAGAGGAGAATAAAGAAAAAAGAATGAAAAGAATTGAGGACAATCTCAGAGACCTCTGGGACAACATTAAATGTACCAACATTCGAATCATAGGGGTCTCAGAAGGAGAAGAGAAAAAGAAAGGGACTGAGAAAATATTTGAAGAGATTACAGTTGAAAATTTCCCTAACATGGGAAAGGAAATAATCAACCAAGTCCAGGAAGCACAGAGAGTCTCATACAGGATAAATCCAAGGAGAAATATGCCAAGATACATATTAATCAAACTATCAAAAGTTAAATACTAAGAAAAAAATTAAAAGCAGCAAGGGAAAAGAAATAAATAACATACAAGGGAATCTCCATAAAGTTAAGAGCTGATCTTTCAGTAGTAACTCTGTAAGACAGAAGAGAGTGGCAGGGCATATTTAAAGTGATGAAAGGCAAAAACCTACAACCAAGATTACTCTACCCAGCAAGTATCTCATTCAGATTCGATGGAGAAATTAAAACCTTTACAGACAGCAAAAACTAAGAGAATTCAGCACCAACAAACCAGCTTTACAACAAATGCTAAAGGAACTTCTCTAGGCAGGAAACACAAGAGAAGGTAAAGACCTACAATAACAAACCCAAAACAATTAAGAAAATGGTAATAGGAACATACATATCAATAATTACCTTAAAGGTAAATGGATAAAATGCTCCAACCAAAAGACATAGACTGGCTGAATGGATACAAAAATGAGACCCATATATATGCTGTCTACAAAAGACCCACTTCAGACCTAGGAACACATACAGACTGAAAGCGAGGGAATGGAAAAAGATATTCCATGCAAATGGAAATCAAAAGAAAGCTGGAGTAGCAATTCTCACATCAGACAAAATGATTTTAAAATAAAGACTATTACAAGAGACAAAGACAGACATGACATAATCATCAAGGGATCAATACAAAAAGAAGATATAAAAATTGTCAATATTTATGCACCCAACATAGGAGTACCTCAATATATAAGGCAAATGCTAACAGCCATAAAAGGGGAAATAGACAGTAACACATTAATAGTAGGGGACTTTTAACACCCCACTTTCACCAATGGACTGATCAACCAAAATGAAAATAAATAAGGAAACACAGCTTTAAATGACACATTAAACAAGATGGACTTAATTAATATTTATAGAACATTCCATCCAAAAACAACAGAATACATGTTCTTCTCAAGTGCTCATGGAACATTCCCCAGCATAGATCATATCTTGGGTCACAAATCAAGCCTTGGTAAATTTAAGAAAATTGAAATCATATCAAGTATCTTCTCCAACCACAATGCTTTGAGACTAGATATCAATTACAGGAAAAAAAAATCTGTAAAAAATACAAACACATGGAGGCTAAACAATACTCTACTAAACAAGCAAGAGATCACTGAAGAAATCAAAGAGGAAACGAAAAAATACCTAGAGACAAATGACAATGAAAACATGGTAACCCAAAACCTACTGGATGCAGCAAAACCAGTTCTAAGAGGGAAGTTTTTAGCAATACAATCCTACCTCAAGAAACAAGAAACATCTCAAATAAACAACCTAACTTTACACCTAAAGCAATTAGAGAAAGAAGAACAAAAATACCCGAAAGTTAGCAGAAGGAAAGAAATCATAAAGATCAGATAAGAAATAAATGAAAAATAAATGAAGGAAACGATAGCAAAGATCAATAAAACTAAAAGCTGGTTCTTTGAGAAGATAAACAAAATTGATAAACCATTACCCAGATTCATCAAGAAAAAAGGTGAGAATATTCAAATCAACAGAATTAGAAATGGAAAAGGAGAAGTAACAATGGACAATGAAGACATATAAAGGATCATGAGAGATTACTACAAGCAACTATATGCCAATAAAATAGAAAACCTGGAAGAAATGGGCAAATTCTTAGAAAAGCCCAATCTTCTGAGACTGAACGAGGAAGAAACAGAAAATATAAACAGACCAATCACAAGCACTGAAATTGAGACTGTGATTAAAAATCTTCCAACAAAAAAAGCCCAGGACCAGATGGCTGCACAGGCAAATTCTATCAAACATTTAGAGAAGAGCTAACACCTATCCTTCTCAAATTATTCCAAAATATAGAAGAGGGAGGAACACTCCCAAACTCATTCTACGAGGCAACCATCACCCTGATGCCAAAACCATACAAAGATGTTACAATAAAAGAAAACTACAGGCCAATATCACTGATGAACATAGATGCAGAAGTCCTCGACAAAATACTAGCAAGCAAAACCAACAGCACATTAAAAGGATCATACACCATGATCAAGTGGGGTTTATCCCAGGAATGAAGGATTCTTCAATATACAGAAATCAATTCACGTGATACACCATATTAACAACTTGAAGGATAAAAACCATATGATAATCTCAATAGATGCAGAAAAAGCTTTCTACAAAATCCAACACCCATTTATGATAAAAATTCTCCAGAAAGTAGGCATAGAAGGAACTTACCTCAATATAATAAAGGCCATATAT
Organism: Kogia breviceps; assembly: GCF_026419965.1. Classification (NCBI taxonomy): domain Eukaryota; kingdom Metazoa; phylum Chordata; class Mammalia; order Artiodactyla; family Physeteridae; genus Kogia; species Kogia breviceps. The sequence continues at coordinate 156,309,041 of NC_081311.1, read as the reverse complement.
GACAAACCCACAGACAACATTGTTCTCAATGGTGAAAAATTGAAACCATTTCCTCTAAGATCAGGAACAAGACAAGATTGCCCACTCTCACCACTATTATTCATAGTTTTGGAAGTTTTAACCACAGCAATCAGAGAAGAAAAAGAAATTTAGAAATCTGAAAAGAAGAAGTAAAACTGTCACTGTTTGCAGATGACATGATACTATACATAGAGAATACTAAAGCTGCTACCAGAAAACTATTAGAGCTAATCAGTGATTTTGGTAAAGTAGCAGGATACAAAATTAATGCACAGAAATCTCTTGCATTCCTATGCACTAATGATGAAAAATCTGAAAGAAAAATTAAGAAAATGCTCCCATTTACCACTGCAACAAAAATAATAAAATATATAGGAATAAACCTACCTAAGGAGGTGAAAGACCTATACTCAGAAAACTATAAGACACGGATGAAAGAAATTAAAGATGATACAAACAGATGAAGAGGTATACCATGTTCTTGGATTGGAAGAATCAACATTGTGAAAATGACTCTACTACCCAGAGCAATCTACAGATTCAATGCAATCCCTATCAAACTACCAATGGCATTTTTCAAAGAACAACAACAAAAAATTTCACAATGTATATGGAAACACAAAAGGCCCAGAATAGCCAAAGCAATCTTGAGAAAGAAAGAAGGAGCTGGAGGAATCAGGCTCCCTGACTTCAGACTATACTACAAAGCTACAGTAATCAAGACAGTATGGTACTGGCACAAAAACAGAAATATAGATCAATAGAACAGGATAGAAAGACCAGAGATAAACCCACGCACATATGGTCACCTTATCTTTGATAAAGGGGGCAAGAATATATAATGGAGAAAAGACAGCCTATTCAATAAGTGGTGCTGGGAAAACTGGACAGCGACATGTAAAGGAATGAAATTAGCATACTTCCTAACACCATACACAAAAATAAACTCAAAATGGATTAAAGACCTAAATGTAAGGCCAGACACTATCAAACTCTTAGAAGAAAAATAGGAAGAACACTCTATGACATAAATCACAGCAAGATCCGTTTTGACCCACATCCCAGAGAAATAGAAATAAAAACAAAAAGAAATAAATGGAACCTAATGAAACTTAAAAGCTTTTGCACAGCAAAGGAAACCATAAACAAGACAAAAAGAAAGCCCTCATAATGGGAGAAAATATTTGCAAACGAAGCAACTGACAAAGGATTAATCTCCTAAATATACAAGCAGCTCATGCAGCTCAATATCAGAAAAACAAATGACCCAATCCAAAAATGGGCAAAAAACCTAAATAGACATTTCTCCAAAGAAGATGTACAGATTGCCAAAAGACACTAATCATTAGAGAAATGCAAATCAAAACTACGAGGTATCACCTCATACCTCACAAGCCACCATCAAAAATGCAACAAACAATAAATGCTGGAGAAGGTGTGGAGTAAAGAGAACCCTCTTGCACTGTTGGTGGGATTGTACATTGATACAGCCACCATGGAGAACAGTATGGAGGTTCCTTGAGAAACTAAAAATAAAATTACCATATGACCCAGCAATCCCACTACTGGGAGTATACCTGAGAAAACCATAATTCAAAGAGTCATGTACCACAGTGTTTATTGCAGCAGTATTTACAATAGCCAGGACATGGAAGCAACCTAAGTGTCCATCAACAGATGAATGGATCAAGAAGATGTGGCACATATATACAATGGAATATTACTCAACTATAAAATGAAATGAAATTGAGTTATTTGTAGTGAGGTGGATGGACCTAGAGTCTGTCATACAGAATGAAGTAAGTCAAAAAGAGAAAAACAAACACCATATGCTAACACATATACATGGAATCTGAAAAAAAAAAAAAAAAAGGTTCTGATGAACCTAGGGTCAGGAAAGGAATAAAGATGCAGACATAGAGAATCGACTTGTGGACATGGGGAAGGGGATGGGTAAGATGTGATGAACTGAGAGAGTAGGATTGACATATATACACTACGAAATGTAAAATAGATAGCTAGGAGGAAGCAGCTGCAATGCAGAGGGAGATCAGCTCAGTGTTTTGTGACCACTTAGAGGAGTGGCATAGGGAGGGTGGGAGGGAGACGCAAGAGGGAGGGGATATGGAGATATATGTATACATATAGCTGGTTCACTTTGTTATACAGCAGAAACTAAGACAACATTCTAAAGCAATTATACTCCAATAAAGATGTTAAATAAAAAAATAATAATAAATTAGCAATAATACTATAGCAAAATATAATGCAATAATATCATATAAACTATTTTACCTTTGCATTATAGGGAATGTAATGTTTTGATAAAGCCTCTGGCGTATGCATCCATGTTTTGTCTGCAATGAAGAATGCACAGTGTTAAATTAAATCACAGTTTCTAAGGGTGTCATATTCATGCATTTGAAAGGAGTCTGATATGGATGGGTGCACTTCTAATTCGGAGATAGTTTTGCTAAAATGAGAAATAATAACTAGTCAGATATATGAAGAATGTAACCACAAAGTAATTATAGGATTCTTTTCTTAATATAAAAGTCTTTTCCTTTTAAAAGCTTTCTAATAATAAAACAATTTTGAATTCTTAAAGAATATTAAAAGAACATCAGTTGGGCTATGAGTAATTATATCAATTATGTGAATAATTATGTGTTATTTTTCTTATTTCATTTGATACTCTCATGAATAACAGGTTATTTTTCTTAATTCCCTTTTCAAAAAATAGTAATCTGCTTTTTTCTCATGACTGTTACTGTTCCTTAGTATCAAGAATGAACTATTTAGTAACGGGAAATTCTAACATTAAACTAAAAACTGCATTTATATAAAGATGAAATGAATCAATCTACTAAATTCATTTAAAAATTAATATAATATTAGGATAATTTTTTAGCCTCAATTTAGAAAAACATTGATTGAGGGTCCACTATCAGGAGTTTTGGATATAAATAATCTTAAATGCAGTAATTTGAAATTATTACACTATTTAAACTAGTGTAATAGAATAATAGAAATAAAAGTAACTAAAACAAGATTGTAAAGCAATTATACTGCAGTAAAGATGTTAAAAAAATAGAAGATATCAAAAGTAATTTGTATTGTATATTATTGATAGAAATAGAAAATAAAATTTTCATTCAATTTTTGAATTTAATTTATATATTCCACATATCCTCCAAAAATATTTTGTGGAACATATAAGCAGGAAAAAAGCAAAACATGCTAATGTTTACACAAATCAAATTTGCTGATTTTTTACAAACTGCATTTGTCTGTAATAAAACTTCTCAATCTTCAAATATGTTATGTCTTAAGTGGAGTTTTGTGAATATTTTACTCCTAATGGGAATTTAAAGATTTAGAGTCAATATTATAAATAGAATAATATTAGACATATATTTTACCATGAAAAATATTAAATAAGTACACACTAAAAGAAAATATCAGATTACTAACAAAGCATTTTCAACATTCAATTCAGAACATTTAAAAATGATGTTAACAGAAACTAGTTCAGTATAATTAATATGGTCTCAAACTGGGGGAATGTGAAGACATAGAGAAAATGGCATATATTCCTGGAATTTTAATTATTTTAAACCATTCAAAGGATAATGCACTATATATTAAATATGTTTATGGGGTACAATGCAATATTCACAAAAATTTTAAAGACAAAACATGAGGGATCAATAAAATCCTGTGCCCATGATGAATTTTAGGGCTACTTCTGATTACTGAAGTGGATATGCGACAGCCGTACTTGGGTGAAATATTTTGAGAAGCAATACATCCTAGGCTTCAAAAAGCAGTATTGACATACTGACATTGACAATAATGTATAACTCTTATTTCTTATATGGATTTTCATTTTAACTATAGTTTTATCTTTATGATTGTTACTGGACAGTGATATGATTAATTCAAGAATAATTTGTACTTAGATGTGGAATATAGTCTTGCTCTTGTATATTAAAATAAATTTGTCACAGTACTGTATACCAAGATAAAAACACCAAAGACCTGCCTTCAGAAAACCTAAAAAGATATCTAGTTCCTTTTTTTTACCCCTTAACTCAATTCTTCTCATGTCTCCTTTTCCAAGACACACAGCATAGCTCAGGAGGATGCAAAGTCTAACTAAAGTTTGAAAACGATGGTTCATTCCAATCATAAACCACTATTATTTGAAAACTCATGACACTGCCTTTGTTATAGTCTCGTATTGCAGTAACCTAGAAAGAGTTTAGGTATATCTAGCTGTTACTGCTGAAAGACTAAAATAATCACAATACTAAATTACCAGCGGATAAGCTGCAGTTACTACAATGACAAAAAATCTGCATCCACACACCAAGTGCTGACGATTTAATGGTTGTTCATTACAAACCTCTAGTGTAGGTAATACACCTATTAAACCTGAAGGATTTCCAAAATGAGTCCTTAATGTCATTCTAATTTATACCTTGGCAAAAGAAAAAACTGACAGGACAAAACTATATGTTAACTCATATAGATGTGGCTGACCTTGAAGAAAGGGTACAGATGATGGTCTTTGGTCACTATATGGACCTACAAAAGACACTGGATACATAGAATTGGTGAAGAAACAGGAACATAGACACTCTAGAATGTATTCCCTTTCTTGATATTAAACTATAATCACTGACTTAATAGTGAACATTCACATAAAAGGAAAGACCAACATTTCAAAAATATTTGACAGCTGTCAAACCACTCTGACTACTGGGTCAATAAATCTAGGTATTCAAATGTATTTAGATTAAGAGTTCATATACAAAGATGAAGTAAACTTCATTATTCTTGTATCACCAGAGCTTAACATAGTGAAAAAACCTACTTTGAATATATTAATTTAAAACTAAATATTGATGGATGAATGGATGCATTTGAAAAAAATTTTCATGAAAAGGAAAATATTTAAATACTATTGAAATTTGAGTGCTTTGCACTATGATTATTTCTACTCATCACTATATCAACTGATAAGTTAAAGAACATAAAGTGTAACTAGTTGAATAATCACATTTATTCACAAACTATGTTTTATGCTTTTTTAACTAAATGATTAATTTTTGACATAATAAATAGAATATAAGATTTTAAAAATTCAAAAAGAAAGCTAACATAGGGAAAGAAAGAAGCTATAAAACATTCATTATAATTTAATCTACGAATCTGGGGTTAGATAATTTTTACAGAGCTTTTCAAAATAGTCCAAAATGATGCAATTCTAGTACATTCAGTTTTTTTCAGACCCTATGAGCAACTCCAATAACGATTAAAGCATTTGCAAAGAAAATCAGTGAAGTGCCTGGACAATTCAATCAAAGAATACCAAATTACTAATTGGGAGATTTAATAAAAAGAGAAAAAAAACAATTATGTTTAGGTTTAAGATAATCTCTTTTCCTTGGGTTTCTGATTCAGTAAGGTTGCATGTAATAACCAAGTAAATTGGATATCTATGAAATAAGAGATAAGTTTTTAATGATAAAAGATGATCTTGTTTTGTTTAGAGTACAGTACTGTGTATGCTGATGCTAGTTATTGGAAAGATGACTTGAATTATATATTCTCTAGGGCTATAATTACAGTTCCTGATGGTCAAGTATATGAATTCTCTGATAAAATTCCAGTTTTACATCTCAAATTAAAATTCAACAAATAGTGCTACTGGTTGAAACTAGGAACACAGGCTCCAAGAAGTTTTCTTTTAACAACTGTAATAAACGAGAGAGTGTGAAGTGACTGGTGAACTTAAGGTAGAACTTCCCAGCATCAGGTTCTAACTGAACTGGAGTGAAATATTGATCAATAATTTTCTGATATGTAATCACTAGACTTGAAAAATAAGAGAAGTCAAAATAAATTTAAAGAGAACGCAGCAAAGCAGGAAATAACAAGTGCTTCTGCTTCTTGATTCTCTAGATCACTCTAATTTTCCTCATGGTTGTACTCCCACTGTCTTCAAGTGAGACAAATATACAATCGCCAGTTACTCATCTTACTATACAACACTTGGGATTTCTCAGTGAAAAACCACTCCAAATCCCCTTCAAATAAACAGTAAATTAGAAATGTGAAGTTTCAATTTTAAAACCATGGGAAAAGGAATTCTAAGCAAATAAAAATAAGCGAAGATATTGAAGTGTCTTTAAAAAACAAGGTAGTGTGTTTAAAGTGATGAGTTGTGATGTAAGGTTTTTATTGTCTTATTAAAAATACCTCTATACATCAGAGAATTATTTCTAGATTTTTTTACTAGTAAAGGGAATAAAAAGAAGCATGATTTTATTTTTGGTATATGTTTTAAATCAGAAGCAAGCTACAGACCACAAAAAAATAAATGTCATTTTGCCTTCCTCTTATTCTGAAAAATAAGTAAAATAATAAATTCCTAGTTTCCCAGGGTTGAAAAGTGCCTGAAAGTTCTTCACATTACCTAAATCCCTACTGAATATATTAATCCTCTGTACCACATCCAAATGTTTGAACACCTCTCATTTCAGTAAAAAATAAAGGTAGTACTTTGAATAATTCCATTATACTTTGGCACAACTTTGTTGGAATTTTTTTCCTACATTTAATCAATGACCTTATAATTTACACCCATTTGTCCTTTATTAAAGTTATTTCCATGACCAAATGACAGCATCCAAGCATTCAAAGATCTTCAAAAATTGCAAGACAACACCAAGGGTTCTCAGCCATGCTTCCTGTTGCATGGTTGAAAGTCCTGATGTCATCTCAGCCTTTCTCAACCAGGCATGTTACAGTGTGTCAATTCATCCTTAAAAGCAAGAACACACTGTGCCTGAGGGCATGGAGTCGAACAGAACAATCTATTTCCTGGTTCAAGACTGTTCATTATTCATCCATTAGAAAATGAACTGGAACCTTTGATAAGCACACTGATGACTTTATTCTTCAGCCATGTTTTACCCACAAAGCAATTAAGGCGCATCTTCCAAATAATAACAATATATAAATAAGTGTAGAAGTGTTAGAGGTTCAGGACCCATGTTTGGCAATTTACAATATATTATTAAGTTTACAGTGTGGAATATGACCTAACTAGTCATTTCCCCCCCATATGCCTGTAATCCTACCACATCAGTTATCTCTTCCTACTTTCAATCACCTAAGAACTTGAGTGGCATCGTTTAAGTATTCTCTCCCAGGTCATTGACAGCATGTTAAACAGGAGAGAGTCCTGTGCCCACCACTAGAGAACTCCTTCTAGAATGGTAAGGATACATTATTTTAGCTTTACTGAACTATATAAAACTATCAAATTTTTCTATCTTTCCTATGCGTTTATCAAGAAATATTTTGCCAAATGCCATGTTTTCCTGCTCCTTAAAAAAATTTCTGTACTGATAATTATGAGATATTTATACTTATTTTAAATTCCTACTTTAAAATTAATAACAAATTTATTTGGCCTCTTGCTATCAATTCACCTATCATGAATCCGTATTCATTATTCAATAAAAAGTGAAGTGTATGCACACACACACACACACACACACACGAGTGAATTTAAATCACTATAGCCCATGTAAGTTCAGGGAATTTAGTACTATGGCTATGAAAAGTGAAGTTAGGACTAACGTCCTAAGTCAGATCACTTTATTTTTTGCAACTCTAACTTCATTCTAAAGTCACATGGTTTGATAATCGGAAAAAGTGATTTCTTAACATCTCTGCTTGATTTGCACAGTAATATTGAAATGACTCCCAGGTCTTTAATGGACACACTTACCTTTCTTCCTGCTAAAAGCACGGTTCATCATGAGGATCAACCAAATAGATGTTCAGTTCAATCACACTTTATATCCTATAAAATGAAGAAAATAGTAAAGCATAAATAAAGGAATGTTGACCAACCTCTTTTATGTAAATTATTTTAATCACAAAGTCTTTTTAAATTTTCTAGATGTTTAAAAAGAATATTTTGAAATATCCTGAAGGACAATGGGTAAGAATAAACGTAAGTACTCAATATTATGAGTAGCACAGCAGATAAGAACAATATATTAAATGAAATTCCTCCAAAGTTCCCTATTTTTTTTGTCTTTTTTCCTATTACACATATTTCACTAATTATATTTACCTTCAAATTTAAGAATAAAGAAGGTTAACTTTTCCCTGAGCTTGTTGGCAAGAAGTGTGGTAATGTTTTGGGTTATCATTAACAGCAGTGGTGGATAAACAGAAGTCTTCTGATATAAATGGGGTCATGCCCCCCAATCAGGCTATACTTGGCATACCTGTGTCCCATGATGCTCCAGGCAGCTGCTGCCTATCTGCTGAAACCAAGGCAATGGCATACCTCTCACTCCCCACCCCTGAAGCCAAGGAGGGAGCCTTGATGATCTCTGAGTCACCTTCAGGATCATTCATTCCTAGTCTTGAAGAATAGTGCACATTCACAGCCAAATAGCTGTATGGTCCTGTCCTGTGGGATCTAAGAAATCCAAAAGCTTTTCTTCATTTCATCCCATCTCCAACTTCTTCAGTTGAAATTGGCAATGTTTTGCTAGAGTATCTGATTAGGTCTGCAATTCACACAGATACTAATCTCATCAAAGGGCTGTTTGGCCATACCTTTGGTGTTCTCTGCTAGGTGGATTGGCTGAGAATTTTCTAAATCTTTAAGTACTGATTACTTTTTGCTTAACAAATTCATTTCCTTCTCACATTCTACTATAATCAATTAGAAGGAACCAAACCCCTCCTTCAACATTTTGCTTAGAAATCTCCTCAGCTAAATATCCAATTTTATTGATTACAAGTTTTATCCTCCACAAAACACTAGAACACAAATACAATTTGGCCAAGTTTTTTGCCACTTTATTACAATGATCACCTTTTCACCGTTGTTCAAAAAACATGTTCCACTTCCGAGACCTTATCAGAATGGCCTTTACCATTCAGATTTCTACCAACATTCTGTTCATGATTATCCATGTATTCTCTAAGAAGATGGAGACTTCCTTTCCAGCTCACCTCTCAACAGAATCGTCTTTAGTAATCCCTTCAAAATACTCTTGGTTTCTTCTAGCACGCACTTCCAAACTCTTCTAGCTTCCCCCCATTACCCAATTCCAAAGCTGCTTCTACATTTTTAGGTGTTTGTTACAGCAGCACCCTACTTCTCAGTAGCAATTTTTATTTTGGTCTGCTCAGACTGCCATAGCAAGATACCATCAACTGGGTGGCTTAAACAACAGAAATTTATTCCTCACAGTTCTAGAGGCTGGAAGTTTGAGAGTCATACTTTAGGGTGCCAGCATGGTAGGGTTCTAATGAGGACCTTCTTCCTGGCTTGTAAACAGCCACCTTCTGGCTGTCTCCTCTCATGACAGAAAGAGAGAGGGCACTCTTGTCTCTTCTTGTTCTCATGAGGACACTAATCCCATCACTGGGGCCCCACCTTCATGACCTCATCTAAACCTAATTAGCTCCTAAAGGCTCTATCTCCAAATACCAGCACTCTGGGGGAGAGGGCTTCAACATATGAATTTGCAGGGGACACAAACATTCAGTCCGTGACACTCCATAAATCTACATAGCAACTGAAGCACAGCAAAGAAATTAATCTTTATCATAAAGTTGTTATTGCAGTGAAATTACTGCTATCTCTGTCCTTGCACTTCTACTCCCAAAGAAAAATTAAAATAATTAATTGAATTATAAAGTATTACTAGGCACTGTTTAGTAGACTTAGATAATGACACGATAATATCAATGTTATTCACCCCATACTTTACTCATCTTCTCATGATATATGCTATTAATACAAGATAGCTAGAGAATGCATTTTAAGAATTAGAATGCCAAGATAATTATTCCATGTATATTAACTATATAACATGGTTTATTTTCTATGGTATGAAAGATATTACTATTTTATATATATATGTAACGATTAAAATTACTTCATTTTCTACAATTAATTTATTCATTCACTCAGAAATTATTTATTGATCTCCAGTTCCATGCACTCTGCAAGATGCAAATAAACACAATAAGGGCAAAATATATTCCGTATTCTCCCAAGAGTTACACTTCACCTAGAACCTAACAGATGTGATTATTAATTGATCAAAAACTAGCAGAGGGCTTCCCTGGTGGCGCAGTGGTTGAGAGTCTGCCTGCTGATGCAGGAGACACGGGTTCGTGCCCCGGTCCGGGAAGATCCCACATGCCGCGGAGCGACTGGGCCCGTGAGCCGTGGCCGCTAGGCCTGCGCGTCCGGAGCCTGTGCTCCGCAACGGGAGAGGCCACAACAGTGAGAGGCCCGCATACAGCAAAAAAAAAAAAAAAAAAACCTAGCAGAAAAGGAGTATAATGTATCCAAATGAAAGATTCAACTTCTCTGGAAAAATAGAGATCAATACCATGATGTCTATTAATCAGCAGATCAAATTCAGTATGCCGCTTCACCACCCAAATCTCAGCACTTTTAGGTAGACATTTTCAACAATAGCAGATCATAAAATATAAAGGCATTTAATACTATATAATTTTAAAATCCATGAAATTAAATAATATTGTGCTTTTTAAATTAAGAACAATATAATATAAACTCTTTGGGGACATATAGACAAAAAGTAATAAACCTTAGAATAATTGTATAAAGTTCAGTAGGCCAAATAAGAAGAGTATAAAATAACAGTACAAATCTATGACCCTAAAACACCAGAAGGATTGTTGCCTGCTCACAAAACATATAGATATAAATGTCAATTAATATCAGATAAGCCATTTTTGTAATATAACTAAAAAACAATAATTTCACTTTTCAAACACCATTCTTTAGCCTATTTATTTGATCCTATGGCACTCTACACTTCTTTGTAAAACAGATCTTACTTCCCCTCTCTATGCCCATGTATATAGTACGGTGCATGACACTAAGTCGGTATTCAATATACTTACACTTATTTAATGTATAACAATACATGCTTTGGGCTTCCCTGATGGCGCAGTGGTTAAGAATCCGCCTGCCAATGCAGGGGACAAGAGTTCAAGCCCTGGTCCGGGAAGTTCCCATATGCCGCGGAGCAATGAAGCCCTTGTGCCACAACTACTGAGCCTGCACTCTAGAGCCCGTGAGCCACAACTACGGACGCCCGTATGCCTAGAGCCTGTGCTCCATAACAAGAGAAGCCCACACACCACAAAGAAGAGTAGCCCCCGCTCTCCACAACTAGAGAAAGCACACAAACAGAAAGGAAGATCCAACGCAGCCAAAAGTAAATAAAATAAATAAATTTAACAACAATACATGTTTTTATGCACTCTACGGTTAACATAATAAGATATATGTCATTATCAACTTAACACATTAATAAGTTAAGAAATATAAGTTCTATATAAACCTATTTTACTTCCATTTACAATATAATATAAATCTTTCCGTTTGGATAAACTTTTCCTAAAGATTGTTTTGGTGACTATATACACATGGATGCATCATTGCCTTATCATTAAACAACTATTATTTCGGGTGTCCCTGGTGGTGCAGTGGTTGAGAGTCCGCCTGCCGATGCAGGGGACACGGGTTCGTGACCCGGTCCGGGAAGATCCCACGTGCCGTGGAGCGGCTGGGCCCGTGAGCCATGGCCGCTGGCCTGCGCATCCGGAGCCTGTGCTCCGCAATGGGAGAGGCCATAACAGTGAGAGGTCCGCATACCGGGAAAAAAAAAAAAACCTATTATTTCTAAATTTTAGGGAATACTTTATATTAAAATTATCTTTTATTCATTTTTCCCATAAAATATTATCCCAGAGTAAAAATCACTCGGTATAAAGTATTACTATTTAGGTTTTTTTTTTTTTTTAACTAAACATAAAGGGGTTGTAACAATTTACATGGCCATCAGTTATATGACAACACTCATTCAACTTCACATACCCCAGGATTGACTATTGAATATTGTGTGTCTCTGTGTGTATTTGCATGTGCTATACTTTTTATAATCCTGTTTTTAAAATATAAAACTCTTTAAGATTAACAGTGCTATATGGTATGAAAACATACACTGATTTTCCAATGGTATTTAAAAAAAAAAAGAACCACTATCATTCAATAAAAAATCCAAACCTTCCTCAGAAATTTATGTTGACACCTTTCCATATATTAAATTCAGCTATGTAGATTTATTTAGACACTTTTGCTTCTGACCAAGACAGAGTAACAGAGGCTATATTTCTCTTACCATCTGAAACACCTAAAAAATGAAACAAGAGGTATGAAACAATGACTGTTAAGACATTGGACATCAGGCAACAAAGGACAGTGATCCATGAGAGATGAAAAACAAATAAGGTAAGCCCTATGACTTCCCTGGCTTAATGCATGGAGAAGGTTTCCAGACTATAGTCCAGGGAGGTAGAACTCAGTTGAACCCCAGCAATCTCCCTGAGTTTTGGAGATATTGCAGAGAATGTGGTGAAGTGAAGATGGCTATTTTGCCGTCAAGAGCACTGGAGAGGAAAGAACTCTACCGAAAGCACTAAAGATACCTGCAAAAAATCCTTCTTACAATTGAACTGAGTAATGATAACGACCTAAGATTGAGGAAAGAGCCACCCACAAAATTTAGAGAGAACAGTGCCTGTAGCTCCCACAAGAACCAACAGCAAGGAAGGAAAATTTTGAATTCACAGAACTTCAATTAGATTACTAAGAAGAGTCTCACCTTATCAGTGGTGAAAAATTAAGGCTAGAATAAATGCTGCTTTGGCCTCACCTGACAAATCTTTAAAAACAAGACCCAAAAGAATCAAACTATTTCCAAGTAACGTCTCTATATCTCAAACTATGCTCAAAAAGATTTTAAGGTTAATTAGCACCCAACATGGTAAAATTCACAATACTTGGTATGCAATAAAATGTGTGAGTGGGGGGGCGGTGTATGCCTATATATATATATATATATATATATATATATATATATATATATATGTATATATCACATGCAAAGAAGCAGAAAAATACAATCCACAATGGGAAGAAAAATTAATCAAGACTGATCTACAAATGATCTGGATGATGGTAGTGGTAGGCAAGGACATTTAGATATGTTCCATATGCTCAAGAAGCTAGGAGATAGATTAAACAGATACAAAAAATCACCCAAATAGGTCTTCTAGAAATGAAAACTACAATGTATAAAATAAAAAATATACTACATGAGATTAATGGCAGGTAAGACATTGGAGAAGAAAAGAGTAGTGAAATTGAAGACACAGACATAGAAATTATAATGCAACACAGGAAAGAGTCTAGCTGGCAGGCAGGAAGGAAGAAACGGAGGGAGGGAGGGAGAAAGGAAGGGAAGGAGGAAAGGAGGAAGGAAGGGAGGAAGGGAGAAAGGAAGGGAAGGAGGAAAGGAGGAAGGAAGGAAGGAAGGAGGGAGGGAGGGGGGGAGGAACAGAGGATCACTGAATTATGGAAAAACCTCAAGTGGTTGAATAGTCCCTGAAGGAGAGGAGAGAGTTAGAAAAATATTTGAAGAAATAAAGGTTGAAATTTTTTCAAGTGATGAAAAATATAAACCAGGAGATTCAACAAGCTTAAACCCCAAATATGAGAAACAAAAGAAAACAACACCATGACACATCAAAATCATTACTCAAATTTAAGAACAAAAAAAAAATTTAAGAACAAAGAGAAAATCTTAAAAGCAGCCAGAGAAAAAGACAAGTATGAAGGAACAAAGATTAGGATGGCAGCAGTTTTCACATCTGAAACCCTGCAAACCAGAAGACAGAGGAGCAACATCTTTAAAGTATGAAAAAGATCAAAGCTTGATCAAGAAGAAACAGATAATCTAATTATATATGGGGAAAGGTAAGAGTGATTTTTTTTTTTCCTAAGGCCCATTTTGAATTTCTTTATAAAAAACTATTATATACATTTTTGCTTTTATCTTTCTTAAGGTCCAGAGGCAAGTAAGTCTGGCTATATTCAAAATACAAATGGAATATTTAAACGTGATCAAGGAAAGAACTCATAATTCATAAATTATTCATAATGTATTGAAATATTACCACTCCAAGTTTAAAGTCAATTGGGGGTTTTAAATCTCCAAATAAAAATTTTTAAATACATTATAAACATTAATGGCAGATGCCATTAGATGAATTCTTTTAATCCCAAATTTTAAGTAAAAATCAGTAATCCCATTGACAAAACACCATGAGGCCACTTGGTATTCATTTACTCTATAAATTTAACCTTTTTAGGCCTAATTTTAAAACAAGTTTGAAGCCAACAATCATTTTTCTAAAATAAATCCAGCATATCCAAGTTTGAAAACTATTTTCCAAAGGAAATCCACAGATATTTATAATTTAGTTTAGAAGAAGTTTAGGGTGACTTTTTAATGAAAGGCCGTTTCCTGCTTTGCAACCTGCTGCCCAAGCTCTTGTTTTAAAAAATTGTCACACTGTTTTGACTAAAGAAATTCTATATGGTATGAATATTAAAAGCTGTAAAGCAGCTGGCTCTGGATTTCATTTTTACCCTTATGAGTACATTTAATATCAAATTTTCCTTGAATTCTTTCAAGGTTAAAAGAAAAAAAACCCTCAGTATTGATAAAAACATGGTTCACATTAATATGTCATACATCACCTTAAAATCCTGTTCACTAAGAGATCAGAGATGATAAAATAATGAAGACTAATCATTAGGTTTAGTTCTTTGCAGGATGGTAAATGAGGTGAAGTTAAAAAATAAAGTTCTTTCTCGTGTGAATGCATATAAGATGCATTTTCTTATTCTCAAAACTTTTGTGTGCTTTTTGAATATATAATCCAGGAAGGTAATCCTGAGATGATGTCAGACAATTTTAGATCCTGCATTAACTCCTCCACATTGCTAAACACTCTAAAGCAGTTGCTAACAATTGGAACTTCATTGCTTGCCATAGTAAAGGAAACTTCCAAAATCCTACTGGGAGAACTCAGCTCATTTCTGACACTCTTCTGGATCTAATTCGTGTCTATTGTAAAGGTTCTCTGCTTAAAACTCCTAATTGTAAGACATCTTATATTCTTCTTCATTGTATTGTAGGACTGTACTTTGCAAAGGGCTCTTTGCTTTTGTAGATCATTTCTGAGTGCAGCCAAGAAAACTAACCAGTGCACAGACATTTCACAAAAGGAGAAGTCACATGATATGTGTTTAAGAGGCTATACATTTATACTTTACTAAGAAATAGCAGCATTAGTGTTTTCTGAAATTCCTTAACTTGGGATATAAATGCTTATCATTATTTTCATTTTTTTATATAATATTGACCCGTATCTCTTAACACTCATAAAAAAAATCCTTCACCCTTCCAAAAGATACATTGCAAGACCACGTTATTTGACAAGCATTATAGGAGTGGAAAAGTAAAAACAAGTAGCACATGGTCCCTGCCTTCAAGGAACTTATCATCTTTTTTTTTGGAGGGGGGTAGTTGTTTGTGGTACCCGGGCCTCTCACTGTTGTGGCCTCTCCCGTTGTGGAGCACAGGCTCCAGACGCACAGGCTCAGCGGCCATGGCTCACGGACCCAGCCGCTCTGTAGCATGTGGGATCATCCCCGACCGGGGCACGAACCCATGTCCCCTGCATCGGCAGGCGGACTCTCAACCACTGCGCCACCAGGGAAGCCCGGAACTTATCATCTTTGACAGGTAGGCGAGAATGGGTATGGAGCTCCATGGATAGGGACGAGCCCTATAAAAGAGGTAGATACCCCTGAAAGAGAAAGGAGGAAGCACGGAATGGCTGTTTCAGAAATACCAGGTCTATGCAACAATATAAAAAGGGCCTGAATTTCTTCCAATGCCAAGAGTGAGGTCAAAATAAAGGCTACAATGAATCAAAAAGAAAAATAGGCACATACAGCCTATTCTTACTGACACTGAAAGCTATGAAATTTGAACCATTTTTTTCTAACAACATTTTCTATTGTAAGAGGATTTGAATGAAGTATATTCAAAAGTCATTTCCGGAGCTAAGCATTGTGCAGTAGTATCCGGGCAATAATTATGGCAAAGCTGGGACACCACAAAACTCCGTGCAGGGACTGAGTATCCGCCTGGTGGTGGCGCCACCACTCACCCCCTCCAGAATAAGGTTGTGCCCTTTCAACCAAAAGAGAGAAAGCTCCAGGGAAGGATATGTAGCGGAAATCTCAAACCACCTGCGCAATCCCAGGGGCATGATGAGTATCCCAATATACTTCCACAAGTGTCTATAAAATCCTGAGCTATACTTTGGCAGGCCTGTAGCAGTGTGTTTTAATAACTAGATCGAGATTTTTCATGAGAACTTCATCCAATGATCAATGAACTATTTCTCTCCCTGGGTTATCTTATGTTCTTAATGGGAGGTCAGTTACCTTTCTCTAAAATGAAATAATCATAACAATAAATAAATTATGCTAAGAGAAATATTTTTAAAGACAAAATATTGAAACAAACATTATTTACAAAAGAATACACATGGCTCTCCTATATGTGGACCTAAAAATAACCTAGGTTTAGCTTTATTTTAGACTTTGAAGTTCTTTGTACAAATCCTACTCAACATTCCCCCCTTTTTTATTTTTATTTATTTATTTGCGGTACACAGGCCTCTCTCTGTTGTGGCCTCTCCCGTTGCGGAGCACAGGCTCTGGACACGCAGGCTCAGCGGCCATGGCTCACGGGCCCAGCTGCTCCACGGCACGTGGGATCTTCCCGGACCGGGGCACGAACCCGCGTCCCCTGCATCGGCAGGCGGATTCTCAACCACTGCACCACCAGGGAAGCCCTCTCCCCTTTTTTAAAACTCACAACAATACACTGTCTCTCCTTTTTATTTTGATTGTACACAAAAGAATTATATCTTTTTAAGCCTGCTGTTTTCATCATTTCACCAAACACTTTGATATCCATATCCTAACTGTGAGTGACAACTTGTGGTATCCCATTAATGAGGTAACATTATCTTTGGCAAAACTGTCTGAATTCTTTTGAAAGACTAGAATAAAACAGCTTGACTGCTCAATTAATGCTATTATAGTCTAGGACTCAAGACAATGGATTTTAAGACTAGAATTTGTAAAATATATATTGTTTTAAGATTCAGTTGGTCTCTACAGACAAAGTAACAATATAAAATTTTTTACTTCAGTTTCAAATTTCCTGCCTTTTATTAGGGTATTTCACTTGAAAGGATTTCTTTCATTTAAATGTCTTGCTTTAATGTAATCTTTTTTTTGACGTTTTGTATGGTAAGCAGTTTTTATCTTTACATTAAATTCTAACAATCAGGAATTTATAAATGTGCATAGATTTTCCATTTTAATCACTTTATAGTTTTGTTTTAAGACAGAGAGACAGAGGGAAATTAATCCTTTTACCAGTTCTTACATCAGCCCTGGAAGAAACTTCTCATATCTTTTCACCTGATATCTAGAGCATCTCACAACGTTAGTGGCTTCCTTAGGAGGGAATTGATGGGCAGGAAATCTAATCATCCAAAACAGAGCCTCCAAATATTTCCACTCAAAAATTATGCTTTCCTTACTGTTAGAGGCATTACTGTTACTCTTAGAGGCACTACACTTGCCTACACGCAATACTGCTTTGACCACAGTTAATAATGCATTCTGCCTCTGCGACTACAATCAAAACTTCCTATTTTTAACTTTAGTGGGACTATAATAATCTTAAATCTGCTGGTCTCCTTCCTGTGGGCTTTCTACCAGCCTTTCCCATCTAGCTGTCAAAACATTTCTCCTCAGAAACTGCTTTACCTTCATCACCATCTGAACCATGTTGAACTTCACCCTGGCCCTGCGACTCTGGAAAATAACAAAGGTTAAGGAAATGCCCCATCCCTCTGTGTTCTGGAAATGGTTTGCTACAAAGAACCACCCTTCCCTACAAGACTTAGATAAGATTCAGGGCACTTCCCTGTTTATCCAGGACAAGGCCAGACTTTGACCCTCCAAATTCCCATTCTTTGCTTCATTAATGATTAGCTGAACTGTTTGTGCCACTGACCAATCTGGACAAAAGACCTGCTACCTTGATTTGACCTAACTTTAGCTAAGCTTCTCTCCTTCCCCCAGGCTCCTCTGACCCACTCTCAGCCTAGCAGCCTCAAACCCTTCCTTCATAGTCTCTTCTAAGAAGAGGCTGACCTCGTTGTAAAACATTCTCTGGTCTACTGTCCCCAGTTGTATCATCCTCACTCATCCTACCTTCCCACTCACATCCCATTCTTTCCAGCCTTGGTTACTCCTCCTTATAAGAGAAAAGTCCTTTTCTGCCTAGCCTTTGAGATTCTTGCTGATCCTATGCTTGGCATATTCTCCCTACCGCAATCATCCACTCCCCTTATTGCAGTAATCTTTTCAAATAAGGTCTCTCCTTATCTAAATCTGGATTTATTTTTTATTTGACACTCCATTTAATCATATTCACAAGGAGTTCTGGAAACTAACATCAACCTACTTCAATGAATTAATTTGCAAACTTTCATTTGAATATATCTACTCAAATGGAGCTAGCCCTCTCATTCTCTTGCACTCATGGGTGCTTTTATTTCAGCATCGAATGAATTGCAAAATCATTTTGCAATCCTAGAAAAGTAAATGAATCTTAGTTTTTAAAATTTTGTTATTTTTGCATCCCTAGCAGCATCTAGTTCATACCCAGGGTAAATATCTGTTTAATTACAAAGTGAATTAACAAATTAAGTTTTCTGAAACAATATACATTTTATTGTAATACAAACATACATCTTAGCTCCCAAAATCTGTTGAAAATGTACAACGAGGGACTTCCCTGGTGGCACAGTGGTTAAGAATCCGCCTGCTGATGCAGGGGACGCGGGTTCGTGCCCTGGTCTGGGAGGATCCCACATGCCGTGGAGCTGCTGGGCCCGTGAGCCATGGCTGCTGAGCCTGCACTCTGCAACAGGAGAGGCCACAACAGTGAGAGGCCAGCGTACAGCAAAAAAAAAAGAAAATGTACAACTAATCTGAAGGTATTTTGTTAGGAAAATTTCTAAGATTGTTCAGTAATCCGATTAACAAAGCTACAATCTTACCTTATTACATATATAGCACAGGATTGTGATAAATTATGCAAATAAAGACAATGCACTTACTTTTTCATCAAAGAAAACATTATAAACAAGCTTATAATGATAATAGCCATGATCATTCTCTGACAAAAGAACTATTTCCTTTGTTAAACAGGAAGAAATCTATTGAAATGATATATTTGCTTAAACAATATAAATTAATGAATAATTTGATAAAGCCATGTATATTTTCAGACTGGAGTCCAGCAAACACTGTGATTGTTCCAATATCAAAAACATGAAGAAAAAAATTACTCTAATAAGGCAAATATTCTTTAACTAGGTTAAACTTTTCATAGAAACAAAATTCTAAGAATAGAAGGAAATGAAGGTAGTAGCTACCTAAGGACAAAGGAGGAAATATTTGTAAGAGAGAAAAGAGTAAGAAGTCATTAATAAGTGAACCAAATGGAAAATATTAGTATGAAAATATAATATCTGAAATTGTAAAAAGCCATAAAAATGGACTAAGTTGCAGAATAGGTAAAATTTATAGATGAATTACTGAGCACAAAGATTAAATGGAGAAACTCTCCTAGGGGACTACAGAAAAGAGTGAAGAGATATATCAAAGAAATATTGAGAGACTTAGAGGATAGAAATAAAAGTGCCAAAATCTAGATCCTGGGAATACCAGAAAGAAAAATAAAAAGACAGAGAAAAGATATAGTCAAAAAAAATTATGAAGCGGATTTTCACAGAATTAAAATTGATTATGAAAATTGTCAAATTGAAAGTTTCAGACTTAAGCATATTATACTATTTACATATTTATACTATTCTAAAATTTAGAATAGTAAATGCAAGACAAAATATACAATATATGCAGGCAGAAATAGATTGCCTAAATAGCAACAAGCACCAAATTAATAATAAACTTCATAACAGTAACAAAGCATGCAAAAAAGACAAGTAAGCAATATTTTCAAGGTATTCTGAAAGAAAAGAACTTTGAACTATGAATGTTATATGGAGTAACTATAATATAATATAATGTGAGGGAGTAATAACTACATTGAAGACAAACAATGCCTCAGAGTTATTACCACTGAAAACGTACATTTTTAGTATTCTGAGGTACTGGGGGTTAGGATTTCAACATACAAATTTCGATAGGACACAATTCAACTCTTCAAAGCTACTGTGAGATAGTGTATTTAAAATAATCATGTGGGACTTCCCTGGCAGTCCAGTGGTGAAGACTTTGCCTTCCAAAGCAAGGGGTGCAGGTTTGATCCCTGGTCCAGGAGCTAAGATCACACATGCCTCATGGTCAAAAAACCAAAACATAAAACATAAGCAGTATTGTAACAAGTTCAATAAAGACTTTAAAAATGGTCCACACACATAAAAAAAACTAAAAAAAATAAAATATAATATAATAATCATGATAATATGAGGTTTATGCCAAGAATGCAAGGATTGTTCAATACAAGAAAATTTGCCAATATAATTAAGCACATTAACAGGCTGATTGAGAAAACATGAAATTAACTCAATAAATGCACAAGAAACTTTTTTCAGTTTGAAAAAAACTTTTACAGAATAAAAAAGAAAAAAAAATCCCTTAACAAACTAGAAAGGATGACAATCTTCTTCACTTGGTAATCTTCACCATCTATCACACTTAATGGAGAATATTAAGATACTTTTAAGCCTGGGAGCAAAATAAACCTTGTACCATGGTACCAAAGGTACTTGCTCCTGCCATAGCAGGAAAGTAAAAGATATGAGTGTGATGAATAGAAGGGATGAGATAAAACTAAAATTAATTACAGATGATATGACTACCCATCTTTTAAAGTCTGCAGAATACCTATTAGAATTAATACTGAGAGTTCAGCAAAATTGCCAAACACAAAATCAACTTATAAAAATGAATAGTATTACTCTATACCTATAATAGCTAGCATGATCAAAAATGAAATATTATTCACTATAGGAATAAAACTATAAAGTATCTTGGAAATTAATATAAAAATTTTTAAGATTTCTATGGAGAAAACAATTTATACTTGTATATAAACAAAGATAATTTACACAAATGGATATATTTCTTGCTCTGAACATAACTTAATGTTATAAAAATATCAATTATTTCCCAAATAATTTATATATCCAAAACATA
The DNA here is from genome assembly GCF_026419965.1 of Kogia breviceps. Taxonomy (NCBI): domain Eukaryota; kingdom Metazoa; phylum Chordata; class Mammalia; order Artiodactyla; family Physeteridae; genus Kogia; species Kogia breviceps. The sequence continues at coordinate 156,287,698 of NC_081311.1, read as the reverse complement.
TAATCAAAATTTCCAACTGGATTTAGTAACTTGTGAAAATGCATTGCATATAAACCTTAGAGTAATTTACTTTAAACTTATTCTAAAATTATTTATTCTTCCATATAAATGTCCACATAAAATTTCCTCCATATGTTTTAGCACCCGTCTGAATTTATTCTAATATTTATATGATATAATAAATGTTTAGAAATAATTAAATTACCCTTTAAAAAAGTTTAAAAAGAAATCCTAAGTGATATAAAAACATATATATTGTAAAATTATTGTAATAAAAACAGTAATAACATTGGCAGGAAATCCAAGAAGTGGATTGGAATAAAGAGTTCACAAATATCCCTGAAAGATGGGATCTTAATTCTGATTAAGGGTAGAATCTTAATATATGATTAAGAGGACATCATAAATCCAAGGATATGCTCTTTAACAGATGGTATTCAGAAATTTGGCTCATACGGAGGGGGGAAAAAAAATCATTTTATCCCTAACGCTACACAAAGTTGGGATCCAAATGCGTTAATAACTTTATGAGTAAGAAAAAAAGCCTATAAAATATAAGAAAATATAAAAAGAATATCATTTTGACCTAGAGAAAGAAAAGAATTTCTTGAAAAAAAATGCAAAATTAGAAATAAATTTGATTACATCATAATTAAAGATTTAATTTCAGAAAAGGTAACCATGAAAGAGGTAATCAACAAATGACAATTCCTAGAAAAGATATGTTCTCTCTCTAAATCTGATAATAAGTAATATCTAAAATATACAAAGGCTTTCCTAAAAATCAATTTTAAAAAGTCAGTAACCGCCCCCCCCAAAAAATGGACAAACAATAAGAACTACCAATTTGTTGAACAACCCAAAAGGCTAAGAAGCATATAAACGGACACTCAAACTTATTAGTAATGATCAAAATTCAAATTTAAACCATATTACTTTATATTAATTTGACTGGCAAAGTTAGAAAATTGTATAATGCCAAGTATTGGTGATGTTGAGAGGTTATAACAATGGTTCTCATATTTACATGCTCATTAGAATCACCTGGGAAGATTAAAAACTATTACATGTCAAAAATTCACTCTGTCTATATCCATCAGAATATAGGCTCCTGACCTGAATATTTTTAAAGAACTCTCCTGGTAATTCTAACATGCAAGGAGAGTTGAAGAAAACTAGGATATAGTAACCTTCAGGCACTAATGGGGACAATTTATAAACAGCGTGGCTCATTTGAAGAACAATCTATAATGCTTAAACAAATTTAATGTTCACATAACCTATAACTCAGAAACTCTGTTCCTGAGTATTCATCCCAAAGAAATTCTCACAGGTCCACAAAGGACTTCTGTGAGAAATCTCATTAATGTTTGAGGTGGTAAGGGGCTGGAGGCATTCTGATGGTCTATCACCAGTAGAAGAGACAGGCAAAATGTGGCAGGGGTATATCAAGGAGTACTCTGTAGAATGGTCAATTGAAAATGATGATTAAATGTGCGCATAACAAAATGAGTGGATCTTAGAAACAATGCTGATTACAATAAACACGATGGTGAACAAGATAACCAAATTAAACAATGCTTATATACAAAACAATACCAATTTTAAAAGAATAAATACAAACAAAGAAATATGTACATGAAACAACTGAGTATGCTGAAGAGGGGTAAAGGGATAAAAAATGGGCATAAAAGGTAACAACTCAGAGGAAAGACAGTGACTTTGAACAGCCCTAAGGAGTATGATTATTTCAACACCTTGCACCTGCTATCAATATATAAATCTTGGTACCAGGCTGGCACTATCATGCCATTCTTCTTTATTCAGTCACCCAGGGTACAGGGAGTCTCGTGGTACCTTTATGGGGTGATGTCAGCACCCCTGCCCTTCAGTACAGGAAAATGCCGAAGCTCATTTAAGATTGGAAAAAATTACTTTCCCTACAACGGAGGCATCTAGACTGGGCCCTCCTGACTACTCAGTGTTCCTTTTATTCCTTGTCCTTTGATACCTTGTAGCAGCTGTTTCAGATATTTTCTATGCTCATCAAGTCATATGCTAGGAGATAACTTTGACTCCTACTTTACTGAGATGATTGATGTCAGCCCATTCATACCCCCTCATTTTTTTTCTATCTCCATTAGTCAATTGGGCAATGGTGATTACCCACTTTAAGGTTGAGATCCAAATACCCAGTCATCAATCTCTGCCTATTCTCTTCATCTTCTCTCTTATCTCAGAGGAACAGGAACATCTTCCCACTCTCTACACTTGTGCTCTTTGTTCTACTTTAATCCTAGTTCTTTCTAATTCTTGAGCATCATTAACATCCTCACTCCACCAAGAGATGGAAATCATCAGAGTTATAGATTTCTCTTTTAACTTTTGCCACAAAGTTCTTGAAATTCTGGTTACTTTTTTCACTGTGTCATGTCTTCAGACCTTTTGCAATATTTTTTAATTTATATTTCAAAGAGAGAGCTAACCAGTCTAATTGATGGATGGATACGGAAAGTAAGAGAAAGGGAATTCAAGGACAACTTTCTTTTTTCTTTATAGCTGAGTAAATCATAGTACATTTATTGAGAAGGGGACACTTGGGGAAACAAAGGTTGGAAAATGGAATTCAAGATTTGTTTCAGATATGTCAGTTCTGAGATATCTATTAGACATCTAAGTAGTTGAGTGAATGGTTAGATATAGGAGTCTGGGACTGGCAGGCAGGGTAGGGGTAGAAATATAATTTGTGAGGTAACCAGTTTATAGATGATGAGGTCAGCTAGGAAATGTGTATAAATGGAGAAATGATAATTGAGCCCATGGGCATGCCAGATTTTATAAATTAGGCAGAATAAGAAGATTAAGCTGGGAGATGGTTAAGAAACAGCCCCTGAAGTCAAATGAAAACCAAGAAATTGTGCAGTTCTGGCATCCAAATGAAGAAATTTTCATTAAGAGAAGATTAAATAATATTGACATGTCTACAAAGGGGAAATCTGAGAAATGGCTATCGGTTTCACAACATGGAGATTATCGTGACTTTTGCATTGTAGTTTCAGAGGTGAAGGGGATAAGACAGCTTGATTGGTGTTGGTTCATGAGAGAACAAGAAGTGAGGGAGTAGAGAAAGCAAGTGGAGAAACTCATGGAATTCTTCTATAAAGGGAAGCAAGAAATAAGGCAGGACTTAAGGGTGACGAACTCAAGGAATAGATATTAATTGGGTACTACTGCATGTGTATTTATGCTGATGGGAAAGTATCTTTAACGGTAGAAAACTGATGATACAGAAAAGAGAAGGGATAAATGCAGGAACAAATTCCTTGAACAGGCATTCATAAAGGAATATGGTCGAATCCACAAATGAAGTGACTGTCCTTAGATAAAAGGAGAGGTAGTTCACTCATAACAGAAAGGAAGGCTGAGTCATTGGAACATATAAAAATCCTTGGTAGTTCAGTAGATTTAGTGGTGAGAAAAATATGGAATTTCTCGTCTAATTGCATGTATTTTATCAGTTAAATAAAAAGCAGGTTCTTACCTCTGAGTGAGGAAGAGGAAGGAATGTAAGGATTAAAGAAGGTAAAAGAAGAGGAGAAGAGGGGTCAGAGAATAGTCATCTCGAAGAAAAGAGCAAACTGAAGAGATAAAGCAGTTGAATTTCTGGGCATTTGTAATGATCTGATGAGGACTTCAGTCTAAACATAAAGTCAGACTAATCAGCATATGAGTTTTTGTGTGTATGTGTGTTTGTTTCAGCCACATGGCCTACTTAAGGGTAGAAGAGTTCGGAGTTAGATTATAAAAATCTTGGTTGGTGAAAACTGCAGAAGATAAAATGAGAAAATACTTTTAAGCAAGGTGGGTTTGAAAAGTTTATAAATATATTAGGGAAAAACAGTCTCTTTCTAGTCCTTGGCATTTTTAATATATAGCAAGGAGACTTGAACCATGTGATGTGAGTCAATCTCCTTATTTTGCATTTTTGTATCATAAAACTGCTGTCAGGCACAACCTGGTCAGCTAGCTCTGCTTTCAGTCCAGTGACCTGAAGGTGAAAAGCCTCCTCATTCTGAGACCTCTCTGCAGAAACACACATTTGCTTCTAGATTTGGTGCTTGCTTTCCTTTCGTTATTCTTAACATATAAAAAGAGGAGTCACGAAAGCATAAGCTTCAGATTTAGTGGCAACCAGACAGAGAACAAGTTTGTCTGGGAATAACAAGAATGGTTTGTCCATAGCCTTCTTTTATTTAGAAAGCTAAATGTGAGTATTAGAATATATTAAATATTGTAGTGTGTATACTTACTTTTAATGGTCCAAAATTATAAAAATACTAAAATAATTACAAAACCATTCATCTTGATTCTACACATCTTTATTTTTTAAAATTTACTCTTCTCATTAAAGAAATATTGTATTCTAAACATAATATTTAAAAGCATAAATTGAGGTCCATCTATCTTTACGTTTAGATTAAAACTTAAATTTACTGTATGTTATGACATACATTTCTATCTTGCATAGAAACCAAGTGCTTCAGTGGATTTGAAATGCTTTGATGCAATTTAAATTTTATTTCTTTCTCCTAGTACACCCTAGAAGGGATATCAAAGACAAAAAAATAAACTGAGAAGAGAGGTAAGATGTACATTTCCCAGTGAACTTCATTACAAACTGTAGAGCAAAGAACACTTTACACTGTGCTTTCAGTTATGGTATTAATAGTGAGAATAATATTAATATGGAGAATAAGAAGTCTAAATTAAAATAAACATTTTTTTAAATTATGGAAATATTGACAAAGTATAAACACATTTTAAGTGCTGGAATTTACCCACTTAATTCATCTAACAGAATCATAAGCAGATAATCATTACTTAATGATAAAAATGCAGTATATACACCATTACAAAGAAGTCCTGTCTTGGTGGAGGTGAAATCAAAACGTTCCTTCACAGAGAAACGAATCTGGAGTTTTCTCATGTTCCCCAGTGCTTTTTTTTTCTTTTTTTCTATTAACATTCTGTTCTCATAATGTAAACCGTATGTGACAATATGCAGCCCAACTCATTCCCTTAACATTACACAAATGTGCTCACTCAGCAGTCTAACAAAGTGACTGAATTGTTGTGAATGTCTTTGATCATTTCTATGCCAATGTTGGCCAGGTAAAGTAAAACAACAATGTGTCTTTCCTTTGCAATGTATAATGTTTTTTAGATCATAAACTGTTAGAAAAAAATCAGAAAACTAGTTCTTAAAAAAATTTAAATTCAGAAATCATCAACCAAAATATAAGGTCAATAGTTAAGACACTAGTGCTGCTTTTGTTTTAAGCTAAAAAGAGTCACTGCATTTTGCAGTTTAAATGAGTGCATATACTCATTTACTAACTGAGTGATTTGCTACAAGGCAAGGTAAAACCTCTTCCTTGCTTGGGAGAAATCAGGAACTGAGAGAGGGGAATGTTGCTGAAGCTTAATGATCTTCAGCTGTGAGACAGATGGCGCTTCAGACTGAATTGGAAATCTTTTTGAATAGTGAAGTTGGAGCTCCCAAAACATGGAGGAATTCTACCCTTGCTTCTGCTGGGTTTGGATTATGGAAGAACAATTCCTTCTGAAAGTTAAATAAGTCCAAATATACCTACTAAACAGAAAATATCTTTCCATTAGAAAAGAAATCTCATGTTCTCATACCTTCTATTTCTTTTATATTAAGTAAAACATTTTAAATTGAAGAGAGTTAAAGAAAATGATAGTGATACATCTTAGTCCACGGATGCACTGATTTTTGCAATTGAGAAAAAATATATAATTGCATATATGTAGATAATGTGTATATTTATATAGTTATTAAACAAACACTGCTTTTTCAATATTAGAGAGTCACTACAAAATTTGCATGGTCAACTAGTTTCTTCTATCTAGTTATTCCATATCACAATTATTCTTCTAATTCAAAATACTAACTAGAAATTGATCAAAAATATAGTATAACTATGTGTAATTTAACTGTATTATGTACATACTATATGTATGTACTTAATGCTTGAATATTATTCATAATAAACCAATAAACAATTACATATTTTAAATATTAAAATTAAAAACAGTAATTTGATAACAAATAAATCTGAATCTGAAAGTTTCTACTTTATCTATTGAAAACAGAATTATTTTTGTCATATTCTGGAAATTCTAAATCACCTGGTATGATGCCAGAAATATAGTGCAAGAACACTAAAATATCTTTCTTAATGGTATTGATAATAATGTAATACATATTTTCAGTGTTTTTTTCATATTATATACATTATTAATATTATTTTAGGTAATCATCAATTTGCATATGTAAACCATACATATTGCAACATTGGTTAGATTTAGAGAAATTGAATTAGCTGAAATCTAAATGTATACTATTAGGAAAGAAGAAGGGAAGGAAAGTGAATCAGAGACAGAACAACTTTCTAAATACCTGAATGAATGAAAAAAAGAAACTCTATAGAGGCCATCTGAACTACTGCTATACTTTCTTTAAAGTTCAAGCAAAACCAATTTCTCACTGAATTTGCCAATAATGTGGCAATAATTCATTTTGGTCATAGTCTCGTATAACCCTTCCAATGCATTATTTCCAGGCATGATTCCAAGACTCTGAATCCTAGAGTAGCGATGGTAATTGCTTTGCAATCCTTTGCATTAGCAGAAATGCATTCTCATTTGGTAGACCTATAGCAGAAATATCCATTTTAATTTTCTAGCTTTATCGTTGTGCTGCATACCCTGCACTACACACACCAACCCACGGAAGCGATGATATCTCACAATGCTCAAGCCATCTGTATTCTCATGCTGTTATATGTTGAGTTCCATAATGCTGTTACTAGAAGTATATTTACTACCCAATTAGTATTCATTCCACACAATTTCTTTAGCGAGAAAAATACATAGACATATGGGGAGGCAGGCCAAAGCTGAGGCTCACAGACAGAGATTAAATGGGGGTGGAGAGGAATACAGAGAAAACTTATGGACGAAGGAAGAAGAAAAAATAGTAAAACAAATTTCCTACCTCTGAGGCTAACTTTACTATATGACGAGATAAATGAAAGCAGAGTTACTATAAGGGCTAACATATTTTTACAGGATAAATATTCTGTTTCTCTGCAAGGCTGGGGAAAACAAAGGTGGGACATGATAAACACTAAATTTAAGAATAATGTGTGATTCGCCAAACATCTACTGTGTGCCTATTTTGTGTCAGGCTCTGTATAACTAGGTGCTTTCACATATGTTCCTGTTTAATACAGCCATTCTCTGAAACAGGTAATACTATTTATAGATGAATATGTGGAGATCCATGTAAGTTTTAAATATTCCCCAGATCAAACAGCTTGTAAGAGACACATTAAATATCTAAACCTGGGTCTTATATTGGCAAGTTCAGGAGACTTTTACACTATATTACAAATACCATACGAATGAATATATCTTTGTCTGGAAGGTAGATAGGAGATATATTTATTACATAAAATATTTGTTTTTAATTTATTCTTTTTTTTACTGATGTGGGGAAACAGGTTTTTTTGATGGTATAGTGGAACTAAAATTGGGGTTGCAAAGGAAGAAAAGAATATAGGTCCTGATTGATTGTAATGATGTAGGTCAAAGAGTTATACAGATATTTCTTAAAACTAGATAAGTTATAATTAGCAGTGCTACTTCACACACACTATCAAACATCTATCTAAACTTTTTATCACAGATCTTCTAGGGTGCTCATAATTTTCTCTTTCACCACTATGACATCAAAATATCGGAGAAATTCCACTCTCTCTGAATCCAAACCATATCTCTCTGACTTTACCTCCCTTTTCTTGACTTGACACAGACTACTTGCTCTGGTGTTTCCAATTATGTGTTCAATCTAGGTATCTGATTTTTGCTTTAAACTGTATGAACTCTGTATTCCTATAGTAATGTCAATTACTGATACTTTATGTTATGTTTTACACTGAAAGAAATGGATTTAAATTCTGTCTCCCAAAGGACGTCTTATGATCAATGGTAAGACAGCAAGACACGTGTAGAGGGTCATACAGTCTATGGGTATGGAATAAACAGAATCAATGCGTTAACAGAGTAACTAAAATTCTCACCTCAGTCTCATTTTCAGGGAGCTCTGAAGAGTTTACATACCATATATTTGGCATCTAGTGTGTGCTTGGCAATGCACTAGTGCTTTAAATATAGCATCTCATTTACTTTTCAAAATAATATTTTCAGAGTGGTAGCAATTCAACATGTCCACATCTGGACTAATATAGCAAAATAATTTACCCACATCTATGTGTCAATCAAAGTGGCAGAGTCAGAATTTTACGGTAAGTTGATGTGACTCTTACGGATATGTTTAAACTTCCTACTATATAGGGCTGATTCTCACCTTGGATTTATTATTATAAAGCAGATTCCTTCTAAATTACCACTGTGTACAATGACAGTGCCATAGCAACTCTTATTCCCAAAGCTGTTAGACATCTAGCAAGAAATACCAATATATCATTAAGTAAAATCACGCTTCACTTACGCAAGTTCAAAAAAACTTTCTTTGCATATAAATTGAAATTTAATGTTTTAAAATCTTGCCTAGTTATTATGTAGTGGGATGAGAGGGTCCGAGAGGAAATAACAAGCACAAATACTGAAAAGATTTAGATGACACAAGTCACTTGTGGCAGAGAAGGACAGACAAGTCACCTACACCCAGTCAGAACAGCAGAATCCAAATACAAAAACCCAGGAAACAGGCTGAACTCAGAATCTAGGAAGTTAGAAATACTGTTTCCTATGCACATTTGTATGCTGCCATCTTAGAGTTGCCAAACTTGGACTCAGTTTGCCTTACTTAGGATGCTTTGGGAATGCAAGTAACAGACCGACTAAAAGTGGCTTGCATAATAGGGGCTTATCATCTCACATTAACAAGAAATCTGAAGGCAATGTTTCCCAGATTGGTAAATACAAACACACAGCTGTCATCAAAGACCCTAGTGCTTTCAATTCTTCTGCTCTCTCATCCTCAGCATGTTGGCTTTTGTCTTAGGTTATTCCTTCACAGTCACAAAATGACTGCCCCTATTTACCTAAAACCACACAAATGTAGCTAGTAGAGTATTTCATTTTGTCATAGGAAAAAAATCCCCACAAACTTTCTAGAAGCTTCTAAAGAGAATTGGTTCTCATGACTAGAACACACTTGTAACCAAGCACAGGAAAGTAAATACCAGAAATTTTAGCTTCTATGTGGGTTCACCCATAAAGAAGGATGGGAAACTGGCTGAGGATATGCAGCCAATAATGTCTACTCTATGTAAATCTGTAATCATAAACAATCATAAAGATCTTAAATGACCATTCCTTGCAACATATTCTGAATTAAATCTTAAAATTACATGACATGTTAAGTTTTGTTTTACTGCCTTTCCCCATCAGGAGGTTAAGAAACTTGTTTCAATTTGTAGGATTAGTAATAAATTTAAAATGGAAAAATTAGAAGAATAGACATGAATAAAATGAAAATATTCTCAGTCATGCCAAAGCATACCAACTTAAACGTCTTAAAAATGAGACTTCTGGGCTTCCCCGGTGGCGCAGTGGTTGGGAGTCTGCCTGCCGATGCAAGGGACATGGGTTTGTGCCCCGGTCCGGGAGGATCCCACATGCCGTGGAGCGACTAGGCCCGTGAGCCGTGGCCGCTGAGCCTGCGCGTCCGGAGCCTGTGCTCCGCATCGGGAGAGGCCACAGCAGAGAGAGCCCGCGTACCGCAAAAAAAAAAAAAAAGAGACTTCTGTTAAAAAATGGTAGTGGGCACTAATGTGCACTAATCCGGGATCATGACAGACCTGGAGAGGAGTCTATGGCAGGAAGTTAAAAGAATTATGCAGAGGCCTGAAACACACCTCTTGCACTGCTAATCCTCTGTCTCTCAAAATTATTATATTTATTTTTTAATCAAAGTTAATCACTGCTAAAGCATTTGGTATACAGTCTTCCTGTAGAGTGGATAAACATAGCCCTTGCTTTAGCTACTTGTAAATGAGCCTCTCGAGTCCCCTCGTATTTATTGTCTTTGAATCACTCTCCCAATTTTTCACTATGAAACACATCCTATGTCTTCCTTGTTTGCTTTTAATGTCTTTTTAACTATTCTTAATTTGTTTTTTAAGTTATTGTTGTTTTTGTTTTGGATTTTCATTCATCAAGGGACCTGGATGGATGGCAAGACAGAGTTAGCAACCTGAGGAGGGAACCTTAGAACTGAGATAAGGTGGAGTGGAATCGACTTCAAGGATTAGGCACCAACCAAAGTGAGAAACCATACAGGGCTTGGGATCCATAAATAATAATATTAAGAGACTCGACGTTCTGTCTCTGCATGAAGTAGAAACCTGTTCCTCTTTGATAATTAGAAAGTTATTCATTACAAATTTGACAAAACAATGAGGATATTAACATTAAAAAAACAGCAGGTTACAATCAGTTGGAGTCTGTTTTGGGAATTCTTTCATATTCTTACAATTCTATTCAAAATTGTCTATTTATTAGAAAAGATTCTTTAAAAAAAATTTTTGTAAGACAAAGTCAGTTTTAGGTAGAAAGATACAGAATATTTTTGTAGAACCTGTCAATACCCTGCCTATCTAGAATACACAACCTTAGAATTTCAATAAAAATGTATTGACTGCTTTTGATGGAACAAGCACTGAACTGGGCATTTTCCAACACAGCAGCTCAGTTATGTGCTGATGTGCTGACAACTGAAAAGAATATGGCATATACACAAATCACTATGACGCAATGTGGTCATGGAAAACGGCCATGTATCTATGAGCTAGAAGTTCAATGACGGCAGAAATAAATCATGGCTGGTTTAACGGAGGAGCCAGCTTTTCCAATTAAATTTAGGGTAGAAAAAATAGTTTGACAGATACCGATATTGGATGTTGATCAAGGAAAATGTGTTTTACCAGTATTAATCTGGTAGCAGAGAAGAGGATAATTTGAATAAGGAGAGTTTACAAGGCAGGGAAATCAGCTAAGGGTGTCCTGCAATGGTCTGGGCCAGAGGTAAGGCCTAAGTAGAACTAGAAAGGTGGGTAAGGATGCCAGAAACTGGTGTGGCACTAGGAGAAAAAATGGAATGCCACAGTGGATTTTTAAAAATCTTTCTAGAGCTATATTTTGGAGAAGAAAACATGTTCAACTGACTTACCGACAGAAAGTATACATGTGATTAGAACTATTACTCTGATATTTTGAATTTCATTCTCGGATACAATTAAAATTAGAAGTTCACATATTTTTTAGTTTAAGATCTTTTATAAAATTGTTTTTTAACAAAAGAGTCTTTCAAAGAACTGTATCCCAGTTTGTAACCTAAACTTCTAAAAATATAAACTGATAAAATACTGTTCTAAGTGAGAAATACTTCATTTTAACTTCATACTTTCTTCACTTCTTATGTTCTAGAGTTGCAACTATTACAAACATTTTTTTTTTCTTATGGTGAAATGGCAGTCATTGCGTTTAACGTTGATTAAAATGCCTTAGAAAATTACCATTTAATGTCTACAATGTGATGTATGTAGCTTTAGATGAGATGATGAACATTCAGAAGCCTTCAAGAATCAGGAGGTAAAATAAACAGGAAAATCAGGCCAGCTGCAACACAATAGGGGCAGTGGGCCTCTTGAGGAATCTCGGGAGATTCAGACCCAAGCTGTCCGGTCTATCCTATTTTCCGCAAAGAACCTTGGCATTTACCTAGTTTCCAAAGTAAAACAGAAAAAGGCTTCCAGGTACTTTACATACTTTCTCTGAAAACAAAAGTTTCTTGGAAAGTGTTTTTTGTATTATTTTTACAAATATAACATCTAAGCATCTTTTTATTTAGAAAGCAAAGTGGTCATATACAATCACAATTTTATTAATTCCTTAACTCTTCATTTTATAAAAGCCCAGAATGTGGCTAATAATTAATGTTAATGATTTTATGTATGACCTAAGGACTCAAGTGCCTTAACTCCATTTACCAGAGGTGACTAAACATCATAAACAAAGATCAAAATAACAACGAAAAGAAACTACATTACTTTATAAACAGAAAATTGTATTTATTTATGAGGTCTCTATATTTTATTCAAAAACATCAAAAGGAAGAAAATTAATTTTGACATTTACATATAAATTTAAAATGCCACCAAACACTTTTAATTCCAAATATGTTCATTATTTTATTTTTCACAAAGAATATAACCTCTAATTATTATTAGAAGAATAATTTTACTGACATTCTAAAAATAAAAGAATATTATTAGCTGACATTTGATATTTTTAACCTAGATTTTTTTTAAATTAATTTATTTTATTTATTTATTTTTGGCTGTGTTGGGTCTTCGTTGCTGTGTGTGGGTTTTCTCTAGTTGTGGCGAGCAGGGGCTACTCTTTGTTGCGATGCATGGGCTTCTTTCTCATTGCGGTGGCTTCTCTTGTTGCGGAGCACGGGCTCTAGGCGTGTGGGCTTCAGCAATTGCAGCAGGTGGGCTCAGCAGTTGTGGCACACGGGCTTAGCTGCCCTGCGGCATGGGGGATCTTCCCAGACCAGGGCTCGAACCCATGTCCCCTGCATTGGCAGGCAGATTCTTAACCACTACACCACCAGGGAAGCCTCACCTAGTTTTTTAAAAGGCTATTTTTCACGTTTTTGAAAACCAGTGATCTTAACCCATCAACCCATCATTGTAAAGTCTAATTCAAAATGTTTGCTTGTTCAGTAAACAGAAGAAGCCATTTTAGATCTGTTGCATTATTTTAAACTTACAAAGCTCTATCGATCAGAACTCTTTCAGTTGCAAATAAAGATAATCAATTTTAGCTTAAGCAAGAAAAGAAAGGTCTTTATTGACTCATTTAACCAATCCACAGAAGATGGAAAGCACAGGGCTCAAGATGGACCAGACAATATCAGGCCTCTCTGATCATCATTTGGGTTAACTTTAATTAAGGTAATAGGTCTGAAAAAGATATATATATATATGTATAACTGAATCACTCTGCTGTACACCTAAAACATTGTAAAAGAGCTTGTAGAGGATCTGATATATAGCTATCATTTATCATATATGCAAGAGACTGTAAGAGAAATCTTGTGGTTTCTTCTAAGTACAGAGATTCTGGAAGGATCAAATATATGGGCAAGTATTTTGTAAACATTAATGAGCTATGTAGATTTCAGTTATACTATAATCTTCTCCACACTTTGATGTGTAGGGTGCCAACCCCGTCCTCCACCTGTCCCAACAGGGCTTTCAATGCTATTTGAATGTATCTGCCCTCTGTGTAAGCAACCTAGGGTAGAAGCCACTTCTTACCTCACCCTCTCCCCAACCCTTCTCCTACAGTTCCTAACAGCATGCTGAGCACAGAGTAAAGGCCCAACATTCATCTGAGAACTGATTAATAGATCATGATTCACTGATCAGCTTGTCATCAATAGAAATGGAAATTCCCAATGAGGGTATAAGTGGAATTTAATCTTTTATTCTACCAGAAATAGTCCTTATAGTATTGAGTAATGAAGTACATGATTATTAATGGTTCTGCTTTCAAGTTGATAACATTTCTGTCTAAATGTCTTGAATAACTTCTTACTCTTGCAAAAATAATACAAAATAGCTTGTGAACACTACCATTAATCAAAATTTGTAGCCATAACCTACAACATAGGTGGTAAATTGAAGACAGGAGTCATTACAAAGTTGAAATACTACAGTATCAAAATACATTCCTATTTGTGTGATTCTGCACAAAATACATTAATGCCCCATTTATCCTTGAGGATTGAGGTATTCCACATGAGTAACTTCTCAAGTAATTTATGTCTTTAAACAACCTGGCTAGTGTCTTAATTTCCAAATGGAACCTTACTACAGTTAAGTTTGGTAACTGAGAGGGACTTGAAAGAAGCTTCAGCAGTTATCCACTCTGCACTCAGCTCAATGCAAACTGACTACTAGAGCTTCCCCAAAATAGATATGTTTTTATGTAATGAATACTGTGACTTATATTTCTTTATCTACTCTGGTTTATATAAATCTTAGAATCCTATCTGTGGCCCAATTCTAGCAAATATGCTAGACCTCCAGGAAATGCATTCATAAACCAGTTAAACTCAGTTTCACTTATTTTGCTTATCCCCTCTGTGTTATTTCCTCACTTTTGAATTCTCTTAGATGTATGGTTGCACTCTTTAAAAAATATACATATAGGCTATGCATAAATGAATAAGGATATAAATGACTTATTTTTCCTATCATCTAATGCTACTTTGCAAGGCAATCTCATCTCATTACAGTTTTCCTGCATCACCTTACTGATAAGCAGAGCTCAATGTAGCTTGTCTCTAGTATTTTATATACTACTTTTTCTTTATTGTTTTTTATGACAAAATTTGCATAGCATATCTGTTACAAAATTTCAAAAAATACAGAGATGCAGAAAGATAAAGACCCAGCTCCCCAGTTTAACTACTGTCCCCTTCTCCCCTTCTTCCTGTGTCTCTTCCCCCCAGAGCCATGCCTTGAAGATCACGCTGACCACTGAAAACAGTTTGGTGCAGAATGTTACAGAACACACACACATACACAGAGTCTGTGTTTGCACACGTTTGTGGATGTGTATTTGTAGCCTTTTTTTCACTTGTCACATCTCTAAAGGTCAATTATTGCCTGAGTGATATCAGCGAGATGGTGGACAGGAGATCACCCACTCATATTCCCCTTCAACAACAATAATTTGGCAGCCATCAATGACAAAAGTGCTTTTCTGGGAGCTGCGGGATCCAGCCTCAGGCTGGGAGCAGTCCTGCTCTCCTAGACAACTGGCAGGAGCCACACCTGTCTGAGTCCCAGGAGGTTGGCCTACCAGTCTCAGTCCTGCACAGACCCTGTAAAGGCCTTGAACCTTGATTCTTGCTCTTTTTTTAAATTTTATTTTTTATACAGCAGGTTCTTATTAGTTATCTATTTTATACACATCAGTGTATACATGTCAATCCCAATCTCCCAATTCATCCCACCACCACCCCACCACCCCCACTTTCCCCACCTTGGCATCCATATATTTGTTCTCTACATCTGTGTCTCTATTTCTGCCTTGCAAACTGGTTCATCTGTAACATTTTTCTAGATTCCACATATATGCGTTAATATGTGATATTTATTTTTCTCTTTCTGATTTACTTCACTCTGTGTGACAGTCTCTAGGTCCATCCATGTCTCTACAAATGACCCAATTTTGTTCCCTTTTATGGCTGAGTTCCATTGTATATATGTACCACATCTTTATCCATTTGTCTGACGATGGGCATTTCGGTTGCTTCCATGACCTGACTATTGTAAACAGTGCTGCAATGAACATTGGGGTGCATGTGTCTTTTTGAATTATGGTTTTCTCTGGGTATATGCCCAGTAGTGGGATTGTTGGGTTATATGGTAATTCTACTTTTAGTTTTTTAAGGAACCTCCATACTGTTCTCCATAGTGGCTGTATCAATTTACATTCCCACCAACACTGCAAGAGGGTTTCCTTTTCTCCACATCCTCTCTCCACCTCCTCTCCAGCATTTGTTGTTTGTAGATTTTCTGATGATGCCCATTCTAACCAGTGTGAGGTGATACCTCATTGTGGTTTTGATTTGCATTTCTCTAATAATTAGTGATGTTGAGCAGCTTTTCATGTGCCTCTT
This sequence comes from Kogia breviceps, assembly GCF_026419965.1. Classification (NCBI taxonomy): domain Eukaryota; kingdom Metazoa; phylum Chordata; class Mammalia; order Artiodactyla; family Physeteridae; genus Kogia; species Kogia breviceps. Next base: position 156,271,881 of record NC_081311.1, on the reverse strand, counting down.
GGCCATCTATATGTCTTCTTTGGAGAGATGTCTATTTAGGTCTTCGGACCATTTTTTTATTGGGTTGTTGTTTTTTTTAAATTGAGCTGCATGAGCTGTTCATATATTTTGGAGATTACTCCTTTGTCCCTTGATTCATTTGCAAATATTTTCTCCCATTCTGAGGGTTGTCTTTTTGTCTTGTTTATAGTTTCCTTTGCTGTGCAAAAGCTTTAAAGTTTCATTAGGTCCCATTTGTTTATTTTTGTTTTTATTTCCATTACTCTAGGAGCTGGGTAAAAAAAAGATCTTGCTGTGATTTATGTCAAAGAGTGTTCTACCTATGTTTTCCTCTAAGAGTTTTATAGTGTCTGGTCTTACATTTAGGTATTTAATCCATTTTGAGTTTATTTTTGTGTATGGTGTTAGCAAGTGTTCTAATTTCATTCTTTTACATATAGCTGTCCAGTTTTCCCAGCACCACTTATTGAAGAGGCTGTCTTTCTCCATTGCATATCTTTGCCTCCTTTGTCATAAATTAGTTGACCATATGTGAGTGGGTTTATCTCTGGGCTTTCTATCCTGTTCCATTGATCTATATTTCTGTTTTTGTGCCAGTACCATATTGTCTTGATTACTGGGGCTTTGTAGTATAGTCTGAAGTCAGGGAGCCTGAGTCCTCCAGCCCCGTTTTTTTTCCCCTCAAGATTGCTTTGGCTATTAGGTGTCTTTTTTGTATCCATACAAATTTTAAGGTTTTTTGTTCTAGTTCTATGAAAAATGCCATTGGCAGTTTGATAGGGATTGCAGTGCATCTGTAGATTGCTTTGAGTAGTATAGTCATTTTCACAAAATTGATTCTTCTAATCCAAGAACATGGTATATCTCTCTATCTGTTTGTGTCATCTTTGGTTTCTTTCAACAGTGTCTTATAGTTTTCTGCATACAGGTCTTTTACCTCCTTAGGTAGGTTTATACCTAGGTATTTTATTTTTTGTTGTTGCAATAGTGAATGGGATTGTTTCCTTAATTTCTCCTGATCATTCATTTGTTAGTGTATAGGTATGAAAGATATTTCTGTGCATTAATTTTGTATCCTGCAACTTTACCAAATTTATTGATTAACTCTAGTAGTTTTCTGGTGGCATCTTTAGAATTTTCTATGTATAGTATCATGTCATCTGCAAACAGTGACAGTTTTATTTCTTCTTTTCCAATTGTATTCCTTTTATTTCTTTTTCTTCTCTGATTGCTGTGGCGAGGACTTCCAAAACTATGTTGAATAATAGTGATGAGGGTGGACATTCTTGTCTAGTTCCTGATCTTAGAGGAAATGCTTTCAGTTTTTCACCATTGAGAATGATGTTTGCTGTGGGTTTGTCATTTATGGCCTTTATTATGTTGAGGTAGGTTCCCTCTGTGCCCACTTTCTGGAGAGTTTTTATCATAAATCGGTGTTGAATTTTGTCAAAAGCTTTTTCTGCATCTATTGAGATGATCATATGGTTTTTATTCTTCAGTTTGTTCATATGATGTGTCACATTGATTGATTTGCATATATTGAAGAATCCTTGCATCCCTGGGATAAATCCCACTTGATCATGGTGTATGATCCTTTTAATATTGTTGGATTCTGTTTCCTAGTATTTTGTTGAGGATTTTTGTACCTGTATTCATCAGTGATATTGGTCTGTAATTTTTTTTTGTGGTATCTTTGTCTGGTTTTGGTATTAGGGTGATGATGGCCTCGTAGAATGAGTTTGGGAGTGTTCCTTCCTCTGCAATGTTTTGGAAGAGTTTGAGAAGGACAGGTGTTAGCTCTTCTCTAAATGTTTGATAGAATTCACCTGTGAAGCCATCTGGTCCTGGACTTTTGTATGTTGGAAGATTTTTAATCACAGTTTCAATTTCATTACTTGTGATTGGTCTGTTCATATTTTCTGTTTCTTCCTCATTTAGTCTTGGAAGTTTATACCTTTCTAAGAATTTGTCCATTTCTTCCAGGTTGTCCATTTTATTGGCATAGAGTTGTTTGTTGTAGTCTCTTAGGATGCTTTGTATTTCTGAGGTGTCTGTTGTAACTTCCCCTTTTTCATTTCTAATTTTATTGATTTGAGTCCTCTCCATCCTTTTCTTGATGAGTCTGACTAAAGGTTTATCAATTTTGTTTATCTTCTCAAAGAACAAGCTTTTAGTTTTATTGACCTTTGCTATTGTTTTCTTTGTTTCTATTTCATTTCTTTCTGCTCTGGTCTTTATGACTTCTTTCCTTCTACTAACTTTGGGTTTTGTTTGTTCTTCTTTCTCTAGTTCCTTTAGGTGTAAGGTTCGATTGTTTATTTGAGATTTTTATTGTTTCTTGACATAGGCTAGTATTGCTATAAACTTCTTCTTAGAACTGCTGTTGCTGCATCCCATAGGTTTTGGATGGTCATGTTTTCGTTGTCATTTGTCTCTAGGTATTTTTTGATTTCCTCTTTGATTTCTTCAGTGACCTCTTGGTTATTTAGTAACATATTGTTTAGCCTCCATGTGTTTGTGTTTTTTACTCTTACTCTTTTCAACTGTAGCCCAGGACTGGTTTTGCCACCTAGTGATGGGGTAGGAGACACACTTGTCTGTGCCCCGAGGCAAGCCCACTGACCTCAGTTCTACTGCAGAACATGAAATGTCCCTGTAACTTGCATTCAGTCCCTCTCAGTCACAGGTCAAAAGCAGTCCTGGCTACCCAGAACACCCCCACACACACCAGGAGACACACCCTTCTGTATCCCCAGAGGTAGGCTTTTTGTCTGTGGTTCTTAAATCAGCCCTTTAACCTGGGTCCAGCTCCTTTCAGCTGCTTTCTCGGAGTTGTTCTGCCTGCGCAGAGAACCACTGCACAGGGAAATTAGCGCATCCATGCTCCAGGAGGAAGGCCCACTGATCTTGGTGCAGCTTAGGATCTTGAAGCAGACTTGTGACCCAGCTTCAGCCCCACTCTGCCTCAATCTAGAGACGTTCCCACCCAACCAGGAACGTGGCAGGAGGCATGTCCCTGAAGCAGCCCTGTGACTTGCTTCTAACCCCTATCAACAAATCACAAAGGAAGACAGAAAGAGAGGAAAAAAAGAACAAATGAACTAATCACTTTGATATATGTGGATTAAATTCTCCAATCAAACAATACAAAATGGTTGAAAGGATTAAAAAAAAATCTAATAAAATGCTACCTATAAGAGACTTACTTAGCTTTAAGAACACACATAAGATGATAGTGAAAGGATAGAAAAAAATATTCCATGGAAATAGTAACCAAAAGAGATTAGTACTGGCTACCCTTATATTAGATAAACAAGGTATCTCTTGCATTCATTGCAACATTATTCACAATGGCCAAGATACAGAAACAACCTAAGTGTCCAGATGAATGGATAAGGAAAATGTGGTGTATATATATATATATATATATATATATATAAAATGTAAAATTATTCAGCCATAAAAAAGCAGGAAACATTGCCATTTGTAACAATATGGATGAACCTAGAGAACATTATGCTGGGAGAAATAAGCCTGACACAGAAAAATAAATACTGCATGATCTTACTTAATGTGGAATCTAAAAAAATGTAAAACTCATAGAAACAGAGAGAAGAATGGTGGTTGCCAGGAGCTGGGGAGTCAGGGAAATGGGGAGATGCTGGTCAAGGGTACAAACTTTCAGTTATAAGCTGAATAAGTTCTGAGAATCTAATCTACAGCATGGTAACTACAGTTAATAATACTGTTTTGCAAAATTGAAATTTGCTAAGAGAATAAATCTTATTTGTTCTCACCATTAAAAGAAAGTGGTTACTATGTGAGGTGATGAATGTGTTAACTAGCTTGACTGTGGTAATCACTTCACAACGTATTCACATATTAAATCAAGTTGTTCACATTAAACATATGCAATTTTTATTTTTCAATTATACCCCAATAAAGATGTGGAGGAAAAGGTCAATTACCATTCCACCATATAAATACAATATAATTTGTTTAACCAAACTCCATTTAATAAATATTTTTTGGTTTGGGGATACAGAAAGAATGTTATAAAGACATTCTTGTATGTATGTCTTTGTCTGCTTAAGAATTTTCTAGGACAGATTCCCACCCCCCCCCCCAACTTTAATTTAATGGTTCTAAATTGCTACCTGACAGGAACTTGGAGAATTAAGCTGATTAGAATGCCATATAAAATGATAAATGTGCTTTAAGTGAGGGGCTAAGGATTTCTCCATTAGTAAAAATTGTGAGTTTTAGACTCTAATCTTCATGAAATCTATCCCTTCCCAACCTCAAATTTTACTTTTTCTGAATTTACTTATTCTCTGGAATGTTGAGATTATTAGCTCACCATCATTTCCAAACATCTATTGAACACCAATAGTTGATGATAAATCTGTTCCCCTTGGGATATGAAAAGGAGTGGGACAAGGTTTTTAGAGAAGAGTATAATTTAAAGCTGATAATTTAATTATAGTCCTAATTTAAGGAAATAATTTAGTGTTTCCTTAAAAAAAAAAAAGTATCTCCCCCTAAAACTTTTAAGTACAGTTTGATTTTTGAACACTTGTGGAATATCTACTATATGTATAAATGGAGGGATTGTGGTGATGATGATGATTTACCTGATGATGCTGATGATGAATTACCTGATTTACCTGATTGTGCTGATGATGAATTACCTGATGATGATTCTTCTCCCAACCAAGACCCTGTACAGACAAAAGTGTCCAAACTGCTTACCTGGATCAGTGGACAGGTTTTTCATTTTTGTTTTGTTTTGTTTTTTAACCTCACTTTCATAGTGGGAGCAACACTCAAGTTTTATGTATGCAGCTGGATGTCAGCTACCTTGTTTTGAGCAAGCCCAAGGCCGTATCTTCCATCACAGCATGACTCTTCCCTTTCTTTCTTCAGAATTTGGCTGTGCACTCAAACAATTTTTGGATATCTACCAAACATTTCTAAGTATATGAAATGGGGGGGGGGGGTCAATCCACATTAGATTAGCTTGAAATTTACCCAAATTCACTCAAATAGCCTGTGCCTGATTAGCTTATTTAAACACAATGTAAGTAAATAAAACTCATTGGAAGAAACTGAGCAGAAAGGAAGAATAATAATATCATCACAGTTCATTCTCACTTTTGGAAGGCACCTGATCAAAAACCCACCTAAGTATGGCTGTGTAGTGTCACCTGTTCATTAAACAACTACTTATTAAGATCCTGTGATACTCTGTACTCAAATCAAAAAGAGCAGAACTTAGCTTTAAGGAGATGACAGTCCACCAGGAAAGATTTAATATGTACATACATATAAATAATAAATAATAGAGAGTAAAAGTAACATGAGAGACAAGTACATAAAGTAATATGAGAGAAGATCATTCCAGCTTAGAGGGTATGATATTTTGATATAATAAGAGATGTATATTTGGTCTTCGTCCTGGTTCCAGGCACAGAGCTCCTAAAACCTTTGATATTTCCGAGTGATAGGGATGAGGAGAGTGTCTTTTGTTATTCATAGTAAGTCCCTTTCTACCAAACCTGAGTTTATGCTAATCAGGTGACTTGGAGGATGGGGCTCCTTGCCAGAGGATTAGATTAGAGGGCTGGAACTTTCAGCCCTACCTCCCACCTCTGGGGAAGGGAGAGGGGTTAGAGATTGAGCTCAATGATAGTGACCAATGATCTAATCAATCATGACTACATAATGGAACCTCATAAAAACCCTAAACAAAGGGGTTTGGAGAGCTTCTGGGTTGGTGGACAAGATGCATCCATGTGCCTGGAGGGCGGCGCATCCCAAACTCCAGAGACAGATGCTCCTGTGGACCTCACCATATGTATTTCTTCATCTGACTACTCATTTGTATCCTTTAAAATACCATTTTTAATAAATTGGTACTAGTAAGTAGACTCTTTCCCTGGGTTCTATGGGCAAATTATTGAACCCAAAGAGGGGTTTGTGGGAACCCCCAATTTATAGCCAATTGGTCAGAAATACAGGTGAAAATCTGGGACTTGTGATTGGCTTCTGAAGTGGGGGCAGTCTTGTGGGACTGAGCCATTAACCTGTGTGATCTGTGCTAACTATACGTAGGTGTTATCAGAATTTAGTTAAATGGGAGGACATCCAGTTGGTGTCCACCAAGAACTGGAGAATTGTTTAGTGTGGAAAAGCTCACACATCAGTTGTCAGATGTGTTGTGAGGAGAAGGAAATAGTTGTTTTTTTTTCCTTTTAGAAAGACAATGAAATAGGCCTTGAAGAAATCACCCCTCTTTCTTCCCTCTTCCCCTCCCTTCCCTCCTTTCCTTCCTTCCTTCTTCCTTTTCACAAATATTTATTGAGCACCATCTCTGTTTCCAGGCATGGATCTGAATGCTAGGAAGATGTAACTGAAGAAGACAAACTCCTTTCTCTCGTGACATTCTTGGTGGGGGGGGGGGTGGGGGGGGAGGAGACAGTAATAAAATAAATATATAACAATTTTAGGCAGTGAAAAGTACTATAAAAACTAAGGCAGGGTAAAGTGTTAGAAACCGATATGATGGAGCACAGTTCTTAGATTGGAGGTTTAGAAAGGGAAGGTAAGATGACTTCGAAGTAGAGACCTGGGTGAAGTGAGGCAGTAAGCTGAGGAGATTTCTGACAAGACCAAGAGGGAAAAACAAGCCTGGCATTTTGAAGAATAACAAGGAAGCCAGTATGCAGAGGCTGCAGGTAAGAAGGAAAGTGGTAGGAGTGGAGGTCAGCAGGTCCAGATGCCGTAGGGCTTTGTAAACATGGTAGGAAGTATAGATTCTGTTCTAAGTACAATAGGAAGACACTGGAAAGATTTGGCAAAAAAGGTGATACAACTTGACTTTTTATTCAGAAGTATCACTCTGACAGTAAATGAAAAATAGACCATTGAGGGGAGGGTGCATGGTATAAGCATGGAAGCAGGGAGGCCAAGTAGGGGGCCTGGTGAAAATGACAAAGAAAGGTAGTTTGTTCTGAGTTAGCCACACAGAAGTAAAAATTGGTCAAATTGTGCATATATTTTGAGGATGGAGCCATAAGTTCTTACTAACAGATGGATTGTGGAATAGAGCAGATTTGAGAGAAGGTGAGTTATCAGCGATCTGTAGGATCTTCAAGGAGAAAAATGAGTGAGGAGCAAATTTGGGGGTATATTGTGAGTCAAGGTTTCTCTTTTGGATACTTTCTAAGCAATTATATTTTACAGTTCTGTACTAATATTACTACTGATATGGAAGAACACTTATAAAAAAATAATCTTAAAGCAAAAGCCCCTGTTTCTGTTCCTTTCTTCATGCCTGAGGCTAGTTCCAATTAGAACAAAAGAAGAGGCTGGGTGGCAATGCAGCTCATGTCCCACTTTTCTTTTCTCTAACCACAAAAACCAGAGAGTGTGACATCTTAAATATGCATGATGCTTACTTTTCATGTCGGTTTGATCCCTTCCTGACTTGGTCTATGAAGTACTATGGAGTACAGTCATCGTAATATTTAAAAATATTCATATCAGTGTTATTAAAGTTACAAAGATTACACAATTCATTAGATTACCTAGCAGATTCAGCTACATTTGTGTTAATAAAATCTAATTTATAGACTGCCTAAAAAATCCTTCTATATTAGCCAATGTTTAAATTGTTGAGATTTTATTTCCTACTTTACGTTTTTTTACATTTATCAACTGACAGAACAAATTAATACCTAAGTCTTAGCTTCCGGTATCAATCTGCAAACCTTTTGCTTTTAGTTAAAATAATTTTATTTTCTTGAAATAATAAAATATTTTTATTTAAAGTGGATTAAATGTAATGATTATAAAATTTAACAAATCATCAAAAATACCCATATAAATTGAAGTTTAATTTTAAATCCTTCACTTAGGGGGGCAAAAACACAACAACAAAACATTTTTTGATAACCAGAAAGTACGTTTGTTTCACAGTTGATATACAGGCACCATGCTGTGTGCATCTGGGGAATTAATACCTGCTTTTGGATAATAAGATACAAGATGCTAATAGATGACCTTTGATCTCAGAACTGCTAAATATTCTTTTGAAGAGTTATTTTTTTTTAATTCTCCTTTGTCTTTTGTGCTGTGTAACTTACAACTCCAAGCACTTTGAGTGCCAAGCAAATATGGAAGCCAAAGTGGAAAAAGAAATGCTATTTCACCTCTAAATAGAACAAACAGATGATACCAATGTATAATCAATTCTAACTTGATATGTGCAACTGCCAGTTAGATCATGTGGGCTCTGAATTTTAAAGAGGCCTGAAGAACAGTTTCAAAAAGAATCAATAAATTTAGCTCTTAATGCTCATCTTTCTTGGGGAACAAAATGTAACCTGGAAAGCATATTTTCTACATTTCTATAAAAGATTCAGAGACATTGCCTCATAATACTTGTCCAATCAGTTAATAGATATTTATGCATAATATGAAAAATATAACTCAAAGGTGGTTTTCACATATTAAAAACAAGGATATCTTAGAAGAGTCATCCTGGTAGAACTGGTAAGGTAAATCTGATAAAAGAAGGTAAGTCTATGATGAATAATGCTGTGGTCCAGATAAGTAGTAAGACTTGTTATTTTTACTGCAGACTGGCCAAATCTTATTGTGTTCTTACCTATATGCCAAGAACTAAGGATATACAGCTAGAAATAGAAGTATATAGCCCCTCTTGAAGTACTTCATGATCAAAAAAGTAGTTTTCAAAATGTTTTCTTTATGAAGACTATGTGTAGAAAATGCTTGAGCGTGTGCCCCAACACATGTACAAATTAATATATACATATATATTTAATTTAAAAATTAAATGTATATACTTTCTCAATATTAAGATATTATGAAATATATCTAAAAACAGAAATCAAAAAGTATGAGATAAAAATTGATTTTGATTAAAATTTTTAATTTTTTTTTCTCCTTAAATTCCCTATAGTAATTCATGTGTCCCACTTTGGAAACCACTGGTCAAAGAAAAAAGACAGTAAAATATACCAACTACTACAAAAAAGGAAAGGCTTGAAAATGTTTTTATGATGGGTGCTCGTGAGAAGAGTCTAAATTCATGAGGAAGGTAATCCCAAAGTAAAATGATGAGGCCTTAAGTACCTACACTTTGATAAAATAGGAAGATCATACCTATGATGTCATAGTGTCTTTTGTTATTATATTATCTCATATTTAATTTTGTTAGCATAAAAATTTACTTATAGGATATTTGGAAAAGGTGATAATGGTGGATAGTTTGTGAATTCCTTCATAAAAAAAGTACAATCAACAGAGCAAAATGAAAAATCTAGGAACAAAATCTACAACAAAATTATGTGACAAAATGTGATGGGCAGAATTTTAAGATGTCCCCAAGATTCTTGCCTGTTAATACATACCCTTTAAATCTTTCCCATTGAATATGGGTAGGACTTGTGAGTATAATGGGTATCACTCTCAGGATTACATTAGGTAATAAAGGTGGAAGGATTTTGCAGATACAATTAAGGTCCCCAAACCTTAATTTGACTTTTTTAAGTTAATCAAAAAAGAAATTATCCTGGGTGGACCTGGCTTAATCAAGTGTGAGCCCTTAAAAGAGGGACTGAGCTCTTTCTGAAGAAAGAGACTCTCTCCTTTTGGCCTTGAAGAAGCAAAGAGCCATGCTGTGAACTGCTCATGAAGAGAGCACAGCCTTCCCCTCAAACTGGATACTCTAAGAAGAACAGACTTTGACTCTCCTTAACTGGCTTAGCCATGAATTGTACAGCTACAAGAAAATGAATTCTGACAAAAACCCAAGAAGCCTTGGAAGCAGATTCTTCTCTAGTCGAGTCTACTGATGAGAACAAAATCCAGCCAACATCTTAATTTCAGCCTTGCGATACCCTAAGCAGAGGACCCAGCCAAGGAAGTCTATGGGACTTCTGACACACAAAAACTGTGCGGAAACAAATGACTATAGCTTCAAGCAGTAAAGTGTTTTATACAGCACAACATTTGTTACAAGACATAGAAAATGAATACATGAGCTGTCTCTGAGAATATCATAATGCAACTCAGTGAGGATAAACAATGGACAGCCAGAGACACTCATGGTATCAGCATCTGTGAAGGAGAAAATAAAGGAAATCAAAAGGTGATTTAACACACCAAAATAGCCAACAGGCTCTCAGTGAGAGCTGCAGTCATTGAGAGGGAATTTTCCATTCCAACTCACTGCGGTGGGCAAGAGATTTGGGTTAAGGTCCAAAATGGTCAGAGCAAGCTGGGTGCTATGAATTTCAAAAGGCTACCCATTAAAGCCTCCCATAAAGATAACTTCTGGGAAGAGAAACAAACTGAGAAAAACCGAAATAATGGTGACTAAAGAAAAAGTCCAGAAAAACTTAGGGGAGAAGACAAGGCCAGAATCTGAAAGTATGAAGCTATCCACAGAAGAGAGAATTTTAGTGTTATGAAGCTAGAAGAGACATTGTAAGCCACTACTTTTGTTCAAACTTTCAGCAAACCTAATCTCATGCCAAAAATTTTTAAATGAAAAGAAATTGTATTAGAATCTCATAAAATTGTAATAAAAATATAAAAGAATATGAGAAGAGAATATCATTATAAGCAATGAAAGTATGCCAAAAGACTTGCCAACAAATCAAATTAAAACTCTAGCCTAATTTTTCAAAATAAGCCAAAATAAATTAAGAAAATAACAGAAGACCTGAGAAACAACAGAATAAAAATTAGGAAAACTCAAAAATTAGGTGACAAAACTCAGAAAATTTAGAAATAAATGAAAAAAGTAATTTCAGAAGGAAAAACTAAACCAGACAAATGAAAACACAGTCTTTATAGTGCTATAAAGAACTAAAAGATAAAAATAGGAAGAATTTTTTAAGTATAAAACAAAGAAATGAAGAAAGAGATACAAAGGATTTGAGAGGAAGTCTATAAATATAGAATGCAGAAAAAATAACCCAACATATAATGAGTCCTCAAAGGAGACAGCCAAAACAATGGGACAGAATGAATACTAAAATTAAAAAAAAAAAAAAAAAAACTTAACTAAAAAGGAAAAAACTGTTTAAAAATATGTGCATATGAATATTACATTGTATACTTGGGCAAAGTCACCAAAATGACCAACAAGACACATTCTAGTCAAATTCCAGTAAAATTTAGAGTGAAAGAAAAAAAAAAAAAAAAAAAAACTTTGAGATTGTAGGCAAAAACTCCAAGGCACTATAAAGAGAAAAAAGTCAGACTAAAATCAAAGTTTTAACAACAATGCTAATGGCAGAAGACAACTGAAGAAAGGAAAATGGGAACTAATGATTTTAGATCAAGCAAATACCTTTGAAATATTAAGGTGTAGACCAACTGTTGTCAGCATGTGAGAACTAAGGAAACATTCCTATCAGCTCTTCCTAAAGTATCACCTTCAGGCAGCCAAACTAACAAGAGAAACAATTACATAAGGCTAGTGGTGAACACTAAATATATCTTCACTATATAAAGAACATTTACAACTCAAACAACAAAAAGGCAAACAACCCAATTAAAAATGGTCAAAGGACTTGAAAAGACATTTCTCCAAAGATATACCAATGGCCAACAAGAACATGAAAAGATGCTCAACATCATTAATCATTAGGGAAATGCAAATTGAAACCATGAGATACCATTTCACACTCACTAGAATCACTATAATAATAATTTTTAAAAAACAGATAATAACAAGTGTTTGTGAGTGTGTAGACACTGCTGGTGGGAATGTAAAATGATGCAACCACTATGGAACAGTTTGGCTGTTCCTTAAAAGTTAAACATAGCATTACCCCATGATCCAGGAATTGACTCAAAAGAACTGAAAAAAGTACTCAAATACTTATCGCAAATGCTCATAACAGCACTATTTACAATAATCAAAAGGTGTAAACAACCTAAATGTTCATTAATGGATGAATGGTTAAACAAAAATGTGCTATATATACACAATGGAATATTATTTAGCCATTAAAAGGACTGAAGTATTAGGATATGCTACGATGTGGATGAATCTCCAAAAACATTATACTAAAGGGAGAGAAATCAGACACTAAAAGCCAGATATTATATGATCCCATTTCTTTGAAATATCTAGAAAGAGTAAATCAGAAAGCAACTTGGTGGTGGCCAGGTGCTGGGAGGAGGTAGGAATGAGGACTGACTGCTTACTAGGCATGGGGTTTTCTTTTAGGGCAATGAAAATGTTTTGTAACTAGATAGAGACTGTGTTTAAAGAACACTGTGAATGGACTAAATACCACTGAACTGCACACTTTAAAATAGTTATTTTCATGTTGTGAATTTCATCTCAAAAAATAAGTCAAATTTAAAAATATATATATATATATATTCATATGTAAAACCAAGAAGAAATGATGAGTACAGGGTAGAACATATAATGTGCAATACTGATAAAGGACAGTATCAAAAATGGATGTAACCATGGAAATTATGTAAAAAGTAGAATGAGCTTGCTAATTGTATTTTATACATAAACAGCAAAATAAAGACTGTTACTCTGAGTCAGATGCTGGAGTTAATGAGAAGGGAGAGAAGAGATCAGATATTGCTCATCATAGGAAAACAAGAGATTAAAACAAAACATATAATAAAATGAATGGTTCATAGAGCCAGGACTCAATCTAGCCCAGGGGCTTACTCAGGACTAAACAGACATGTTGACCAAGCTGACCTGGGACCAGCCAGCCACTTCTTGTGTGTTCTTTGTCAAGGGCAGTGTTGGCAGGCCTTGGAGAAATGACTGACACCAGGGCTGAGGCAGAGAAAGTACAAGATGAACCCGAACCTCTTCTGCTCAAAAAGCAAAAAAGTGCTCAAAGAATGATGGAGGTATGTCAGAGTGACACAAGAGCCTAAAGGGTTACCATTGAGACAATTTAAAGAACATAAATAATGATAGTAATGTATTATAAACCATTGAATAAAATAGGAGTCATGAGTCAATAATGCTATAAATAATTATTGGTTTAGCCAAAAAGTTCATTTGGGTTTTTCATAACGTCTTATGGAAAAAACCTGAACGAACTTTTTGGCCAATCAAATACATACGTTACAGAAAGGAAAATTGTACTTTATAGTAGAATGCCAACATAGAAGGAATGACAGAATTAAAAAGCCATCATTTGGCAACCATCACAGCAATAACTAATTAAGGGTAATCAGTGCTAAAACTAATAGGTGAAATTTGATGTAGATCAAGTTATTCACAAGGTTTTAAAATATCTCTTCCAAATATTAATTACTCATTTGCATAAAACTACTGATTGCCAAACTTTACAGAAGAGAAATAAGGCAGATACCATATTTAAAAAGTTGAGAAAATGATCACCTGTATTGGGACATACAGACACCATGTGGTGGTGTCTATTTCTATTTCTGAAAATAGAAAATAAAATGAAAAATATGATCCTAAATATGTATCCAGTTGGTAGTATAACTATACAGATAAGAGTTATTTCATGTGACTCTAAAACAGAATAATCTGACCTAATATCTCTAAGATTATCTAAGATAATCTGACCTAATATCTTCCAAGGACAAAAGGAAGTGAAAACAAAATTTAAACTCAGTAATCATATAAGTGAGATAGTATTGGAATTGTGACTCTGAGTCTCTTTTGTCTATAAAGTGGGATAACAATGAATAACGTTATATTCTATTGTCTTCATTGGTATTGAGAACTGGGATTCTTAATGCAAGTGAAAGAAGATACATATGTGAAACAGAAATAGTTAAGTAAAAGCTCTACAGTCCTGATTTCAAACTGGAACAATCAGTGTAAACTCAAGACCTATTTTTATCTTTAAAAAAAAAAGGAATATTGAAAGGTTAGAAACAACCAACTCCAGTAGCAATGAGCAGCACTCTGGCACCCAAGTTTTGGTCTTGAAAAATAGTACTTCCCACTAAAGAACCAAAGTTCCTTGGACAAATGGCTGATTCAATGTCTGGGACAGGAACTGTACATAGTCTAAGTATAAATTTGAAAAGGTTCCAATGGAAAATTCATCATCAATTAGAATAATAACTGAAATTGATTGAAACATGTCAAATATGTCTAAATTCATGAGCTAATAAGAATAAGAAAGGATAATTCATCTCTCAACATTGAAAAATGCTAGAAAACAAATTCATTATTTTGAGAGCCAGCAAATAAAAGGAAAGAACCAATCATTTATCTTGACTTTCCTATGTAAACTATTTCATTAGTTAACACAATAGTAGATGAAGGGCAGTTTTTTCTTTAGAAGTATCCTGCTAGTAACTGTAAAAGTAATGATAGAACTGGAACATTCATTTTCAATCCCTAATAAATTAGTGGAGCCATTGAGCATCAGTGGCTACTTAAAATCAAACAAGAAAAACAAGCAAATGTTATGTAACTCCTGATGAAAGAACACTACACCACTAGGAGACAGATTTGCCAAAAGAAAATCACACCTGATTCTGATCAAAATCTGTATCATTAACATTTTACAGAAAATTCAGAGTACTGAGGAACATGTTAAACTACTCCACAGGGATGCCATCATTAAAATTCAGATGGTGAGAAACTCTACAGCAAAAAGGACCAGGCTTCTTCAACATTTATTTGTTATATGGGGGGGAAAAGAAAGAAAGATGAAGGAGAAAATTACTGATTAAATGATACTGAAAAGACACATGAAAAATTGTAAATTATGGACTTGTTAGGATTATAGGTTATATTTAAAACAAGCAAATTGAAAACACTATGATGTTTATCAGACAACTGTGAATTTAAACACGGCTAGCTATTGATGTTATTAAAGAATTATTATTTTCATGTCATAACGGCATAGCAATTACATTTAAAATGGTTTTATCTTTTAGAGATTCACACAGAAGTACTCATGGATGAAATTAGAGAATGTTGGAATTTGCATCAAAATAATACTAGGAGAGGGGTAAGGAAAAACATACGGATGAACAGAATGGCCATGCATGGAAATTGCTGAAGGTGGGTGAGAGATACATGAGGGTTCATTACACTACCGTGAACTCTGCACGTCTGAAATTTTTCATAATAAAAATTAAAAACAATTTACAACTATTATAGTGAATTCAATTCAACTGATATTAGTAATTTTGATAAAGTATTTTTTATATTATAAAATTTACACTTGTAAAAATTCTAAAGGATTAAAAGAGTCACAATTTTTAATAGGTATATTTCATATGTTGCTAGTTAGTAGTCCTCTTTGCTATCAATTCAAATAACAATCTCAGCTACTCAACTTTACATTTGACCACCTAATTCAACAGAAAGATTTCAATCACAAGGCCGGAGAATGATTCCTCCAATAGCTGCACATTTAAGAAGACACGATTATTTTTTAATACCTGTAGCTAATGAAATACCAAAATATCCTGAAATGAGGCAGATAGACCTGACTGTAAAGAAGGTGTATTTTCAAGACTGAAACTCAAGTACACACACATACATATACATATATATTGTGTGTATATGCATATACATATATACATATAAACATAATACATACATATATATTTTTAAAAATAGAAACATGATGGAAGTCTGAAAGTAAGTAAAAAGAAATTTTTAAAGTGCTATTTTCAACTTTATCCATTTTAAAATGTTAATTCATGAACATTTATATTTCTGTTAACTCATAATGAAAATGATTTTGACATGTTAAATTTTTCACAATAATACCTTTAACTGACTTTTTAGTTACTAAAATTATATGGAGCTCAAAAATACTGATTAGCACAGAAATTTTGTTTTTCATCACATTTTTAAAATTTAAAATAATTCTTTCTCAGGAATTTCTAAAAGAGTATGTTTTACAGGAAGTAGTACTCTTAAAATGCAATCAGGTCATAGACATGGAATTTTTGGAAGACTCTATTGTTTTATTTAAAACTAATGAAAGAGACATAAGGGTGTACGCAGCATTGCGCAGCAAAAAGAATACTACCTTAGGATTAGGTTAAAACTGGTTCTAATTCTCATTTTCATTACCTATATGGCCAAGGCTAAACCACATATTGTCTGGAATTTAATATCTTTCATTAGGGCTATAAAGTAGAAATAAATTGTTTCTACAAACACATACAACAGTTTTAAAGGAATAAAGATATTTCCTCATCTTTAAAATGGGATAAAAATTATCTATACTTTACTGGGCTCTTTGAGTGTAGTGCTACAGAAAAGCAGGGCACAATTATAAACAAATAGAGTTTCTCAAAAACTCACCTTCAGCTGGTAGAACTTGACTTTTTTCATCCTCAGGAGCAGTGAATAAACTGGAAACAGCTAAGGAAAAGAAGCCATCCATGCTTGACTTTTGAAAAGCAGACCATATAGTACTAAAGATTAACCTGAATCTCTACCTGATTTGTGAACAGCTCATCTTCTAGGCAGTACTTCTCAGAAAGGAGGTCAAAGAGATGTTTGAGGAGTCCAGGGGTCTGGAAACTGAAGCAGCATAGAAATAAATAGTGCCTCTATAGGGTCAGTGCCTCTAATTAGCACAGGCAAGAGAAACTCCACTGCTCTCATGTAGTCACAGTAAGAAAGAGAGTCTTATTACATCCTGTAACCTGTGTGTCCTGGAAAAGGCTTAGGAAAGAAAAAGGTATTTTCAGTAACAGTTGAGAAAATTTCTTTTTAATGTGCTACAGGGTTTTTTTTTCCTAAATCAAAATTCCTGCCTGAGTTTAGAACCGATTAATAATATTTTACTAAAATCTCTATTTAATTTGAATGCTTATTTACTTTAAATAGATGTGCACATATTCAACTAATTAGAAAATACATCAGAGCTTCATAATATAAAGTGAAAAGCAAATCTAAACTAAGTTCTACTTTTAAGTTTCATGTTTGCCAAACAACAAATAAAACATCAAACCGACAAAGGCTATTTAAGTGTAGGAAAAGGTTGAAGGAATGGCCTATCATTTAGTTCCAGGAATGAATTTATGAGTATATGTATATATTTATATATATATATACAGAGAAATCATATGCAAGTTATGTGTATGGGTGGTAGGTGTGTGTATTGTATGTGTAATATATATGTACATGTGTATATATACACATACATACATATTTGTACAAGCACGACAACTGAATTTATTCTTAGAAATTAACCAATTACTATGGCTAAATTTATTGTTTCCAAAGGCCATTGATAAGAACTAATTCCAAGTTAAATTTATCACTAATTAACACTTCAAATAAAACCTGATGAATTCGGGACTGAAGTATTAAAAGGAATTCAGAGAATTTTGAGAGGAATAAATACAATATTTAAAGGGTACAATACATGATGGATAAAAAAATAAACTTAAAGAGAAATGAAAAGGTCAAGAAAATAACAGTATGTCTAGAGGTTATTCAATGTTTATCTATATTGTGAATGATTTTTTTTAATTTTGAATTTTTTGACATGAGAAATATTTTAAAAATAAAGAAAATATGAAGGAGGTTCAACACTTCACTTTTGAATAAAAACAAAGAACAGCTACTTAGCTGTACTTGAGGTGTTTTTCCATATGAAAGCAAAAAGTAGCTAGAGTTATATTTCTAAAAATGAAGATGTGATTTTTCCATTCTCCTGCTAAGTCCTTCGTACTTCCATTACTGCAGCTCTACCTGTCCCTCTGCCTGTAAAGCTTTTTCCCATATTAAGCATGTATTTGAGTGCTCCACTCCCAAAAAGATGGCCACTCCCTCCATACAAGTCTCCATATATTCTCTGTCACACTATTTGAAATTACTAATTTATACATACTTTCACTCTATTAAACCAAAAAGATTCTCAAATGCAAAAGCTATGCCTTCTTTATGGTTTTAACCCCAAACCTGCCACATATGAAACAAACAAAAAAAATTAATTGATTGATGAATGAGTGGATGGAAATACCAACAACAAAAGGCTGGTGATGATATACAGATTGCCCACAAACACATGAAGGGATGCTCAACATCACTAATAATTAAAGAATTTTAAATCAAAACTACAATAAGGTATGACCTCACACCGGTCAAAATGGCCATCATCAAAAAATTTACAAACAATGAATGCTGGAGAGGGTGTGGAGAAAAGGGAACCCTCTTGCACTGTTGGTGGGAATGTAAATTGGTACAGCCACTATGGAGAACAGTATGGATACTCCTTAAAAATCTTAAAATAGAACTACCATACGACCCAGCAATCCCACTACTGGGCATATACCCTGAGAAAAGGGTATATATAATTCAAAACATATATAATTCAAAAAGAGTCATGTACCACAATGTTCATTGCAGCACTATTTACAATAGCCAGGACATGGAAGCAACCTAGGTGTCCACTGACAGATAAATGGATAAATGGATAAAGAAGATGTGGCACATATATACAATGGGAATATTACTCAGCCATAAAAAGAAACGAAATTGAGTTATTTGTAGTGAGGTAGATGGACCTAGAGTCTGTCATACAGAGGAAAGTAAGTCAGAAAGAGAAAAACAAATACTGTATGCTAATACATGTATATGGAATCTAAATTTAAAAAATGGTTCTGAAGAACCTAGGGGCAGGACAGGAATAAAGACGCAGATGTAGAGAATGGACTTGAAGACACAGGAAGGGGGAAGGGTAAGCTGGGACGAGGTGAGAGAGTGGCATGGACATATATACACTACCAAATGTAAAATAGATAGCTAGTGGGAAGCAGCTGCATAGCACAGGGAGATCAGCTCGGTGCTTTGTGACCACGTAGAGGGGTGGGATAGGGAGGGTGGAAGGGAGACACAAGAGGGAAGGGATATGAGGATATATATATATGTATAGCTGATTCACTTTGTTATACAGCAGAAACTAACACAACATTTTAAAGCAATTATACTCCAATAAAGATGTAAAAAATAATAATAATAAAATAAAATAGATAACCAACAAGGACCTACTGTATAGCACAGGGAAATCTACTCAATAATCTGTAATAACCAACATGGGAAAAGAATCTGAAAAAGAATGGATATATGTATATGTATAACTAATTTACTTTGCTGTATACCTGAAACTAACACAATATTATAAATCAACTATACTCCAATAAAAATTTAAATAGATAAATAATTTTAAAAACTAAATAAAATTTTTTAAAAGACTGGTGATGATAAACCTTCATGTTTTTAGTCTGAAATTTTAGTAAAAATGTTCTGAAAGAAAAAATATATTTTGGCATATTGACATTTTATCATTGTATTAACTCCTAAGTCCCTCTGTAAACACAAAACACACACACACCACAACACACACACACACATGCGCATGCACACATAAACACACAAATATTCCAAGTTAAAATATAAACTCTGTTAGTTTGGACTTCACATATTTTAAATTTCATAATTTTTACATAGGTAGGGCTACCAAAGTTATTAATGACTGTGACTGATTCAAAAGTTTTAAATGGTGGAAATAAAAGTTCCTCCTTAAAAGAACAAATCTGCTCTTTGTCAATGAGGAGGTGAGACCAGATAATCAATAAGGATCTTTTGAATTCTCATTTTAAACAATTTTTCCCATGATGTCAGACTTCCATTCAGATTGGATACACTCATGTTTTACATAGGAATAGCGTTTTAAAATGAAGTGAAAATAGTTTTTCAAATGATAGCATAGTTGAATAAATAAGAACTAATTCTCTAGACTTTCTATAGTAATGTATTTTTTGCTACTTTTAACTAATTAGAATAAATTATAGTATATAGTTACCACTGGGAAAAAAAACTTAAAATGCATCTTCCTTGCTGCTAACAAAGATCACCTAAACTATTCCCATAATTTAGAGTGTGTAGGCAATTTCTGGCACAGAAAGTAAAGAAAGTAAGTAAGTGTAAAGAAACTATTGGGTAATTCTAGTTAATAGCGTTAGTTTGAGCAAATGTAACAAAACAACAATCCTTTATAATCCAACGAGCCATGCTTTAAAAGCTCCCAGGGTTGGCTGAGAAGCACTCACAGTCATTAAAAAGCAGCCACATTATACCATAAGAGATAACAGGAAAAGGAATTTCCTGTCATGAGTGAGATGAAACAACAAAAACAACCAAATTGACTCTGCTTTACAGAACAATGAAAAGAAAACAACCTTGTATTTGTATTATTTCACACATATTTGAATTTGCTAGATTCTCACTGTCCAAGTTTTAAAATGGAGTTTAACTGTTAAGTATTTTGAAAAATTTCCTGATGTAGACAAAAAATATTTTCTGGGCACCCAAAACTTTTTCAAAAACATAAATTATAATACTTTTTCCAAAACTCAGTCTTCACCATTGTGATCTGGCATTTACCTGAAAATGAATAAAGCTTACCAGACTTTAGAAATAAATGTTTAAATATATTTACCCAGGACTTCCCCGGTGGCGCAATGGTAAGAATCTGCCTGCCAATGCAGGGGACATGGGTTCGAGCCCTGGTCCGGGAAGATCCCACATGCTGCAGAGCAACTAAGCCTGTGTGCCACAACTACTGAGCCTGACCTCTAGAGCCTGCAAGCCACAACTACTGAGCCACGTGCCACAACTACTGAAGCCTGCATGCCTAGAGCCCATGCTCTGCCACAACAGAAGCCACCACAATGAGAAGCCTGTGCACCGCAATGAAGAATAGCCCTCACTTGCCACAACTAGAGAAAGCCAGTGCAAAGCAACGAAGACCCAATGCAGCCAAAAATCAATCAATTAATCCATCAATTTAAAGATATATATGTATATATTTACCCAACTATATCTGATTAAATGCAGTAAATGTCATGCTTGTTTTGTGTGCTTTTTATTCATCTTTCAATTGAATATATTCAAGAGCTTGCCGTACCATGGCTTGTCTTCATAAATGGCAAATCCTGTCTCTGAATTATCACTGACAGTCTCCCTTCCCACGATATAGTATACAAAGTCCACAAATTGATATAGGTGAATGAAAGCTGCAACTGATGCTGATTTTCTGATTGTCAGTCCATCTCTTCCATCTCAAGACTAAAAAAAGCAAGATTGTTATGACCTGAACAGACTTACCAACTGAGTCCTAAAACTCAACATCTCGCCTTGTGATTTGTTGTAATCAATCTGAGAAAAGACCCAGTGTCCTTGTACTTTACTTACTCCAGTCCAGTCGCCTTAGTTAACCTCTGGTTGGCATTTCCCTTTGTAAAAAAGTGAAATGTATATGTATATAATTTACATGCCATAGAGCTCACTCATTTAAAATACACAATTAAGTGGTTTTTAGAATATTTACCAAGTTGTGCAACCATCACCATAATCTAATTACATTTATGCAGAACATTTTCATCACCCCAAAAAGATCTCTCAAAGGAAGAACAGAAGAAAGAAAGGGAAAAAGAGGAGAGAGAGAGAAGTAAGGATGAGAAGAGAAAAGCTACATAGAAAGAATTTCATTTAAAAGAGTGAAAATAATGCTTACAAAAAATAAAAGTTAAAAAAAAACCACTGGAAATATAAATTCAATAAAATTTTAAAAGTATATTTCTCATTTTATTCTAGATGCTTATATCTTTCCTTCCTTTTTCATAATTAACATTATTAATTAGTCACAGGATGGGCAAAAGATTCCTGGAATAGGGCTTTGTGTTCTAAAATAGAGCACTGGGGCATCTTGATTGAGTTGTATCACTTTGCAAACCAAGAAATTCACTTTTAACTGAGAGTGGTTGCACTCATTCCATGTTACCTTGAGGAATTTTGAAATAATGAATGTATTTTTGTAACTGAGGCAGTAAGACTGTAACTAGGGACTCTCATCTCCTCAGCATTATTCCAACTCTATTTCTTACTTATGATATGGCTGTGACTTTATGCTTATCATACCTGACTTCTACCCTAGACCACCACTAACTTAGCTTAGTTTTCTGCTAATGGAAAAAGCTGATGATGCCTATCAAGACTGAAGATTAGTTCTATCTGCTTCACCTTTGTCTTTGTCCCTTATTTCTGGCTTTTCAGGACTAGCTAGCCAGAGATTTCTGATTTAGATAATGTTCCAGCTGCAAGCAAGACTTGATGGCTACCTGGAATCATGTGACCAAGACATCATCTCTGAAAAGACAAGATTGCCCCCTCTCCAGCTTGTAGCCCTTTCTTTTCCCTATGTAATCTCTCAGCCAAACCTGGCAAATTGGGAGTTGGTTCTTTGGGACATGAGTCCACCTTCATCCCAAGATTACTGGCTTCCTCAACAAAGCTATCTTTCCTTTTGCCTACCACTTGTCTCTCAGTATTGTATTCTTGAGCAACGAGCAGCCAAACCTGAGTTAGGTAACATTTTCCTTTAATTCTTACTGTAACACTCATTTTCAGAACTCAATTGGAAAGTCCTTTCAGGGTCTTAACAATCTTGTGCTTTTTAGTCTCCTGATAGAAGAGATGGACTGGAAATCAGAAGACTGGAATCAGCTTCAGCTTTAATTCACCCCTATTCAACTACTCTTTCTTTTCTAAGGTCATGTTCCAGGTTCTTTATTCTTTCTTCTCCAATTGCAAACAACTTTTTTCTCTGATTTGCTCTACACTGACAAAGGATTTAGACAGACATTAACATTTCATCTAACATACTTTTCTTTGAAATTTGCTAGGTCAGAAGAATAAATGTCACATTCCCCCAAATTATCATGGGACTCTTCAAAAACCCAACTCCCAGGAATTATCATTAAACTTTTCAGTATCTGGGCTACATTTCACAGATGGATGTACAGAGTCCTGCAGTCTTCTGAGATAAAGTTGCCTTATTACTTAGATCAAATAGATTTTATCTGAGATCATGTTAGCTGGCCCTGAGATACAGAAATCATAGTAGCCTTCATGCTATAGTCTTTAAAAAAAAGTCCCCCAAATGTGCCCTTTGCTCTTGTCTGCAAAATACACAATTTCCTTAGATTTACTCCTTATTCTATCAGAGGCTCCAATGAACTATATGAAGAAAATTCTCCAGATCATATTAATCTATAGCAAGGAATCTTGGTTATTTGCAAAGCAATCTGAGACTGTGAAAATGAAGCAAGTGAATTTTAAGTTCTTAAATACTACTAAAGTCATTTTTAAACACTGCATTTGAACATCTTAAGACTTATCCCACATGATAACATATATACTCCTGATGTAATACTATGCCATAAATTATAATTATAATTTATTAGAAAGAATTATAATTTATTACAAAGGAGTTATAACACCACCTATTCACACTGTTAGAATCCTGTTTTATAATAATAAAACAGTCATGCAAATTAATTCTACTTAAGAAATTATAAATTAGTCTAATTATATAAAGTTTGTTTTTTGAAGAGATCAGAACTATTTCTGTCATTGTGTGATTTAAAAATTTACACAGATTCAAACACATAAATTGAAATAGTTTTCCTGTCACAAATATTATTTTAGAACAGAACAAAATTATAAGCCCCTGACATATTACAAAAACTCCTTTTAATGATTATAGCATTGAGTTCTAAGAGGAATTGCCAAGCTAATGACATATTAAAGCCTTTCCAGCTTCAGCATTCTTTTGAACACTATGGGAGGGCAAGCATCTTATCTGTCAAATCCTTCACTTAGTTCTTGCTAAATTAAGCTCTAAAAAATACACAAATTACTTTTTTTGCATTGAGAATTACTGAAGTGTTATGATTTAGAATACCTGCCTACTGGCTAGAATCATACTAATAGGTCATAAAACTGATTTGTCTAATGGTTACACAGCTGTAGTCAATCTTCCAATTTAAAAATATATTTATGTAGCTTCTTTGTAAAGAAAATGACAGAATTCAGTAAAGTAGACATATAACAAAAACTGGTCACCAACTAGAAGCGTACAAAAATCAAAATTTAACCTTCACACAGTCCATGCTTCTGTATATTGTTCAGGGACACCTCTATGGGGTCTTTCTTATTATGAATATATTCTTTTGTACTTGAATGGGAATTTCAAACTATAAAATGTTGGCACTGTCTGAAGCCTAACAACTTCTACATATTGGTTAGATTTATCTGTAAGACATTAGTTTGCAGTTATTTAATGATTTCATTACATTTTCCATTATTATTTTATTTTTTAAAAATAAGCAAAAAACTGAAAAGGCAGGTTCTATTTTTAAAGAACTTCCTCAATTCAAGACCATGGAAATTGAGAAGGAAGAGGCTGCAGTAATGTTCTTGCACAGGAATGTAAGCCTAGACAGGCAGGGGTTTTGTCTACTTTGTTTCCTACTGAAGCCACATGCCTAGAACAGTGCCAGGTACCTGGTGGTTGTTCCCTAAATATTTGCAGAATGAAAGAGGGAATGAATGAATGAATATAATCTCAGATCATGACTAAGTAGCACAGGTCCACACTGAGACCACCTATTCCAGCAACTTAAAGTACCTGCCTAGGAAAGCTGGAATAATGTCCTTAAATGCCCGTATCTACATTCTCACCCTTGTAGGCTTGAGGCAGGGAGAATCGAGACAAAGTACAAGAAGTAGCTAGATCTTACACTGCACTCGTACGCATCTGATATTATTTCTGAAAATATCAGCAATATGCACCTTTAATAACACTTATTAAGAAGTACTGTGAGATGCTCAACATCGCTAATCATCAAGGAAATGTAAATCAGAACCACAATGAGATATCACCTCACATCTTTCAGAATGGCTATCATCAAACAAGAACACAATTAACAAATGTTGGCAAGGATGTGGAAAAAAGGGAACCCTCGTACACTATTAGTGAGAATATAAACTGGTGCAGTCACTGTGGAAAACGGTAAGAAAATTTCTCAAAAAACTAAAAATAGAACTACCATATCACACAGCAATTCCACTCCTGGGTACATATCCCAAAAAAACGCACTAATTCGAAAAGATACATGCACCCCAAAGTTCATAGCAGCATTATTTACAACTGCAAAGATATGGAAGCAATCTAAGAGTCCATCAACAGATAAATGGATAAAGAAGATACGCTATATATGTATATACATTGGAATACTACTCAGCCATAAAAGAACGAAATTTTTTTTGCTATTTGCAGCAACATGGATGGACCTGGAGGGCATTATGCTAAATGAATTAAGTCAGACAGAGAAAGACAAATACTGTATGATATCACTTATATGTGGAATCTAAAAAAATACAACAAACTAATGAATATAACAAAAAAGAAGCAGACTCACAGATATAGAGAACAATGGAAATAGTGGTTACCAATGGAGAGAGGCAAGAGGGGAGGGCCTATATAGAAGTGGACTTTTAAAAATATATGTTAAATAATACATATTATTGTCTATATTCATGCATCATACCAAATCATACTGACTAGTTACTGAAATAGCTTGATTCTGTACTACTGAAAACATTGATGACCCAGCAATTTTGCAAGTTGGAAAAAACAAAGGACTCCAAAAGATTCCATGTTTCCTCAGCATTATACTTATGGGTATCAGGGGTAGAGGAAAAAAATGTTCAACACCTTTTCAACACTAACTTAAAGGGTTTGTTTACAATGAAATACTAAGAATATGACTGGAAATCTGTTAGGCTTGGGAATAATAGGTTAATAAAGTTAAATCACATTATATCTAGGTTTGGCAATGGAAAGAAACAAGCCAGTGCTAAAAAGCTAAAAATCTACATTATAACCTTGGAATAAAAACAATGAAAATATTTTTGTTACTATTTGGAAACTTCCAAAGCTCAGAAGACAGAAAAAACATTCTTTATGCCCTACCACACAGACAGACCCTTGCACAATCCTCTCTACTTTTAGAATAAATATCCAGTCATTATAATAAGACTGACAGAATAGAGTGCCCTCTGCTACTTTTTAAAGTGGGTTCAATTTATTTCCTAAACGAGGGTTGGGATGGAGAAAAGATGCACTCTTTACTTTTTTGCATTCCAATACTTTGTTTTTTGTCAGACTTTACTTTCTTCAAGTGAGAATGAACAGTGAGAAAAAACAGCTCAAACTCTACACAGACAAAAAAGTTTTCTCCCTGTTGTTAAGCTACACTTAACAGAAAATAACTTACTGAAACTCTGATTATGATAATATTTGAGACTGAAATATTTTCTATGGTTTTAGTGTTGAAATATTTGACGATGTTATAACGTAAAAATTATACATCATACTGTAATTTTGAAAAGAATTATGCAAAAAGAAACCAAAGAAGGCAGCATTCTCAAAAACTAATTTGTTTTGTTTTGGAGCGATATAATGACCTTTGTCCTCCATCTTCATTCCTGATTTTTAACACTATTTCTAACATTTCAAAGATACAGTGGAATTTTAGGTTGCAATATTTCTCCTCTATGCTTTGTCCTAGTTGAAATGTTAAAGGAAAATGATCAAGTTTTTAATTCACTTGATTTCTGCTTTACTCTCTTCTATTCAAGGAATATCTCTCCCATCCCTGCTGTTATATGTTAATTGCACTGTGCTTACTTTATTAACTCTTGTTATCTCAGTCCTGTAATCTGTCTTCAAAGAGAGTGAGGGAAGAAAGCGCAACTTTGGTAGTAGGGTTCCCTGATTCTCCTCATCGTTGCTGATATCTGAACACTTCACTGTTTTCCTCTAATCCGAACTCACATCCTCCGTGTCCAGACCACAAAAGATAAACAGGGCTTCTGCAGGTTTGAATACTTGACTAAGCTCCTCTGCTGTATCACAACTAAGCAACTAGTTACTCATCCCTGAACTCAAGGCTTCTCCAGGAATCTGGAACCTACCATTTCTGAGAATGGCACATTCTTAATGCCACACCCACCTTTGGTAAGGGTCCTCCCCAGGGCATATCTTGAGTTGTGGCTTCCTTCTCAAATCTGACACTGCATCCTTTTTTGAATTTCTCACACTTTTTGGTCTATTGAAGGTTCTCTGATTTATTTTCTAACACAGTTCTGTAATGAATTATATATATTTGTTTTCTGTTCTATCCAGGGATAGGTATTATTCAGTGAGATATTACTGTGTGTGCTTGGTTTATCATAAAGAATAGAAAATTTGTAATTTTCTTCTCGAAATAAAATTTAATATCAAGTATAAGCTTCAATTATCAAAGGGGATATCAAAAATTCTTTTAATATTCTCATTACCCTGAAAACTTACTATTGCTGTTTGCATCAGTGTTATCTTAGAACAAAGAACTAATGTTTTACTTTCTCAAAATGATGTTTTCATCCTTTCTAGTTAAACAAAATAAGAGATTTATCTTTGAATCTCTGTATACTAGAAAACATGTAAATAAAACTATAAACAATATGAGGTAAGAGAAGAGTTAAGGGATCTGAAATAAATGAAATATGAGGAGAATGAGAGGTACAAAAATGTGGGAGAAGGTGAAATGTGTAACGTGTATAGCAGACAGCCTTATGTCAGATCTTCCCACTAGAAAAAGACAGGGAATACTGACGAAGTGCTTGATATTTGGGGATTAAACTACTTTCTCTCGGGCTTCCCTGATGGCGCAGTGGTTGAGAATCCACCTGCCGATGCAGGGGACACGGGTTCGTGCCCCAGTCTGGGAAGATCCCACATAGCGCGGAGCGGCTGGGCCCGTGAGCCATGGCCGCTGAGCCTGCGCGTCCGGAGCCTATGCTCTGCAACGGGAGAGGCCACAACAGTGAGAGGCCCGCGTATCGCAAAAACAAACAAACAAACAAAAAAATACTTTCTCTCATGTTAATCTACGTCTTCTTCATGCAGTAGAGTGTAATGGATATAATAAAGACTCTCATGCAGTAGCGTGTAATGGATAAAATAAAGACTCTACCTGGGTTCTAATCCCCTCTCTACCATTTGATCTTGGGCAAATTTACTTTACTACTTTCTGCCTAAGCTTTCTCATCTATAAACTGAGTTTCCTACCTCAAAATATCCCTGTGAGGATTAGATATGTTCATTTGTAAGGACAGCTTAAAACGGTGCCTGACACTAAACAACATGTGTTAGCCATAATAATTCATATTATTAAAGTTGCTAGGACTGCCATGGCAGATTTTTAATCTCAGGAGTTTAGAAAACTCTACTCAAGAATGGGAGGATGGGGCTTCCCTGGTGGCGCAGTGGTTGAGAATCCGCCTGCCGATTCAGGGAACACGGGTTCGTGCCCCGGTCTGGGAAGATCCCACATGCCGCGAAGCGGCTGGGCCCCGGAGCCATGGCCGTTGAGCCTACGCGTCCAGAGCCTGTGCCCCGCAACGGGAGAGGCCACAACAGTGAGAGACCCGCGTACCACAAAAAAAATAAAATAAAAAAATAAGAGGATGGAGGGGAGAAGCACATAAACTGCAAGCAAGTAGATTCTCCAGTAGAATTTCAGGTTCATAGTCCTAATTAAGTTAAATTTTACATATGACAAGTCACCTAAAATATTTTTGGGATAGGCTAACTAAATGATATAAGGGATATAAACTTGCTTTAAAAAAGTCACTCTCCACTGAAATGTAAGTGCACTTTTTTATTATAATTATTGTTATCTATTTTCTTTTAAAATAATTAACCAAGAAATGTATTTCTAGTATATCTATTACTAGAGTTTATTCAAAACTATTTTTAAAGAAAAAAGGTCTGCTTACTTTATAGTCATTAGCAAGTAAAATGTTTGAACTCTGAACTATCCTTAAACAGCAAAATCCCAGGTCAGGATTAGCAAATAATTTTATCAATGAATCAAAGTAAACAATGCTATTTAAGCAACTAACAAAATTTTGAAAAAAAACAAACAAACAAACAAACCTCCCACAGAAGTATCAAATGATTTTCCTAATTGCAAGTAGTAGCCAGCATTCGGCCTTTTATAAAGTTTATTATGAAACTTTAATTAAGCTGTGTTATCTCTTGATAATCACAAAAAAAGAAAATAGCCTAAAGATGACGTGAGAGTTTTAATTGCCCCGTCACATCATCCAGTATGTGTTAATAGACTAGTTGTTTAATATTCTGAAACTGGGTGGAAAAAAACAGAAGAACATGCAAATATGTTCTGTTCTCACAGCATGACCCTTGATATGTAAAGTAGATTTAATAGTAAAGCTCTAATTTTGCATTCCAGAAACCTAAATACCACTTCAGTCTTACAAAATTAGTAAAATCTTCACAGGAATGTTATGTCTAATCACCTTACATAAGGCAACCTGGCGTTGCTGATAACTTACATAAAAGGATCAATTTCTATGTTCTTTAAATTGCTCATTCACTGACATGGTTTTCAAAATCAAGTGAAAAATGCTTTCAATCCAAATGTATTTCCTATTTCATGTCCAAAAGTATAAGTTTTTCCCCTGATTTATCCAATGGCTACCTAACCCAACTGAGGATGGATGTGTAATCCATATCCCCATACATATTTCAAGATATTTTATGAAATACCTGGCTCAGGTGGTATAATTCTTTATTCACTCACAAGTCTTTTTTCCTACTAAGTCAAAAGATACCCAATCCTTGAAATCAATTACTTATTTTTAAAAACATTGCTCTATGAAAAATCTTATTTCAGGTATATTCTATGTGCTAAAATTTACCAAAAAATGCTTTTTTCCCCCCTCGTTATAAAAGTAGTATATGCTCATTGTACCCACTATATTTTAAAAATGTTAGAAAGAATAAAATTAAAGTCACTGATGCATAACCACTGCTAACATTTAGATGCATTTACTTTTAGTGTTTAATATTAAAGGTTGCCAGGTATACAGTGTTGAGATCTACTGTAGATACAGCTGTGTGTCCCAGTTGCACTCTTTTCACTTTCTTTCTTTTTGCATTTCATAATGGTTATTCACTCAGTGGCACCCCACTACATTCAGGATAATGTCAAACTCCTTACACGTTCCCTTATCATCTGTCCCATTGAACCTCTTCACCATTCTTTCTCCTCTCCACCTCTTGCCAGCCCCGTCTACTCTTTGCTCCAGCTGAACTGAACTATTGATACTTTCAGTTCTTCCAATGAACTATGCTTCCTCACAAATGCTGGGAGGGTCCATTATATGTCCCTTTCCTTCTGCTGAACATGCACCCTCACTTAGACATTTCCTTCAGGTAGGCTTCTCTAACATACCCCACGTATAGGCCCAGGGACCCTGCTAGGAATACCAACAGTATCATGTTCCCTCCCTATAGTGGGTTAAAAACCATCTCCCCAAAATTCATGTTCCCTCAGAACCTCAGCGTGTGACCTTATTTGGAAATAGGGTCTTTATAGATGTAATTAGTTCCGGATCTTGAGGTTAAAGTCATTCCAGATTTAGGATAGGCCCCAAGTCCAATGACTGGTATTTTTAGAAGAAGAAGAGAGGACACACCCAGAGACACACAGGGAAGAAGGCCACGTGAAGATGGAGCCAGAGATTGGAGTTAGGCTGCCACCCACCAAGAAAGACCATCAGCCACCAGAAGCTGAAAGAAACGAAGCAGGACCCTCCCCTTGAGTCTTTGGAGGACACGTGACCCTGCTGACACTTAGGTTTCAGACTTCTAGCCTCTAGAATTTTTGTTGTTTAAGGCCACCCGGTTTGTGGCTCTTTGTTACTATAGCCCTAGGAAACTAATACAGCTCCCATTCTAGACTTCCTGCAATATATTAATTGTTGCACATACTTCAACTCTCACTAGACTATAAGTTCTGTGCAAAGCCACGACTAATTCTATTGTTTATAGTTTTATTTTCACTGCTTAGGACAGCACTTGGCACATGACAGACAATAAACATATGTATAAATAAAGAACAAATAAATTTTTGAAACCTGAGCAACACTATTATTTAATCTACGTTAATTTTACTGGTAAAATCTTTATTATTTGAGCTTTTTGCCACTAGAGTTTGATGGCTTTCGAATGACAGTTCCGAAGAAAGGTTTTAGAAACATCTACTGTTTTTACTTACCGTGCATAGACTTCCCAACCTGGTCCCAAAATATTGAAATTCTTTTGGGGAACCTACCTTCTCCACATGCTGGCAGTCTTGGGAGAATTGTTAATCAAGTGCCATGGTTCCTGGCTGAGGGCAAATGATTGAGACCCAGCCACGCACACTGGCTTTGTGAATGTGTGAGAAACAACATTAAACCACAGTATTGGTCCAGATTTAGCTCCATGGCAGTACTCTTCACAGTCTCTCTCCACTTGCTGCTCTCTGGATCCCTGGAAACGCTCTGGCTCCTGTCTTTCCTGAGAATTGTTTTTCTGATTACCCTCTGATTCTATGAGCTACCTCATATCCTTTCAACAAAGTGCTTTTTTTGCTTAAAGTACTCAGAACTAGTTTCTGTTACTTGCAAACTAAGAACTGTAATTGATAGAGATGTAGATGTGATTACTACATAACAGATTGCTTGTATAAATAGGTTTTGACCATCAAAGATAGTCACTTGACCAAAAAGTTTCCAGTTTAGATTGTCAGGCCACTGAGCTGATGAACTATGCAATTCAAAACTCACGATTTACCAATTTCCTTCTCTCTTCATTCAGTGCACATAATTATGTAAATCCTATTCTTTTCCCTCATTTATTTGTCTTCATGTATAAAAAATATCTTTTTTGAAGATTTTTTTATTTTTCACTAAACTAAATTTTCTCAAGGTAAATAGTGCTCTAAAAGCAAAGTAAATCATTTTATAAAGAATGTTACCTCTTAGGAAACCTTCGGAGGCCAAAAACAAACCCCAGAATGTTACCTCTAAATAATTGAAGGCTTTG
Source organism: Kogia breviceps (assembly GCF_026419965.1). Classification (NCBI taxonomy): domain Eukaryota; kingdom Metazoa; phylum Chordata; class Mammalia; order Artiodactyla; family Physeteridae; genus Kogia; species Kogia breviceps. The sequence goes on along the minus strand of NC_081311.1, from coordinate 156,240,043 downwards.
ATATAATATATAATACCCTCATAGCATGAATAATTAGTTTACACTAAAAAGTCCATAGTTTACCACTTTGCAACAGAGACTAACATACTTGATAAAAAACTACCTTCCCAGTTTTCACTATCTCATTCAAATAGCAATTAATTTATGAATAAACCATTCATTACAATTATATATTGCATAAATATTCAAAACATTTTCCCTTTAAACCTCTTCATTAAATGAAAATTAATGTTAACATTATACAGATAAAGATTAATTTGAATATCATTAATTATTAGAATAGAAACGTTTGGTTTACACATACAGATGTACTGAATGTAAATTTTTAATGTACAGCCAAAGGTCAGGGAAAGCAAAATGTCTTTCTTCAATCTCTTAGAATGGCTTAAAGATTATTTCCTTTGGTATTTAAATGCTGATCAAGCAGAATACATTTCCTGAAAAGGATATGAATTTGCTTTCCACTGAGGGATTTCCCTAGAGGCTCTCTTCAGACAAGAGTGCCATTAGTCTTACTTATTACAACCAAAGAGGGCAAAAGAAATGATACTTCTATTTCCTTTCTGCTACTTTCTTAACACTGCATCACATTTTTGTTATCTATTTATTCTACTCCTCATTATCTTGAACAACTAACTGCATTATTCCATACACTTCCCGCCTAATATATTGTAATGTCTGTGAAGAGATGTACCTTTTAACACTACTAAAAGCTTAAAAACATATCACAGCCTCATTCGAATCTAAACTTCACTTAGAACTTTCTCTTTTTGTCACACTTTCTTGACCTTCTACTTCTTCTTCTTCTACTTCCGAACATACCTTTGCCTTTATCCTACACTTACACTGTCTAGTCTTGCTCCATCACTAGTCCATAGTTTTCCTTTCTCTTTCATTTGTTTCCATCTTAGATGAGTCTGTACGTTTAGCCCTTTTACTGATGTTTCAGGCCTCTTCTCCTCTCTTCATCCTTCATCTCTTTCATCTTTAACTTTAGTTTATGACAGATAAAAACCTATTCTGTCTTGGCCATTATATTAGACATTCTGATGGGTGCTTTGGATATAAAAACAAACACCTATCTGGCTCCTGGAAAAAGAGAATCCCAAAGGCAAGCAAAAATAAAGAACATAATATATCTGGAAAGTTTTATAGAATTTTATAGATCTATATTAAGGAATGATTAAAGATACAGTTTGGATTTTAGGATCCAAGATCCTTAATTTAATTACATCTACCTTTGTAAGTCTTTACTCTTTTTCCAAATAATGTCTCATTCACAAGAAACACAGGTTAGGACTTGAACATATCTATTTGGAGGCCATCGTTCAACTCACCAAAAATGGGATGACACTTCCTAGATTTGATTATAAAGGAATGTGGTTTCCATAATGGGTGAGGCAGCCCTATAGAGAGAGGCCCTCCATGGCTGAGTCTGGAAGTGGACCCTTCAGCCCTAGTTGAGCTCTGAAAGGACTGAAGCTGCGGTGGACAGCTTGACTGCAACATCACAAGGGACCTACAGCCAGAGGCATCAGCTAAGCTGCACCCAGATTTGTAGCCCACAGAAAACTGTGAGATAATATATAAGCACTGTTTTAAGTGGCTAAGTTTTGAAGTGATTTATCATATAGCAATAGAAAACTAATATGGAGCTCACAAAAACATCTAGACTAGGACAGCAATGATTAAGACAAGCCATGGAAATGGATTAAATCTTGCATTTAAGAAATATTTGTGAAAAAAAAAAAGAAATATTTGTGGAGTATCTATGAAACCAACATTGTGGTGAGTTTTATTTAGATTTCAATTTATATCTGTAATGATAAATGATGACCCAATCCTCAAGAATCATAGTCTCAGGAAATGATAGACAAAACCACAATGCATGATATGACCAAGGAATTTAAACAGTATTAAGGTACATAATATAAGCGAGAAAGATCTGGTCCCAGTTCCAAAAATCAGGAAAGATTTTCTGGAGAAGTTGAATTCTTAACTTCCACAAACTTACCTACTTAAAACTATGTGTTAACAAAGTTCCCTTTCCTTCCAAAAATGAAAAATTTAAGGCACCTCTAAGTGGTAAGGACAATTTTCCTGTCCATTACACTAAGATGTCTATAATAAATGTATTTAAGCTCTTAGGAGAAGAACATATATCCACTTTTGTGATTGCTGGAAAGGCTAAAGCTAAATTATATATACAGTGGTTATGAATAAAATCAGGTCTTTATTTCATATGTTTTGTTTGCTGTAACTTATTTTTACTCATCATATTTGTACTTTTAAGGAAACTCATACCGCTTTTCATAGTAAGTAAATGGATTCTCAATTACATAAGGAATTGCAATGAAATTTTAAAATGCTATGAGTGCTCCAGCAAAGGTATGAGCAAAAAGCAGTGAGAGAGCAAAGCAAAACTAAACCTATTATTTTACCATGACAAAAATCCTACTTTTGCTTTTTTTTTCCCCGTATCTATAATGCCACCAACATGCCACTCTTGCCTAAGATAAAAGACCCTCTCCTTAACCTCCCACCACTTCTACCACTGCTTTGTTTTTCATTTACACTACTTTTGCCCTAAAGTTTCATTGATTTCTGTTTGAATTCTTGCGAAGTTTAGAAACATTGCTTCTAGTGTAAGCTTGATCAGACTCGATGTCTTTGGGAAAATCACCTCAGTTGATAACCCAGTACCTGCATCTCAATATAACTAGTTACCAATTAATCTTACCTTGAATATGATTCAACTGCTACACTGTCATGGTGTATTATATTCCTTTGTTTGCCACGCCTGTCTCACCCACTATACTATAAGAGCCTCAAGAGTGAGGATTATGTCTTCTTCATCTTTTTTTCTACAGTTCCTACCATAGTTCCTGGCAAATAACAAGTGTTTAAACAGCTATTGATAAAAATAAAACAGATAAGCCTTCAAATTATTCTCCCTCCCTTTGGGTTTGCTCTGTCTTCGTTAGTCTAACACACAAATCACTTCCAGATTAAGGTGCTTAGAATAAAACATGGATCATCTTATTCCCCTGCAACTGTCCCTCATCATATACTGATGAAATATAAATGCCATAGTATAGGAATCCAAATCACAAGAACCTATTTGTCACTACTCTGCTATATCTACCATATGCTTCCAATTTCCTGAATATCCCCTGGCTTTCTCAGCTCTGTATCTTTACTCCAATTGGCCGACCATTTAAACGTTCACCTGCCAAAGTGACTAGGTTTGTTAGGGAAACTCGGTTTTGTTAGGGAAACTCGGTTTTGTTAGGGAAAATTTTTGAATGAAAAAATATAAGTCAATGGGTCGATAACTCATTATCACCTTCTGGAGGTAAATTCATCAATAAGAATAAAAAACCTTTAAAATATTATAGCCATTGAGCCAGTGATGCTAATTTTAGTAACATTTAGCATGCAAAATGAGCATTATATGTATGTATGTATGCATAAATATATATGTAAATTTATCCAAAAGGATATTCTCTGAGTGATAAACCCAATCTAAAAAAATTTTTAATCATTTATGTTTATATTAACAGATAACAATGAAAACTATGAAGCCTTAATTCATATTCTCAAATAGAACAATACAGATTTGTTATAAAAATAATAAATTCAACAAAGAATACGTATATTAGCCTAATGCTGTTTAAAGGAAAAAAACAACAAAACAAAAATCAAATGCTATAGAACAAACAGGTAACAGAAGTTGTTTTTAGAAAACACTCATTCACGATTTCAATTTTACTTTGCTTTTATGTATTTTACCATTTCATATAATAAAACTATCTTTTTAAATAATCAATACAAAGTAAAAACTTTTTTATAGCTTCAAATCTTTTTTCCAAATGGTATTAAGTATATAAACAAGCAATCACTTATTCTTACCTGGGTAGGTATGTTCAAATATAGTTGAAGGAATATGCAGACACTTGACTCAGTCATACAGTTCCCATCTGAATTTGCCTTCAATTACTTTCTCTCTTGTGTATATCAGATGAAATTACACATAACTAAAAATAAAATTAAAATTGGACTCAGCAGAATTAATCAATAATTATATTTATGTGTATTTTAATTTAGATATTACAATGCATATTCTAAAATTCCAATTACGTTTCTTGTGAAAGTTCAAGAAAGTTACCCAGTAACAGGAAAACAATGGTAAAGCATGTAATTTTTTTGAAAAGGTAGAGTAACAGATTGTTAGATAAGGGCAAATAGTAGGATTGCTAGATAATGAGTTAAATGTTTTAACTCATGGATATGTTACTATTAAAGAACAATAATGGTTGGTTGACCATATACCCCCTTTCTCCCTCAGGCTGTACGACAACTAGGCCCAGCTGTCTCCTTCACTTATTAGCTAATTAGACTAACCAAGCGCATACTCTGTCCTGGATTAAGAAGGTGAAACAGAATTTTAGAAAGCACTGATCTAGTTTAACTTTCATTCCACTTCAACTGCTATGGAGAAACATTTAGGTAGCTTATCCTTCTATTTATTCTCGTGCTGTAACTAAAACAGACACAACGGCTAGTTAAGATTCTTACATTTTTATTCCAACACACAAAAGGAAAAAGTCCTTCCAGATGCAACAGCACAAATTATGCCTTCCCTTAATTCCATCATTTCAAATGGACCTCTGACATAAATTCAATACCAGCAAAAAAAATTCATAGTATAGTATTTCTTCTTGCCAAAACAGCAAAAATATGCTTTCTTTTTTTTTTTTTTTTGAGGGAGAGAAGCACAAGTACAAAAACATATCTAACTCTTTTGTTGTGTCTCCCTCCATCACTCTGATACAGACCATTGGTAAAGCCAGACCTGTATTCTTGACTTTCTCAAATTATAGACTAAAGACAGATCTCAAATACTTTATTTCTGACTCTTTGTTTGTATCTGACCCATCTGAATATTCTGAAACTATCTTTTTCTAACTTAGCCACAATTTTCTTTAGAAGCCTGTTTATCTATTTGTTCACCATATTCTTTTTCATTTTCTATCATAACTTTAAAGATAAAGAAAGAAGGGATCTTAGTTTAGGAGGCCCCAGAGGCACATAATTCAAGTAAAAAAAGCTTATTTGGGAGATGCTAAGGGAGTGGGATTATAGGCAGATCATCAATAGCATCTAGCAGAGAAAGCAACGATTGTAAAATCTTAATTAAAATATGAGCAGGGTATATTTCAAGGGCCATTTATAGATATTTTATAATGTTAGTGAAAACAATGTTTATCTACCCAATGATGCTGTTATTTATTAACTCATATGCATGGTATTCTCTTAGCATTGACTCCTAGGGTATATATACAATTCATCTTATCTTTCCTCAAAATGTAAAGGCTGCATTATCACCTACTTCCAGCTTTAGAAATAGATCTGTTCATCCTGGACAGGAAATTTCAAACATGGCACAGCTAAAAGGTAGCCATGAAACTGTGCCATGATTTCCAAAGTGATTAACCAGATCATTTTTTCTCTTTTGTCTGCTTGGGGAAGGGGGAGAAAAAGGAGACAAAATTAGTTCTTTTTTAGTGTAATGGTTATTTCCTTATTTATTTTGTGCAAATGTTGGTCTAATGGAATGAACTAAGAAAGAAATCACCCAAGGTAACATAAGTAACTTTGTTTAAAAAAAAAAAACTGTTAAAAAAAATCCCATTCCAAACAGTATAGCAAAGAAAATATTTTCCTTAAAATGGTTGACTCAACTTATCCCCACAGCTTTTATTTCTATCTCAGATTGACTGAAATCCATTCTTACTGTGGAAAACACTTTTCAACCTAGAATATTTTATGCAATGTGACAGCATAAAGAAGAGCACAAAAACACCCACATCAAAAAACAAGAATGATCTTGTGCCTACTTCTATCTTTCTTCTTGCAGGAAAGTGACATATACTCTGAAGTGGATGTATTATTCTACTGTCTGATATGATTAGATTTGGTCATTTAAAGAGCACTTTAAATATTCCTTCAAAAAATTAGATATGCTTATGAGCTGCTCTTTTGAACATATTTTTATTTTAAAATGTAAAATCTTGATTTCCAATGTGAATGATTCTTAAAATTTTAGTATGAACATAACACTCTCAACTTTATACTGTTCTGCCACCATTTATTACATATTATGAAATTTGAAGAGGTACATGAAATTAAATGAAGCCAACCATTTCTTTACCAAAACCTTCATTTTCTCCAACAGTATTAGTTTAAGAAAACCATTATGAACATTGCAATATGACTAGACGCCTTTATTTGTTAATGCAACACTTGTATCTTTAAATATTCCACACACAACAAAACCAACCTAAACAAACAAGCCAGGTTTAAAGGTATTTTTACTTGCCTTCTTCCTTAAGAAGATGGAAGCTGTGAACCATCAGTTGAGAAGTTGTCCAATGAAGAAATTGGTTGGCAAGGGGAACATGATAAGCAAAGGTATAGTAATAAGAAAGAACATGCCACCTTTAAGGACAGGCAAGTGGTCAGGTATATATGATTTGAAAATAGAATGCTTATGAAACTGTTTTATAAGAAATTTTTGCAGTAAGGTAAGGCCATATCAAGAAGCCTCCTGAATGCCATGCTAAAATTTGGATTTTATCCTAAAGGTGACAAGAGTATGATAAAAGAGGGAAGTGGTGCAAGAAAATGTATTTTAGGTCGACCATGTGGTAAATGTGGCTCTGAAGAGACCATGAAAGGGAGAAGGTAAGACAAGTAAATTGTTTCTTAGAAATTTGTGTATATTTGTGAAATGGCAATGCAAAATAGAAATAGACTCAAGGCATTCATATTTGTAAGATGTAAAAGGGGAATGGTGCTTGGAATTTAATTTAGGTAAGAAGAGAGCAAGACCAAGACGACCCTGATCCAGGCCTTTCCTATTCTCAGAGATGTCAGTCTGAACCAAGAATTGACATCATTCCTTTTTTGTTTGCTGTGCATTTTAAGTTCTCCACTCTCAGAATGGTGAAGAGAAAAGTGATAGAGGATGAGACATGACAAACTATTTCAGAATTAATATCAATTTTAAATTCACCAATCTGAAAACAAATTAAATCTAGTTCATTCCTCTACATTTGACATGAAACTTTTAGCAGTGCTTTGAAGCTGTCACCAGCAGGAAATTTTCCTAATTAGAAGAAGTAGGAGAACAATTACCAAGTCATTCACTCTTTCTGCTGCAATCAGTGGAAAACCCAAGCAACTTTCTGTGAAACTTCTGGTTATTATATTTTTCAGTATAAACAGGTTAAGGTAAAGTCTTTGCTCTTTTTCACATTAACTCTTCACAAACTCTGACCTCTCAAATATTTAGAGCCTTTTATGTAAAACACAGCATAGGCACTAAGATGGATTCGAAGTAGTGACAACTGGCCACAGACTAAAAATTTACTTGAGTTAATGAATGATGTATGGCAGAGTGAAGTTCATAGCAGGGTATAGTAACTTTTTAATGCAATGGGAATTTGAAGAGGAAAATAAATCGGAGTAGGGAAAAGAATGGAAATCTCAGCAATGTTTGGAGGAAAGTGGGGGGAAAAGAAAAAGAAAGAGCAAGAAAGCCAGAGCAAAAACAAGAGTGAGAGCTCAAGGAGAAAGAGCATTTCTCCTTCAATCAGTAATCAAAAGTTCTGGGATTTACTCTTATTGAGTCAATAAGGTCACACACACACACACACACACACACACACACACACACACACCCCTAATCAATCACTGGGGCTTTAGAATCACTGATGGGCTTAGGCCATTCGAGATACCAATAAGGTCAGTTCTCCTTAGCCACATGGCTACTACACATGATGAAAGATGAGTTCCACCCGGGAAAAGCTGGTCTATTATAAACACAGTGGTAGGGAAATTAACAAAGAAACACTAACTATACCTTACATTAATGTAGAAAGAAATCAATGAGATAATCCACAGACAGTGCCCAGCACATTAAAAAAAAGGACCTAGTAATTTATGACAATTATTTTTACTTATAATGAATTGTTCAAAAGTTCCACACTTTCACACTATAAATAGAACTGCAATACATATCTTCATACATAAATATTTGTGCTCATCTCAAGTTATTCCTTTATTATGGCTTCCTAGAAGTTAAATTACTAGGTGAAAAAGCACTTGATCTTTGAAGTATTTTCTTACATACCACCAAGACGCTTTCTAGAAAGATATACCAAAATAGACTTCCCACCAATGGCAGATGATATTGTTAATTTCAAATCACCCTTTCCAGCAATGATCTTTTTTCTCATCTTTTGACAATTTGATGGTCAAAAAATTGTCTCTTTTTCTGAAATGTGTACTTCTTTAACTGCAAGTGAAGTACAACTTTTATGTTTAATTTATTAAATAATTAATTTATAATTTTTATTTTCCTTTTGGTGTGCTTTTTATTTTTATGTTTTAATGAGGTTTTTTGAGACTTTGATTCAAACATTAAGTCTCAGGGCCTTTAAACTTTTTATTCCTTTTGCCTGCCTTCATTGCTCTTCTCTCAGATAACTATATTCATTTCCTCAACTCCTCCACTGAATTAGGAAAGACTGGTTTTTATTTTAGTTTCCCTTAATGTCAGTTACATATTTTAAACACAAAATCATGTAAGTCACTAATCCTTAAATTAAGACCTTAGTTATGAATTGACACAAAGGTTTTAAAGCAACTAAGTCATTATCAAAAGTGTCAAAAATTTTATTTAGTTAATTGTTAAAATTGTATTTGTCTAATATATTTTAGATTTAATTAGGTTTAATTTTTTGAATTAGTCATTATATTTAGTTTATCTCCTAACACTAAGACTACTTCTAAAACACTGCAAATACAAATTTCAGCACCAAGTTATTTAGGTACAGAATTTTTCCCAAGTATTCCTCATTTTTTAGGTAACTTCTCTCCTTCTTTCATTACGTCTCCCCTCCTTCCTGCCTTCTTTCTTTTCACTCTTCTTTCCTTCCTTCCTTCATCTCAGAAGATGAAAATTATGAATCACTATTCTTTAATATAGTATTTTAATACATTAAAAACATATTCAGGGGACTTCCCTGGTGGCGCAGTGCTTAAGAATCCGCCTGCCAATGCAGGCAACATGCGCTCGATCCCTGGTCCGGGAAGATCGCACATGCCGCGGAGCAACTAAGCCTGTGCGCCACAACTACTGAGCCTGCACTCTAAAGGCCACGAGCCACAGCTACTGAGCCCGTGCGCCTAGAGCCTGTGCTCCACAACAAGAGAAGTCACCGCAGTTAAAAGCCCTCGCACCGCAACGAAGAGTAGCCCCTGCTCGCCGCAACTAGACAAAGCCAGTGCACAGAAACGACGACCCAAGGCAGCCAAAAATAAATCAGTTAATTAATTAGATAAATTTGAAAAAAAAAATTCAGGTAATTAAAGAAAAATTTATAAAACACCTGTGGTAAAAGCCACATTTTTTTTTTTTTTTTTAATTTTTTTTGCGGTACACGGGCCTCTCACTCTTGTGGCCACTGCCGTTGCGGAGCACAGGCTCCGGACGCGCAGGCTCAGCGGCCATGGCTCACGGACCCAGCTGCTCCGTGGCATGTGGGATCTTCCCGGACCGGGGCACGAACCCGTGTCCCCTGCAAAGGCAAGCGGAATCTCAACCACTGCGCCACCAGGGAAGCCCACACACTTAATTTTTAAAAGACCTTATATTTCTACCAAAAACTGTAAAAATGTGTAAATATATTTCAGTGTGTATGGAAATAGAGCACCTATTCAATACAGGCTCTTATTAAGCATTTTTGTAAATAGTCCCATAATAGAGGCTATTCAAATGAAGGGAATCAAGAAACAGTGGTTGATTCCTCAATGAAAAATCAGACCAGAAAGCACTCATTAACTTGGATTACATAAAGAGTCATTAGTTTAATTTTTCCAGTCCTGTGGAGTTTCATTTTATTCATGTTAATATCCATGAAATGAGTAATGTATTTAAAGGCAAATTTCAGCAAGCTGTAATACAGTGTTCCAATTTCCCACAGTTAAGGAAAGGTGGGGAGACGAGTTTTACTAATCCCTGTCTCTATTCTTAATTGAGTGCAATATCATCCATAACTGGATATAATTAACTTAAATTATACAAACACTATTTGATAAAATCTGCAATACCTCCTATAGCAATATAATTCAGCACAAAAAAGGTGTATAAAAGTATCTACTGTTAACCAAATAATTATTATTTTACAGATGAGAAAGTCTCAGAAATGCTATGATCACAAGTATTTTGTATGACTGGTTATGTTCCAAGGCCTTTCTTCAGCAATCAAACATTTTCAGTATCGAGGTTTTGCAATCATTCTTTATGTTGCTCTATCACAAAATATTAGTATACCAATTTAAACTGCTGCTCTTTTGCTCAATGGGACTTATATACAATGGTGCACATTTCACTGTTAATTTAATATATACATACATTGTGCTTTGCTGTCACCACCACCTCTCACCAAAACAAAAACGACAAAACAAAATACATTCTCATGATAGCACCCTGGGTTTCCCTTGCAGACCTACACTTCTTTCCTCCTTCCTGGTAGTTATGTTTGCCTGAGGGTGATTCTAGGTCCAGGACTGGCCAATAAATGCACTATAACCCTAGTCATAATTATTCATTTCAGGAATGGAAAGTTGGACTAAGTTAAAACAAAGAAAATCAAATCAACCCCTTTCTAAAACTATTTAGAAAGAAACAATCCCTATTCACTTGAGTTGACTAACTGGGGGATTGAAAGTCTAGAGGTTATTTTGTCTTCAGGATTCCTGCCCTAAAATGAATCCAACTCAGTGAAAAACAAAGCTATGAGGGTGAGTGCCTGGATTCAGCCATGTCTGAAGCATCACTATAGAACTTTCAATTATGATAACCAACACATATTTTGTTTTGCTTAACTGAGTTTTAATTGGTTTTCTGTCAAGTACAACCAAATAATCACTCTCAAATATGTTATTACTAGTGTGTAATACACATTTTGTTGAATTTGTATGTGACTTTTGCTAAATTGAGCTCACAGTATAAAATAATAATGGGCCAAAATGACTGATATATTAAAAACAATAAAAATGTTCTACAAAATTGTTATTCAGCAACTCTTTTGGTGTTTTGAAGGTATCTGTTGTTGTTGGAAGCTGAAAAGGGACATGATGTGCCTGCAGTAGATTTTTCAGAATTAGGAGGGCAAAACATATACTTTAAAATGTTTGTGTTTCCTTAGGAAATCATACAATATAGCCTTTCATTAAATTTAGGTTGGAGTAGGACATTAATCACATCTTCACTTTTGTTGAAGACAGTATAAATGTGATTGGTTTAAACAATTCTAAATAAACAGATTCGGGATAGATGTGAACAACTTAATAAATCTGATATGCAATAAGAAATGTGGAGCTTTACTAATTAAAAAGTTACACAAGGGGCTTCCCTGGTGGCGCAGTGGTTGCGAGTCCGCCTGCCGATGCAGGGGACACGGGTTCGTGCCCCGGCCTGGGAAGATCCGGCTGGGCCCGTGAGCCATGGCCGCTGAGCCTGCGCGTCCGGAGCCTGTGCTCCGCAACGGGAAAGGCCACGACAGTGAGAGGCCCGCGTACAGCAAAAAAAATAATAATAATAATAAATAAATAAAAAGTTACACAAGATGAATAATATCTCTTCCTTCCTACAGAATTAATATTATGGTTTATGTGAAAGAAAATAAAAAACTGATAGGCAGCTGAAGAGAATTATTCCAACCTGATTATACTCTAATAAGGTACTTTCTTATTTCTTTGAAGCTTTTCAGAAAGGCACTAGCTAAGTAAACCTTTTGTGCCTTACTAACTGGTCTAGAAGTTCCTAAAGCAACTATCTATCTGCTTTGACACCTGGACCTTTTATAGACTTTCACTGTCTGATAAGGATTTTATATAAACTATGTGGTATCTGAATGACCTATATTTTTAAAGAAAGACTTGAACTATCAGTGTTTATAGAACTGGAAAAATAAACTTTATTTTATAAAAGACCTAAGGATATATAAGACACCTGGGTCTACAATTTCACAATTTCATTTTTAAGACTGGGTGTACAAGATATCATAAGGCACTAAAATGTTCTCCCTAAATATTAGCTATAAAGAAATAAAAGTTTCGCTTACTGAAGTTCATTTTTCTTCATTGTTCCTTTGTTAAGAAAAAAAAAAATTATGGCCATTTTCCTTTTTTCTTAAATAGGTTTAAATATACTATCTAAATATGCATTGCTACCCAAAGGCACCTGATTCTTTTCTAGAAACTTCTCTCCATTTTACACCCTCTTTTTAGACCTAAGCCCCATCTCAAACAGAATTCAACAAACTATAATCACCAAAGAAAGAAGTCATAGATTACAAATATATATATTTGAATCATTCTTTCCCCTGACCTCTCAGGATAGAGACTGTGCTATAAAATAAATATATAAAATACTTAACAATAAACAAGCATTATATTTACCCAAGCTATAAACATCTTTCTCTTCAGCCTTCTCTGTTACACATTTTCCTCACCAGAAGAGAGACATTTCTATCTTGAATTGACAAAAGACAAAAAATATCTCAAACTCTTTCAGTTATTCTTCAGTTACTCTGTGATAAATGAAGATAGCTTCCTATCTGTGAGCAAAGAAGATTGCAATCAACTCATCTGAGCCTAATCTCCTGAGGCACAAGGTCTCAAAACCCAATGATATAATATAGCATAGATACAGCAAGCGTTTTCTTGGTTCACAGATTTATGGGAATAGTAAGAGGTGTGGAAATGTCAACATAATTAGGTCAAGTCTAATTTTATTTGACAATTAAATATTTTATAGGTAAGTTAGGTCAAAGTAACCTACAAAGCAGTTGTAACAAGTTGCCTGTAACACTTATCCTCCCTTTCTCCTGGGGTATTTGCAAAGGAGTTATGTATGAAAGCACTTTCAAAACTGTAAAGGACTATACAAAGAGCAGATCCTATTACTAAGCCAAAAAAGATGCATTCCAAACTTAAGCGTCCATCGACAGATGAATGGATAAAGAAGATGTGGCACATATATACAACAGAATATTACTCAGCCATAAAAAGAAATGAAATTGAGTTATTTGTAGTGAGGTGGATGGACCTAGAGTCTGTCATACAGAGTGAAGTTAAGTCAGAAAGAGGAAAACAAATACCATACGCTAACACATATATATGGAATCTAAAATAAAAAAAAAAAAAAAAAAAAAAACGGTTCTGAGGAACCTAGGGGCAGGACAGGAATAAAGACGCAGATGTAGAGGATGTACTCGAGGAAACAGAGAGGGGGAAGGGTAAGCTGGGACGAAGTGAGAGAGTGACATGGACATATATATACTACCAAATGTAAAACCACTGATAGCTAGTGGGAAGCAGCCGCATAGCACAGGGAGATCACCTCAGTGCTTTGTGTCCACCTAGAGGGGTGGGATAGGGAGGGTGGGAGGGAGACGCAAGAAGGAGATATGAGGATATATGTATATGTATAGCTGATTCATTTTGTTATAAAACAGAAACTAACACACCATTGTAAAGCAATTATACTCCAATAAAGATCTTAAAACAAAAAAGATGTATTCCAGGAGCATTTATGACTTGTGCTGAAAAGGTAAAATTTACAGCCAAATTTCCCTTTTCTAACAAGTGATATCAGAGTCCACAAATGCATGTAAACTTTTGCAAAGACATGTCATTAGAATTCAACACTGAGCCACAGAAAATAGAAAAACATGTAATACCAACTATGTCTAATTTCCAAACTGTGAGTAGTTAAAAGAAGTAGGGCTTCCCTGGTGGTGCAGTGGTTAAGAATCTGCCTGCCAATGCAGGAGACACGGGTTCGAGCCCTGGTCCAGGAAGATCCCACATGCTGCGGAGCAGCTAAGCCCATGTGCCACAACTATTAAGCCTGCGCTCTAGAGCCCAGGAGCCACAACTACTGAGTCCACGTGCCACAATTACTGAAGCCCGCGTGCCTAGAGCCCGTGCTCCTCAACAAGAGAAGCCACCGCAATGAGAAGCTCACACGCCACAATGAAGAGTAGCCCCCACTCGCAGCAACTAGGGAAAAGCCTGCACGCAGCAACGAAGACCCAATGCAGCCAAAATTAATTAATTAGTTAATTAATTTAATTTAATTTAATAAAACAACCCACTTTATTTTTAAAAAGTAAATGATTAAAGAGCAGTCTTTTAATGTTCTGAATCTATTATTATGAGGAAAGTAATAGTATTAGCCATAGCAGGTCACTCCTCTGGAGCACTCATGACTAGATAAAACTGGGCAAACCAGTCTTCATCTTTTTGCTATGCATGAAAGCATTTAAAATCAAATCAGTACAGTACATTCTTTTAGGCAATGAAGACTTCATTTAATATCAACAAAGATGTTACCAAGAGCACTGTAACGACTCAACAGCAAAAGAGGTGAAATTACAGAAACAAAAAACTTCCAGTTTCATAGATTGAGGCAAAGAGGAAACAATGAGCAAGGTACCTGTTTAAAAGATTTACCTGTCTCCAAAATATGACTGAAAGCTAGTTCTCTAATTTATAATAATCAGACTATGATGTTATAAAGATGTTCTTTCCTCATGTCCTCCCCAGTTTTATTCATCCAATGAACATTTATTAAATACCTGCTCAGTGCTCTGCACTCGGGATACAGATGAAGAAATGGAGCTTCGAATCTAGTAGAGGAATCAGACATGTAAGTGTGGCGAGCATTGCCCTCTGAGGAAGGCGCCATTAAGACCCTCATAAGCCTCAGGGCCCGATTGTACTCTCCTTGGTATGCATCCTGGACTTTATGCTATGAACGTAAAAAAGGAGATGGCCTTTGGCCAAATCGCTCCAGGGACCTTCTCAGTTACTGGGAGTCCCTGGTTGTTCCCTAAAGCTAGGAAAAGCAACCCTGGAGGGGAAATTGGTGCCTTTGAGGGAGAAGCCGAGAAGCCAATCAACCAGCTGATGCTGATAAGGCGTGACTAAGCCGAGAAGCCAATCAACCAGCTGATGCCGATAAGGCGTGACTAAGCCGAGAAGCCAATCAACCAGCTGATGCCGATAAGGCGTGACTAAGCAAATTCCCTGCTTTAGGGGTATATATATGGCTATGCTTTGTTATTAAACTTGCCTTGCAACCATCAGTTGCTTGTGCCCTTCTGATCCCATACCTTGGTGCATTCAGTTCCCTACCCCCTCTCGTCGATTGTTGCTGCACTTTGAGGACCCGCCGCGGCTGGCGGCATGTAAGCATATTATAACTTGTTATTATAAAAGCAAAAATAGATGTCATCTTATTAGGAGCTTGCATCTAACTTAATTCTTGATTTCTAAATAGTAATCTATTTAAACTAGGTGAGCCACTGATGATGATTAATCTTTTAGGTTCTTCTAACTTTTCAAAATGTTTTCACTGGTATAACAACATTTTATTTTCAAAATAACCCTACCCATATGTAGGGCTGTGTTTCCTTATTTTTCCAAAAAGATAATCAATACAGTCAAATATTGAGAGATGAATTGCAAGCATCAGAACCAAGACACCACAACTCAGTAACTCTACTTTCTATTCATGACTAGTGGATAACACATATAGTTTGCAAGCTAAAATCCTGGGTACTAATTGTCATTTTATTTCACACATTTTTGGTGAACTCTAAATTTTTATTGATAATACGGGAAAAGAAAATCCCTCACCCATTGTAGCTAAAGCATGCTTTTGTGAGAAAATTATTCTAAGCTATGAATTGCTTATTATCAATGAAATAATGATGAAATTTATTTTTTGTCTATTAGAACCTGACAAGAAAACCTTTTACAGAAGAAAACAAGACACAGTGTGAAGTCTGAAAGAATATACCAGGTGCTTGTACACAATGAAAATTGCTGCCTAATTAAGGAAACCATACTTTTCAACCTATTTACATCTTGCCAGCTGGATTATAAGTACAGCAATCACAGGCTTACTGCCTATCTGAATTAGATTAAAAACTGCATCACTTTCTTTGTGCTTGGTACATAGTACATGCTCAATAGATACATAGGAAAGATTTGGGGGAGAAACAGCCAAAAGACTGCTAGAAGAGAGAAAAGTCTTATGAATAGTTAGCTTATCAAGTTCCACCTTGCCAAAAATCAAATAAAAAAACGAATAATAATAAAACCACACACATACACACACACACACACACACACACACAAAGAGAAGTAACACATACATTTAAAAGCATTTAAAGACAACCTCCTCTCACATTTTAAAAATTCTGACTCTGCTTTTCTTTTTCTTTTTTAACATCTTTATTGGAGTATAATTGCTTTACAATGGTGTGTTAGTTTCTGCTTTATAACAAAGTGAATCAGCTATACATATACATATATCCCCATATCCCCTCCCTCTTGTGTCTCCCTCCTACCCGCCCTATCCCACCCCTCTAGTTGGTCACAAAGCATGGAGCTGATCTCCCTGTGCTATGTGGCTGCTTCCCACTAGCTATCTGTTTTACATTTGGTAGTTTTTATATGTACATGCCAGTCAATGGAATATTACTCAGCCATAAAAAGAAACGAAATTGAGTTATCTGTTGTGACTCTGCTTTTTGCCAGTGTTACCTGTGTACTATTTGAGTATCTGCTCAGGGACTTTATCCAAGATAGAGACAACACTCTGAGATGCAATCTTTATCACTTTTTAAAACTGAAAGAGCCTTACCTACTTACAGATGTCTCCATTATCAAATAAGTTTAACTCCCTTTCGAAGCTGTTTATATATTTTTAAGCTCCACCTATGGGTTGAAATAACCCGTAAAGTAGTAAATGAAAATTAAGTTGGAAAGAAAAATTTGTGAATTAAATGAGGGTGATAAATAAAATATGCAATGAGAGTCAAGGAAGGCCTCTAAAACTAAGTGAGGAACAATTATTTCTCATTTATTGATTGTTTCATCAAGACCAAAATACATGGAGGGCCAAGGATGAGCAGGTCACTGGGCTAGTGTTTCGGGTTCTCTAACCACTGCACTCCTTGTGCCAAAGTAATTTCTCACTATATACAAACTGGCCATCTGTTTCTCCCAAAATGCCTGCCGTGCCAATAAATCCCATCTATAAGGGTCCTGCCCTCATCCTCCTGCTAAGAGATTAACCTGCCAGGAAGCACTTGGCATAACCCTTCACCTCTGAGGAGACCAGAGTGAGCGCCTGAGCTAAGACTACATCATCTAAGGCTTAAGCGGGGACCTCGTGCAAAAGCTCCACCTAAACAAAGTAACAGTGGGTTTACCTGAATCAAGGACATGTTCTAGATTCTGAACTCTGACATGGAAGAGAATCAGACTATTTGGGGCAGTAAAATAAGACGCAGGGAGAAAATGCTTAACAGATGTTCTGAGGCAGTAGAAATCATGAAGAATAACTACTATGAGTGATCAGAAACTGAGTCAGAAGAAAAAGAAATATAAAGAGAAGATGCTGGTAGCAGCAGGAAAAGCTGACGGCAGGGAGCTACATCATTCCAGTGGCAGAGAATCAACTCTGTCACTAGGGGGCAGAGAGGCAATCAGCTCAGAGCTGTACTGGTTACTTGCCATTTCTGAATCTCAGTCCATTTTCCCTGGGTTCCCTTAAAGGCTAGACACGTGTCTGGGACGCCTGTCTTTTTCATTCCTAAACATAACCTTACTGAAGTAACCTGAGTGAGCCCTTTTCCTCGCATCAGAAGAAACTAACATCATCTCTTCTGTCTGGGCTCAACAGTCACCTAGGGAATCAGTCTTAAAACCACAAATGAACAAAACTTCACCATATAAAACATTGTAAAAATAATAGAAAAAAATGGTATCAAATTAATACATGCTCAAAGAATTATAGTAATCCAATGAAAAGGGAAAAAAAGCCACACAAATTTATATAGCTCAAATCACTGAAAAAAGTGTACTCTCCAAAAATGAAAATATGCTCTACATCTTGTAGACATCTGTTCTCCTACAGCTAATTCAAAAGCAAAAACAAACAAATCTGTGCTGATTTTTCTCATTCTTTATAAGAACAATAAAGCAAACACAATTTATCTACGGCTTCTGTATTTTCTTTGCCACGCGTAAAACATTTCTTTAACTCAAGGCTTAGACTATATCAATATAGTAAAAAATATAATACATTCTTTTCAATTTTATGGACCTCCCAACACCAGGTAGTCCATACTTTTTTTCCTAGATTATCTTTATTTATATATTAGATTTTATTTTCCTATATTATAAAATATTAGGTACAGAATTTTTACCATACTTAAAAATGATATCCTGCAGGGGGGAAGAAGGAAGGAAGATGAGAAAAAGGGAAAGAGAGGGTCAAAAGGGAGAAGAAGAGAGGACAGGACGTAGAAAGAATATAAAGGAGAAATGAATGGATGCAACCGGGGGGAGGAGAAGGGAGGCAAAGGACGAATGCTTACAGTGTGCCATGGGGCATCACCACATCCTTACTCCCAGGCTTCACTGCAGGTCCCCACCCACCCACTCTAGAGCCAAAGCACAGTAGGGAAGAGAGCAAATAGGCTTTTCCATTTCTCATTCATTGATGTTGGTCACTCATCTTACTGGCTGAAGGACATGCTGATTGTTCTGACTCACAGCCTCCTCCCTCCTGAAGCCACCCACTCTGGTAAGAGGATATAGACACCCACGTTCCTAATTGTGCATCCCTTCTGTGGGCCTCGGTATATAACTGTTACTAACTTGGTACCTGTCTGAGTTTCTAGGATAATACTGTACTTCTGTCACACCTCCAGAACTAAAACTTGATAAATAAATCCTACTCGATGACATGGGCTGACCTAGAACTCAAAAAAAAAACACCTGTGAAAGCCCAGGATATATATGTATTATATGGCATCTGATTCTCTATGGCTGTGTCAGACCCATAAGTCAATGCTCCCTGTTGCTTCATCCTGAACTCCTGGAGATAATCTATTTTCTCAAAAGTGCCTGGAGGTAGTCTAAGGTAACCTTGGACACAATGGTTCTGTCCACCCACTGGAACTCAACTGTCTGCCTTATGGCTAAGGCAACTTCCCCAGCCTGTGCCCTCTCCTTTATCCCTTCCGTCAGTTCACACAGAGACAGACAAATGCTGAGATAAGAGAGAAACTGGAATCATTGCTCCAGTAACTAAAATTCATTCATTTAACCAATACTTATTGAGCGTTAGGGGTATGTCCAGACGATAGAGATATAATGATGAACAAGACAGATTCTCTGCCCTCAAGTAACTTATATTCTATTTATCTGCATATATAAACTAAAATCTAACTACATACAAAGGTAAAATCATTGTCTGTTTGTTACTACAACAAATAAAAATATGTGAGCTCTCTTCTTGGAGACAGACCACTCCAAATGAGTTGAGCTTCATTAGAACATGGATGCAGATGCTGAGGGCCTAATACCATGAACCTGGTACTCCGAACATGTTGCTTGGGATGTAAAATCTTGACTTTCCTCTGTGAATTCTCTCCACAGGCATCTCTGTACCAATAAGTTACCCAGGTAATCCTGGGAATCTGAAAGTGTTCTCAGTGGGCACTTCCCGTCCATGTAACAGGACTGCAAACTCCCACGAAGAAAGCCAACAGGAATTTCTCTGGTATTTGCCAGCACAGCATTGTGAAAGGGCTTCTGATTACTTGAGCACCATCGGCAGGATTATCGGATAGGAAACAACAAGGACTTACTTACTTAACTATAGCAAATGATTCTTTTGAGCAACACAGAGAGAGGTGGGCTAGTTCTGAATAAGAGAGATGATAAGTAGCCATAGCATACATTAAAACCACTGCATGTAAATTGAAGATTTTTAATATACCTTTTGAAAAACTGCAAACACAATCTATAATAAGCAATATTACACAAGCATATGAAGTATAACTAGCAAGACCATTGCCACTAGTCAGCTCCCAAAGGTGTCACAAATTACATAAGTCTAAATAAGCCCTTATCTTCATGATTGTCAAAGCTGCTCTGCTCCCAAATTTTTCAACTAGGAAAATGTTGCCAGCTCTTCAAGTTACATCATATTTCTCCCCTTTACTCAACTCCCTATAGCCTGTCACCGTGTCTTGTCCATTTAACTATCAAAAGAGCTCTAGAATCTATTGCATCTTCTCCATTCCCTCTCTGCCAGACACTAATAACACTCTGTCTTGAATCGGACTAACTCTCCTTACCCATATGTTTCCCCCAGATCTTACTCTACCTCCTGGCAGCAATAGCTTGGAAATGCAAATCTTGATTCTGCCACCCACCAATTAACCATCCTTCAGTGCATCCTTGGAATCTGCAGGATAAATTTTACACTCCTCCATAATTTGGTCCCTGCAAACACTGCTAAACCCAACTCTCATCAACCATTACTTGATGCATATCCATTGCTTTCAATAGTTCCTGTTCAATGGATTCAATTCCCTGAGTGACCACAAAGTTATTGCAAAGCATCTTCAAATCCACAGGTGCACCAAGTACCTTCTATAGACTAAAAATGTCACACACGAAGACATACTATAATTGTTCAAAGGTGTAAAAATGAACCCTTGAAAGTACCAAAGGAAAATAGATGTTATAACTCTGAATTCTCACAAGTACAAGTGACAAAAATAATATTTTCCAGAAGAAAAAATAGGCAATGATGTTAACAGAAAAGATATTAAGAATTGGGAAGGAGATAATTTTTTTCAAAATTTAGTATTTCCATTGTTCCTGGGAAATGAAGAGTGGAAATGACTTTCCAGTCACTTAGACAGCTATATCTTCCACCTGCCTTTAAAATCCATGTTGCTTTTTTTTTTTTAGTTAGACAGAGCCCACCTCCTATTAAGCATCAGTTTCTTTTTCTGTACCTACTCTATTCCTTTAACTGGTTGGAAGTAAGTGGTGATAATTCTCCAGATGCTTCAATTGTCACATATTTGATAGAAAAAGCCACTGTGCCCACCAAAGGAATCAGAGAATGTTCTACTCTCTTGGCCAGTATTACCTAGCAGCCTTCTAAATCAGATAATAGAGAAAGAAATAGAGAGAAAGAATCCACACTCTGCAATGTTCAGAGGCTTGTGAAAGAAAGACAATCATTTAATATCTTGGTATATGGCTAGGAGGACTGTAGCTACTCTTTCTGTGAAAGGCCCGGAGTCATCGATGAATGTAAATTTAAGACTTTAGAAGAACAAGCAACAAATTAACAGGTGTACTTGTAAGACCCTCAGGCACTTAATAAGGGAATAAAATTCACATCTGTTCAGTGTCAAAAAGAATCATAAACCGTCCACTGTTTTGTTTTGTTTATAAACATGTGCAGGTGAGTAAGGCATCATCAATTATACCACCTGCAGAAATAAGTCAGTTACATATGTAGAACAATGCTTTTCCTCTTTATATCATAAACCCTAAAAGGTTTTAAAATGTACAAATGCCTGGGCGCTATGCATTTCTAACTTAAATAGTATGAAATAAGGCTTAGGTATGCGTTTCTTGAAAATGACTGGAGAGAAAGGTGTCTGGGGCATAAAATAATAAGTGAATAAATGAAAGAGTGATTGACATAAATGAAGACACCTACTTCCTATCAAATACGTTTACAGAGCAGATCATGTTTTGAATGCTGCATACAATATTTAGCACTTAATATCTAATGGCCAAGATATATGTAATTGTTATCTGCTCAATATTATACAGTACAAACAGTTTAGAAAGGCAAAGAGCTTCAAATTGCTAATTTGTTGGGGAAAATAATTAAGTTTTCAGGTTTATGTCACCATGAAAGAGGAGCTCTTTCCGTGATTGCATGGAATGACAATAGCCTTCAAGTGTGTGGTAACTCATGATATATTAAAACCAAGACTGTTCTTTGGGCTACTTACTTTTCAGTTTTTATAACTTGATAATAAAATTAAATATCAACTTCCACAATAAAATTTCTAGAAGGCAGTTTGTGTCTTATTGCCCTGCCTCAAAATAAGCAGATCTTATCTTCCTATCCTTCCAAATACAGCAGCCAAATAGTTTCCACTCAGTCTCTTCCTCCAGCATCCCATCAGACAAGCGCACTGCCAAGTGTACAGAGATCAAACACTGTGCACACCCTACCCAACCAAAGACCAGATGGCTCACCACTGACTTAGTCAACATTAACAATTAAATCAATCTCCCTGTTAAGAACTCAGAATAAAGGCTTCACAGGTGGAAGCAGCTCTTAGAGCCAAAGGGCTTTCCACAATTTGACACATCCAAGATTTGGTGCCAGAAAAGGTGATGAAAACCTTGGAATGTTTCTAGCAGAGGAAATTTACACTGCTTGAAAAATCAGTGTTAAAAAACATAGAGTTGTTTACAGTGCTCAATCAGGATTCTTTAAAAGCTATGCTAAGTATAGACTTTTTGGGTTGGGATTGAAGAGCTTTCTGTTTGAAATTTATTAGCAGTTCAGAGTAGAAATGAAGCCTGTTTTGGTCAGAATACATTCTTTTTAGTCATGAGGGATACTTTATAAGATCATAACTAGAGAATCTGAGAATGAACTGTAAAAATCATCAGCGTAAACCCATGAGGCACTAACTACAGGATGTCAGTCAAAGAGAATTGAAGATCGAGAGGCAGCAGAGCTTATCTCCAAGGGAGAAACAAAATTCTCCGACATTGAAGAGTTCACATCTCGTTACAAAATGTTAACAAAGCTTGATAATCAAGATATTTTTAAAGCAACTATAGTCATAAAATATGGAACAATCACAAAATAAACACTGAAAGCCTCCACATTTAGCTAGCCCCCAACATTTTTCCTACTCTATTTACTTACCTCTTCTTTCCTTTCTGTGATAAGGACTCTGACAAATCACCTTGCACAATTCCTAAAGCTTACCAATGTATAAGCAACATCTCAAATTGAGTTCACTTTTTTTTTCTTCGTATTGAAGAATAGTTGATTTATAATGTTGTGCTAGTTTCAGGTGTACAGCAAAGTGATTCAGTTAAACACACATTTTTTTTTAAGATTCTTTTCCCTTATAGTTTATTACAAAATATTGAGTATAGTTCCCTGTGCTATACAGTAG
The DNA here is from genome assembly GCF_026419965.1 of Kogia breviceps. Classification (NCBI taxonomy): domain Eukaryota; kingdom Metazoa; phylum Chordata; class Mammalia; order Artiodactyla; family Physeteridae; genus Kogia; species Kogia breviceps. The sequence goes on along the minus strand of NC_081311.1, from coordinate 156,216,860 downwards.
GTCCTTGTTGGTTATTTATTTTATATATAGTAGTATGTATATGTTAATCCCAAACTCCTAATTTATGCCTCCTCCCACCCTTCCCCTTTGGTAACCAGAAGTGTGTTTTCTATGCCTGCGAGTCTTTCTGTTTTGTAAATAAGTTCATTTGTATCTTTTTTTTTTTGATTCCACATAAAAGTGATATCATACGATATTTGTCTTTGGCTTATTTCACTTAGTATGATAATCTGTAGGTCCATCCATGTTGCTGCAAATGGCATTTTTCACTCTTTATTATGGCTGAGAAATATTCCATTGCATATATATACCACTTTTTTTTCAGGGGAGAGCGTGAACACAGTCCCCCACTACCACAACTATGCAGTCAAGTTTCCCACATTTGGGGAAACCACAGGGGTCAGCACACCCACAGTGCAATGGATGAGCCTCACCCTGGGAAAACCACCTTTGTAATCACGGTTTATACCACTTCTTTATCCACTCATCTGTCGATGGACATTTGGGTTGCTTCCATGTCTTGGCTATTGTAAATAATGCTGCAGTGAACACTGGGGTGCATGTATCTTTTCGAATTATAGTTTTCTCCGGATATATGCCCAGGAGTGGGATTGCAGGATCATATGGTATCTCTATTTTTAGTTTTTTAAGGAACCTCCATACTGTTGTCCATAGTGGCTGCAACAATGTATTGGGTTGGTCAAAAAGTTGGTTTAGGTTTTCCTGTAACATCTTATGGAAGAACCCGAACAAATGTTTGGGCCAATCCAATACATTCCCACCAACAGTGTAGGAGGGTTCCTTTTTCTCCACACCCTCTCCAGCATTTATTATCTGTAGACTCTTTGATGATGGCCATTTGGACTGGAATGAGGTGACACCTCTTTGTAGTTTTGATTTGCATTTCTCTGATAATTAGAGATTGTGAGCATCTCTTCATGTGCCTGTTGGCCATTTGTATGTCTTCTTTGGAGAAATGTCTGTTTAGATCTTTTCTGCCCATTTTTTGATTGGGGTGTTTGTTTTTCTGATACTGAGTTGTATGATCTGTTTGTATATTTTGGAAATTAATCCATTGTTGGTTCTATCATTTGCAAATACAAGTTCTATAGTACTGTTAATGTCGTGTGAAAAAACAAAGTATTTTCCTTCTAAAATTATAAGGAAAAAGGAACAATCAACTATTTTAGGCCTGTCACCTCTCTTCAGGAAAATTAAAATTAATACTAAATGGGCATCAATTTTTAATTCACCTTATATCCATAACTATTAAGCCATTTTTATTCACCACCACTTTTATTTAAAACAACATGACAGGGACTTCCCTGGTGGCGCAGTGGTTAACACTCCACCTGCCAATGCAGGGGACACGGGTTCGATCCCTGGTCCAGGAAAATACCACATGCCATAGAGCAACTAATCCCGAGAGCCACAACGACTGAAGCCTGCAAGCCTAGAGTCCATGCTCTGCAACGAGAAGCCAACGCAATGAGAAGCCCGTGCACCGCAAGGAAGCATAGCTCCTGCTTGCCGAAACTATAGAAAGCCCACACACAGCAGCAAAAACCCAATGCAGCCAAAATAAATAAATAAAAATAAATAAATAAATTTATAAAAAAGAAATGACAAATTTTTCTATGAGACAAAATTGATCACAACCCAATTAAAGGTTTTGATTTTGCAGGTTGTAGAATCATGAAACAAACATAACAGGAAATTTATTTATTAACCTGCTAGAGGAGAAAAACGTTCTAAAAATTTGGTTTAGATCGATAGATAATTTGAGTTAGTAGATAATAGCTTATGTCAGTGTTTTCACTCATTTTAAGGACTGTTAAACATAATCATAGCACCATTTATTTCTCCTCCATAGCTTGTATTAGGCTCACTCTGGAGCCCAATTAATTATCAGTGACTACATCTGTTTTGCTCACTGCTATATCTCCAACATTTGGTACAATGCCTGCCACATAATTGTAACTCAACACATACCTGGTGAAAGAAAAAATTAATGTTTAAAAATATATAAGGAAGTGAGAGCAGGGTAATAGATACTTGAAATTTTTATGTATTTCTTTGGCATCCAAATCCAATTTAAAGTGTTAAAGTTATCCATAAAGAAAATTATCATTGATAAGCCTTCCAATACATCTTTGTAACTGTCCTGTAACTGTGTTGGTATTTTTAAAAAAATCAAAAAGAATTTGTGGTTCTCTTCTCAAAATAAAAAGACCTAAAAGCCAAAAGAATATAGTTGAGTCCATTATCCACTATATAACTAAAATGCTAGACTGATCACTTATTTTTTAAATGTATCAATCACTCAATGTTTTCTGATTAGAAATGGACGTCCAAAAGATGCTCAAGCATCACTAATCATCAGGAAATGCAAATCAAAACCACAATGAGATATCATCTCACACTTGTTAGAATGGCTATTAGCAAAATGACAAGAGATAACAAATGCTGGCAAGGATGTGGAGAAAAGGAAACCCTTGTGCACTATTGGTGGGAATATAAATTGGTCTAGCCACTATAGAAAACAGCATAGAGGGTCCTCAAAAAATTAAAAGAGCTACTATATGATCCAGCAATTCCACTTCTGGGTATTTATTTGAAGAAAACTAAAACTCAAAAAGATATCTGCACATCCATATTCATTGTAGCATTATTTACAACAGCCAAAATATGGAAACAACCTAAGTGTCCATCAACAGATGAATGGATAAGGAAAATGTGATGTATATATTCTGCCATAGACAAAAATGAAATCTTGCCATTTGAGACAACATAGTTGGACCTTGAGGGCATTATGCTAACTGAAATAACTCATGCTGAGAAAGACAAATACCATATGATTTCACTTACATATGGAATCTAAAAGAGAAAAAAAACAAGGCCGTAGATTACAGATAACAGACTGGTCGTTGCCAAAGGCAGAAGGTGGGCGGTGGGCAAAATGAATGAAGGGGATCAAAAGGTATAAACTTCCAGTTATAAAATAAATAAGTCACAGAGACGTACAGCACAGCAACTATAGTCAATAAAACTGCATTGCATATTTGAAAGTTGTGAAAAGAGTAGCTCTTAAAAGTTCTCAAGAAAAAAAATTCTGTAACTATGCATCGTGATGGATATTAACTAGACACTGTGGCGATCATTTCACTGTGTATACAAATGCCAAACCAATATGTTGTGCACTTGAAACTAATTTGATTTTCTGTCAATTATACCTCATATTAAAAAAAAGAAATAAAACCTTACAGATGAAAAAAAAAAAGGCCAATGTTCATGATTTTAATCAAACGATGAACGTTACAAAGGATGGTATTTGAAACAAGCTTATTTTTCTTTACTTTTCTTCATGTAAAACTGTGCAAGAAGTAAGCAGTCCTAGATTTTATAATGTGCAAATTCTATTCTAATGTTATTAAATGTCTCCTAAAAGTTTTTTATTTCTATCATAATATGTAAGGAAAAAAATAATCAGAAAAACAACCATGTAAGATATATATACATCCTTTTATCTGTTTGTGATTTTATAGCTTTTCTCCCATAACTTTGTTTTAGGATCTTATGATTATTATTAAAAATAAACATATCCTTTCTATCCTTTTTCCAATCACCTCAAAAAATATTAACTACTATTCATTTACCCTAAATTTAATATTCAATGGAAAATAATTTATTAGGCAATCAGGTAAATTTAGTGGTTTAGTTTTCAACTCCATGTATTAACTCCTGATTTTATTTTATTTGTCATCTTCCTTCTGTAAGAAGCAACCCTTTTAGAACTACAGTAGCAGGAAGCTATTCAATATTTTCCCCAATATTTCTTAATCTAGATTATTAATACTAAATCTTTTTTTCAATTTATCTCTTGCTTTAATAACATAACTGTTTTCCTTCAGATATTTCTATTTCCTTTTCTTTCCTTTTACCACAATTTGCATAATGTTATCAAGAAATATTTGTCCTAAGCCACATCTTACAAAAGGAAAACATATACAGATACAATACTTCCTGGTGCCAAGTTGGTTTGTCCTTTTGTTCGGTACTTCAAAGCACTAGCCTACCTAAAACACAACCCAAAAGTGTGATCTACCACCACTTTATGGTGGTGGTAGATCCCCCCAATAGATCCCAGTATACACATTGATGAAATGTATATTTCTAATCTAGGACGTATAACATTAATTAATCTTCTTGGCTGATCTTACTGGGTAGATTTCACCTGCTTACCAATACGTGGATCCTGATGAATAAAATTTATGAAGATACAAGGCTACAAAGAAGGTTTTGAATTTTGATAAAATGAAAAAAGATTTTCTCCATCTTCAGAACCATACTGCCAATTAACTAAACATGTTTAAAAGTGAAAATTTTTATTCAAATCATACTGTGTATCAGGGATTCATGTTTATATACATGAATGTAAGTTAATGGTATAAATATACAAAACTAAAGAGACCGTGATTCATCAAATACATATAAGTATATAAAAAAGTAATTTTACTTTTCTAAATGTTACATAACTATGTAATAAGACCACACAATATGTATTCTAAAGGCAAATTTTTAAAAACTTCATCACTTAAAGCAATTAATTGCTCTTTCCTGGTCTAGAAAGTTATTCATCTGAATCCCTGACAAGGTCTTCATTCTATTTTCTATTTTCTCTTAGTCTGGGAGGGTTTTGGGTGTCCAAGTAGTTCACAGGCTACATGAACGTGTTCCAAAAAGTTCCTAGATGACCTAAAATTGCATGCAATATTAGGTGTTTTCATAGGTATTTTGAATATATTCTCAAAAGGACCTATGATCCCAATATGTTAAGAATTGCCACTTAGCATTTATTGCTTCTTCAGTGCACAGGCTGATGTGAATTTGTGAGCGGCGTAAATAAACAGACACACACACACACACACACACACACACACACTCAGAGATTAGTAACATGGGTTAAAAGACTTTAGAAATATTTCACTTAGTTTCTAATTTAACATAGATAAATAAATACATGCAAATAAATTGTCAAGTACAGTGATAACAATACTAAAATACAAGAGTCACAGACAAGAATACCTTAGAGAATACCCTAATTCGCTTACTTGCTCTGCTGTGAAAATGGCCATGTCAATGCTTTACAAACACACTTGCTCAAAGACTGAGAGTTGTTCTTACTTTTTTTGTGGCACAATAAACATCTCATTGCTTAGCTGACTAGCTTGAGAGAACCAAACAAAAAACAAAGCATAAAGCACCTTTTGCAAAATCAAGTTTGACTGGGTAGTTTGACAAAGAAGAAATGGAGGGAGGGAGTAAAAGGAAAGGAAAAGAAACAAAACAGGAGGAAAAGAAACAATATTTTTTCACCCAGGTAAGTAAAATATAAAAATATCAATAAGACCTAATAATCCAAGTATGGCATTTTCTCAGGTTTACAGAATGGATTTTTCACTATTGAATTTTTTAACTGTGTTCTATTTGTACTTTTTTTTCCTTTGATGACATATTTGCCTATCCTATTTCTCCTCATCAGCCTTTTACATCAGTTTTCTATTCGGTCTTTTGGGGTGGGAGATGGTGGGAAGGGCTATCTGTCAAGCCTCCTTTATTACAGACACAATTTTGTTATTTGATAACTTCCTGATTCATGTGATGCTTATTCCTGTGTGTCTTTTTTAACTTCCACAAATGTGTGCTTGAATGAAATGTGAAAGTAAGATTGCGTAAGATTAAAAAAATATTTTTTTTCTTTTTTTAAGTTTTTAATTCCAGTAAAATATACATAACATACAATTCACCATCTTAACCATTGTTAAGTACACAGTTCAGTAGTAAGTACATTCACACTGTTGTGGAACCACCTCCAGAACTCTTTTCATCTTGCAAAACTGAAACTCTATACTCCATTAAACATCAATTCTCCATTGCCAGCCCCCCTACCCTTTGCAGGCCCTGATGAAAATAATGTATTATTAATTGATGGAAAAGTATGAACTCATTGAGGAAATGAACTTCCTAAAATACATTTTGTATTTCTTCAAACTCTTCACAGCACAGAGGTCTTTCCTCAAATACATGTTGGTCATTGACAGTATCTCTTCATAATTAGCACAAAAACATTATGTTGTTTTCCAGACATCAGAGGCGCCTGAGCATTGGGAGTTATTTCCAGTAGTGAGGATGATTTCTCACAACCTGCCCACCTTTTTAAAAACTCAGTCCTTATTAATAACATGAGAATAGCAACAGAGTGCCAGACACTGTTTTGTGTACTCTACAAATGCGTTAGTTATTTTATTTCTGACAACAAGTATACAGGTAAGTACTAACATTACCACTATTTCACAGATGGGAAATTGAAGTGAACTATCAGTCTATTCTTGTAGGGTTCATTGTATCAGCACGTAAGTTTATAAAGTCACTTTAGTACGGGAAAATATCCAAAGATAAAAGGCTGATGAACATGCTCTTTCCATTTTTCTGTTGCCAAGAAGGATTCTTCCCAGGGTCCAATGTGACAAAGATTTCAGCATGTGCACATGTGATCCCTACACTGTAGAATGACAAGTTGGTAGGCCATGAAGAACTAAGCTTGAGCCAACCTCTGTTCCACTGCTTCATTTTTTTTTAATGGAACTTTATTGGAGTATAATTGCTTCACAATACCGTGTTAGTTTCTGTTGCACAACAAAGTGACTCAGCCATATGCATACACATGTCCCCATATCCCCTCCCTCTTGAGCCTCCCTCCCATCTTCCCTATCCCACCCCTCTAGGTGGTCGCATAACACCACTGCTTCTTAACTGAACAACGTTGGACAAACCACATAAATATATCTCATCTGTAAAATGGGATATCTTAATGTGCTCTGCTTCACAGGATCTGTGCCTATACCTGTGTGTGCATGTGCCTGTGTATGTGTGTGTGAGTGAGACTGGCAGGGAGAGAGAGAGAGAGAGAGAATATGACAGAATATTCAGACAAGGACTTGTTAACTACAAAGTGTTCTAAAAATGTAAGATAGTATCATGATTATTACGTGTAAATAGGCACCTACAAACATATGAGAAGTACAGGCAATATTTAAAAGTGTGGCCTATGGATCCAGAGTGTCTGGTTTAAATGCCAATTGAGTGGCCCTGCAAGTTAACTAATCTGTGCCTCATTTTCTTCATTTATGGGGTTAAAATAATACCATCATGGCTTGTGTGGATCAATGAGTTAGTACAAGTAAAGCGCTTAAAATTGTGCCTGGCATATAGTGAATGCTTGGTGAACGTTAGCATTCATTTTTTTATTTAGCATTTCCTATTACTAATCCCAGTTTTCCCTGTCTCTACCAAGTCTTTTCCTAAAACAATTCACGTAAAAAGCCTAGTAAAGGATTTTCTACCCTGTAAACAAAGAATGTTAATTAAAAGCTGTATCCTTACTCTTTTTTATCACCTCATGGATTTTGCCAGGTTAACAGCTTATCACCAGTCTTTGCCCACAAAAGCAACTCATCTCACTTTCTGCTAAAACCTTAGCAATCGACTGAAAGGGGGAGATAAAGGTTTTATTTAACTGGTTTTATTTAAAGTAGAATATACTATATTCCATAAGTGTTAAATCAGTGTTGTCCTGTTCTATGAATTACTGAACTTCCTCACCTCTAGTCTGGATTGTTTTCTTGGAGTTCAATCTATAATTACTGTAGAATTGTGTCATTCATATACTTAACATTTTCCATTTCAGCTCAAAAGCCATGCTGAAGATTGGAGATATGCATTCAAACTGAAATTCTACTGAAATATGCATTTATATGTATTACCTGAAGGGTAACCATATAATTGACCACCCAAATTGGGACACTTTTGAAAGTTAGAAGAAAGCTAATTAGACAGGGTACCAGGGCAACTGGTACAAAGTCAGATTATCCTTGGCCAGTAGGGATGCAATGTTACCCCAACTGAAAGGCTGGGGATAGTTAAGAAAATTTTAGCTAGTAGAAGAAGCAAGCTGCCTTTTTCTTTTCCCAAAGCCTTAATTTCTCTTCATGGAGCTTGGGATGTAGTAGACATGACATACAGTGTCATGTACGAAAATAATTGCCGAGTAAGTGAAGAAATGAATGCATAATGTACAGGAATTCTCACATTAAATGACAGAAAGGGAGTACAATATATCAGTTACACTTTGCTCCTGCAGTATGATTAGCCATGAGAATCCAAATTGGTATGACAGGGTCACATGATGCTAACAAAAACAGCAGTTGCATATTATGTGTTATAACACATTCATGTAAATTTTTAGTATAAATGCTCAATCTTTTATTTTTTCCTACTTTTCATGAGCATCTTCTGCCATAGCCTCTAGAATTTGTAAAGAAATCACACTGCTCTATTATGAGGTACACTTCAGTAAAAAATGTAAAACTCTATTGAGAAACATGGGTTGGACCAATAATATGCTATTGGAGATTTGGGGAGTGTAATAAAGTCCACAACCTCCATAGTTACTCCTGAAATGCAGCAGGGTTGGGGTCAGAAGGTTTGTTTTAAATCCTAGCTCTGCCATTCACAGCTTTGGGACTTTGAACAATTCACAAGACCTCTGCTCATATTATTAGTTAGCAATATCAGTAATTTTTGCCATTCCCTCCACTTCATTCTGCCATGATCAATCTTTCACCAAGAGTTGTTTTCTTGTCTCCCCGAAGTTCTCACCCTTGTCTCTAATTTTTATTAAATTACCCTCTTTATATCTGTCTTACTACAAAATATGTATTATCAGTCTTCTTTTTTTTTCAGTCTTCCTCAAACTATATTCTATCCTCTTCATGATTTGTTTGTTTTAGAGTTGAATAGAACTTTTAAAAAAAATTTCCCTACACTCTGACTTTATTCATGCCAGTTTTTATGTTGAATAAGTTCTGCTTTATTCACCTTCATTGCCAAATTCTTTAAAAGAATGAGGTTGTATTCTGCCATTTCCATAGTTTTGTTATTTACCTCAGCAATGGTTTAGTTTTCCTAATATCCATTGAATTTGTATTTGGTATTACATTTCCTTTGGAGGTATTTCAAGCATGTTGAACTTGGCTTCTCTATACAATTAAGTTTGCGGACAAACCTCATTTTTTTTTTTTTAACTTCCACAATGCCTACAAATTCCTGGAAATAATGTTGCATTCAAAATTTTTGCTGACAACTGTATTGGCAAAATGAAGACAATTTTCTCTCCAGGTTCATCCACTATTGTACTGAAAATATGGGCTGAAACAGATGTCCAAATGAATATAACTGTAGTTTTTAAAACCTGTTACAATTAAATATTATTATATATATATTATACTATAAAAATCAGATTTTCAAGATTAGTTACGAAAAAGAACTAAAAGGCTTCCAGTTTGGAAAGTGTTATGGACTGAATGTTTTGTCCCTCCACTCCCCACAAAATTCATATGTTGAAACCCTAACCTCCCCAATGTGATAGTGTTGGGAAGTGTGGCCTTTAGGAGGTAATTAGGTTTTAGAAAATGTCATGAGGGTGGTGCCCCACAAAGAGACTAGCGTCTTTATAAGAAGACACCAGATCTCTCTCCACCATGTGAAGATCCAGTAAGAAGGCAGCCATATGCAAGCTAGAAAGAGGGCCCTCTCCAGACATCAAATCTGCAGCACCTTGATCTTGGACTTCCCAGCCTCTAGAATTGTGAAAAATAAATGTCTGTTGTTTAAGCCATATGGTATTTTGATACAGTGGCCTGAACACAATAATACAGAAAGGAAGAACCATAACTATCTCTATTCACAGAAGACAACAAAATATTATATATAGAAAATCCAACAGAAACAACCAAAAACTTTTGAAAACTAATAAATGAGTTCAGAAAGATACATATAATAAAATCAATTCTATTTCTATACATTAGCAGTGAACAATTTGAAAATGAAATTAAGGAAAAAACTCTATTTTTAATAATACAAAAAGATTAGTAAAGGATAAATTTAACAAAAGAAGTACAAGATGTGTGCACCAAAAACCACAATACATTACTGAAAGAAATTAAAGAATCTGTGACTAATAGAAAGATGTTCCATGCTCATGGATTGGAAGATTTAAGAAAGTTAGAATGGCAATTCCTCTAAATTAATCTACAGATTTAATGCAATCCCTCTCAAAATTCCAGCTGCCTTTTTTTTTTTTGCTAAATTGATAAGCTGATGCCAAAATTCACATAGAAGTACAAAGAACCCAGAATAGCCAAAACAATCTTGAAAAAGAAAAAAAAAGTTGTATGACTCAGGTTTCCCAATTTTAAAATTTACTACAAAGCTATAGTAATTAAAACAGTGTGGTGCTGACATAACACTGACATATAGATCAATGGAGTAGAATTGAGAGTTCAAAAATAAACCCTTCATTTATAGTAAATTGCTTTTCTGCAAGTGTCAAGCCAAATAAAAAAGAATAGTTTTTTCAACAAATGGTGCTAGTACAAATGGCAAAAGAATGAAACTGGACCCCTACATTATACTATATACAAAATGCCATTCAAAATGGATTATAAGGACTTCTTGGTGGCGCAGTGGTTAGGAATCCGCCTGCCAATGCAGGGGACATGGGTTCAATCCCTGATCTGGGAGAAGCCCACATGCCATGGAGCAGCTAGGCCCGTGAGCTGCAACTACTAAGCATGCACTCTGGAGCCCGTGGGCCACAGCTGCTGAGCCCGCATGCCACAATTACTGGGGCCCATGTGCCTGGAGCCTGTGCTCCACAACGGGAGAGGCCACGGCAGTGAGAGGCCCGTGCACCACAGTGAGGCATGGCCCCTGCTCTCCACAACTAGAGAGGGCCCACGTGCAGCAACAAGGACCCAACGCAGCCATAAATAAATAAATAAAATGAAAAATGCAACAGCTTTAAAAAAAAATTTTAAGAAAAAAAAAAAAAGGATTATAGACCATAATGTAACAGCTAAAACTATAAAACTCTGAAAACTTAGGAGTCAATTTTCGTGACCTTGATCTAGGCAATGGTTTCTCAGATATGACACCAAAGGCAAAAGCAACAAAAGAGAAATATATACATTGGTTTTCATCAAAATTTAAAAATTTTGTGCTTCAAAGGTCAACATCAAGAAACCCATAGGATGGCAGAAAATATGTGCAAATCATACATCTGATAAGAGAACAGCTCGATTAAAAACTGAGCAAAGGATCTGAATTGAAATTTCTCCAAAGATATACAGATGACCAATAAACACTTGAAAAGACGTTCAATATCATTAGTCATCAGAGAAATGCAAATTAAAGCCACAAAGAGATACTACTCCATGCCCTTTAATGTAGCTAAAATAAACAAGATAGACATTAAGAACTGTTGGCAACAATAAGGTGAAATTAGAAACCTCAAACATGGCTGGGGTGATTATAAAATGGAATGGCCACTTTGGGAATCAGTTTGGCAGGTCCTCAAAATACTAAACAGAGTTATCATATGATCCAGTAATTCTACTCTGAGGTATATATCCAAGAGGATTGAAAACATATGTCCACAGAAAATAATTATACACAAATGTTCTCAGCAGCATTATTCAAAATAAACAAAAAACAGAAACAACCTAAATGCTTGTCAATAGAAAAATGCATAAATAGATTATGGCACATTAGAATGACACATTTGTAGAGACTTTGTTTCTTTGGAAAGTGCAAGTTTCAAAAAAACAACAAAACTTTGAATGCATTCTGCATTAATTTATTTTTTTAAGATAAAATGTAAACAAGTTTTCTTTTTGAGATGGACTTTAATATTTGCCTTTTTGGTGTATCAGAAAGTTTCAGTAATTTTCATCTATTATGGAGAAACAGGTATTAAATTTCAATATTTGCAAAACTGGTTGATACTCAGGCAACTATTTCTTGCGATTATTTATTAATATACAATAATGTACAGTCATACAAGATGTTACCAGAGGGGAAGCTGGGTGTTGGGTACATGGAAATTCTTACTAGTTTTGCAACTCTTCTAACACCATAATTATTTCCAAAATAATTTTTTTTTAAAAAATCATATCTCCTCATTTTCAAGTATTCCAATGATGTTGTTTCAGATATGACTGGAAAACCAATTCAAGACTAAGCTTTTATCTAAAACCTCCTTCTTTTCCCACCTCTACAGAACAACAGTTGCTGTTTATACAAATGAATGTTTACCCTACATTAACCACTGAGTAATATCAGCATGATACTACATGCAAATCATGAGGCAAGATTCATAGCATACGCCAGCAATCACTGAATGGACTACATGTTCCAGCGGAAGCTGTTAGTTGGTAAAAGCAGCACATGGGCTAATGTCCCAGTCAATAGTTACACATTTGACCAGCTGACTTCCTGTCATAGTGGGTATGACCCATTAACTATTAAAAGCAGATTATTGCACAACGTGTTCAGCATTTTTCTTAGATATATTTAAAAATAATATCAGAGGGCTTCCCTGGTGGCACAGTGGTTGAGAGTCCGCCTGCCGATGCAGGGGACATGGGTTCCTGCCCCAGTCCGGGAAGATCTCACATGCTGCGGAGCCGCTGGGCCCGTGAGCCATGGTCGCTGAGCCTGTGCGTCCGGAGCCTGTGCTCCGCAACAGGAGAGGCCACAACAGTGAGAGGCCCGCGTACCACAAAAAAAAAAAAAAAAAAAAAAAAAAAAATTTAAATTAAAAAAAAAATCAGAGAAATAGTTATATAATATTGATATATCCCATAATATATCTTTTAACGGTTTCATTAAAATAAGTATCCTTAAGAACAAGTTTGTTGGGGCTTCCCTGGTGGCGCAGTGGTTAAGAACCCACCTGCCAACACAGGGGACACTGGTTCGAGCCCTGGTCCGGGAAGTTCTCACATGCCACAGAGCAACTAAGCCCGTGCGCCACAGCTACTGAGCCTGTGCTCTAGAGCCCGGGAGCCACAATTACTGAAGCCCATGTGCCACAACTACTGAAGTCTGTGCGGCTAGAGCCTGTGCTCCACAACAAGAGAAGCCACTGCAACGAGAAGCCCGCGCACCGCAACGAAGAGTAGTCCCCCGCTTGCCGCAACTAGAGAAAGCCGCACACAGCAACGAAGACCCAACACAGCCAAAAATAAATAAATAAAATAAATATATATTTTTAAAAAAAGAACAAGTTTGTCAAGTGCTGTATAAATTGATCATGTGTTTCTCAAACATTTCATGATGAATCACTTCTACAGTGAATTTTATTTCCTTTGGTATCTATTACATCTAGAATATTTCCAAAGGAAAAACATATACTGACTCCAATTGATAACAAGTTCCAAGATTCACTTCAATAGATACTATCTGTTTTAATTCTCCAATATAAAAAACAAACAAACAAAAACCCTGTGAGAAGAACCAGTCACTGACTGGACACTAAAATTACCCATGTGCCAATTAAAAGCATGACTATATTTAGTCCACTGACCTTTTTGAGGGTATTTAGATAACTGTATTATGTAACACACTGTTTCTGATAGTTTACTGTAATGCGAAGTTATAAGAGCCACAGAGAAGAAAGAAAACTCATGTGTAAAGAGCCTAAAGAAGCAGTACAACATTACACAGAGGCTCCAACTGTCCTTGGGTCAGTCCACCTTGGTTTGAGTCATGACTCACTTATCAGTCATGTACACTTGGATAAGTTACTTAACCACTTCTCAATATTATCAACCACAAAATCCGAGTAATAATAGCTATAGCATGGGATAGTGTTGAAGATAAACTAACTGTAAATTTCTGAACTCCATGCCTGGTGCATAACAAGCCCTCAACATGTCAGCTTTTATTACTTACTAACATTTATGAGCTTCAATTTCCTAATCTGGAATAATACAATAGCAACGCCTCCTCTGCCTATGGGTCACCTGTGCTGTGAATCAAAAGCAATAATGCTGATTATAGAGTTTTATAAAGAACAAGCACTCCACAAATGTAAAACATTCTTTAATACTATGATTTATCAAATACTCACTATGGATTATGAGGGCTGTCCAAAAAAACCTACAAGCCTTGTCTCGTTTGTTTTTGTTTTTTTTAAGACTCTGTTATTAGTCTTCATTAGAATTTTGTGTACACTTGAGTCTAGCATCCACTAAATAACTACTTTGATAAACATTTGGAAGCATTAATTGACTCCCCAGGAAGTCCCATTGACCTGAAGATTTCTGCATTGCCTTTGAAAATTCTTTTTGGGCTCAAGCCAACCATCCCATTATAACACAACTGCTCATCACATGGATTTACCTTGATCTCAGCTCAAGCCATCTTAAACAATGTTATCATCTTGAACAGAAGCCTGATAAACCACTACTAGGACTAGGGCCTATAAAACAGGGGTTATTTCTATTCTCGGTGCCAAGGTTAAAAAGAATTTCCATGTGATTTCAATTTCCATGTGATTCAGATAGGTGTATTAAATCATGCCTCTCAAAAAAAAAAAAAAATAGGCCACATTAAAACCCTAATAAAGAACACCCTCAAAGCAGGAATGATGCCTAATCACATCATGTGCTATGGCTTTAGCCTGTAAATTCCAAACAGCAGGAATAAGAACCTCATAGTTCTTATCGTATAACATCTGACAGAGTGACACATTCAATATAAGTAATATTAAGGTTATTGCTATTCACAAGGACGTGAAAGGATGAAGGGGAACACTGTTTCAGGAAGAGTGAATAGGACCACGATATATCAATTTCCTCTCCTCTTCTATAATTTCTCTCTTTTACTGGCTTCTTTATAAATACCATCACATCTATTTCATCTTAAGTAAAATACTATCTCCACTCTATCCCTTTCTATTCACAGCTAACCTTTTTTTGAAAGAGTGGTCTACACGCAATATTTGTATTTTCTCATGTCCCACATACCATTGAAACCACAGCAATTCCGTGTTCCTTCACTATTCTACCCTGCTTCTTGTCCCCTGAGATAAGTTCCCTCTCACTGTCTCCATGGGATCAAACAAGTTAGTTGAGGTGTAGTGAAGTTTCTTAGAGGGATGTGAAAAAATGGGCAAAGTAAAAAAGGATCTTGAAAACCATTTTACAGCATGCTGTTGTGACAGCAGAGGCAACTCGCAGATAGTGCAAATTGCTTAGCAGAGTGGTGTGATGCTAAAGATTTAGGAAAATAGTCTTGCACAACTGAATAGAGGAAAGGAGGTACATCTGCTTCACAGCTAGCATTCCAAACAGGTCATGAAAACAAAAAGAAAAGTTTTCAAAACCATATTTAGTAAGCAAAAAGTATATTTTTGGCAGTGCTTCTTAAAGTACATAATCTGAGGTTTTTAAGAATGCAGATATTTACAGCATTGCTCAGGGTTTTGGCAAAAAAATTTTATTCATGAAAATCAGATCCTAATTGTTTTTATAATAATGAAGTCATACTTTTTTTAAGGTATCGAAGCTTATTTTGCAAAGACATATCTGTTTAAATAAGCTGATAATAAACTAAATGTGTTTATGTGTGTATATGTACACAAATGATATCATGCAATAAGCACAACTTTAAACTATCCAAGACCATCACATCTATATTTGTCTGACTTACCATGTTCCAGTGAGATGACAATGGCCACCCAGGAAAAGACCACCCAAGAACAGCACAGTTACACAAGTAGGTGACCCAGTCCTCACTGAAATGCTCTCTCAGGACCTGAAATCAATGCTGGAAATTTCTCTCCCCTTATCTCCAGCCCGTGAAACAAATGCCAGGAATTGATAGTTTCTCAACTACACAAAACAAACAATCACTTACCTTACCACGAATCCTTCTACTATCTTGTCCTTTGAAATTGGCTCAAATCTAATTTCATCTGCAAATCCTTTCCCCTTGAATCTTGTGTGAACCTTTGTAGTACTTTTAAAGCTCAATTAGATGAGTAGAGGTTCTCAAAACAGAGTTCCACTTAACCAGTTCACCACTCACCAGACTAACTGAAACTCTCCATTAAAGTGTAAACCACACCAACTGCTGCCCGTGGCTAAGTGGACACTTAGAGCTACTAGACTTTGCCCTACTGTATTTAAGCAGTTCTGTTCCCACCAATTCTGCTACATGCTTACTGTGATGAAAATTGTTGGCTGCCTAACAAGCATCTACTCCTCATTCCTCCTTCCTAATAAAACCACAACTTAGTCAGGTATTCACTCCCATGTCACATTAGATGTGGGCAACACAGCTAAATAAAGATCAGGATGAAATTATTACAGTTTAAAAGGAATGTGCATGTATATAGGTACCCCTAAGTTCTCCCTCCCATTTGATGAAGTAATCATTGGGATGATCTGTCATGGGTATTCTTACATAAGAAAGTCTTCGTAGAACTCCAGTCAGCAGACTCACACTCAAAGGAAAGACCTTAACTTACTTGAAAAATTTGACAAATAAATACATTTGTGTAAACTTTACATTAAAATAAGATAGTTTAAGTAGACATGCATCTTTTTTATAATTATGCTACGTTAACCATCTTTTGCTGATACCTTATCAGCAATACTCCTGGTTATTGTTCACTTAGCATCTCCTAATATGCCACTTAATGGATTAAAAACAAATTAAAAATGTCTAAGTTTGTGTCAAAAATACACATTGATTGCTCTAAACATGTCATCACCTATCATCCTTGGTTCCTTCCTTTTTTATCTCCAGAAGTTTGCTCAAAATTTGATTTCCACGTTTCTTCATGAATCACCCTCTCCAAGGCTCTTAGCAATCTGCTTGCTGAGATTATCTCCACATTCATTTTGTTCTCTATTAGTTTTTTTGGTTTTTGTTTGTTTGTTTTTCTGTTCCATTCTGCAGAGGTAGAGAACTTCTAAAATGCTAAGAATGGAATCCAGATTTCTTGATGTCCAGTTTGGCTTTTCTCTTTTAAACGCCCCAAATG
The DNA here is from genome assembly GCF_026419965.1 of Kogia breviceps. Taxonomy (NCBI): domain Eukaryota; kingdom Metazoa; phylum Chordata; class Mammalia; order Artiodactyla; family Physeteridae; genus Kogia; species Kogia breviceps. The sequence continues at coordinate 156,199,906 of NC_081311.1, read as the reverse complement.
TTGGTCAATTATCAAGTATTAGTACATCTTCTTTGTCAGGTCAATCTTTTGAATTCAATATCTCTTCACTAAATCTAGTGCTAATATTCCATGTCATGTTAATAAGTGCTTTGGGATAAGAATCAGGAGACCTCACTGAAATGTACAATATATTTTTACCATTTAGAGTCTCTTAACAATAATTTCAATATCAAAGTTTCAGGAAATAACTGAAAAATGACAATTTGCACATACTTTTACTAGTGAAGTAGCAGAAAGAAAACAAAATTTAAATCTAAAATCTTTGGGGAATACCTCTGGTATCTAGATAATGTACATAAAATAACATTCCCATACTAAAATACACTTAAAACTTAGAAATCAGTGAACTAGATGGTCTGAAACTAAAGTTTGCATTGTACGTGTACTGTTTTACCTGCTTCCTTAATACAAATGTTCAAAATAAGTAGTGGGTCAAAACGTGGCCTCTAAAAAGGTATGTCCAAATCCTAACCTCTGGTACCTGTGAATATAACCTTATTTGTTAATAGGGTCTCGGCAGATGGTAATTAATTCAGTTAAAAATCTAAGATGACATCATTTTGGATTTGGGGTGGGCTCTACAGCCAATGACCAATGTCCTTATAAAACAGAGGGAAATTTGAGACACAGAAAGAGAGACAGAATGTCATGTGAAGATAGAGGCTGAGACTGGAGTTATGAAGCTACAAGCCAAGGAATGCTAAGGATTGCCAGCTGTTACCAGAAACTAGGGGCACGCCAGTAACTGAGTTTCTCTCAGAACTTCCAGAAGGAATCAACCCTGCCAACACATTGATTTTGGACTTCTTTGGCCTCCAGAACCGTGAGAAAATATATTTCCATTGTTTTAAGTCACCAGGTTTGTGATATTTGCTATGGTAGTCCTAGGGAAATTAATACAATATGATTACCTATATGCATTTAAACATTTTCATTTAAACTCTTTCCACTTCAAAATTAGACTTTCTGGACTATTATAATAAAAATTTGATGTACCTGCTCATATAGCTGAATAGAAGAGCACACAGAAAGAGGTAGAAAAAATAAGTTTAGAAAAAAGCCTAGACTAAAATAATTGCTATAAAGAACTAATATGGTATAGTAAAGACCATAGGTTCTAGAGTTAGAATGGCAAGTTCTATTCTTAATTCTATCATTTTTCATTTATATGAACTTGGGCAAGATATTTAACCTCTCTGAGCCACAATGACCTACCTCATCTGTATAACAAAAGATAACAGCACTCTTTATGAGGTTGTGAGAAAAATACAATAATCTATGTTAACAACTTTGCACATTTCGAGTCATATAGTAAGCTTTGAATAAGTATTGTCTGTTATTAACTGGAATTAAATGTTCATAATGGATCATCTCAAAATCAATCATTTAGAGCAGATATAAATTCTCATGAGACTCCCTGAGAAGGTAGCCTGTTTTCCTTTCTCTAGAGACATTTGCTCTAATTTTAAAGAACCCCAACCACAAAACTGATATTAATTTAAGCAAGATAATATTAAGAAATCTCCCAATTAAGAAACAGTCATCGTCTATTTTTACCTAGGATCACCATTTGCTTCACTAACACAGAAAATGAAGAGTTTCTCACCCCAAGTTATGCTAATTGTGTTCCACCATTTCTTAAGTGGCCACTTCTAAAGGCAACCCATGCCTTCTCCCGGCCTCTATGACCCTACATTATTCTAATACAAAAAATAATTATGCAAATCTCTGTCCAGTTCTTTTTAGGTTAATCAATATTAAGTGACACTTGCACAAAATCCTTCTATAATTAATACTCAACATGTGAATAGTATTTCAGAGTACAGTCCACACTGGAACACTAGAGCATTCATTCCATCATAAAATCCTAATCCTATAACTAAAGCATTTATTTCTTTATTTATTCTCTTTGTTCAGGACACTGAAGCTCAGAGAAGCTTAGTGAATTGCCTAAGTCACAGGGTAATATTAGTCTAATATACAAAGTTTTCTTTTTATTATGAAAAAAATCAAACATATATAAAGTAACATAATAAAATAATAAACCATCATGTACCCATCACCTCGCTATGTTTATTTAGAAGATTCACTTTCAATTTCTCAAAATCTCCCTACAAACACACATCTCTAGCTGTAATGCATAATTTAAAATGTGTATCATATATTAAGAGAAAAGGAGGAAGAGACAACCAGAAGACATATTCCAGAATGAAAATTTTCTACCCTAAGCATTTTGTCTCTAAACCCATAAAGACAAAGAATATCCCTAGGTAATAACATTCAAGGGACCATAAATGTATTCACCAAAAACTTACCAACAAAGCACGGACTCAACATGAAGTTTCTGAAAATTCACTGGCAAAGGCAACACCTAAATATGTATAACCTAGTGATTAAATCTCACATAAAGACACTGAGTCAAAAATCTCCTTTTCAATTGCTTTTCAATGTAAGGTACTCTTAAATGTGTATACTGGTATCATGGGAGATAAGACCTTTAAACAAGAAAAATGGGATAACTCTTTCCCTATTTGTAACAATGAGCAATTCCCATTAAGGTAAACAACATGTGAAATATTTCCAGAAATCAATCACCATTTTTACCTACAGAGATGTTGGAAGTGCAATTTTCTCCACTAGTACACTCATCGTGAAGAGCATTGCATCCAATGGACATATCAATGAAAAGAAAACAAATTCAGCTACAAATAAAAGACTGTATTCTAAGAAGGGACTTCCCTGGTGGTCCAGTGGCTAAGACTCCATGCTCCCAATGAAGGGGGCCCGGGTTTGATCCCTGGTCAGGGAACTAGATCCCGCGTGCCACAACTAAGAGTTCACATGCCGCAACTAAAAAAAGATCCTGCACGTCTCAATGAAGATTCCACAGGAGGCAACAAAGATCCTACCTACTGCAATTAAGACCTGGCACAGCCAAATAAATTTTTTAAAAAATAGAATATATTCTAAGAAATAAAATTGGCATGAGTTAGTAAAGATTCAGAACTTCAACAGAGTGGAGAGATAGCCAGAGATGCAGAAAGTGGAAAGCCATTTTAGAGAAGTAGCTACATTTTTAACAACCCTTCCGAGAACAGCCTGGCACAAGTGCAGGACAGATGGGGGTGGTGATAATTATAAACATATTTTCACCTTAGTTTTGCACAGCTATTAAGAACCACTTAAATTTTATAAGCCCTTTCTCAGATGCAGCACAGTAGACCTCATAAAAGGCTAGTTACATATATTATTGAAATAATGACTACTAAACAGATACCAACAACTTCTCTTAAAATGCATATACATTTAAGATTGTGGTTAATAATTAAATACTTATTTAGCTTTACCTACAAGGGGGAGGGGTAGCTCTTAGTGAGCTGTCCAGGGTAATGTATCCCTCATCAATGATGTATCTGGGAGCCTGGGAGATCTTAAGTCTAATGGGAAAGTAGCATCTTTGTACTACATCCTTATCTTTAAGTTAAGGGAGGTCAATAAAGAGGTTTCCAGAAGAAATAATTGAATAATTAGTCTGCCTACCCATGAAAGTCTGCAAAGAATAAAGTAGGCTTCTAAACCAGGAATAAGTTTATAAATGCTAGTTTTGCAAATAAAAATATGGGAGATAGGGTTTAGAAATAAGCAGTGTTCACATCTCCAGGTCATATCTGGCCACTAATTAGCCCAAGAATGTAAAGTTGAAATTAATCTTATAGATCTAATACTTAGATATAGGTAGTAAATCTCTCTGACCCTTATTTTCAAGTTGGGGTCATTGACACAGGGCTCTGAACTGCAAACAGAAATGCACTCTAGTAAATTTAAGTGAAAAGAAATTTAGGGAAGGATATAAGAGACTCACAGAAAAACTGCATGATGGCTAAAGAACTAAGCTATGCAGTCAGAAACAGTACTGAAATAAGAGCACAGAATTGGCCCTGTGTGCTCAGCACTGCCGCCATCACCAGGCATTCTCACCAAAGTCCATTTTGCTAACCTGGATCTGTGCACCAGATGCTATTGAACATATTAGAAACTCTGCATGGCGGCCCCTGTAGATGAAATGTATCAGCCACCATCACTGCCAGATGGATTCCATGGTGCCTGTTTCTTGTCATTAATTTCCGATTGGAAGTCTTACCTGTGTGCATCTGATCAATAGAGCCTACGTCATATGCAAGTGTCCTTGATACACAAGAGGCTGAAGAAGCAAGATTCTGACTTCTATTCTGGGACATTACTCATATGGAACGATTTTCCCAAACAGGTGAAAAGCAGCAAAGATGTTGAAAGAAGTACCTAAGACGTCAAAGGTATCAAAGATGTGAGAACATCACCATGGATTTCCGTGGGGTATCTGCACGCTGGCATTTGAGAAACAGTCTCTACCATTGACTGTAAATCCATAATCTGGACCTGCCAACCTCTCCTCTCATCTCCTTCCACTCTCTTTCCACCAGCCACACTGGTCTTTAGTGGTCCTCCAACGTGCAGAGCTCTTCTGGCTTTAGGATTTCTGCCCCGAGTATCCCTCTGCCTAGAGCTCTGTGTCTCCAAATGTGTTCATGACTGACTCCTGCTTTGCTCACAGGTCTCAACTTAAATGTCACTTCCTGAGGGGGACTTCCCAGACCACCCCATCCACCGATGTCCTCACCCTACTCCATCCACATTCTTCCTTGTCACCCCATTCTATTTGCTTTATGGCACTGATCACTATTTGATTTTGCTTTACCTGTTTATTTTCAGCCTCAGTTGCCATAATTGCCATAATGGAAGCTCTGTGGGTCTCTGGGTCCTGTCTGTCCTTTTTTTGCTGCTGTATCTTCAGCACCTAGAACAGTGTCTGGTTCACATTAGCCTTTCAAATATTTGTCGCATAATAAATGGACCCCTGCTATAGTTTATTTATTTTTTTGCTATAGTTTAATAGGTCCATCTTATAAATGTGGAGACAGAGGAAGAAAGGCTCCGTATATGAACACACAGCAAATTAATAATCAAAGGGCGAGTCCTTGATTCCTAACCATGCCATTTCCAGGAAGAGAAAGGTACAAGCAGCTTCAGCTGCTTCTTAAAAGCAAGGGAGGCAGCAGGGAAGAGCAGAAAGAACACTGATTAGGAAAAAAGCATGAGTTCTATAATCATACACTTCTGAGTTCAGATTCGTGCCCCCAAACCTAATATAAGTGTCACAGGTTTTTCAGAGAATTAAATGTGACCGTACATGTATATTATATGTATACATTATTTCTATAACACCTGACACGTGCAGGTACTTAACTGGAGGCCAGTGCTCACCTTGGCAGCACAGACACTAAAACTGGAACGATACAGAGAAGATTAGCATGGCCCCTGCACAAGGATGACATGCAAACTCATGAAGCGTTCCACATTTTTCTACCACATATAAAATAGATAAACAAGGTCCTACTGTATAGCACAGGGAACTATATTCAATATCCTGTAATAAACCGTAATGGAAAAGAATATCAGAATATATATACGTATAACTGAATCACTTTACTGTTCACCAGAAACTAACACAACATTGTAAATCAACTATACTTCAAATAAAAATTTTAAAAATTGGAGGCCATAAAAATGATTGTTAATTTATGAGTAATGATCCATGTCTGAGTTCACGTTCTCTTAATAATATGCAAAGAGAGACACATCTTAACATAATCTACAACAGAGTCTTCATAAACAAAATGAGAACCTTCATTCTTTCCCACAACTGAAATTTACTGGGAATCTGCTATACGCCAGGCATGTGTTACGCACAGGTTGAAGTCTCTAAGTTTCTCTCCAGCTATCAATGCTGAGGGCATTTCAATCCATTATTGCCATCTCCAAAGATCATCTTTTTTTTTTTTTTTTTTTTTTTTTTTGTGATATGCGGGCCTCTCACTGTTGTGGCCTCTCCCATTGCGAAGCACAGGCTCCAGACACGCAGGCTCAGCGGCCATGGCTCACGGGCCCAGCCGCTCCGCGGCACGTGGGATCTTCCCGGACCGGGGCACGAACCCGTGTCCCCTGCATCGGCAGGCGGGCTCTCAACCACTGCGCCACCAGGGAAGCCCTCCAAAGATCATCTTGACACTGTAAACTAAGGGCAAAAACTGGCTATTATTTTCACTTTTCATTTACTTCAAAGAATTTATTGAGTCAAGCACTGTGCAAAGTTCTGGAGACACAGAAGCTACTGGGAAATAACCCCTGCCTTTAAGGTACTTAACTGTTTCACGAGAGAAACAGACAAAAAGAAAATTAGCAATAATGTGATATATACAAGATGCTATAGGAACCCAGAAGAACGGTACCCAACGTAGAGTATAAGTTGGAAGAAGTGGTTCTGGGCAGAATCTGAGCTAAAGGAAGAGGAGGACTTAACCAGGAATAGAAGAAGGGGTCAGACCTGCCCAGCAGAGAAAACAGCAGCTGCAAAGGCCCTGAGAAGAATTTAAGCACAGCACCTCTGAGAAACCAAAAAGTTCAAGAGAGTAGGGTCACAAGAGTCTCCAAAAGACAGAATTTCAAAAAAGGGTCTGTCCCCAACCCCCTTCAAGAGCCCTAGAGCTACAAATGATTAATTGTCCTTAATTACTTTGCTTTTCTCAAAAAAGAGAAAGAAACTCTTCCTTTAATTATAGAGTACCTCTCCAGTCTGGCACTAATGCTCAGTTTGGAGTTTGGAGTTATCATTTTTAAAATATATACATGTGTTTTCAACATTATATTTTCACTGAAGCTCAATTTTACGTTTCTTTTTTTTATTCCCTTCATATTAGCAAATTTTCTTAAAGGAATTGTCCTTTGAGTCTTTGTGCCCAAAATGCCTTCAAGTCACCTTCCTTGGGCAATTTTTCCCTTAATTCCTCCAAGCAGCATCTTTCATTTCCTCCCATAAAGTGACAGTACTTTCTACATTACTTCCAGTACAGCGCTCAGCAAAGTGCCTTTTAATAAGTTTCCTTCTTGCTAGACTGAGCTTCTGGAGGGAAGGTTTTGCCTTTGTATCCCAAACATGGTCTTTTTTTTCCTAATAAACACTTTTAATTTTAGAAGAGCTTTAGATTTACAGAAAAGTTGCAAAGGCAGTACAAATAACTCCCTAGGGATCTTTTTAAAATTCAGATTCTGATACAGCAGGTCCGGGAAAGTCCAGATAGTCTGTGTTTCTAACAAGTTTCCAACTTATGCAAATGTGGCTGGTGCAGGGACCACCGTTTGATAAGGGATGAGTGTCAGACAAATTGGGACAAAGGTTTGCAACCCTGGCTGCAAATTAGAATCACCTGGGAATGTGTTTTGTTTGTTTTTAAAATGGCATTGCTGGGAGCTCCCACCTCCAGAGATTCTATTCTAATTCATCTGCCCTA